>NC_143013.1:117044234-117779234 GCF_055824585.1 Amblyomma mixtum
ATGAAAGTTGCCGCGATCACTAAGTGGCAACCTAATGGCGAGAAAACAAGACTACATTAGTACATTGCAGAATTCTGGACGCTGAACGAGCCTCATGTACCGAGTGCAGCTGTGCAGATTGTCACTAGTGATGACCATTCTTTAGTGAGTCTCTAATACCGTGAAACAAATGGAAACACTGCAAATCCAATGATGATTGCTGAAAGCTAAAAGATTAGAGAATCACGAAGTCCATCCTGAAGAAAGGCACAAAAATCTATATGCTAAAATCTATTGTCAATGTGTGCAGCAGGTAATGAATCGTGCCCACCAGGAAACTTTGATACTGCAGTACACACCGTCCCACCACAGCTGAGATTTCTGCAGGCAAATGTTGGCTTAAGCAAGCACAGTCAAAAACAGCAAAGCGTCATTAAGGTCATAACAGTGTTGAAACACCCATAATAAAAGGCTATCATCAGTGACAACGCTTATAAAATAAAAGCGAAAAATTCATCCGCCCGACAAACAGAAAAAAAACGTAAAGCAATGGTCCCCATGTCAGGTACATTCTGTCATTGTGGACATGGCGCTTCCAACCTTGCAGCCGAACTCTCTGGCGAAGTGACGGAAAAGCCTCAGAGGGTCTTGGCACTTGTGCTTCCCGTCGGAGGCGCCGCACTGCGCCATGCACCAGAAGATGAAGAACATCCTCCTCCCCGTCAGCGATTCGTAGCCATCGAGTCTGTACTGATAGCCGCCGTCGGTGGCATCGAGAAAGGCTCTGAACGCCGCGGTTAGGGACATGACCCTCTCGGCAAGCTCTCGCCTCGAAATATGGGGCCACCCGGGCCTCTTGGGGGTTGCCGCCGTAGCAGAGAAGACGGAAGGGCTACGTTGACACAGGGCTTCGGCGTAGACCCTCGCCCGCGTGTTCTCATCAGCATCGCGAAGCAGCATGGAGACGAGGGCGGCCATGGCGTCCGCGATCTCGGACCCCAGCGCCCCGTACTTGACTGCCGGTGGTGCCTCGGCGCTGTAGAAGGGCGGCTCCAAAGCGGTGGGCAGAAGCTCGAAGCGTTTGTCTTCGGTGAGGTAGTATAAACGCACCGTGCCGTTCCAACGGAAATTTGCCGCGCGTGTATCAGCCGGCGTCATTCGCCTTGCGGCAGCGACACTCTGGATGTTGTCGAAAATGCTTGGCTTCTGGTCCGGAAAGTGCTTGAAGAGCCCGTTCAGCTGTCCCTCCTGGGATTCGGTGACGAAGCTGAGCGGAGCACTTGAGGTGCTCGGAAATGGCGTGTTCTGCTCCAGAGACTGCTGGCTCTTGTCGATGAACTCCTTTAAAGCCCCCGACGATGAGAACCCTTCCCGGAAGAACTTACGCACACGACTCACTAGGGCGGTCACGTCGGCGACCGCGTGAGCCGAGAATTCTTCTCTGATGTAGGTTGCGTAGAAGGCCAGACCCATGTAGTGGTGCGATAGTGCCCCGCAAGCCAGCACGTGACCCTGAAGAGCTTCGCTGCGGGACGGGTAGTAGAAGTTGATGACCTCGGGTTTGGTCAGCAGAGAAAGTCCTTGCACGGTGGCCCAGCCCACATAGTAAGCCATCTGGGACTCACTCAGGTTGCCCACCAGAGCGAAAAACTCGCTAAAGAAGAAGACGTTGTCGATGACGAACCTGAGCGCCGTGGTGTCGTTGGGGCTGACAGATTTGAAGTTCTCACGGAGCTCATCCTTCCATTTGGACCTGGGCAGTGACGAATGTCACGCGTCGTGAATCAGAACGACAACGTTTGTTGTTGCAAAGAATAGTTACGCTGACAGTCGAAAGCGGCACGCAAAGAAGTATGTCAGCGTTACGACTTGAAGACCACTTACTTTTTTAACCTTAATTAATGGAGTGATGTATAGGGCTTCCCAGAACAAGACCAATAATATTAGGCAAGGATACCACAGTGACCGACAGCCAGCAATAGACTTTTTGATTGAGTGAAGAGGGCGGAGCCCCTCAAAAGGTAGCAGGTCAACCCCGCCGGATGGCCAAGAGCTTATGCGTCTGGCAACTCAGTCAGACAGCTCGACGAGCCGAGCCTGAGGGCACGGCTCTGTGCGGCGCAGCGTGGCATCCTACCGCTCCTCGGTAGCCATTAAGGGGAAGGGGGTGATTGGGCAGGCCCACATGATGTGGGATGGAGAAGCTTACCGGGGCGCGGAATCTGCAGCTGGGAGAGTAGAGACTTGGGTATATATTCAAAAGAACTGTGGGATTTGGGAAGGCCTACGTTTGGAGCTGGCGCTACGAATTTGAGTGAGCGAGATGGGGATCTATTGGCGGTGCGTAAAGGCAGTGGTAAAGTGGGTAATAATGGGTGATCTCGTAAAAGGTGTCCTAGTGGTCCCTTTATAACCTTGCTCCGCGATGGCGATAGGTGCTGGGCACGACCCTGATGTAGAACTACGCGAAGAAACCTATGATGCAACATATCGCCCTGAAAAAGTGCGCTCCCATTGAGAGCAAACAAGTGCTCATTTAAAATGCCTCATAAAACAGTAATTGAAACAAATATAACATCACCCTTTAGCTCGAGGGAACATTATTACCAACAAAAGTAAGAGCGGAATTTATTCCTCTAGTCACAAGGAACTTCAAAGGACACTGAAATCGAACACGCTATGTAATTTTCATTACTGCTTGTCCGGGCAAGAAATCTCAGCCAAAATATCTGGTTGCATTCATTTACGCGTGCATTAAGCTGCGCTGAGCATGGCTGCCTCTGCCACGTTAATGGACCGCAGTTTCTGCACCCTTGCAGCTATGGCTTATAGGTACGACGCATGAGCAACTCTTGAGAATTGTTCGCGCCAAGACAGGACTGTAGTTGTTCTATTCGCGGCCTCGTTTCGTAATCACATTGAGAACATCTTGCTTACGAGCGTGACGGTAAAATAGGTTTATTATACCCGAGGGTATGATATAAAAGTTATTTACATCACAATTTCATATTAAGTTTCGTTATATGTGATGTTAACATATAAAAAAACGTTATCCATCATGGCATTCTAAGGTTCGTTATATCCAAGATAGTATACTATCTTGGATATAACGAACCTTAGAATATACTAGGTTTGTATGGGTAGTATACTAAGATCTTAAGTGCTACCGTCCACTGGATACCGGCAGAAGAGGTCGCCATTTTCGCCTAAACACATCCTTCTAGTGCTCGCGTATTCATAAACAACCAAATAAATGATAGCATACAAATGTTTACAAGCCTGCCCAGGTGGGAGTGCAATGAAAGTAGCGTTGTCGTGTGTACTACTTCTCCTTGTGAACGCGTCCTTTCCGCTGGTTTTCTACTTACCATGCACTAACTGGCCCAACAAGCTACTCTTTTTCAATACTAGCATATCACTGTTTGTGGGCTATAAATGCAAGCCAAACATAACCGCCCTAGAAAGTACATCAATTTAAACTCTGAAATAATTAGGCAAAAACGTGCCGCACCTCGGGATGGCTTCGCCAGCCAGATTGAGGATGTCGTCGAAAGTCCCGTTTTTCATAATCCCGCCGTCTGCAGCAGCGTACGCTTGCTGTAGCACCGGCACTACTTGAGTCTCCATAGCGAGCAAGTCATCGTAGGAGAGGACGTCGGTGGACGGCCCTGTTTGGCTGAAGGTGTCCACCATGTGCCTGAAGTAGGACTTGTACTCGCGGCCGTCATTGATACCGCTGCCGACCGTGGCTCGCCTCCGCCCGAGCAGGAATGCGTAGAAGGGCGCCGGCGTCACCACGATGTACCCTGGGCGTGCCAGCGAAAAGAGGATGACGGGTGCCCAGTCCAGGACAGCGGACATTGCGAAGCAGATGCGGAGCAGGTTGGAGGCGTTGCTCAGCCGAGGCCAGAAGACACCGAAGTCGGCCAGCAAGCGTCTCACCATGCTCAGCTCTCGCTCGCCACCCGTCGTGTAAATCTGGGAACACGACTGGTAGAACTGCGCGGCCTTTTGCACCGCACTCTGGTTCTGCGCCGGCACGGCAGTGTGGAGGTTCCTGTCGGAGACGCGTTGGATGAACCTGCATAATGATGAACTGCGGTGGTCAGGCGTGCTAAATGCCAATCGCCGAACTTTTCCGAGTGCCTGCAACCCCGGTGCTTTATTGTGAAAGCCTGGCAAATGCTCAGTGATAGTAGCCATTGTAAGTTCTACACAGCCGCCTCAAAAACAGGCACCCATTTATGTGGTTGCACTGGGTGGGAAATGACTAGTGGATTAGGTGGTCAGGCAGCAAATTCAAATATTAAAAAAAATTAAACCAGAGATATACGCTGGCACTGTTGCCTTTCCTTGAGACGCAGTGGATGGGCCCGCCACGGCGAGGGACAGCAAAAAATGAGACTAAACTTCTATACTGACGCTTAGTCCGCTTAGCCTCTATGGCGACACTTAGTTAGTCGTCTTTGCTTCATTGAATTCACTGCTGCATTGCTTCCATCAAAAAACAATTCATTCCTGCCGCACTTGCACTCAGCGTGTAGCGCGTATCCCCTGATACTATTTTTACCGCACAATATCAGATAACTGCCGCCAATAGCTACGTTTATCGTGAATCAAACACAACTTGATGACTTGATATTACTGGCAACAGATAGATCAGGAACCATATTCAAGTCACAAAGCATGTTTTATTTTGTATCTCATGTTTCACAAAAATTGCCGAAGGCAGTCTGGTCGTAGAAGTCCCATAACTTTGGCAGATTGAATCTTTGCTATGAATTTTCATTTTCTGCCGATCATTTAACCAGCATGCCTAGTGGGTGTCGGAAAGTAGAGTACCAGATTTTAGCAGCCAGATTATTAATAATATACGTAGCTGGTTTATAACCTTCATGAGGAAAAAATGTATACTTCACCAGCGCATTTCGAGCTCTGCTGCTAAAATCTAGTTTTTTACTGCATAAATTTTTACTACATTAAAAGTCTTCGTGCGACACGTTTGTAGTTACAAATTAAAATTGCAATCATGCTTTGAAGAAAAATGTCTGATAGGATCATAACATTAAGGCGTAAATAAGTAGAATTCACCTCATAGTGAGATCACATGCAGCGTAATAATGTGACGGACTAAAACGCAGTGAAGCGGGCAGTGGCATGGGCAGGAGCGTTCGTGCTAGGTCAGCAGCCATTAAATTATATCATCGCCATCTGTCATCACGTCTAGCTCTTCGGCTTTCCGTCACGTAACATTTGATGTAAGGTGCTCGGTACCTTCGCCATTTCCCGGCCCAGGAGGTTAGGAGCCTCCTGTCCACCGAGGTCTTTTGTGGAGTGCTTGTGGCTTCGCACCTCCCGGCGCTTCGCCAGCCTGGCAGGTATGCCCCGACGCTGCCGCCCTCCTCCGCCCCACCCTAAGACGACCACACATAAGAACCTAGTAGACATGGCGACCTACGACCCCATTTGACCCAGACCACCGCCACTGAGCAGAGACACCACTGACCACCCACCCACACATGAGAAATCAGTACCCCCGCCCTTGCCGTTGGGATAGATGGAAAACTTTATTATGCGAGCTTGTTAGGATCGTGCAAGAGCTCAGGGCCACCGCACTGCCCTCACATTACGCGCATGAGTCCAGGCCAAATAGGGTCATCGCACTGGCACCCCCGTTCACAAAGCGAAATTGCGTGTTCGGGTCCTGCGATGCAAGGAGGGCCTCCCATTCCTCCAATGTTCCGATGGCGGGCTGTCCCTGCGGGGGACAATCAGCAGGGCAGCCGAAGAGGATGTGGACCAGGGTGGCGTGCGATTCTCTACTGACTGCACTCTGGGGAAACAGGGCGGAAGTAGGATAGAAGCTGAGGGGTAGGAGAGTTCGGGCCTGGAGTAGCCTCCAGAGGATTTGTTGGGAGTGGGATAGGCGGGGGTGGGGAGGGGAGTAGAGTCGAAGGCAGAGACGTGCTTGTTGAGTCAGTGCTGAGAGCGTGCGTCCCCCCTCCTCCGAGAAATCCCGGCTGGGGTCGCCATTTGCCCGGAAAATAAGTCCTTGGGGAATGTTATCGGTGATCTCATTTCCGGGATTGCCACAGTGAGCCGGCACCCACACGAGCTCAATACGCCTATTCTTTAGGCGTATTCGGGTGAGCATTCTCAATATTTGCCACGCGGAGGGATGGACGCAACCGCGGACGAAGTGAAGAATGGCTGTTTTGGATTCGCAAACTTGATAAGCCGCATTGGTTTGGGCAATAGCTTTTGCTATAGCTGCTTCCTCTGCTTCTTCCGGGGTACAGGGGGGTTCTGTGAAATGGGTAGGTGGGAGGGGCTGCTGGATGCTAAGCCACAGCTACTGAACGGTCTGTACCACACGCGGTGTCCACCCAGCGCACATCCTCTGAAATGCCATATTCTTTTTGGAGAGCTTTGGCTCGCGCGACTCGGCGTGATTGATGGTATTCAGGGCGGAAATTCTCAGGAAGGTGTTTGAGGATAAGCGCGGCGTGTATGGCGCGAGGGAGGGAGATTAAGTCTGTAGCGTGTGCGGGTGTGCGAATTCCTAGAAAATCCAGTATGTATCGCCCTGTTTCTGTGCCAGCCAGACGAAGGTACTGTGTGTGGCGATGTGCATCTGTAAGTTCTTGTATAGTGTTGTGCATTCCTAATTTTAAGGGCCTGTTTTAAGCACAATTTTAATAACCTACCGAAGAGCTAGTGCTCTTTGGTAGGTTGAGCGCTGCTTTGGTACCCATGGTGATTAGAGCATTTATCTTATCTTTATCCGCATAGAAGAGGTTGAGGTAAGGAGTGGCGTAAAGAATGCGAGTAAGCACATAAGCATGCAGCACCCTGAGATTGTCTGCTTCGTCTAGACCGGCTCGTAAATGTGAAACCCTTCTATAAAGATGGATGACAGAGTAAGTTGACTGTTTTAGTGCTTTCAGGGTAGGTTGATTTTCCCCGTGCCCTGTAAATGCCGGCCAAGAATGCGGAGAATAGATGTTCGTGATATAGGAGTGTCATGCAGGTAAATAGTGATGGGGGCGGTAGGGACGCACCGCGGGCGGATTATGAGGAGTGCTGGCTTTGCGGGGGAGCATTCACGACCAATGCTTGCCGCGTGAGTAGCTATAGTTGTGGCTGCTTCCTGAAGAGTCGATTCTATGTCGCCAACCGAGCCGTATGTGAACCAAACCGTTATATCATCCGCGTAAAGTGCGTATCCTAAGTGCGGGACGCGGCTGAGAGCCTTGGCCAGGGGGATGAAGGTGAGGTTGAAGAGGAAGGGAGATACCACCGCCCCTTGCGGGGTACCGATGTTACCAAGGGTGAAGGAGGGGGTCTGTATATCATCTATATGCAGGGAGTGGTGCGGTCGTTTAAGCAGGCCCGGACATAGTTGTAGGTCTTAGGCCCCAACTGCAGCTCTTGGATGCCCTGCAGGATGGCGCTGTGCGTAACTTTGTCAAATGCTTTTGTGAAGTCGACTGCCTGGATTGCTCTGGTGTGATGTAGCATGTCATTGAGGATAGCGTCAGAAACCTGCAGCAGGGTGTCCTGTGCGGAGAGATGGGCTCCAAATCCTACCATAGTATGGGGATATAGTCCATGGGATTCCACGTGTTGCGTGAGAGGGGTGAGGATGACATGCTCTGTTTGCCCAGGCACGAAGTCAGTGAAATGGGACGGAGTTTTTCGGCATTAATGGGATAATTTGATTTAGGGATGAAAATTATTTTCCGGTGCTCCCATTCAGCAGGTAGCGCCCCCCTTTCCCAGCACTCATCGAAGTACTCGGTGTGAAGTGAAAGCGAACGGTCATCTAGATTTCTGAGCATGACATTTGTGATTTGGTCCTCCCAGGGGTTGAGTTTCGGAGCTAGATGAGGGCTGCTCTGACTTCAACCTCCATAATGGCGGCTTCGAGGGAGGGTTTATCGGAGCGTATACGTAGTCGGGATATGATACAGCTTGGCCCACAGTGCTATAAGGTGATTGACGTTGGCGTAACCGTGCTTGATGATTATGTCGGTTTTGATGGGTAAGTCTTTTGAGTGTTTATCTTCGTTTATCTTCGTTTATCTTCGTTTATCTTCTCTTCTCTATTCATCACATCTGCTAAGCCCATTGCCGCGTACAGCGTTTCATCGGCACTGACATTGTACGATCCCGCATTCTCGACTATCGCTCGGCGAACCCTAGGTATGTGACGGACTAGAAGACGATGAAGCGGACTGTGACACAGGCAGGAGCGCTCATGCTAAGCCCGCGGCTACTAAATCATATCATTGCCACCTATCATCACGTCTAGTTTTTCGGCTTGCCGTCACGTAGCAGTATCGATATACGCTCGCAAGCAATATTTCTCTGGTTCCACGTGTGGGCCTACAAAAAAAGAGCTCACTTTGATAGCAATTTAGTTAACACTGACCTTAATACCAATTAAACGAGACTACGTCTTTACAAGCGTGCACTTCATAGATGACTGCGCATAGGGCACGTTGCTTATTGCCCGCGTAGGCAATTGCATGCATGTTATACATGTTATACAAGTGAGCTTTTGAGAACACGAAGTAGGAAATGCTGCAGGCAGACAAAAAAAGGGCAGAGGAATGGTGTCCTAATGTGTCAAAAACCGCATCTTATAGGAATCCATTGCTTCCATCTTCATTGATAATTGAATTCACTGCTGCCTTACTTCAATCAAAAAAGAATTCATTCCTGCGCCACTTGCACTCAGTGTGCAAGTGGCTGGCTAGCGTTGTAGTCTGACGTCATATCGCGTGGTTGGCTACAGCTCGCCGCCGCGCCGGATCTCGCCGCTCGCCTGATCACGTGACTCTTCCTCTCTTAACCACGTGACGCGCAATTAAAAGGCGGCAGCTGGGCTCGCTTCCAGTACTCCGTCGCGCTCCGCGACGCCATGGAGGCAGACCGATCAAGCGAAACAAGGTGTAACCTTGTTTAACAAGACATTTTGCTCGTCTCACCAGGTATAACAAAGTTAAACCGCTGCCAATTTTTAATATCCGCCTTCATCTCGTGAATGAAGCATGTAATTCATGAATGCAGTTACCATAACTGTGAAAATTAACATGACAGCAACTGGAAGTTTACACAGCCTATGACGAGTTATTAACCTATCCCGAGAGCTCAGCTTACCTCACTGTCTTTATGACACTTGTGGTCACCGCCACATACCATATCGCCACTAACACCGGCGTAGCCAGTCAAGCTGCCCTTCCTTGAACGGGTCGCGGCCGTGTGAACTCAGATTCCCGCATACCTCTATTAGCATGCTATTTTGAAGCGGGGAGTTGAGCCAGCCACGAGAAGAGCACGTTGCAACGTACTTCTGGTATATGCCCTCCTTCAATGTGTAGAAGTGCTGGGCGTCCCATCTCGAACAGACGTGGCTGTAGAAATCTTCACAGGGGTTCGCCGAAACGTTCAGCGTTTCCAAGAGAAGCTGCAAAACCATGCTCGGTCTGTACAGGGGAACAAAACCCTTTAAGGTGCCCGTCAAAAGGCGCGGTCAGTACAAAGGAATGGTAGTAGTGCTTTCCCTTTTTCGTCAGTACCCTCTAAGAAGAAGAACAGACGCTACACTCTAGCGTAGCAGACTGCGTTGAAAATGTGTCCATTTAGTTATGACTACGAGTAAATTATTGCGACTATTATACCGCGAGCCCGGTATCCTTCAGACAGGTGGGCTTTGATTCACGAAGTAATTGATTAATGGATTGATTCTTGATGAATGGATTGATTCATTCATTCATGCGTTATATCTTTATTCCCTCATTTGCCATGCAAAATGTGAAGCGCGAGCTCTCAGACGCCCAATACAGTTAAAAGATTTAAATGCATGTCAGCCACAGGGAATACTTGAACTGGTACCTCAGTCTGATTACAGGAAGAGTGTTGCATATTCTTTTTCTCTAAATGCATTTATAGCCATTACAAAGTCAGGTTCAGCCAGTTTCATTTTCTGCTTGTCCACAAGAAATCCTGAAATATCTGAAGAGCATTTAGACACGCTGTTGGCACCTTTTGGCTAAAACAGCAGCCGGTGGCAATAAAGCACGTTCAGCCGCGTCCACTAGGCTCGAAGTGGGTCGCACCAAGTAATGCTGCGCCTCAAAGGCTTAAACCTCTTTTCCCCTTATTGAAGCTCAGGTATCACAGCCGATGTTTGCATAACTAAAGAAGCCGGAAAACAGAGCAGCGGACAGTGTTCCTTCTCGCTACTTCGCAACTTGTTGCAGTCTTCAAACAGCTGCGTTTCTTCTGAAGGCGCCTTATCATACGAAGTTTCATCCCCATCTCCACCGTTGAAAGCGCGTTTCGGCGACACACGAATAAAATAATCTACTCGTGCTCGCATAGAACTGAATTCATAATGGTCTGTGACAAATGAAAGAAGACTAAGTTAACGGTCCCGGAGCTTTTTTTTTCACTGGCATGAGGCACATTCCTCAGCTGCCCGCTTTCATTTGGCCTTCGCGTGTGCAAACTACGCTGGAGCCAGGACGAACATGCGCCGGCCAAAATAAGACTTGTCTCTTCTCAGAAGGTGTAAGCATCACCTTTTCATGCTGACTTCCTCCTGGAACCTCCTTTTCCATAATTGCAAGAAAGTACAACCAAAATGGCAAAACTTGTGAGAAAGCGCGAAGCTTCAGCTCTAGTTTCAGCCTCACTGTAACCAATTAATTATGTTACACCAGTCCGTTCATTGGTAATCATTTGAACAAGCGTTGGTGCGCTCAGCTACACTGCAACCGTGTCTTTAGTATGCGGTGAAATTTTGAAACCCATCCACTCGCAAGCATTCAGTCACTCCACATTAGCACACTGAGTCAATCCCACGTGCTGAAGATGGAGGAGTAGTAAAAGCAGGAATAGAAAATTTAGATTCTTCAAGTTCAAAGGACATGGCCCCATAACCTGTGTACACTAAAGGCCATGTCTCCCAACCGAACGGTGGGCGCCATTGCGCTATTCGAAAGTTTCCATGGAGTCACCAAGGTTCCAGATCATGTCCACACATCCACACATCAGCACTAACAGACGAAACTATTAGTTCCTGCTATTTGAGCCACCCTACTCGGCTCCTCAATCTCTAACTACAGAGATGTCGGTACCTTGGATGGGGTTAGCGTGACCAGGACAGCAGTACAAGCCCCATCGCCCATAAACAATCTACTCGACACGTTTACAGGCTCAGCTGATCTGCACGCAAACCGGGAGTTGGAGCCGGAGCACACGGGCGCCTTTAACTCCTCCCGAACCTTTGCGTAGGAGCGGCACACGTCGGTGCGGCATATCGGCTTCGTCCTGGTGACGCCGTAGAAGAAGAAGACGCACAGCATGACGACGAAGATGAGGCAGGCCAGGGCTTCGAGCGCAGTGAGGAGGTGTTCGCGCTGCACGCGTGTCAGCTGCGGGCCCGGGTTCAGCTGGTGCATCGTGGACGAGGAGGAAGCCATGGTGGGCAGGCTGGTGAGCAGGTCGTGCAGGCCTTCTTCGTACACGCACTGGGCCTTCTTCTTGGGGGCCGCCACCTGCCATTCCACCGGAGAGGGGGAGAGAGAAGGGGGGCTACAGAATGCATGTGTACTGGAGAACAACGTATTGTCAGTCATACAAGTGATGCCCATTTCATGGCTCCTTCTCTTCATAGGTACCATTCAGCACCCGCTAAGAACTACAGCTTTTGTGTTGTCTGCGGTAATGGAACGGCGAAACTTTAGTGATATCAGTAATTCGCATTAGCTTCTAGAAGGACAAGTTGTTCTATCAGGCTGCGCGGTAAATGCCGTTAATTTACTGCAGGCATTACCATTTCCTACCCGCGTGGTGACAGCGTAAGACTACTTTTTTTAAGGGAGAATAACCGATTAGCCCTGAAGGTAAGCTGCTTCACATGTATCATGACCGAAGAGGAGTGTGCGAATCTGGCACCATGTCGAGGAGACTGTTCTCTGCATTTGCTTTCTGCAGCTTGACCGCACAGGCCTTCCACAAGAGCTTTTTTTTTTATGGTAGCTCACCCGTACCCGTGTACAACGGAGGTACCCGTGTAAAGCAGTGAAACACTTGAAGATGCAGGTCATTACGCTCTTGACCCTCGCTATCCATTCTAGCTAATGCTACACAATGGTGTGTTCTGTACGGTGGATTTGCTTACCTTTCTAGCTTTCGATGAACTTTTCGCAGCCTTATCGTCTCGAACGAATACTTTCACGTCCGGTGGGCGAACTCGCTTTGAATATAGAAAGAAAGAAAAGTTTGCGACACCGTGCGTGGCTCAGACCATGCAGTCTATTTTAGGCACATATCAGTAAAAATCGTCCGCTCAGCGATAGAGAGCATCGGACGCACGGAAGTGTACTTAAAGAATGGCTGGGCCGCGCACTGCATGGCCACCAAGAATTCACCAAGCGTTCTTGCGTTAATGTACCTGATACCGGCGCAGAAGTGCATAGGAGAGATCCAGAAATGATGAAAACGATTGCTAATCAGAAACAAAAACAGGAGAAATTAAACGCTCCGTCATGGTCATCAAGAACTATGGGGACGCATAAACCAACTTAAGGGTGGAATCCGTTAGCATTAGATTTCACATGTGTCGCAGCTTCGCTTGCAACCTTTGCGTGTGTTTTGGTCAGCTTTGCAATAGTAGGTCGATCAGCCACCATAGCCGGACTGCGAGCTGTAGGTATCCCCTATGCTGTTACGGTGCCGACATTTGCGTGTATAACTTTTTTTTTTGGTTTTTGCTTTAGATTCACAATTCGGAGGCAAGGTTTTGATGACGTCACAAGTGTCGCAAGATCACGTGATCTCTCTCAACCAATCATTAATTTAATTGGCACCTGCCACGGTGGACATGTTCCTCACAATCCGGTGGGCTGCAGGTTTCCACCTGCCACGTGTCACGTGACCTGTCTCCCGCAATCAGAGAATTTCGCCTCGGATATCGGCAGCGATTTGGTGCAACAGCTCTGATGCTGTCGTATTACCAAGGGGGACAGCGTAGAAATGCAGCCTTGATACACGCGCCATCCGAAATATTTTTAAAAATTCAGGCTTCCATGGTGCTGCGAGTTCCAACGCAGCAAGCAATGTCCTCTATAACATGACTGATTCACTTATCGCTAGCACCTATCGGCATTCCTCCCAGGTTTCCACTATAGTGATTTTAATGAGCCGGTGGTCATGCTGGTGAAGCGAATGAGATCATCTATGTTTTGTGACGCTTTACCGGTTCAAGTGACACAAACGGGTGGACTGGGACGCTGTGAGTGCGTGCGTGCTGCGATGTATCTCGCTTCGCAGGCGCTCGTACCACTCGTCTAAACGACATCCGACAGGAACATCCCACTCCAATACAGTTAATTCAGTGATCCTTCGCGCAAAAACAGGGCACGAAGCTACAACAAAAAAACTGCTGAAGCTGCGAAGCAATGCATATCCCCTTTTTGACCTCCAAAACTGGACTGAGGAGACAACTCTAGAATTTCGAGCCGAATATTCAAAACCCGAATTAACGAATTCGGGATCTGACAGCAATCAAATCATCCACTTCTTACTGCGCGTGTGGGACAACGGATACCCCAGTGCAGCTTTAGGAGCCGACAGTTAACCACAGCGCACGGTCTACACTTGCGGATCAATATTTGTACATCACGGGAGGCTGCAGCGAGCTCAGTTCGTGCAGGACCAGAGCCAGCAGTCAACATGCGCCGTCTCCGATTAGTGGGAGGCAACTTAGGCGCATACGAGGTCTGTTAGAAAAGTATCCGACTTTATTTTTTTTTTTGCGAACACCTGATGTGTATGAAAAAAGCGCGCTTGCATCAATTGACCTTGGCCTTTCCTGCGCCTGCACGAATTTTTTCCCGCCTGCCGATAGCGTCGGTCGCTGGCACACAGCGTTTGAGTGAGGCAGTGCGCAGTGCTCTCGTCGGTTTTTTATTGAAAGGAAAATGGCGGAGCGACAGGAGCAGCGCTACTGCATCAAATTTTGCCAGAAACTGGGCGACTGCCAAGTGGAAATCATTCTGAATATTCAGATGGCTTTCGATGACGATGGTATGAGCAGCACACATATTCAGCAGTGGTACAATTGGTTTAAAGACGGCCGCACACCGGTGGAGAGTGAGCAACGCTCCGATCGCCCATCAACATGCCGAAATGACAAAGTCATTGCCGAAATGAATTCTGTGGTGCTGTGGGGCCGTCGTGTTACTATCCGAAAAATTGCGGAAGAGGTGAACATCACCAATTTTTCTGCACATTCCATTATCACCGAAGATTTGGCCATGGAAATAGTTGCGGCAAAATTCGTGCCGAAGCTGCTCACGGTGGAGCAAAAGCAGCTTCGAGTTGAAGTCTCACAGGACATGCTGAACTCCACAAACAGTGACCCCGACTTTATCAACACCATAATCACTGGTGACGAGTCTTGGGTGCACGGATACGACCCGGCAACCTAATCCCAGTCGTCACAGTGGAAGCATTCCACGTCACCAAGGTAAAGAAGGCCCGTGCAGTGCGCAGCAATGTCAAAGTGATGCTGTCTGCTTTTTCTGACTCCCTCTGTGTGGCACACCACAACTACGCACCCCACAGAGTCAAACAACGGCCAAGGAGTACTATAGGGATGTCCTCCGTCGCCTACGTGATGCTGTGCGGCACAAGAGACCGGAGTTGAGGTCAACAGGAAACTGGCGCATCCATCACGAGAATGCTCCTGCACATTCCTCGCACTTGATTCTGACTTTTTTGGCGAAAAACCAGTCCTGTAGTTCAACAGACTCCTTACTCTCCTGATATGGCCCCCTGAGACTTCTGGCTGTTTCCCAAAATCAAGAAGCCATTGAAAGGAGCGCGATTTCAGACAAGAGATGACATTATGGCTGCCGCGACAGCTGAGCTAAACTGAATTCCGAAAGGGGCCTTTTCGGAATACTTCCAACAATGGCAGCACCGCTGGGAGAAGTGTGGGGAGTCCCATGGAGACTACTTTGAAGATGATTAGGTTTCCAAGGCTCCAGCTATGCCAGTTTTTTTCTTCGGCCAAAGGTCGGATACTTTTCTAACAGACCTCGTATGTCGCATATCTCACTTTCAGCTTGCGTACGCCAAGCCAAAGATTTTGTTTCCTCATGACTCCCGTGGCCCGTGACCGTCTGTCACTTTTGGCGCGCTACTGGCAGAAAGTGCGAATACTTATTCACTGCTGTACGTACGTTTTCACTGAGGGCTCTATTTTTTTCTCAAAAGAAGTTGAGGTGGTGCAGTTAAAGATGCGCTATGTTAGCTGCGCGTCGACTACTAGTGATTCGGTCTACCCTGGAGCGTCGAGGCCGGATAGCGTACACCCTCACCTTACTCGCAGTCTGACCGTCGTCCTTGCCTTGCGACGAAGACGGGGGGATGTTGTCTGCCGTCCCTCTCTGGGCAACAAGATCACCGCAAAAATCAAAACAACGTGGCTCACTGGTAGAACATTACAGCATGCAAATCATTTTATTTTACCGCCTTCTTTCTTTACCACCCTGCCTCTTACTCATATTACTATTTCCTTTTAAAGAACAAAAAACTGTGGGCAAGTAGTAGAGGAGTAGACAAAAGACAAGCATGTGCATGCGGCGAGGCGGGGGGGGGGGGGGGGGGGGTTGACTGCTACTCCATTATGCAAGGCAGTAGATAGTGCTTTGTTTGCAGGAAACGGAGGGATGTGACGTGAATCCAAAAGAGTGTTTCTTGCAGCAGCAGCAGCCTGGTGCTTACTAGCGTAATAGTGTATGCGTTAAAAGCTGGCGAGTACAACCGAGCATCAAGGAACTTGCTCTGCTCGATTCTAACTATAGGAACTAGCTAGTTAAACGTACATCGCTGGCTAAACAGCCGTACGACAAAGTGGTTACCCAAGTATACACGAACAAAGGCTCACCAGAAACTGGGCGTTACATTAAGCCAGGCAACTTTCATATGCCTCATACCAATTGATCAAAGACGAGAGAAAAATGAAGGGTGCTCGAGCAGCACCTTGTTCAAGCAGATTTTCGCTGTTGCGGATAACTGAGCCACAGGAACTAGATGTTTAAAGACCAACGTTCAAACCTGTCAGCGCTGTCAGCACAGTTCTTACCCTGAGGAACAGCAGCCTTGAAATGGAGCTTGCGCTCGAGCTGCGTGGCATGTAGTGCCACAGGAGGTCAGAAACTGTCTGCATAAAAAAACGATAGAGAAAAACAACATTAATGTCTCGCTTTGCAATACATCTTACGTTCGGAAAGTCTAGTTCTGCTTTCAATCGCAAGCTGTCTTAATGAGCGTTCTTTGATAAACGCACGAAGACTGCGCAGCGCATTTTCCAAAAACATGGCGAATCGTCACGTTGCCACCACGGCAGATTGCTAAAAAGGGTACATAAAACAGCACAGGCCGGATGTAGGCCTTGTCTGAGAGTCAAGATCTCAATTACGCTTCTGCAGCTATAATCTGTGGCAGCAAAATAGTAGACTTCCTGTATATGTAGAGTATTGGATGTAATTGTTGGGCCCGGGAAACAATAGGTGTCACTCGTGAAGTAGAGTTCATTTCATTTGGTCGTTTTTTTTTTTTCATTGAAAGGCGCATTGTCGTCTTTGTCATGTCAAGAGGAAAATGGCTACCTTGATTTATTGCCTTTTCCTTGAGCCTACAACGGTATACAAACAATCCTATGCGTAACAATAATGCTAACTAATAATTATTTTAAATTACAAAAGGCTCAATACGGGCGTTTGGTTTAAACCGCTATGTATAATTGATGAAAGAGAAAGTTTTACTTCTGCAAATGGGGCCAAATTAAATACGTAATGGCTTATGTTTTAAATAAATAGAGTAAAATTCGAAAAAATGTATGTTCTGCTTCAAGAACAAAAAGATCTGCTTGTACTACTGTTCCAGACCCAAAAGTTCTCAAAGCAATAAACATTGAACTAAACATACATGGCGGACGTAATTTATTCTGACACGATGATATGCGCGGGGTAGCTTTCGCAGACAATATTTTGCCGCCAAACGATGTTCACCGGAAGAAAGTTGCACGCTAAATTTCAACAAAAATGCAATATTGACGCTAGCGCTACTGAAGACGACGACGTGAGGACATTAAGCGAAAAGGACGAAGTTCGCCACCATCGGACTCGGCACCGGACGTTCTTGGGAGCCTTCTAAACCGCCTTGAGCGTTAGCGCGTCTTACACCGACGTGACATCTGGTGGAGCTGCTGGGTACATCTTTCATGTACCGGACGCCCCCATCAAGCCGCGATTCCAGCAGAGGTCGACCACCCCCGGTAGACACGCCCGTTCACCAGGGCAGCCGCCGAGTACAAGGCCTATCTCCCGAGTTCGGGCTGCTCCCTGACCACAAGTCAACAAGGAGTACCGGCGCTGCTGCAATGAATCCTCCAACATCAACTGCGCCCGTCCTTCTCCATCACCAACGGGATCCGCCGCGTTTCCACGGCCTACCTCATGAGGACGCCGAGGACTGACTCGACCAGTTCGACCGGGTGGCCACATTCAATTCTTGGGACGGGGACTCAAAGATGCGCCATGTCTATTTTGCTCTGGAAGACTCTGCAAGGACATGGTACGTAAACCATGAATCTTGCCTGCAAACATGGGAGACATTCAAAGCAGAATTTCTCCAGGCGTTCACCAGTACGTTTCGCAAGGAGAAGGCCGACCTTCTTCTGCAGAATCGCATCCAACTTCCGAACGAAAGTGTAATGGTGTACGTGGAAGAGATGACACGCCTCTTCCGTCGCGCAGACCCAAGCATGCCGGAGGAAAAGAAGGTGCGATTGCTGATGAAGGGTGTAAAGGAGCAGCTTTTCGCAGGCCTGGTTCGTAGTCCACCCGCAACAGTAAACGAATTCGTCAAGGAAGCAATGTCCATTGAGAAATCACTCGACATGCGGGCACGACAGTACGAGCGCACTAACGTATCGATGCTCTGCACCCGTACTGAGGGAACCTCCATGACCTCAGGAGAATCGCTGCGTGAGGTCATTCGAGCCATTGTAAGGGAAGAGGTGGCGAAGGCTTTGCAGCAAACCCCTGCTCAGCCGCAGATTGCGTCGTTTACAGATGTCATTCGCGAGGAGGTCGAACAAGCATTAGGTACGTCGCAGCTTCCGGCAGCCACTCCACCGCCGCCACAAACATTGAGTTATGCTGCCGCCGCAAGCCGTTTCCTTCCGGCCTCGTCCCAACGATATGAAGCACCTACGCCAGCCGCTCCTCAGCTTCCACCTTCCCAGTCGAACATTGTCCAGCGACCTAGGCGTCGCAGAACTGACGTCTGGAGAACCCCGGACCATTGACCGTTGTGCTACCATTGCGGGGCACCTGGGCACATCTTGCGCCGCTGTCCATATAAGGAGATGGGTCTTCGAGAGTACCCCTTCGGTGCTCCCCGTCCGCTGCCTGGAGAGCGACCAAGGGAGATCGCAGATTACATCTCCCATGCGGACTCCGGCCAGCGTCGCATCTCGCGATCACCATCTCCGCGCCGCTACAGTTCCCCGGGACCCAGCGACCAGGGCCAGTCTAGAAGTCCCCGTAGGGGAAACTAGACGCGGCAGCCTCTGGAGGTGCGGCTGCTCGACGACAAGAACAAGACCCTCCAACGCCGCCAGACACATCGCCAATGCCGTGCAACACACCGTCCTCGACGACCCACGAACGACAGCATGTTAAGACAAGCCGACAACCCGCCGCACTTCTTCGTAACAACGACGCTTCTCTTCGACGCCGCATCCCTTCGACGCACCAAAGCCGCGATCGGACTCCTCGACAGTACCGCAAGACGCCACCACCGGCCGATTTAGACGTTTCAGTAGACGGCACAGCCGTAACTGCTTTAGTTGACACTGGTGCCGATTATTCTGTGCTCAGTAGACAATTCGCCGCTGCGCTCAAAAAGGTTATGACAGCTTGGGACGGCCCGCAGTTACGTACCGCTGGGGGACATTTGATTACGCCGATAGGAATGTGCACGGCTAGGGTCACGGTGCAAGGGAAAACGTTCCCTGCAAGGTTTGTTGTCCTCGCTGATTGCTCTCGTGATGTTCTCCTGGGTATGGACTTCCTAACGGACAACGGAGCCATCATCGACCTGCAGTCCCAGTCCGTCCAGTTTTCGACAGAGAATGCCATTGACACCACAGATGCCCTCCCGTCGGCGCTCCATATTCTCGACGAGCAAGTGACCGTGCCTCCCCGCTCCAGTATACTGGTGACTGTCGGTTCGCATACCATTCGAGACACTGAAGGTATAGTCGAGAGTAAACAACTTTTGCTTCTCGACCGCGGTATTGCAGTACCTCGGGCGGTCGTGTTTCTGGAAGACGGCAAAGTTGATGTACTCCTGACTAATTTCAGCAATGAGCACCAGCACCTGAACAAGGGGACGACTGTCGCTTACATAGATGCCGTCACTGATACCAAGTGCGCACAAAGCCTGACTCGTGTTTCACAACCGGATCCAGAGGACATAGTCGACGTCAAGTACGACATTAATCAGACATTGCCGCAACAACAACAAGGCATGCTGCGTGACCTGCTCAATCGCTACAGACACACATTGGCGTCGTCTTCGCGAGTCGGCAGGACACACCTTGCTACACATCGGATTATTACGGACGACACGACGCCACCACTGCGACAGTCACCCTACCGTGTTTCCTCTAGAGAACGCGCCGCCATCAGCACGCAAGTAAAGGAAATGCTTGATAACGACGTCATTCGACCGTCTCGGAGCCCCTGGGCCGCACCTGTCGTGCTCGTAAAGAAAAAGGACGGAACATTGCGGTTCTGCGTTGATTACCGGCGACTGAATAACATTACTAAAAAGGACGTTTACCCTTTGCCCAGAATCGACGACGCTTTGGATCGTTTATGCAACGCCAAGTATTTCTCCTCCATAGATTTGAAGTCTGGGTACTGGCAAATAGAGGTAGACGAGAGGGACCGCGAGAAGACGGCATTCATCACTCCAGACGGGTTGTACGAGTTCCAGGTCATGCCATTTGGTCTTTGCTCCGCCCCAGCGACCTTTCAGAGGCTTATGGACACAGTACTCGTGGAACTGAAATGGCACACTTGCCTCGTATACCTGGACGATGTGATCGTATTCCCCCAACTTTTGACGAGCACCTTCGTCGCCTCGAGGCGGTGCTGCAGGCCATAAAATCCTCTGGACTCACTCTAAAAGCCGAGAAGTGTCACTTCGGTTACGAGGAGTTGAAGTTTTTGGGTCACCTCGTGAACCAAGAAGGGGTCCTTCCGGACCCTGAAAAAACCGTCGCCATCGCGAATTTCCCGCCGCCACGCGATCAGAAAGAAGTTCGGCGTTTCCTTGGACTATGTGCGTATTATCGCCGCTTTGTGAAAAACTTCTCTAAAATCGCTGCGCCCCTTACTTACCTGACCAAGGCCGATGTCCAATTCCAGTGGGAAGCGCCGCAACAACAGGCGTTCCTAGAGCTTCAACGCCGCTTACAGTCACCACCCATTCTGGCGCACTTTGATGAATAGAATATGCTGACACTGAGGTACACACCAACGCCAGCAATGTCGGTTTGGGTGCAGTCCTAGTTCAAGTCCAGAAAAATCAACATCGTGTAATTGCCTACGCAAGTCGTGCACTGTCTAAGGCCGAGGCAAACTACTCTGCCACCGAAAAAGAATGCCTCGCCATCGTGTGGGCAATTTCCAAGTTTCGACCATACCTTTACGGTCGACCTTTCAAAGTAGTGACCGACCATCACGCACTTTGTTGGCTGGCCAACATAAAGGATCCTTCAGGGCGCCTTGCACGATGGAGTCTCCGACTGCAGGAATACGACATTTCTGTAACCTACAAATCCGGCCACAAACACTTGGACGCCGACTGCCTTTCCCGTGCCCCTGCACAACCAGCTCCTGACGACGCTGCGGACGACGACGCCTTTGTGACCGCCCTAAACTCTACCGACTTTGCTGACCAACAACGCGCCGACCCGGACCTTCGAGACGTCATTGATTATCTTGAAGGTGCCAGTGGCAGAGTACCTGCCGCCTTCCGGCGAGCTTTGTCTTCCCTCTGCCTCCGTGACGGCGTACTCTACAAAAAGAACTTTTCTTCTAACAGTCGCGAGTACTTGCTCGTCGTGCCCGAGAACCTACGCGTCGAAATTTTGAATGCCTGCCACGACGAACCTGCTTCCGGCCACCTTGGCGTCACTAGAACGCAAGCCAAGATTCGCGAAAAATACTACTGGCCTCGCCTTGGACATGACGTTACGCATTACGTTCGCTCTTGCCGTGACTGTCAGCGCCGCAAGGTTCCTCCTGCCAAGCCCGCCGGCTTCCTCAAGCCCATTGACCCGCCGTCCCGACCATTCCAACAAATCGGGATGGACTTGCTCGGCCCGTTCCCCATATCAAACTCCGGAAAGCGGTGGATAATTGTCGCCACAGACTATCTCACGCGTTACGCGGAGACAGCCGCTCTTTCGAGTGGAACCGCTATCGATGTGGCCAAATTTTTTGTGCTTCAGATCGTCCTGCGCCACGGCGCACCCCGGGTTCTCATTACTGACCGAGGGGCTGCCTTTACTGCTGAGCTCATGCAGCATATCCTTGCTTTCAGCCACACGAGCCACCGCAGGTCGACCTCATACCACCCCCAGACGAACGGCTTGACCGAACGTCTGAACAAGACTCTCGCGGATATGCTTTCGATGTACGTGGACGTGGAGCACAAAACGTGGGATGAAGTCCTGCCTTATGTCACGTTCGCCTATAATACCGCCGTCCAGGAAACAACCAACATGACACCGTTCAGTCTCGTCTATGGACGACAGGTGACCACAACACTCGACGCTATGCTTCCCCACGTCGACGACCACCCAAATGCCGACGTTGCCCACTTTTTACAGCGCGCCGAGGATGCCCGTCAACTAGCCCGGGTGCGAATTCGCGCTCAGCAGGACCAAGATGCCCGACGGTACAACCTGCGGAGACGGGCGGTCGAATATTTCTCAGGCGACCTTGTCTGGGTTTGGTCCCCAATCCGACGTCGCGGACTCAGCGACAAGCTCTTACGTCGTTACTTCGGCCCCTACCAAGTCCTGCGGCGCATCGGCGATCTCAACTATGAAGTCATTCCTGATCAAACACCACGCTCACGACGCGACGCGCGCCCCGAGGTGGTACACGTCGTTCGCCTGAAACCGTATCACGCAAGGACACTGTGACACTCCCTCTGACGCTGGTTTCCTTTAGCATCGGGACGATGCTTTTCGAACGGGGGGGCTAATGACGCTAGCGCTACTGAAGACGACGACGTGAGGACATTAAGCGAAAAGGACGAAGTTCGCCACCATCGGACTCGGCACCGGACGTTCTTGGGAGCCTTCTAAACCGCCTTGAGCGTTAGCGCGTCTTACACCGACGTGACAATATTAACGAAATGTTTAAAGAAGAGGCAGATTCGAACAAACATCTGCACACTTGAAACGAGACCCGCGAACAAACGAACCGCCCCTACGATGCAGGCTCGTTTCCACAATTGTCGTTTGGAGAAATAAACACCCTGGCTTCGTTGGCAAATATATTGCCGCTCCTTGAGTTCCAAAATATTCACCGGGAACGAAACATAGTGGCAACATACAGCTCAATTGCGAGCGTACGGTTGGACAGTTTAAACGACCACTTGATCGCGCTCAATGTGCACGGGCACGGATTACAACCAAGGAGTTAGACCCTCACTCGACAAAAACGCACAAAAACCAAAACAAGTCTTCACGATGTTTGGAAACCTTATTCTCTGGCCTTGCATAACTACTTGGTAGTGTACAGAAAGCTATAGCGGCACAGCATCTGTGACTGTAGGGGAGTCGAAATCTGGACCCGTTGGTAGATATTTAAGAACAGCGTGAATTTCTCGAGGCATACTTCATAGTCATAGGATGCATAGTCATTGATGCTGGTTGCATATCGCGTGCCCTATTAGCCTTGCCGGGTGAAATATTTTCATCAATAATGCACGGTTGATAGTCCTGCCGTCGTTTTCCGGGCCTTCTTTTCACGTCATTAGTCAATTTCACTGGTTTTCTTAATCCTCTTGCAGTTAACAGCAAAGAGAATTCACCCCTTCCTGGCTACTCCATGGCAGCTTCGATTCTGCGCAGGTCTTCCTTTCGCAGTTGCTACTTAAATGAATTGCTTCCGTCACGTGCGCTGCAGGACAGCGCTGATGTTTACCGTTGCAAAGAGATTGAAAACAAAGGAAGTAAGTGAAGTCGTGACTGAGCGTGCGAGCCACGCTAAGCATCAAGGAAGGCACGCTGTAGTAGTAGTCACCATAAAATGCAGAGATCTTACAAGTAGTCCGAGTAGTGGACATCATACCATGCAGCCATCATCGGGTTGAGGAATACGACTCTGTGTGGCTATGCCCAGGACAGCTCTTTTTGTGACTCCTTCGCTAGGGTGGAACGCAGAACCAACTGGAGCTTCATATAAAGCAAAGTATTCGATGAGCAGTTAGAAAATTCAATCCTTTGGACGCAGATTCGAACCTCTTAGTAATTGTTCTATAGGGGTTTCGGAAATTATACGCTGTAGCATAAGCAGAACACATAGCTGATAGATAAGCAGTTCCAACACTTTTCACTACATGGCAGCGATGCGATAACTCATGGAAAAGAATGTGCCTCCAATCGAGGATTCCTTGCAATACGTGCCTGTTGTTATATTACGCAAAAACAGCAGAACTCTCATCACGTTATCTTTGGAGCTCCCTCCAAAAAACTCAAGGAAACAGCGATTGATCGCTCGTAATGATGAGATACCTCTGGAATTTCTCCGCATCTATCAGACCGTTCACAGCTGGCTGTACCAGGCATCTCTGACAGAGTTGCTCACCTGCCGCCTAGTCTTGTTCCGAGAATGGCTGGGTGATGGTTCCCGAGCGTTATCTATGTGGACGGATTTCGGAGTTCCCTGGAAAACACCATGGAAAAACATCGTTGAAGTCCGGTTGTTTAGGTGTTTCGTTAAGGCAGCCATCGATAATTGTTTCGAAATGTCTCTCTCAATTTTCGATACTCCAGAATGGCAGGAAATTTCTTTATTTAGTCAGGTTATAGCACTGTGCACTCTAAATTGCTACGTTTTTGTCAGTTTCAAAAACAAAACAGAAAACTAGCACTCCCACTAAAGACACCACAATGCATCACGTGAAGCAACACATACAAGCACAAAAAAAAAGGCATACGTTTAAGCCTCTTCTTATCCAGACGCGAGGCGATTAAATTCTCAGAAAGCTGCACAGCTAAATCATTGGCAAGTTTATCCCGTCACCATATCTCTAGGAAGAAGTGGGCTTGAATATATATAACAAGTTGGAAAGAAATCATTGCGAGGGGCGTGCAGCTGTCGAACTGCTTTCTCCATTAGATGAAACTGCGTGCGAGATTGGCTCTTTATAACTCTTTATTATTATTTGGCGGCGAAATTAAGACTGAGGTGTTCGGGCTCGGATTTCCTCAAAATGCCTTATAAGCACACGCCGCCTTCAGTGCAGCACTGTACTAAGTTTTGGTGAAGAGTTCTACAGTGAAACACCATATGCGCAAACTTTGCTTGAACGAGGTTTTCAGATAGACATGCTTTTGCAGAATGGCCTAACGGGAGGCCATTGTCCTAGTATATGGTGCAAATCAGTTCGAGTTGAACGAATTTCAACACATCTTAACTGTCAATAAAGCGAACATCTTGGAAAGCTGAATTAGTGCTTGATGGAGAGGTGGGTAATTTTTGCACAGGTACAGCAATCTTTTACCACGAAACTTCGGCAAAAGCAATTACGAATGTGTGTCTTAGCCCTGAGTTCACCAAAGCCACAGTGGATGCTGCGGATAACAACATGGGTTTAACTGTTCCTTTCGAAAAACGTGCACGATAGGACTTTACATTGATATGTATGCAAGACTCCCAGGACTGCACAAGGAAGAGAGGGTCTCTTTTAAAAGAAAGCGATGAGAAAAATTCAGCACAGAAGGCAATGATGAGCGAGAAAGTGAAACCCTCTGTCACGGAACGGGCATACCGTATATACTCGCATATAGGTCGACCTTTTTTTTTTTTAGAAATTTTTCCCATAAGAACCTCGACCTATATTCGTGACTCAGGTCTTCGTCATCATGCGGGTGCACACAATGAATTCCTGTGTGTTCCGCATTGCTCTTTCGCTCATTTATGGGGTCTTATCGTGCTAGACAGCATAGGAAACAGTTTATTTTGGCGTTCTGGGCAGGAGCGGTGGTAATAAAGCACGGGAGGTTTTGGATGAGTACCACATAAGAAAAGGAGGAAGAAGTTGCGTCAGCGATACATGTGTGAACCCTTTCAAAAATAAGACTTCTTATCTTGAACGGTTCTGTTGATTGCACCTCAGGTTCTTTCTCCGCATGCCTAGGTTTCTGTATATTTGCTCGCTTTTCAGAGTTTAAAGTCAGATGAAGTGTGCGCTTTTCCTACGTCGTATGTGCTTGTTTTTCAAAAGATATGGGTCGACTTGTATTCGAATGATTTTTTATTATTTCTCGGTGAGCCCAATGTATAGGGGTCGACCTGTATTCGTGGTCGACCTATATGCGACTAAATACGGTAATTGTGCCAGAAAATGGGCATACTAGCGACGACAAACTTCCGTAGTCTACCACAAGTCAAATATCATCATCATACCTGACTACGCTCACTACAGGAAACAGACTTATACCACGTCTCTCCAATTAACCCTGTCCAGTGCCAGCTGTGACCACATTGTCCCTGCAAACTCCTTTATCTCATCTGCCCACCTAACTTTGTGCCGCCCTCTGCTACGCTTTCCTTCTCTTGGAATCCACTCCGTTACCCTTAACGGCCATCGATTATCTTGCCTACGCATTGCATTGCCCAAGCCCGTTTTTTCTTCTTGATTTCGACTAGGATATCATTAACTCGCGTTTGTTCTCTCACCCACTCTGCCTTCTTTCTGGCCCTTAACGTTACACCCATGATTTTCCTTTCCATAGCTCGCTGCGTTGTCCTCAATTTAAATTGAGCCCTCTTTGTTAGCATCCACGTTTCCGCCCCATAGGTGTGTACCAGTAAAATACAGTTATACTATATACTTTCCTCTTGAGGGATATTCTTAAGTTGTCGTTCATGATTTGAGAGTGCCTCGCAATATTGAATGTAAAAATGTTTGAAGAAAATTACTGCATTTGATTGAAGCTGCTAAGCACAGAATGATTGCCTGAAGTTCCCAGTATTCTGCAAGAAATTGTTTCTGGAACTATTTCATTCCTCGATATTAACATAGGCTCAGCCAACTGGGCTGAACAGTGCTCTTTTCAGCTGAGAGAACTAAAGGGAACATTTCTCAATTTGCTCATCTTCAAAGTTCCATTTCACTGCACCCTCGGTAATAGACACCCATCGAAATAATATTTGCCGTTACTATAGTTAGGAATGCCAATTTACGAAATAACAGAGTTTTAGAATAGCGTATGCACGCCTACGAAGGCTAGATGACACATTTTGAGAGACGTTATGCTACTTGGCAAATCCCGTTTAGTTCAGCGTATGCAAACCGACGCAGCAATAACTTCAGCCTACTTCCACCCTCTGGTATTTAGAACAGAAACCTTTTTTTTTTTGCCAAAAAATCGACGCACTTTTTTAGGACTAGGACAGGCGTAATCGTCACCCGAAATAAAAAAAAGTTTATCGCTCATACGTTTTGTTATAGGCGCGATGAGACGAAACGAAAGGCCGGTGCCCAATATATGATCAGTGAATGTACTGAAAGCGCAATAAGAATAACGAATTCACTCCAAAGCGAGGGGTCCTGCATTGAAGCGCATCGGTTAGAAACGCTGTTTTAGCGAATGCATTAGTCAAGCACGATCGGAAAATAGCGTAACTAAGGCAAATGTACGGTAAGGCTCGATTTGCAATAACGTTTCACGAATGCGCACTACGAAACACACTTTGTAATGTGTTACTCTAAAACTGCCTATTCATCTTGCCGTATACAGTGTGTGTGTGAAGGGACCTGCTTATATGGAACTGTTCTCTGTATAATTGTTTCGCGGACAGATGGGTTCAAATCGAGACATGCACTATGGCGATAAAGAGAAATATGAACATTCGCATTACTTTTCAGCGCGCCTGTGCATGTGTGGTAAGAAAAAAACCCCTATAGTGCTTGTTACAATCGTGAACGACGCTAGCGTTTTTTGTGTGGCTCTAGTGCCTTAAACAACGCAGGTACAAGCGCACTGAAAAATATTAATGAGTGCACTTAAGACTACTTAGGTGCTGTGAAGGCGAAATCAATGCGAATCCACTGTAACCAGCCTAATCACCTAAACGATATTAATCCAACGTAATCCACTCTTAATCCACCGCTATCTATCCTAATCCAATTTACATCAACGTAAGCATACTCTTAATCCACCAGAACCCACCCTTAATCTTCCACTACAATCCACTGCAATCCAACGTAATTCACCCAAATCTACCCTGCTGCGACTTAATCCGATGCTATCCGCTCTTAACCCAGCACAATCCACCCTAATTCAACTTAATCCTACATAATCTACAAGCACGAGAGACTGGCACTGCAGCGGGGTTGTGCTACGGTGATGTCGCAGCGCTCTAATGATGTGGCCGGCGAAACTGATCTGTTTGCGCCGGCCTGACTTCAAAAAAAAATGGCTGAGGCTTAGCTTAGGTTAAGCCTAGTCAGATCAGATGCGAAGCATATTGTCGCCGAGTTGCATATCGAGCACGCCGCTTGGCTAGACGTTCTTCACGCTCTTCATCAGTCTCTAGCACGCCGCAACTTTTGCTTCTCATTCCAACGAGCAGCCCTGTCTCCAGGAGGCATCTCTATCCCGTGTACGCCTAGCAGAGGCAGGCGCACCCCCTTGTATACCGCCGCTCCAGCATCACGTGTTCACTACAACGCACCTAGCGGCAGAAGCAGGAAACACATTGGTCGCGACACGGTCGCGCGACGGCGCGAGCTGGGGCCCCGTTTCTCCTATGTCGTTACGTCACGCATCACGTGGTCCTCCTTGGTCGCGACGCCTCGCGCGACGGGGCGAGCTGGGCCCCCGTTTCTCATCTGCTGTGACGTCACGCACCACGTGGTCATCCTTGGTCACGACGCCTCGCGCGACGGCGCGAGTTGGGCCCCCGTTTTTCATCTGCTGTGACGTCACGCATCACGTGGTATGACATGGAGGTCACGAAAGGTCAATGATAACGACACCGCCGCGCTCGAGGAGCTGGGTTGGGCTATTTTAGTATGCTTCGCATAAAAAATTCAGGGGCACTTTGACTGCCTAAAGTGCGTAGAGGCGGAAGCGTTTTCCGCACCACTTTCGCTGCTTCTGTGGCACTGGTGGCGTCACATATAATTGAGTACTAATTACTAAGTGATGACAAATCACTAATTAACGAATAATTACTGATTAATGACTGAATGCTAATTAACTGCTAATTAATGACGCTTAAGCTTCGCCTTTAGGAGGGGGAACGCGACAGCATGATGTAGCGCTGCCAGGGAGTCCACGGAACGCCACCCGTTCGGCGCGATGCCTTGACCTTTGAACGCGCCGCTTTTTGAGGAAAGGAAATGGTGCAGTAATTCTGTCATCTCGGTGGACACCTTAACCGCACCGTAGAGGAAGGGAGGAATTGGGAGTGAAAGAAGACAAAGAGGGCCAGTAATGAAGAAAATGAAAATTGTATTTGTGGAAAGGAAATCGCGCAGTAACTGTCTCACATATCTCGGTGGACACCCGTCAAAATTCAGGAGGGCGCTTTTTTGACCTAAAGTGTGGTCACTGATGTGTGGTTAAGATGTTAAGCTTCGCCTCTAAGAGTTGAACGCGACAGCGTCTTGCAACGCTGCCAGGGAGACCACAGAACGCCATCGCCCATTCGGTTCTGCGGCTCGGTCGTCGGTAAATTGGTTTTTGAGGAAGGGAAATGTATCTGTCTCTCATATCTCGGTGGACACCTAAGCCTCGCTGGAAGGGACGGAAGGGAAGGGAGAAGAATGAGAGTGAGCGAATACACCGTATTCACTAGACGCGCCTTTGTTCATTCCAAACCATCGTGCTGGCATGGCGATTTGTGACGTCGCGAAAAAACAAAAAACGGTTCACCAGCTGCCTTAAAAAGAGGTGCCCTAGCCCTAGCCCCCCGTCTTTTACCCGCCGGAACAGGTTCGTTCTGCTACAACGTTCCAATTTATTTTCGGGAAAGCATGGACATCCAAAAAGCAGCTGCGGAGCCTCCCGAGTGGCTCTCAAGACTAGAGCCGTTGTGTATGTTGCGGGAATTTTAAGCTGACGAAGCCAGTCTGGTGCTGGCTGACCACGACAGTGTAGTATGTATATAGCGTTATGTGTATTTTTGTTGTGCAATGTCATGAGCCAAAGCCAGGCAATAAACAAAAAAAAGTGCTGGCATGGCGAAGTGGATAGCATGCTCGTCTCGCACGTCGAAGACCGGGGTTCGATTCCCGAGCTCGACCAATTTCCTACTCGTTTTTATTTATTTATATGGCCTGACTAGACAGGTTAATTACGATAATTGGGCAATTAAGAAATTAACTAAGCTCAGTCGCACTTACTTGGAGCATCACTATACGATCCCTTCAATTGGTTGCATGGTTACTAGCCAAAGTACAATTGGCCCCGTTTGAAATTCGCGCATTGTGACGTCACGACCGTTTCGACCAATTGAAAAGCGTGACATTTCTGTCGACAACTGCTGCTTACAACGATGAGACATTAAAGGCTTCCGCCTTAATACACTTCTGGAGAAATTTTATTTTTCTTTCTTTCCTGATATAGACACTCCCGATGACGTCATAAGGTCATATGGGTTTTCGGTCCGTTTATTGTGGACGCCGGACACCAGATTTTGTGACTGATGACCAATATAAATGCGAACAGCAGCAGTACATGTAGACGCCGCGCTGTTCGCATTTCTGTTTATAGTGGCAGTACCTCTCCACTGCAGCTATTAGAACTTATGTAATCATAGCCAATAATTGAGCTTAGTATGAAGCAACTAGGCACCTTCTCATTTTTATTCGGTACTAGCCTCTTCTTCTATGGCATTTCGTATTACCTTTTTAATTGATTTGCAGTTAATTTTTCTTAACGTGAAACACTCGCTGTAAGCCAGCCGTTTCCGACCACCTTTCCAGTCTTGATTATCAAATAGTACGAACTTTGTGGGTTTCACGCGCCGAAATCGTTAATTTCGAGGCTTTCATGAGCAATGCCACGTGCGGTATGGGCGTCTGAGACAGGATGAAACCAACTGTACTCACTGACTTAGACTTCGGCGTTGGAGCCAGGATCTTCGGTGCTGCTGGACCTACGCCAGAAGGTCTAGCTCCAGGAAGAGATGAGCTCTGGATGAGAATGAAAATGAGCATTTGCAGACAGCTTCTTAAGCAACAATTGTGGGTAACCATGCTTATACACCAACCAGAGAGTTATCTAAAACTGTGAGGATTATATTCCTTGTTAGAAACATACCGACAAAAATATGCCGCACTGCTGAAATACAAAGCGGCGAATCATGTGTCACTGTTCTGTACTACATTGCAAATGATTAAAATTAGTTTCCAGTGGTTCGGCAACGAGCCCGCTTTCTTTTCATAGGCAATTTTGTGTATCTGTAAAATGTAGATACCTCATCCGCACCCAACAAATATGTCGCCTCATTAACGTCCCAGAGGGATTCATGCTCTTGAAATGATTTTATTGTCTGGTTCTGATTTTATGGTGTTTAACGTCCCAAGCGACTCAGGCTATGAGGGACGCCGTAGTGAAAGTCTCCAGATAATATCGACCGCCTGGTGTACTACTTTAACGTGCGCTGAGATCGCACAGTGCACGGGCATTTCGCTTCCATCGATTCTGCGACCGCCGCGGCCGGGATAGAACACGCATCTTTCAGATAAGCAGCCGAACACCATAACCACTGATCCAATGCGGCGGCTATAGTTTTTTATTGGTGCGAAAGTGGGCCCGTAGCTTTAAATATTGTTTGTACCGTTCAGTCCTTTTTCTCTGGCCTTGCTCAGCCCTACCGCCGATTAAGAAGACGGCGGCAGTACAATCCTTGCAAGCTGTGAGCCCAGGTCTCATGGGCTATGGCAACAGACGGTAGCCGGGAAAAATATAACGAGGAGAATAATGCGTAAGGCCTTTCAATTCGCCTCAACAAATAAATGTAGTTATCGGTGATCTAATCTGTTCTGTCCGCCCACTACTAATAGAAACTGCCGCGTTACAGAAGCAAGTGTTGTAAGTAAAATGTGAAAATTTGACGTCCGCCGTCATCTGAGACAGATACTGCGCAATTTTCTTTCATCAAAAACCAAATAAACAAAAAAGCCAATAACCTATAGTAACGGTCACTTGGCCCTAAAAAAAGCGCTTGAATTCCTTTAAGCATACAGATGACCAGGAGCGAGGCTGTTGACATCTACTGACTCGGAGAAGAGCGAATATAGCTGGCTTTAATTTATTCACAAATTAAGGCTGCATATCGTTAGCAGTAACAGAACAACGCCATCAGTCGTTCACTACATGTTTACCTAACACTGTGCTCTCTGCTGGAGCAAATCGCCAATATTTAAACCATTTAATACGAGAACTGCCGGTATTTTCCCCACCCTCCAAAGCTATGACGCCACAGCGATCGATGCGGAGCTCCGCGCTTTGGCCAAAGAAGTGCCCACTAGTCCTCATGAGAACCACGCCCACCTGAAATATCCAGCGTACGCGGTGCATTCTAAGAACCGCACACCCCTCAGCTAACATTTATAGCACTCCCACTATGTACATTATGAACAGGAACCGACAGCTTTCATTTCCAGTTTGCAGCGCTTGGACGTATGAGCCACACATTAGGCTGTTCAAAGTGTGTGCCGCTTGTGCTAATAGGGTCAACATAGTCCATAGACTGCATGCACTTGTGGTGTCGGTGGGTGTGGTGCGGGAAATTAGACTTCTCTTCGCTGCAGGGCCAATAAAAGGTCTAACTTTACTGAAAACAGTCGCTGCCAGCCTTCAGGATGCATGTGACCTGGGTTTACCTCGAAAACGTGCTGTATTGGAAAATAGCAGGCAGTATTTCCGTTAAGTTTTTGCGCATAGTCCACTGCCGTAAAGTTTTTGATTACTATGCCAGGACTGGTACTTATGCAAAATCCTTCTTTTATTAAATCGATTGGAGAGTGAGTCGGCTAAATGAAACACATGTGTGCTGCGTGAATCAAAATGTACTCTTTTCTATATTGTAATAATCTCCCTGCTGTAATGCCTTCTAAAGCTGCGGGGTAATGTCTCAATAAAGAATGAAGAATGAAGACAGCAATGTGGTGGTGCCGAACAGACCACCAGCGAAAGTGGTCTATAGAAAGTTTAACACTAGAAGTCACCGCTACGGATCGAAAGCAGTTGCATAGGGTGACAAATAGAACATTTCTATTTGGATTCACAGAAAAACAACTAGAATAACAAGTTCCTTCGACAGCAACACGAAAACTCTGCACACAAATCGGCATGCCAACCACGCTATATGCCGACCCAGCCCCTCTCACCAGGCGGCGTTAGTATCTTCAAACGCGCCCCTATTGGCCAGTTGAGATAAAAAATGTGGAAATTTATTTACGTTCATCATCGCAAGGCAGACTCCAGCCTAGAGATGGAATGGAATTAATTAAGCAGGTTTAATAGTGGTCGAATTCCTGCAGCTGATTTGCAAATGACAGTGTCATTCGTACGAAAAAAAAGCTCTTGAAGTAGTAATGCGACAAAGTGCTAAGCACATCGTACTTCTTCTGTGCCCTCTATCCCTGCCGTAATAAACAGGCTGTCGCATAGAGGAGAGCTGCTCAAGCAAAAACAAATTAAAACAATTGTGTGTTCGCTTACGAGGAGAATAAGAAAGAGATCGTTTAACAGAGAAAAACGCGGGAGTGTACAGGAGTTCTTACAGCTTGTTGCGCCTCCGGTTCGCGACCAGCTTCTCCATGTGGTGACAGCAATGAATCTGCACTCGGCGTCGCAGACTGTTCCCGAGGCTGTGAAGGAATAAAGCGAAGAGCAATAAACTGCATGTCATCACGTCGAAAGTACGGCGGGAGCATGCTTGAAGCGTTAAAACTAGGGATTTACGAATAGCACTTTCTCCAAAACGAATCGAATGCGCATTGAGTAGCTAATTCCCGCCGAATAGAATACGAATAGTTTAGCTAAAATCCAAATGAAATACGAATCGTAAAGAGAGCGAACAAAGTCGTATACGAATGGAATATTTTTTTCCGAATATCCGCTACTTATGCGAATATCCAATGAGCAGTGATAAAAAGCGAAGTGCTCCTTTCACAGCTATAGCAGTGTTATGTTAAAAGACACAACACTAATCTCCATTTGTGGAGTCGCAACACAAAGTGAGTCTAATAACTATCATTGTCATGACACGCGCATAGAATAAGTGGCGCGTGCTGTTCATAAAGGATGATAATAAACTAGCGCCCAATCTAAGTGCATGACCGAGCGAGAGCCTCGCATCAGGCATGGCCTCCGAGATCCGGCATCCAGGCCGGGTTTGCACAAACCTGCCTGGGCCCTGCAGCATCGTTGAATATGTTTCTTTGTTTATTCATCTGTTAATTCGGTAGTTTGTTAGTTTCTGTTTTCAAATAGATGCCAGGCTCCAAGAAGGGCTTATGGTTTTATGGGGAATGCGCTTTATACTGTGCGAGTGGTTTTGGCGTCCCGTCATAGAAGAGCTTGTGAAGACTGGGTCCGTTCGTATTCCCTGGAGCGTCAGTGCTCGTTTAAGAACCTCACGTGGTCGAAATTTCTGGAGCACTTCACGACGGCGTCCCTCATAGCCTGAGCTGCTTTGGGACGTTAAATGTTTAAACGTTTAACGTCCAGAAATTTCGAACATCTTGGTTCTTAAACGTGCACTGACGCTCCAGGCAATAGGAACGACCCAGTCTTCACACGCTCTTTTATGACGGGACGCCAATACCACTCGCATAGTATAAAGTGCGTTCCTTACCATGTAACATGTTACACCATGCCATCAACTAACATTCAAAGCGTCCACACTCTCAGGTCTGCGATAGTTTCCTGGGTAACGAACATGCGCATTGAAAGTGTTCTATGGCCACTCAATCGCCTTGTTTCCTTTTCAGTAACCTCCTACTTCGCAGTATCTCTTACATGTTACGGATATTCTGATCTAGACCACCCTCGCTTCGCAACTAACTACAGGCTGTCGTGTGGCCCAGTCTGTCTGCTAAAATTCTTGGCATCTGAAAACACACCTCGTAGTGTGTGCCGACAACAAGAGGACCGAATCACATCGAGACTAGACTCACGCATGTGTTGCAAAAATAAAGTTGTCCAGTCTCTCTCCAATCAGGGGTAGAGAAATCAGGGCCTAGTTATGATGTAATATCGGGGACGAAAGTAACTGAGCTCCCCTAATCCCCTCCAAGTTCGGAACCGTATCTCACTGCAGGCAGGCGGAACCTGACGATGCACAGCACCGGTCTCGGCATCAGGAATGCATCGTCAGGTGCGCAGTTCGGCGCTGTTTGGAACTTGAAGGGGGGGGGGGGGGGGGGGGGGGGGGGGTCATTAACTTTTTTTCCCGTTATTATGTACAGTCTTTGTCAAAAGTTTAGAGCCCAAGGGGTTTGTTGCTAAGCCTCGCAGTGGGACTCCTTTAACACTCGTGGTAGTCCTAAGCATTGGAGGATGCAGGATCAGAAATCTTCTTACCTTCAGGAAATTTGGAGCGCTGGAGGTGCATTACGAACCACATAGTGTAGCTCAGAAGCAAACCCCCTGGGCTAAAAACTTTTCACAAAGCCTGTACATATGAATGAAGGCAATTTTTTCTAACCAAGGAAAGCGTAGCGGAGGGCTTTCTTTATGTCGTTGACCAACCGTGATAATTTTAGATGTGGGACACAAAGTCGGAAAAAAGGCAACCACATGCCGCCGGCGGCATCCGAAACCACTACATCCATGGTCATGGGTTCGGATCCCGCCGGCGTCATGTGGTTGCCTTTTCACCGACTTTGTGTTGAATTACCGTACATCTAAAATGATCACGCTACTCGTTGAACAAATTAATCAACAACATAAACAGAACAACACTCCACTGTGATTTTCAGGTCTAGAATATAGAATTTTGAAACATTCTTGGCTTTTTTCATGTCTTTCGAGTCAAGAAAAATTACAAGTACCGCTTACTTTCTGTTCTTCCTCGGCTTCTGCCTTGCTCTTATCGGGCGGCTGCTGGGGCACCTCGGGAGGCTTCTTCATTTCAGATTTCAGCTTGCTATCTGAAGATTGCGAAAGCTGGAAAAACGCACGAAGACCTATTATTGCTTTCCAGGCTGTATATAAAGTAGCCTGCTACACATTAGAGGATCATGCGAGATACAAACTGCTAGTCCAGTAGTAACTTATTCTGGAAGTTTTTGAAGAAACATGGGGAGCACAAGCCCTTTTGAAGGCTAGGTCTGTAATTTGGTAATAAAAATGACGCTCTCTGACTTCTGAAAAAAGAGAGCGGTTCTGTTTAATTTATTGTTATAATACCGTAACACACGCTCCCACCACACGCATGCTGCAAATTTTGCAGTGAAACAAATATTCTGTTTTAGAGCAAGGTGGTAAGAACGCTGGACTTAACGCGCCAGATATCGGCACCACAACGTATTATAGAAAGAAAGCCAAAATTAAGTTTGCATTGAAGTTAACTAAAAACAGCAGGAGAAAGAAATCTGGAGCGCTACATTTAAGCCACGAGGGCTCTCAAGAACCCTGAGGCTGCGAGATTGCCGAAAGGGGCACATACACAGGTGTACCGATACGTAGGTCACCAACAGTGTGCTGAAAGTTACACTTCAGCCTAATTGTTATCCCTCCAGATTAAACATTGGGATTATAAAATTGGTTTTTGAGGAAAGGAAATTTAATGTGTCCTGGTTTTCTGGCGTATTCAGAGGCGACTGGGTGACTTTAAGTTCACACTATTTCTTCCTAAAGGCAGGCTGGTAAATATTCTGGTCGCTTTTGACATACAGTCAGAAACTTTACTAAAGAGGGCATGACAGCGTGTATCGCTCTGCAGGTCCAGAGCAATCTCAGAGTTATCGTAATTCGCAATTATCAAGACACGTCTGGCACATGCATGTTAACAGGTCTTTGTTCTCTGCCGCTGGAGTAAGCCGAGGTGCGTGAAACAACGTGTGGAAATGCGCTGTCTATCCAAAGCATATTTATCCTTTTATTCAAAATATCCCCAAAGACCCTCATTTCCGAGGGTGGCGGTATGAGCGGAGGGGGACATACTTACACAGGTATCTGTTTACAGACCACAGATCGCACTAACAAAAATTAAGTACGCTGAAAATGATACGTGATAAAGAGCTGGTCAAAAAATTTGCACTACGATTATTACTGTGTAAATTCCAACACACTGTTTCGCAGCAAAAGACGAGGACCCAAGAGACGAGAGACGAACACCAGGAGCGCTCGTGGTGTTCGTCTCTCGTCTCTTGTGTCTTCGTCTTTTGCTGCGCTACAGTGTATTGGAACTATGTACCAACAAGCCCAATAAGCCACGCTACTGTGTAAAGCGTTATTAAGCGACCGCTGTTCAGGCATTTATATGTTACGACGCGCTTAGGTAGATTTTATGAGAGCCACATCATATCTATATCGTTCTAAAACGCTCTTTTTAGTTTTCTACACATCATCGTTTTTCCAATAACTCCTCTCCAGTCCGCCGCTCACGGCCCGCTATGCCACAAATTACCCTCTCCTCGGGGGACACGTTTCGCAGCTGCTTGATGGACTGCGTTACATTCCTGCGCTCTCGCCATGCTCTTGTCCCCCCTTGTTCCAGGGTAACTACCCTATAGTTGCGCCTTCCTACGCTCTTGCCATACCCTTCTCATTCACGGTAACCTTTTCCTTCCAGGGTAACTACCCTCCGAATTATTCCCGTGGCACGCCTTCCTGCGCTCTTGCCATTCCCTTCTCACTCATACTGACCCCTCCTTCTTCCAGAGTAACTACCCCCCCGAATCATTCCCGAGGCACGCCTTCATGCGTTCTTGCTTTACCCTTCCCATTCGTGGTGACCCCTTCCCTCTTCTAGGATAACTATCCACCAAATCTTCCCGTGGCACGCCTTCCTGCGCTCTTGCCATACCGTTCTCATTCATGGTGACCCCCTCTTTCTTCCAGGGTAACTACACCCCGAATCGTTCAAGTGGCACGTCTTCCTACGCTCTTGCCATACCCTTCTCATTAACGGTGACCCCTTCCAGGATAACTACCCCCCGAATGATTTCCGTGCCAACCATCCACCTCTTGCTCCTTAGATCTCGCCATACCCTGCTCCTTGTAGGGTAACCATCCTTCAGTTGGGGATTCCTCCACTTTCGCAGCACACTCCTCTTTCCACGGTAAGTAGCCTACGGGTAGTCCCCCTGGCAACGCACTTACTCATTGCGCCGACGTTATACTAAGACATAACGCTGGAGTAATTACTCACAGGCTTCTAACCAGGCGCACCCATACGGCTAGAAAGGAAGGCTATACAGCTCTCTCAGAAAGTTCGCCTGTAGAGAAAAATTCGTCCTGGTCCGGGGTTCGAACCCGGGACCACCGCTTCACCTGAGCAGTCGCTCTACCAATTGAGCTAACCGGGACGGCAAGCTTATGGTAGGGCGAGAGCGAATTGATCAATAACTCGAAGTGGGGACTGTGTTGGTCACATGTTTAGGGGAATCCCCCAAGGTGGAGTATATTTGTAATAAGGGAGTAATTACTCATTTGTGCCCACACAAACTCAGGCATACGGCTGCAAAGGAAAGCTATACAGCTTTCCCAAAAACTTCGCAGTTAGAGAAAAATTCGTCCTGGTTCGGGGTTCGATCCTGGGCCAACAACTTCACCTGAGCAGTCACTTTACCAACGGAGCTAATCGGGACGGTAAGCTTATGGTAGGGCGAGAGCAAATTGATCGATAACTCGAAGTAGGAACAATGCTGGTCGAATATTTAGTGGAATCCCCCATAGTGTTGTAGATTTGTTATAAGGGAGTAATTACTCATTGGTATCCACCCGAGCGCAGCCATGCGGCTACAAAGGAAAGCTATACAGCTTTCCCACAAACTTCGCAGTTAGAGAAAAATTCATCCTTGTTTGAGGTTCGATACCGGGAGCACCGCTTCACCGGAGCAGTCGCTCTACCAACTGAGCTAACTGGGACGGCAAGATTATCGCACAGCAAGAGCGAATTGATCAATAACTCTAAGTAGTTATGAACAGTTAACGACACAAAACTAATTAACGGGCGCTTAACTACTGTCTTTGCCAAAATCATTCTGAACCAGTGAATGTAACAAAGAAAACATTAGACCAGATCAGTGAAATTAAAGCAAAGGAGTAAAAACAACGCAGCATAAAACGCATTGAAAAGCACGAAAAGTGGAAATAAATAAGATAAGGCAGCGATGCCTTAGCGAACAAGTTCACAATACTGAATTGGATTGGATTCAGTGACACAATCTGATGACATAAGACGTTTCGCTCTCACATTGTGCACGATAGGAAAGAAGATGCATAGTGGGATAAGCGTCAGTTCATGCGCTTCACTTGATATGTGTGGTCATGTGTGGAAAGATAGGTGGTGGCAGAAAGAGCTCATCATGAAGGGAAGAACCGTGAGGCATACAGGTGGCAAATCGGTGCGTTCTATCCAGGTTCTTAATCCTCGTAGTTTGTGTCGAAACTCTGCTTTCGGTATGAACGCTTCGTAATCAGGCGCAAGATACAGAATACTATTGTTGTCAGGGGACCACTATGCAAGAAGCTGGCAGGTTAGCCGCAAAGCTTTGTCAACAGTCTTTATCCGCTTAAGCAACACTGAAGGACGTGATCGGTTGCTGGTGAAGCAGACACCGTGCTAGGCGGCGGAGTTCCCGCTCTTCGACACCTTTTGAAACGGCATGTAACGCCTTGCTTCCTTTTACGGCCTTTTAGATGTATTTTAATACAAATTCACTTATGCATAAAGGTATACACAGAGTGCAGAGAGAGGTGACGACTATCAAGACTACAACTGATAAATAACGCCGGAGCAGTCAAATCCCAGGTGTCAAGTTCATGAACAACAGCTGTTGGTTTTCGCCCTTTTGAATAAAGGTAGGATGCAAAGTACAAAGCGATCTAACGGAAGGCATGAACTTAGAACCATCAGTTAAAAAAACTGGCCTTCGGCCAGCACCAAACTTGTTCCTCGTCGTCCTAATATCTAAGCAAGTCTAAGCCCTCGCAGCGCAAATTACCAGCTGTTTGAGTCACTTAACAGCAGCTACCCTCTTTTCCGGTTTAGTACCGGTTCCACGAAGACACTGCACTTCGTGGAAGCTTGCACTTCACTCGTTACCGCATCTCGCCACGACAGCGTCACATCTCTTTTTTCGAAACCTTCCGAGCCTCTTGAGCCACGAAGATAATGAACTGTGCAAACCATTAGACCGGCTGAGGAAAGCTTACCGAGGAGCTGGCGAAGTCCATGATGTCCACAAGGTAGCCTTGGGTCTCTGCGAGTGCTTTCTTGCGCCTCCTTTTTTCTTCTCCTCGAGAGATCGGCGCGTGCCGAAGGCATGAGCCGAAAGCGCGAGCCAGTCTTCGTCATCTTCACTTGCGAGCTTTTGCCGAAGAGCTGCTTTGTGCCAGCCGCAAGTTCGAATGGTTAGCATCGATGTGTACTTCCACTTACCTTGGTAAATATATTTCTTTATTTACACAATACTGCAGACAAGCACTGCTCCAAGAGCGGCGTACAGAAAATATGGAAAGAACACAAAAAAGAAAGCCTCAAAAACACAACTGCGCACGACAAACCAACGCAGAACACTGCAAAGAAGACATAAGTATACAAGCCGAATACGTTGAGTATAAACTGGAGACGTCGTATTAGAAACACGTTGAATGATCGTTACAGGATACAGGGATTTGTCAAACCTTGATTACTCGATCCCGCATCTCTAAACTGCGGACAGGTAAGCTATTCCAATAGGTGACTGCACTGGAGAAAAGGGTCATTTCTTCAAGTCAGTCTGAGCAGATCCTGGGGTTTAAAATAGCGAATGAACGTGCCGGTTATGTAAGAGAACGTACGTATCCCAATTGTCTGTTTGGTTAAAATCAAATAGGTTAGAACTTAATGTCAGGAAAACAAAGTACATACTGTTTAGAGCCAAAAATAAGAAAGTTCCGAACAACTTCCAAATTCACTTCGAACAAGCTCCTATAACTCGTGTCAGCTCTACAATGTTCCTTGGAGTCATTTTTGAAGAACATTTACTCTGGACAGATCATGTAAACTACGTTTGCACTAAAATGGCTCGCTCTGTTGGTATCCTAAATAAATTTCGCACAATACTGCCTCGAAAATTCAAACTACAAATTTATTTCTCTCTAGTCTTTTCGCATGTACAATATTGTTTGTTGATCTGGGGAACGACTACCTCAACCAATCTTGTGAAAGTACTTACTTTACAAAAAAGAGCTGTACGAGCGATTGATAATTTACATTACAGTGAGAGCACAGGTCCTTCCTTCCTCAACCATAGACTGCTAACCATCACGGCGGCTTACCACAAGAAGCTTGCTGTTTATATCAGAAACCTTATGAAAGGAAACTGGCAGACTTTCGAGAGCACATATTTAATTGCCCAAACAGCATACAGTCTTAGGCACCCTCAATACCATGCATCAAAATCCCGTACAAACTATGGGTTCCAAAAACTAACTCACATAATTCCTCATACATTAAACACCTATCCATATTTAACAGAATTGTCGCTACAAAATATGTCCGAGGTCAGGTTTAGGAAAACTGTTCATGAATATTTTTGTTATAGCTAGTTGTGGTGTGTTTCTACCTAATCAGTTTTTGTCTTTGTTATGTTTTGATCTTAGTTTGTTGTGCTTAGCTCTATGCATGCTTGATCTCTGTTTCGTTGTCAATATATCCGCTGCTTTTCTAGTTTCTGTTACTTATGGAAACTTTGTACCATTGCCAAGTGCCACTTTGTTTTGTTTTTTTTTTACATGGGGAGGGCAGGCCTCTGTCAGGCGCTACTAGGCGCCTTTAGCTTGCTCTCCCTTGTTTGCAGTCTCTGTACTGGCCAAACAAAACCAATAAATGAAATGAAATGAAATGATTAGGGTCACGGCTAGGGTCATATAGAGGTTTTAATGCACTTCTTGAAAAGAAGCGTTTTTCAAAGAACAGTTTTTGAATAATCAAAAGTTATTGCGGGATTTCACGAGTTGTAAGTAAATGTACCCAACAATTTTGAAAGAAAGCATATTTGAGCAGGAAACCGTTTATGAACGCAATTCTTTCAATATAATGTAAGATTTCACTTTGACAATCTATACTGTACTGTTTCTCTATGAAATTTTTATACCCTCTCTGTAAGGACCCTCACACGAGGGTTGACAGTATTGATAAATAAATAAATAAATAAATATATGCGCAGATTATCCGACGGCAGCCTTGTATTTTTTTATTAACGTTATTGCTATCGTCAAAAGCGTTCCTCATTCTTTTTCTATGGCAGTTCTAACTGTTCGATGTGATTGACGGAAAGACTTTAAAAGAATTTGCTGCTTCTCAAAAGAATGCGCCAATGCATTCAATATTTCCATAAAAGTATCTTACAATCTTCCAATTTTAAAAATTTTTGTCTCAGAATGTTGGACATGTATTACTCTTCTCTCCTCATCCGCTGCTCCCTGCAATCGACTCATAGTCAGCCCGCCACGTGCCTAGCGTTTTCAGACCTTCTACGAGACGTCAGCCTGCGTCAGAGGTCTCCGTCACAACAGCCCTCCCCGCCTATCTTCCCTCTCTGCGCCTCGATTGAATCTCCATTTCAGGCTGCGACAGTCTCACACGTGTCCTAAGGCGTCGCACGCTTTCGCGAAACATTTTGCAATCATCGACCTCGCAAATCAAATACGATGACGCGACGATGTTCACATCCTCACCGGCAGTCGCTGAGAAATCGTCAGAGGACGGGCACAGTGTTCTGTTCAATCCTTTATAATCCCTTCGAAGGGATTTTGGTGAAGTGCCTTATTAATACATATTCCACTTTGTGTGCTTATTTATTCACACGTACACGCTCTTAAGAGGCTCTGGAAACTCGTCATAACACGTAAATAGCGAGCAGACTCGAACAATATCGATGATATACGGCTTCGAAGCCAAATTTTTAATCATTGCACCATCGTTCTTTTACCAAGCTTCGCGAAGTACATATGTGTTCCTGCTCAGAATTCCAATTTGCTGCTGATACGGATGCTTGGTGAAGCAACCGAGTGAGCTAAGACACTGGTTTTACATATGTAACCCCCACCAATCGGTTAGACCACAACCTTACCCTTGCATTTTTGTGACAGTATGAGACCATCGGCTAGTCTATGGATCTTGACATGCTTTCGCCCACGTGATTAAGCCTGGACATAATGTAATGGTCATACATGCACTTGCAGCTCGATAAATGAAACTAATACCGCCTCTTCCACCGCCTCTCGTTCACACAGAAGGAAAAAAAGGCATCACGTTTAAAGCAGCCTGATAGAAGACGGGACCAATAAATCTTTAACAAGAGCTAATTTTGTTGCGCTTCTTCCCGTCTAGAATTGTGGTTCCCAGCGAGAATGGTAAATAGAGACTCTGCTTATTTCGGAGGTCAAACACATGAATCCTGAAGCGCTTACTAAATAGCGCCAACAGACACACCTTGCAATAAATCCGGATAAACTAGACACAAAGAAACACTTTAGAACCACAGGCCTGCACTCTCGCATCTGGCAGTGAAAGCACCCTCCATCCCACTTCTCGTATTCTCCTTGAGGCGTCCCTTCCTGGCCGCCAAGACACCTCGGGCCGGAGGCTGTGCGACCCAAAAGAGGACATGATGCGTGCGCCCGGCTGCCGCCTTTTATTTCCTTATTTTCGCTTCGTCGGCGCGCCCATTGTGGCTGCCATTGTGCGCCGTTTTTCCGGGCCGCCTCCTCGTCGTAACGGCGCGTAATGAGGAAGCGGCGGGCGGCGGGGCGGGACTGCGCAGGAGCCACGCCACCGCCGCCGCCGGCGCCCGCCAACTTTCTTTCCAAGATGGCGGCCACCTCCGCGCCGGGCAGACGACCCGAAGACGTCTCGCGCGCGCTGGCGCGCTCACGTGCGCAGTGGCGCTCATCTTCCGGCGGGATGCTCGTGTAGTGTTAGTGCATTTACTAGCGGACAACGACAACGTCGCTGGTGTGTAGGTCACGGGCTGTGTCATGGAACGGAGAGACGGACTCAGGTAGGTGGCTGCTTCGGTCTTCCTTGCGCTTTAGTTCAGCAAGAGATGACGAAAGGTAAGACCCTTTATATAGCTCCTCATAGTCAGGCGTTCAATTTATTTCATTTTTATTTTCGCATACTGCAGCCCCAAACGGGCTAGAACATGAGTGTAGGAACAGAGGACCAGAATGCATAGTAACTAACCACAGTGAGAAGAAATCGGATAAGTTATAGTCAATTGCGCAGTATATTGTAGCAGTGCTCAGATTTATATTCAAGTAACTTGTCCTGGACGAGACACATTAATTACTTTACCAGTAACGACAACTGCAAGCAGGTTATCTCTGCTGTAATATTTTCAGCGTGCCATCCTTCCTTCTACTTGTCCTTTTAAGACACTAACATGCCCTAGAATCGAATACGCATCGTCAGTATGGGATCCTGCTCACATGAACCTAACCAGTTCTCCGGAAATTGTTCAAAATCATTCCACTCGCTTCATTATCTTTAATTAGAACCGAATAGCCAGTGTATGAGCCACGAAAAGTAGGATTGCGCTTCCGTCTTTATTATTTCGCCGTAAAATTTCGCATTTAACTTTTTTTGTAAATATTTTCTCAATCCCATACTTTACAGCACGCAAATTATTGATCCGTTCTATTCTTCCCGTCCGACTGGTCACATTCACAAAGTAATTGCCTGTCGTTATAAAAAAAAATTCAGTCATTTATCTCTCTTACGTCTTCCGTACGGTCCCACCTTCCCGCTGAAATTGTGTCGATGATAAACGATTTGTTCAGAATTATTTACCTAACATTGTATAATAACTTGTTTGTATAACCTTTTATTGCATTCTTATTGACTTTGACGTGGTAACCAGTCCCCTCTGTAATTACTTAGGCCCTGAGGATAAATGAATACCAAAAATTCCAAAACAAAAGAAACAAAATTAGTTCCAAATATCTGCAAGCACAGGGTGAAATTCATTGAGCGGAAAGGGGCGAGTAGTACATATAGCGAATTCCAACATTTCATAGTGCGAGGGAGAAAAACTGTCTTTGAACGTGTTTGTACGTTCATAAATAGGTGTGATGACAAACTTATGATGTCTCCTAGTTGATTATTACTTAGTGAAGGTGACGTACTCTTTACTACAGAGGCGACAAGATGAATGAATAATGCGTGGAGAAAGTTCAGGTTCATTTTACGATCTCAGATGCGAAGCTATGTTCAATGTGAACATGACTGATGTCGGCAACAATTTTTAGTCATGTGGACGGTAGACAAAACCACTGGCCCTCCTGTAGATCGCCTCAGCTGTTTCAATTTGCACTGATAATGATGATTCCGTATGATAATGCCGTAATCATGACAGCATGAGGTGGTTAAGGATGTTGTGCAATAGCATGTGCCATGCACAGCGTTAGTCAGTGCTTGATGAAAATAGACAAGTTTCTCAATAACTTTAGCACTAATGGAATCAGAGTGCTTCTAGCAGGACGAATTAGTGGTAGAATTGAGGTGGAGATATTAATATTCGAAATTTTTTTGCAGAGTATTGTCTTTAAAATCGTAGCTGAAAATAGGAAGCGCACGATTTATTAGTGAATGACAAGACGGCGGCTTCCCGGAAGATAATTTTCGTTTTTCATGTGTCACACCATCTGACACACATGGCGAATTATTGATTAAGGCAATGATTGTCAAGAGGAGGGTTAATTGCGGTATACAACAAACAGTCGTCTGCATATAGCCGGTTTTTAGATGGAATGTCCCTTGCAGATCAATTATATAATGTAAATTGCGATGGCCAAAGACCAATTTTTTAGGGGCGCTTGTAGATACATCTACTACAGAATAATTAACTGAGTTAAATCGTACAAATTAAGAAGATGAGACAGAAAACCTGCAATCCAGTTCACCATTTGAGGATTGTTAAGAACGGCGTTTAGTCTGCTCAAAGGTTTTGAATGAATCACCGTATCGAAAGCGTTGGAAATATCTATAAACATGGCATCAATTTTAAGACCCTTATGCAAGTTATTTGGTACGTCATGCGTGAACTCAATCAGTTGTGTTGTTGTGCTAAATCCATATCTCAATGCACACTGAATTTTAAGTACATTTCTATTTGATCCATAAAATTCTATACACTGTTTAAAATTACACGGTTTAGCATTATGCTTCGAGCTGTAAGATATACGCCGGTAGATAGACGCTTATTCCCTGACTTTTGTAATGAAAGGACCTTCGCCATATTCTGCGATGAAAAGACAACGCCGGGGACTAGTGATTTATTAAAAGAAAGAGTGAGAGAGCGTGAGGTTCACAAGAAACACAGAAAAAGGACACGAGTTCGGGTTGCCGTCCGGTCCGCCGCACTTTTTACGTCCAGGTTTAGCATACCAGGCTTAAAACTTCTTCTGAATGAATTCAGATATTGTTAACGAAGCTTTCTCGGTAAGTGCTTAAAAAAGAAGGAACTATATCGTTATCGCGAGTGAAAACTGACTAAAACTGTGTGCTGAAGGCGTTAGCAGTGATATTAAAGGATTCCCAATTGTTTCATTAGTAACTGAGGATAACGAAAGACAGTCGTCAGAATGTTGAATGGATCCCCACAATATACGGTGATTTTTTTTAACAAACCTGGAAGCTACACACAGTAGAAGAAGTCTTTAACTGACTTGGTTTCCACACGGAGTTTCTCTTTGCCTTACTGAGCCTAGCAATGTTCACAGGGCCCTGAGATCTCTTCAATGCCTCAACATTAGTGTCCAAGGAATGCTAGTGTTTTTTTTCTTTTCATGGAATAAAAAAAAAGAGTTCAGCACATGAAGTGACAATACCTTTGAAGTATGCGACAAGGATATTCACATGACAGTTTGTTCTAAGCATATGAAATGTTTTCAAACACTAGCTAATGCTTCAATCACATATACACCGTCAACATGACTGAAGTCACGATATTTGATAAGAACTAATGGTGATTTAGGAATAGTGCTCGGAACAGAAACAAAAAAATCGGAGGGAACACTTCAGTTCATCCTTAAGGGTCTGACGCGATAGGGTAATGAGTTAATTCCCATACATGCAGAAGGTCATTCTCTATTTTGCATTCATAGATCCCTGGTAGAGCATACCCCTCCTGGCCCAGTCGTGCAGTATCCGCAAATGCCCGGCGATGGCAGGTGCTCTCAGGGGTCGGCCTTATGCGGCCCAAGTTGCTCTTCCCTTAGCGACCAATCATTAATTTATCTGCCACCTGTCATGCTGGGCAGTGGACGATTTGAGATGACGCCGCAAGGTCACGTGACCTAGGTGGCGCACCTGCCTCGTAGCTTGCTCTCTGAGGACCACCTGCGAGAGCCATGCTCGTCATTTTTCGCGGACAACACCAACACCGGATTTTCTCGAGAATGCCGCCTTTAACTCTATCGCGTTAAAACACTCTTATGACCACACTCTTATGACCAGAAATGGCCTCTATTACTTCGGAACTGTAGCCATGCCTACGAAGCTTACGATGAGCGGCGCTGAGTCGTCTTGCGCACCCTGTCGTTTCGTTCTACAGCTGTATAACGATTCCCTTGACGCTGAAGAAGCTTTCAAACCGTGACGACTCAGTCAACCTTGTCGACGTTTTAAATAGAGCTTAATGACCTCGCTGCTCCTGGTCGCAGGTCCTTGCCGGATGATTGAATCTGTACTGCGACGAGCTGTTAGCAACAGCGTACTCGCATTTAGGTTTTGTCCCGCAGTATAAGTTAATTTTTTTGCTGCAGACTAATTTTGTGTCTGTTACTACGCCACAGGGTACTAACCACTGGGATACTATAGTGGTCTGAGCACTCTCATCGTATGCGGGGGGTGCGGGTGTCGACGCCAGCGCCGCCGTGCACCCACTGGTGATAAAATGTATACAAGCTTTACCTCCCCAGGTGGGAGGCTTTCTTTGGGGTTAGATGCTCGATAAATGTGTTCTTACTCCGCCTTGTGTTGAGGAAAAACACCTTGTGCCATGAGGCTCTTTGACCAAGCTTCCATTGCGCATTGCGCCATTAAAATCAACCATCAATATTAACATTCTAGAAGAATCTTACGGTCGCCGTTTTGATGAAAACTGCAGAAAGTGCCAACAGATTATCAATGTGATAGCATCTATGTTCTTGTCTAACAAAAAAAGATTGGCAGTAGCTTAGCTCAGCTATGCCACGATATACCTAGCGTGAGGTGAGGGCGAGGTGTGCAGATCTCGGTGGATGCCTAAACCAGAGGGAAGGCGCATAACTGCCCTCTTGGAACAGTGGACACCTCAACCATGCTTTAAGCTAAGTGGCGGTAGTGACAGGTGTGCGCTGCATGCGTTGGCATTGACAACGTTGAGCCAGAAACTGGGCGCTGAAGCCATAGGTCGTCGGCGTTCGTTGTGTTCATTGGCGTTGGCGATGACAACGTTTTACACTCCGGTCATTTTAAGGAAAGGAATGCAAGCGCGAGCAGCGAGGCACGCCAGCTGTGCATAGTGACGTCAATTGCTCCTCGCGCATGCGCAGCACAGCTCTCCAGGAGCCACGTGAAACTGCTCAACCTCGGCCAGTGTAGCTCACGCTACAAAAAATTTCCGGCTTCTCTGTCACGAACTTCCCTGGTTGGTCGAGAGAGATCACGTTACGTTGTGACTTCGTCACAACCTGACCAACGGAATGTAAGAAAACTGCGCATCGTGGCAAACGGCAGTTAATGATTGGCCGAGAGGGGTCACCTCACCTTGCGATGTCATGACAACTTGGCCACCATGGCAGGTGGCATCCTGTCCACCAGGTTGTGAGCAACCTGCACTCCCGTAGCACGAGGCAATGAAGTTAATTAAAATAAATTCAACGCAGTTGTTACATTCCTACTCCGGGGCTGCTCATTAGCCTGACGGGAACTCCGCAACAGCAACCTGTCTCTCAGGAACCGCACCGGCGGCTGTGTTTGATAGCCACCTGCCGGGGCAGGGGCGCAGCGCTGAACCGATGCGTCACTGCGCCAGTAGCGGTATGAGGACTCCCCGCCATCTATGAATGCGAATTGGAGGGTCATGGCATCAACTCCACGTGACCACCAGTGGGCCAGTCATAGGGTACTTCCAGATTTCATAACTACGAGGACCCTCTAAATTTGGAAGTTGACCCACCCCCCGAACATTCATAAGAACCCCAAAATTTCAGGAGTAGGCTTGCGGATGAAAAATGGATTAAGGTAGATTAGTCGGTGGATAAGTCGGGGTTATATAGTCACATTAGTACAATTCTATACGATAATCCAATGGAAGGCACTTATATTCTGGAAAGTGATGACTTCTGCATGCCATATAAGGCTTCTGCATGCCATATAATGAAACCGGCCCCAACCTGAGTTTTTGCGGGAAAAGCGCTAGTAGAACATTTCATAAACATTGTAGGCACCTTAGAAGGCAACCTCAACTCCATCACTTTTTCTTCGTGAAGAATGTGGTTAAGAAGGCCCCCAAGTTTTCAGTGCGCTACCACTTTTAGTGACATTTCCAGCACTTAGCTTGTCTGTTAGTCTGGAACATGTTTTGTTCAGGTTGCTCAAACGATCAGGTATATCTATTCTTCAAGTGTATTACCAACCTAGCCCTAGGAACTTTGGCTGCTCTCTCTCTCCCTCTCTCTCTCTCTCTCTCTCTCTCTCTCTATATATATATATATATATATATATATATATATATATATATATATATATATATACATATATATATATATAAACGTAATTCGGTTGACACACGGTAGAAAAACAACAACTTTATTCTAACGTTTCGACCCGGGTCTGGCCTTCGTCAGAGTCGAAACGTTAGAATAAAGTTGTTGTTTTTCTACCGTGTGTCAACCGAATTACGTTTATGTTCTACCGGATCCATCCGATCTTCACCCCCTTCTTATATATATATATATATATATATATATATATATATATATATAGGGAGAGAGAGAGAGAGAGAGAGATCGTGTCAGACGGCAGCTTAATTATGCGAGGCTGCCCTGGGTCGCAGCCCAACCTAAGCAACCCATGTCCCACCGATGGCAGCACCTAGGAGGGTAGGAGGGCAGTGGCGCATCGCTTGACTGCTGCACTACTGCGTCAGGAGTGGTAGATTCCCAGAAGATTCCCCAGAAGATTCCCAGGGATCTATAAATGGTATAGAATGACCAATTCCGAACTTGTGGACATTAAACCTATTATCGCAACCCGAACAACTGCCATCCGTTAATGCTGCATCTGAACAACGGAACCGAAGTGAAAACCGAACTGCTAGCGCACCCAGTTCGCATCTTTCCTAACTACGCAAATTAACCATGATTTTTTTTTCACAAGCTGGCAGTGTATGTAATCACCCAATAAGATGAAAGAAGGTGCTCTAACGTGTCTGAGCGTCTTTTCTAATTCGGGCGCTCTTCCTAATTGCTCTAAGGAGTAACAGTGCAAATGATTACTGGAGGCTGCACATAGGTACAGTCTGCCAAAAGTAACCAGGCTGCATGATTTTGCTTCTCATTCATATAGTAGAGCCCTCACGGCTTCTGTTAAGATCAAAAAGTTCTTTGAAGGTGAGGACAGGGGTACTTCTTACCATATAGACGTTTAGAGTTTGAGGGCTGGGATAATAGCTTTAATATATACGACTGAGAAGTAAACCGGAAGGGGGAATTAAGGAATAGTTACTCAGAGATCTCATATCACTAATGTTCCCGTTACAGATGGTAAGTGTCTGATGTAATTTATTTCTCCCTTTTCCCATTTTTTCTTCCCCTCTTCTCGCCTTTTGCTACCATCTTTCCTTTATCGCGTGCATTAGTTACGGACATAGTATTCATGACATCTGTCCATACTGCACCTAGCGACAGGTCACTATTACCACTCGTTCATGTGAAGTAGTGGTACACGTAACCACCAGATGTCCGAAGCACTGCTCGTAATGCCTCCCTGCTCTGCCCCATGGAAAGAGGGGGGGGGGGGGGGCGGTGCCATGTGACAAGTGGGCCGCCGCTTGACGTGTACTGGCGTGCACTCCACAGCACAGCTCCTTTCTGTACTCCACAGCCGCGCGGTTTCCGAAGGAAGAGGTTATAGGCAAAATGCTTTGCTTCAAAACTCCTAGCGTAACGTCTTTTTCGGAATTCTATGTACCGACATACTGTAGAGACTGGAAGAGAAAGACGAGGAGCGATCGCGGCGCGATGTGCCATTCAGCCCGAGGACATCATCATCATCATCATCGACAATGACGTTGCTGCTGGCGGACCTGCCTGCTTTAGTGCCCCTGCTTTCACCTGTTCTCGCCGCCGGCCTGTATGTCAAGCCGTGACATTTGATGGAGGTTCCGGGTGGCGCATCTCATGCAGCGCATCCCGCCTCATAATTCGAGCCCGGTACTTAGTCCTGGCCGTCGAGTTTTCTTGGAGCAGCCCTCAGAAACTGAGATTCGCGCTAGCCGACGTCAGCAAGGCCAAGAGCCAGAATTCAGACTCTTACCCGAGGGATCGAGTACATCTAGGGCCAACGTCATCATGGCGTCCCAGTCACAACAAACCGACACCGCGACTGCGCCGAGGATCCTCTGCGTGCCAGTCACCCCAAGATCTGTCGCCGCGTTCCATGGCGATGGCCTTGGCGATGTTGAAGACAGGGTCCAGCACTCTGAACGGGTAGCTCCACATAACGGGTGGACACCCGACCAATCCCTGCAGAACCTATGCTTCTCCTTGGATGCCACAGCGAAATACTGCTTTGCTAACATGATGGGAGATGTACAAGAGCGAATTGGTACCCACGTTCGCGAACCAGCACCGGCGACAGCATGCTGAAGATCTGCTCCATGCTCTTAGCCAGGGTCTCACCGAAATCGTCAGGAACTTCGTCAATGACGTGCTGCGTCTGAGCGCTGACCCTCGGGCTACTGAAGAGAAAAAGGTGCGGGTTTTGTTGAGGGGTGTCTGGAATGACATCTTTGGAGGCCTTTTCCGCAATCCTCCGCTTACAATAGCCGGCGACCAACATCGAGCACGCAATAGCGAAGGGAACCAGTCACTTTAAACGACTGAGCGCCCTTCCTGTCGTCTCAAGTATTGCCTCGTCTGACCTGGGCGGTGTTGACCTCGCCTAATTTCGCGAAATAATCCCCGAAGTAGTCCGCGAGGATCTGAAAAAACTCTTCCCAGCTCCTAGACAGCCTGCATCTGTCTTCATCGCGTCGGCTCTTCGGAAATAACTTCGACAGACGCTGGCGCCAGAAGACGTGCCAAATTGTGACTGCAGCCGACCCACTAGCTCTGAGCTATGCCGCTTCCGTTGGTCATCCGCCTCCTATCCATCGCCAGTACCAGAGCGCTGCCGCTTCCGGCTCTCGACGCCGCGAGTTCTTGCCCCAGTCTGATACACGGCTGGGAACGCTGGGCCGCAGGATGACCGACATCTGTATAACTGCAGGCCGGCGACCGCTGTGTTTCCCATGCGGTGAGCCTGACCACACGTATCGCTGCTGTCCGTACCGCCAACTCGGCCTAAGAGGTTTCAACCGGACTGATCCATGCTCCCGTTACAGTGAACAGCGCCGCGAGGTACAAGACTACCTTCGACGGTTTCCATCGCTGGTATCAGCTCCACCTCGCACCTTGTGGTCGCCGCCACCTCGCCGCCCACCATCCCCTTCTCGCGGGTCCCACCGTGAGAGCCTTTCGCCACTTCGGTGAAACTGAGTACGGCGACGCCTGGAGGTGGCGTTGCCGGAGTCGCACGAAGCAAAGAACCTCCGCCTACGTTGGAATGTCCCAGTTCGACCGATGGCATCCTTGGAAGCGCAAACCGTTTAGTGGCCTCTAGCAATGTAAACGTTCTAATCGACGGGCGCGACATAACGGTGCTTGTCGACATCGGCACCGATTACTTGGTCCTCAGCGGCAGTTTCTCTCTGCGTCTTCACAAGGTTACCACCCAGTGGGACGGCCCTCCCATACGTACCGGCGGCGGCCACCTCGTAAACCCTGTTGGCAAGTGCACTGCCCGCGTCGAGATTCACGGTGAGTCATGCCCCGCCACATTCGTGATATTGGAGAATTGCTCTAAGGATGTTATTTTTTGGCATGGACTTTCTCCATGAATATGGCGCCGTAATCGACGTAGGGCTCAACAGGCTGACCCACCGCGCACGTTCTTCATCACCAATACCACCCGAGGCCACCCGCGCTGCGATGAAAGTTGACGCCTACCATGTTCACTTGCCGCCGTTGCCGACAGTTTTCCAGCCTGTCCAAGCCGATAAAACCGCATGTGGCGAAGGCTTTCTAGAAGAAAATGTCCAGTTGCTACTTACGCGTGTACGTCAATGATGTTGCGCGAGGGATCGTAAATTCTCTGCGACGGCGTGCCAGCATCTTCGTGATCAATTTCAGGAACGAGCAGCAGCACCTGACGAAAGGGTTAGTTATAGCCAAAATGGACCAACTTAGTGACGTTCGCGAAGCTGTTGCGCTGCCTGAGGAGGCATCCCCGCCCAGGTCACGAGACCCAACAGCGTTGCCCCTGGACATCGATCCCAAACTTGAGCCTTCCCAAACACGCGAACTGCTCTCTCTTTTGCGTCGGGACAACGACCATTTCGCGACGACATCCCGAGTTTGCCAGACGCCTGTTGGCAAGCATAGAATTATTGTCAATGCCGGAACGCACCCGATTCGCCAACCGGCGCACCGCGTTTCCTTGAAGGAATGCGAAACCATACAGGCGCAAATGCGCGATATGATAAACGACGGCGTCTTCCAGCCATCCACTAGTCCGTGGTCCGCACTGCTCAAGAAAAAAGAAGAGACCCTTTGATTTTGCGTACATTACCGGCGACTCAATAACGTGGCCAAGAAGGATGTGTATCCACTGTCTCGCATCGACGACACCCTCGACCGACTCCGCCATGCCCGCGATTTTTGTCCATACACTTCAAGAGTGGGTACAGGCAGATTGAACTGGATGAGCGCGACCGAGAGAAGACTGCATTTATAACACCGGATTCATGTACGAGTTTAAGGTAATTCCGTTTGACTTGTGTACAGCGACCGCGATATTTCAACAAGTAATGGACACTGTGCTCGCCGGACTGAAGTGGCAGACGTGCCTCGTGTATCTGGATGACGTTGTCATCTTCTCAAGCACTGAAGCAGTTATTCAAGTTGTTCTGAACGCCGGCCTCACGCTCAAGCCTTCGAAGTGCCGGTCCGCATACAGTGAGTTGATGTTCCTAAAGGGCATCTCGTCAGCCAGATCAGCCAGCTGTGAAGCCAGATCCTGAGAAAACGGCTGCCGTCGCGTCCTTCCCTCCACCATCGGACAAGAAGACTGCCCGAAGCTTTCTCAGTCTCTGCGCGTACTTCAGACGTTTCGTTCGGAACTTTGCCCAGATCGCGGCGCCACTTTACCGCCTTACGAAGGATTGTGTCGCCTTTGAGTGGGCCGAAAAGCAGCAACAGCATTTCGCCAATTAAAACTCGCCCTTACAGCACCCGACCATACTAGGCCATTTTGATCAAGACGTCTACACTGAACTCCACACGGACGCCAGCAACAAAGGACTGGGCAGAGTGCTTGTGTAATTCCAGGACTGCGCTTAGCGGGTTATTGCGTATGCCAGCCCAGCTGTTTCGAAGGCGGAGAGCAATTACTCGACAACTCAAAAAGGGTGCCTCGCTGTCATCTGGGCCACCACCAAATTCTAGCCCTATCTGTACGGTCGCCCTTTTCGTGCCGTCCCCGACGAACATTCGCTGTGCTGGATCGCCAATCTGAAGTATCTCGCAGGCCGCCTTTTTCAGTAGAGTTTTCGGCGACAGGAGTACGACGTAATCGTCATCTACGAATCCGGCCGCAAACATCATGATGCTGACTGCTTGTCTCGAGCTCCCGCGGGGCCGATTCCAGGAGGCGAAAATGACGACGAGGACAACTTCCTTGGGCACTGGACACGACAGATTTGGCTGCTCGGCAACGTAATGATCCTCAGATTGGTCAGCTGATGGCGCTTTTGGAAGGCCACGAAGAGGCGGTGCCCCGCGTTTTCCTGCGTATTCTGCCTACGTTCAGGATTATGCACGGTGTTTTGTACAAGCAGAATTTCGACAGCAGTCCGAAGTCGTGGCTCCTTGTTGTGCCCGATCACCTGCGCACCGAGGTTGCCGAAGCTTGTCACGACGGTCCCGCAGCTGGTCACCTTGGCTACAGCCGGACACTTTCACGTATTCGAGAAAGGTACTACTGGCCGGAAGTTCCTACGTACATCCGTCACTACATAAGAACTTGTCGAGAGGGCCAAAGGCAGAAACCACCGCCCACACGACCAGCTGGTCTTCTCCAGTCTCGGGCCACCACCTGCTTCGTTCCACACAATCGAATGGATTTTCTCGGCCCATTTACAACTTCACAGTCGGGTACACATTATCATAGCAACGGACTACCTAATGCGATACGCGGAGTCTCGAGCACTTCCGTCGCGCAAAGGCTGTTGAGGCAGCCCAATTTTTTATTGAGTGTATTGGGCTCCATCACGGTGTTCCTACCGTTTTGATCACTGGCCGGGGTGCCGCGTTTCTGGGATAGCTCACACAGGAGATCATCCCTCTCAGCTGCACCAGCCAACGCCGAACTACTGCAAACCATCTGCAAACCAATGGGCTGAAGGAGAGGATGATAAAGATTATGGCCGACAGTTGATTCAACAAAATACTTGGGTATAATATATGACCCGCATTTAGACTGGCGGCCACACATTAGAAGCATTGCGCTTAAGGGTGAGCGTGCCCTTGGCCGGTTGGTGAGGATAAGCAACAAAAAATTCGGTATGCGACGAGACACCCTACTACTTCTTTATAAGATCTATGTACGGCCAATCCTCGGATTCGGCTCCGTTCTCTTTTCTGGGTGCCCAAAGTACAAGCGTGAACCCCTGTTTGTTATGGAGCGACGCGCTCTGCGCCTTTGCTTAGGTCTGCCTAAATCAGTAGCTAATGCTGTGTTGTACTTGGAGGCGCGAATATCTGATCTCAATTCCCGGTTTGAGCTTATCACTGTGCGGACATTTTTAAGGTCTTTGGAGCCTGTTCCTGGATTGGCTAACCCTATATTTACATCGAACCCAACTCTCTTCTTTGATACTCCCTGGCCTCGGTATAAGCTCCCTCAAGTGGTGTTCACTAACTCCCTGCTGTCAAATATTTCTGTATCAATGAGATCTATAGTACTAGTCAACCACAGGCGCGCTGACACGGCAGTCTTCTTTGACAACACCCTCCCAAAGAATGCTAAGAACCTGCCCGCCAATATGTTAAATGGGCTCATAGAGGAGTACCTAGACAATTTTCCTAACCATATTGCCGTCTATACAGATGCCTCCCAACAAAATGAAAAGGCCGCTATTGGTATTTACTCAAGGGCTCTTGATTGGAGCTACTCATTTCGGGCCCTTGACTATACCCCTATTTTTGTAGCTGAGTTTCTGGCCATTGAGTTGGCCTTAATAAGGATTCCCTGCAGTATCACTCGGGTTATTATACTCTCAGACAACCTTTCTGTTTTGGCAGCGCTCGCAACCTCGAGTGATACTCCTATGAGCCGTTCCCTTCAATTTTTTATTCCTCCACATGTTTCAGAAGTTCGCTTTCACTGGGTCCCTGGGCACTGTGGCATTGTTTCTAATGAGAGGGCTGATTTTTTAGCAAAGTCTGCCCTTGGTGGTCCTATTGTCCCTTTCGTCCCAAATACTGTTCACTTGACTCTAGCACGCTTTCAGCGATTCCAGCGTTTCCACACCTTGAGGCATGAGCCTCTCCTCGCTGCAGCGGATTTTCAACACCTGGCATTTCCTTGGAGTCTGCGGATGTGCAGTTCGAGGCAATGTGAGGTGTCCATGACCCTTTTGCGCTGCAGGATACTGCGGCTAAATCTTTATTTATGCCTATCGGGGCTTTCGATATCCAACCTTTGTGAGTCTTGTGGCGAAATTGAGTCTATAGAACATTTTTTCCTCTCCTGCCGGCGGCTCGCTGCTCTCCGTAGAATTTACTTGGAGATCCCCTCGCTCGGCTTGGGCTTCCTCTATCTATTCCGATTCTCTTATCCTTCGGGGCAAGCGCCAAGGGTTATGCCCTGAAACCAGTGTTCGATTCTATTCACGATTATATAATTTCATCTGGTAGATTCCTCTGCTAGAATGTGAATTCACCTATTTTCTTTCTCCGTATTTTTTGTTTTGTACAAATTCTAGCTCTGCGTCCCAAATTTTAGATTTAAATATATTCCATTCCCTGCACATGAGTGCGTTTGTATCCGCTATGCACCCTGGCCAATCCCCCGCCGTGGGTATGTGCCATTCAGCCCGAGGACATCATCATCATCATCATCGCTATGTACGTGGACGTCGCTAATCGCAGTCGGAACGAGGTACTGCCCTACGTTACATTCACATATAATACCGCAAGCACTTTTATTTTTATTTCTTTTCAAAGCCCTTTCTAAGGTATGTCCAGGAGACGGCAGATATATCCCATTCCCGCTGGTACATGGCAGACAGCTAACCACGATGCTTGATGCTATGATGCCGCACGAGCCGCCTGTCGATGTAGTCGACGATGCCCGACTAGTCTGCGAGCGCGCGGAGGAAGCTCGACAACTCGCTAGACTTCGCATCTAACCCCGACACCATACCGACGCGAGTTGGTACAATCTCCGTCAACGTGGCGTTCATTTTTACTCTGCAGACAAGGCCTGGTGGTCGAAGCCAGTCTGCCGTCGAGGTCTCTCCAATAAACTCGTGAAGCGCTACTTCGGCCCGTATGCGGTTCGCATCGATGAACTTAACTACGAGGTGCTGCCGTAAGGAACGCGACCGTCATATCGTCGTTGCCCCGCCCTGAAATTGTCTACCAAGTCCGGCTTAACCCGTATTACACGCGATGATTGCCTGCCCCCTAAATGATTTCCCACTGCCTTTTACATCGGCCAGCAGGACTTGCTAGTTTTCCTCCATAGTTTTTTGCTATCGGGTTAGCATCGGGACGATGCTTCTTTATAAGGGAAAGTAGAGTAGTGTGACGTTCCGTGCGTGAGCTACCAGGGCCCATATCTTCGGCGGAATCTCTGTGCTCAACCGTCCTACTCCCTTGTCTCCCCTTAAACGGTCCGCGTTCGGCGGCGCCGCGTTGACGGAGCCCCAGCGGCGGCAAGCCACTGAAGGGGTACAATGGTACAAAGGCGCCGGCGGGAGGGAAAGCCAGCCCAATTAGGCTGCCTGGCCGTACAAGGACACAGGAGAGGCTGACAACCCGACAAGAGAAGAAAGCTGCCGGCGGGAGACAAACGGCATTCCAACGAGGGAGGTCGGGGGGCCGCAGGCGCCGCCGTGGAAAGGAGGAAGAAAGAAACATTCCAGTCGGGAAGACAGGAGATCGGGCGTGGCCGGCGGGGAGATATAGCTGGGGAGTGCGGACGAAAGGCACGCGCAGGACGAGATCGGAGACGAAAAAGGGTCCTTCAGCGCCGAAGCCGGACGGCGCGCAGCTTCTGCCAGGAACCGACGGATCGCAACTCCGGAGAACCTCCATCGCCCCCATGACGGCGTCGCCACGTAAGCTCGGGCACCCCAGCCTCTGATGTACAATGTATAATTATTGATTACATCATTTTGTTTAAAGTGAGCCATATGGTGTCTTCTTGCCTCTCCGTCCCGTGTGGACCTGCGCATTATGTGGGGTCGTCACAGTAGCGACTGAAAGAGAAAGACGAGGAGCGACCGACGACGACGCTGCTGCTGGCGGAACTCCCTCCTTTCGTGGCCCTGTCTTCACCTGTTCTCGCCGCCAGCCTGTACGTCAAGCCGCGACAATATCCATTGATTAAGATAGCTACAAATTATCTAATTACAACCAGTTGCCTGACTGCATTAGTAATGAGGTCAGGTATTGAAATTTAGTTTTTGAATCACCTGTTTTCCGAAGTCGGCCACCACACGTGTAATTATGCCAGAAAAGCCAATTACTCCTCGAAAGGACTTCTTTTAGTAGTTGCGGGTATCGCTGAAGCTATTGACAGGACAATCACCACGAAAAGCAAGTAATTTGTTTCCGTGTTTGTGAACTGAAGTAAGCATGGAAGTAAGCATGGCATGAAGTAAGCATAGCCTTTTTCTTGATAGCTTTGGAAGGCCGCATTAAATCGGCTATCTAACCTTTCTACAGTGAAAGCTGAATGAGCTTCGTTTAAGCCACTTGGGGAGTGCATCAGAAGGCGTAACGTGTTACGCGTAACGTTACGAGTAACGCGTTCACTGTCCCTCTCCACGCGCTGCCATGCTTGGAAAATATATGGCCACAGTGGCCCAAACTTGGCAGCACAGTACACATGATTTGCAGAGACTTCTCATGATGCGATGGTTGCTGTTGTTGCTACTGAAGGAAGAAAAAGAAGAAAATTATTGGGGCACCTGCACAATTCTTATCATCTGTAAATACGAGAGCATCTGTATCACTTCTCAGTGGGCACCTTAACCGCACTGTTTGCTCCCCTGCCGTTTTTCTGCGACAACGTTGCCAACACCACCGCCGTAATGACATTACCGTCTGAAACGCCGCTAATTCCAACCAGCTTTCACTGAATAATGCGCTAAGCCGGGAAGCTTAGCTCAACTAATTTTTCCTTATTTATTTTCTTGACGCAGCGACATTAAATACTACGAGGTCTTGGGCGCTTTTAAAACCGCTCTTCTAGGCACAGCCATGCAAAACTGCTGTCCAACGCCCATAGCAGGCATGCTGCAGTCACTCTTGCAGGGTTGAAAGAGTGACTGCCTACCTAACTGGTATTCATTTCTTTTTTGTTTAACTGAAAAAGAACTACAAGTAAGACAAGGAAACAAGAGAGAGAGACACCACCGCGCTTGTGACTTGTGTTTTTGCCTTCTTTGCTCTGCATTTTTTATTTGAACAAGAAAGTCGGCAGGGACCAGGTACAAACAACCCATGCCTTAAAAGTTACGTACACGCGTTTACTACCTTGGATGTTCCACTGGCTGGGAAAATGTGCGTCGTCTTCACTCGCCATTTCTTATTCCCAAAGAAGCGACATCCTTAATTTCTCCTCTACACCGACTGTTGCAGAGCCACCCCGCCCCACCGCGCTTGGCCATGTCGCGTGATCTTACGGCGTGTCGCACGTCTTCAACGAATCAGAGAATTTTATTACAGACGGCACCGGACGATGCCGGACGGTACCGGATTTCTTCTCCGATTAAGGTTTGAATGCAATCGCGTTAAAAATATCGGTGTGCAGTGCAGTGTTAGTGCGCGTTTAAAGAACACCACTTGGGTAAAATTATTCTGGAGCCCTGTGCTACACTGTCTTTCATAGCCCCATGTGCAGCCTAAAGACAAGACTTCGATCCCGGCCGCGGCGGTCGCATTTCGATGGAGGTGGAATGCTAGAGGCCCGTGTAATGTGCGATGTCAGTGCATGTTAAAGAACCCCAGGTTGCCGAAAAAGCCTTTCATTACGGCGTCCCTCATGGCCTGCGTCGCTTTGGGACGTTAAACCCTATAAAACTAAAACACGTAATGGATTTGCAACTTCGGGACGTCAACCCCCCCCCCCCCTCACACAAACACACACACGCACACACACAGATCGATTTTCATTATAAATTAGCCACAAGACAAGCACAGACTAACAACTCGGGGTTGTCAGTCTGCGCTTGTCCTGTTTGCTTCTTGTCTTCTTGTGTCCCGTCCTTTGCCCAGTTTTTAAGTTTATAGAATGCCATCTAACTAGCCCCCGTCGCAATCTTCTGGATTCGATTTTCTTTGCCGGTACACCCTCAGTAGCACAAACGGGGCTCTGAATTGCGGGCCCTTGTGGGCCCGGCACGGGCAGCCCACGGGGGCCCGATGGGGGATATGTGCGGGATTTGCAATTCGGCATCGCGCGGGACCCACAAGTGCAGCCCAGCGGTCTTGCTGCATAGCACCAGCAGGGGACCCTTATGGTCTGCATGCATAAAAACGATAAAGAAGGCTTTCCTCGGTCCCTTGTGGGACCCAGATGGGCAGTAATGGGCTTCTCAGAGGAGACCTGCACGGGAGCTAAGTTGACAGTGCAGCTGTGGCCCACTTGGGCAGCCCCATGCCAGGTCCACATGGGCGATCCCATGCCAGGCACACAGGCAAAACCGTCCACTTTCGCTTCTCAACTGGTTTTGCTTGGAACGATCGCTCCCAGGCCCCATTTCTTCTCCCGATTAGAGACGCCGATTGCTGTGCGTCGCAGTCATTCTTCTACCGATTATAGACCCTTAGATGCGCGCTATCTTTTGCCCATCGGACCAAAAACACGCGCTGTGATGCAGGCCGGGAGAGGTCTATGGACAGTCGCGGGTATTAAGTGACAGCGTAAGGAGCTCGTTCTGCCGAAATCCCGGCTTGGCCCGTCGTCAGTCGGCAAAAATCCCACCATTCCTGTAACCAGAAAATAGAAAAAGAAAATAGCGGTCACTTGTGTTCGAACCGAGCCCCACCGCTCCAGGTGGGCACGCAACGCATATGCCACGAAGGGTTTCCTTTTTTTTTTTTGTTCTTTATTGTCCGTAGGCCACGAAAGGTCATTGGTTCATGAGTGTTTGAGGAGCACTCAGTGAACGCCTTATGGGGTGTATGACTTAGTAACGTGTGTTTTGGATGTGTTATGATCTTACAGTAGTGAAAAAAACAAATATTAATATGCTAATTATTCCTCAGAAATAGCACGGAATGAAAACGCCGTGTTATGGTGCTTCATTGTACTGAAATGAATCGTGTGTATGAGTATGAAGTGGCGTCGTATGTATGCCATGCCCTGTAACTTGGATAGTGGTTGATTATAGGTAATCGATAATTGTGATTGTAATAAACGATCGTGATCGGTAATGTGATTGTGGATTGGTAATCGCTAAGAAATAAGAGAGAAAAGGGGGAAAAGGGAGGAAAAGGAAGAGAGGGCGCTGCCGAGAATCTCACGGAGTGGAAGCTGTACGTCACATGGCTTAAAAAGAAAAAAATACGCACAAAACAAGACAGGACGAACGAGAAGACACGGACACGGTCACATGACGCCTGGCCCTGTGCATGGGCAATGCTCAGTATTGTGAATATGTAAATCACCTCTTTGGTATTTGAATCAATAATCTTTTGTAATTCTACATCGTAACATTGTTCCATCAATGGTGTGAGGCTGCTGCTATAAATTAAAAGCCCGGACGATTCCAATACCTGCGTGGTCATCCTCCTTTATATACGGCACATTCCGCAGCATCGATGCGAGTTGTTTGTTCGGGGCCTTGAGGCGCTCCCCCTCAAGACGCTTCTCGCTGATTCCTCGCGCTCGTATACAGCATATGCCTCTGTAAAGAAAGAATACAAACAATAAAACTAATTCCAATCATGTTACCATGAAGGACAAGACATTTCAGTATGCAAATGAGCGAAAATTTTGCGATATTTTGTCCCTCTACGCTGCAGAATCGACAAATGGCTGTTTAAAGAAAGACCTGAACTGTTCGAAAGATTCCGTTGACGCCGAGCACATAACCAAGGCGTAGACAGTAGTTATAAAACAGAGTGATTTCAAGTGGGTACCTACGCGCTAGCACCACGCCGTGGCCGTCATAAAATCCTTCTTCCTCAACGTGGCTTTCACCTCTCAAACGTCAGTCAGTATTATTGTTCACCACTCACGTCTTTCGGAGCAAACTCCATCACTAAGACGGCAACGATAGGGTTCCACTATCCTTGCACTCGACGTCCGCGTAGGACGGCATTGTCATCTTCGATCGTGGATTGTTTAATGAAACACAGGGAAATGCGCAAAACTGTGTATGAAACAAAGTGAACGAGGGCGAGCGAGTCATAGCGCATGTTTTCACTCCGCGGCCACCGATGTAAAGCAGAAAAAATGCAATGCGATGTGCGCAAAAGAAGCACTAAAAAATTCCGTTTTTTTCGTTATTACTAAGTTCAAACAGCAGCTCTTCAAAAGAGTGAAACATGCAAGGTCTTGCTATTTAGATGCGCTTAGCTCTTTTACGTCCGATGAAGGATATGCAGGCATGCTAAATGTGAGAATGTCAGCTCTTCCCGTGTACAACTAATATACCTGAGACTGTCGATAGGCGTTGCCCGGCATCTAGCTAATGGCGCATCACGTTTCGGCATTGTGAAACCCAAAGTACTCTGCGCAAGACTTACGAAGGCTGCAGGCAGAAATATACTAGCTGTTTGCCCACACAAAGCCGCCTTGGTTTTGTCAAGGTGCTGCACGGCAAACCCCTATTGCGGTTGCCCGCAATTCACCGTCATGCGGCCCGCGCCTTTCATGCACACACTGCATGTTTCGCCACTGCGCAGCCCATGCTTAGCCCTTTTCTACCAGATATGAAGGAAACAGGCGGGGAAGATGTCGGAATGGCAAATGTGCTCATGTCCAGCCCATGTATTTTCTGCTCAGGACCCATGTAGGCTACAGACGGGATTACGGGTGTTAGCCCACACAAAGCCGAATTGGCTCCGTCAGGGTGCTGCACGGGCAGCTTCTATTGGGGGTACCCGCACTTGACCATCATGAAGCCCCATCTTTTATGCACACGAACTGCATGCACCACATGCTTAGCCCTTTCGTACCCGATTTAGGACACGAGCGGAGAAGACGTGCGAATGGCAAATGTGCCCATGCCCAGACCATGCGGGACCGCCGCAGGTGTTGCTCAGACAGCTCAAACTGCATGCCTATAACGCTTCGCCACTGTGAAGCCCAAAGTTTAGGTCCTGTATTTTCTCGACTGAAGGCTGGAATACTAGCACTTTGCCCACCCAAATCCACTGCAGCTCCCTCAGGGTGATGTACGGGCATCCCCTTTTGGGGTTACCCGCACTTCACCATAACAGAGCCCCCATCTTTGCTGCAGGTATCTACAGTGGGATTTAGGTGGGCTGCTCAGTCAGAGCCCATGCCTAACCTTCGAGAGCCCCACTCAAGCATGATGTGGGCAGCCCAAGCGATTTGTGCCAACACTGCACCCACCGGGGACCCATGTAGGTTTACTGGAGGCTGCCACCAGCCCTCATTGCCCATTTGGGACCCGCATGGGCCCGCCCCCTTGTGCTACTGGGGACGGTTTGATTTGAGAGTCCGTCCGTCCGTCCGTCCGTCCGTCCGGTCCGTCCGGTCCGTACGGACGGACGGAGACGGACGGACGGACGGACGGACGGACGGACGGACGGACGGACGGACGGACGGACGGACGGACGGACGGACGGACGGACGGACGGACGGACGGACGGATGGATGGATGGATGGATGGATGGATGGATGGATGGATGGATGGATGGATGGATGGATGGATGGATGGATGGATGGATGGATGGATGGATGGATGGATGGATGGATGGATGGATGGATGGATGGATGGATGGATGGATGGATGGATGGATGGATGGATGGATGGATGGGTGGATGGATGGATGGATGGATGGATGGATGGATGGATGGATGGATGGATGGATGGATGGATGGATGGATGGATGGATGGATGGATGGATGGATGGATGGACGGACGGACGGACGGACGGACGGACGGACGGACGGACGGACGGACGGACGGACGGACGGACGGACGGACGGACGGATGGATGGATGGATGGATGGATGGATGGATGGATGGATGGATGGATGGATGGATGGATGGATGGATGGATGGATGGATGGATGGATGGATGGATGGATGGATGGATGGATGGATGGATGGATGGATGGATGGATGGATGGATGGATGGATGGATGGATGGATGGATGGAGTAAATGCAGGTAAATCCTCATTTTTACTCCATTATTCCCTCATGGGAGTAAAATGGTGGCCAGTCCACCTTTTTACTCCACACACATGGAGTAAATGTTATCAAAAATGGAGTAAAGAGGGTGGCCGCCACCATTTATACTCCCTTTTGGGTATATTTTTGTTTACAGTGTGTTATCGTCCAATTTCTTCAGGCGTTCTTCATATAGTGTTTTACTCTGAGCTTCTCGTGCTTCGAACGATGCCCAGCCCATATCACCCTGTACTACCCCGTTTGCGATTTTGCCGTGAGCACCTAGTTCTAATCTTCCAACAATCTCTTATTTGCTTCTAATCTCGACTGAACTTCTGCCCTTAAGCACAGAACCACATTCCTGAAAGTAGGACCTGGCATCATTGCTCCTTTCAAATACATCTCAGTACTTCATATTTTTGTACCCACCCAATGCCGTGCGCTTAATTATCCCAGCATCTCTTCACCCTTCGACACTAAGAACTCTTCGTGCTTTTTCTGTACATGTGTGCTTCGTTTACCCATACCCCGAGATATTTGTATTCGGCCACTCTGGGTATTTCATGCTTTATATTATGAGCACCTGATCAGTTGTATCGTTGGAAATCATAAATCATACCTCACTTAGTTGCGCTACAACTGAAACCTAGAGCGTCTCCTTCGTCTCCACAATGATTAACCCGAGTTTGCAAATCTTCCTGCCCGCCTGCTAACAGTACAATATCGTCCGCATACATTAAATCCGAGAGCCGCTGCTCAAGTACAATTCCGCCCAATCTGTACGACAGATTATAACCTAGATTACTTTCTTGTAGCCTTCTTTCCATATTTATCACATAAAGCATGAATAGCAGCGGTGATATAGGACAACCTTGTCTTGATTATTTGCGTATTTCGACAGTTCTCGCACTTATTCCTTCGCATGTAATTTCAACTTTATTCTTTTGGTATATTTCCTGTAGAAGATCAATTACTTCAAGTCCGATACCTACATCTTTTAATATGTTCCAGAGGAGTTCCCTGTTCACGTTGTCGCATGCACCGCTTGAGTACAGGCAGGCTAAAAGAGGTCGTTTTTCCGCCTTGGCTATTTCTGTTCATTGGGTAAGCCCGAACAAGCTATCATCTAAGCGTCTACCCCTTCTGACCCCGTGCTGATGTTCTCCGAATATCCTATTACCTTCTACCCATGACTGCATTTTTAAATGCAGTCATGTAAAGCTTCTGGCCTGCAACAAACTGATCAAATCTAGATTGCAGTACGCATGCGAGGTTTGGGACCCTTTCACTAAAAAAGACATTAGCAAACTTGAACGCATTCAAAGATCAGCAGTTCGCTTCATATATAACCGGTACCGTCGACATGACACCCCATCTGAATTAATGAGAATCAACAACATCAAACCCTTAGAGTACTGGAGAAAGCTAGCAAGAATTAAATTCCTCTTTAAACTCTACCATTCTCAGTTCCGTCTTGACCCTTCATTGTATATGAAACCTTCAACAACTAGAGTAACAAGGCATTGCCATCCGCATTAATTATCTCTTTTGTTTGCCCGCACTAATAACTTTAAATATTCTTTCTTTCCTCGAACTATAGCAGAATGGAACAACCTACCCCCTCATGTGTTTGTATCCGAAATGTGCTTTCCGCCATTGAACAAGTACTTGAGCGTTAACCATTGTCTGTTGTTTGTTGCGACTTGTTTTATTTTCATGCTCCGTATTTACTACATCGCTTCTAGTGAATTCTGCTGTTGACGTCGTCTTCTGCTGGTCGTCAGAGTTCTCTGTATGTTTATCCCACTCCTGCTTGGGTCTTAACGACCTACAGTATTGTATAAATAAATAAATAATAAATAAATAATTTCCCCGCCTGCATTGCCAGCCTGTATACAGGGTGTTTCACCTAAGACTTTCTGCAATTTTTAAAAATAAGCTATTTGAATTAGATGCGCGCTTTTTCTGGCATAGCATTGTCAGTGGTGTAGTACATCATAATTCAACTAAGACGTGCTAACTAGCAGGCTTGTTAACCAATATTTAATAGTTAACTTTTAAACTATTACCGTTGGGCTCCTTAATTATTGAGAGGCATGCAGCCCACCGTAAGTAATGTCCATATCCGTTTTTAGAATTTCGAGAACGCGATTATCCTCGGCGCTGTGGCCCAACAAATTTCGCCTACATCGCGCCAAAATACATGCGGTTTGAGAAGCTTGCAGGCAAAGCAACCTCTCCAGTGAACCTAACTCGTCGAAATAGCCAAAATTTGTTGGGCCACAGCGCCGAGGATAATCGCGTTCTCGAAATTCTAAAAACGGATATGGACATTACTTACGGTGGGCTACATGCCTCTCAATAATTAAGGAGCCCAACGGTAATAGTTTAAAAGTTAACTATTAAATATTGGTTAACAAGCCTGCTAGTTAGCACGTCTTAGCTGCATTATGATGTACTACACCACTGACAATGCTATGCCAGAAAAAGCGCGCATCTAATTCAAATAGGTTATTTTTAAAAATTGCAGAAAGTCTTAGGTGAAACACCCTGTATAACAGACGTTATCGTAATCGGTCGGAAGAATTTTATGTTCATCTTATCTAATTTGCCTTTATAAATAAAACTCATTTTACTCTGTTTCCGGCTGTGCGGAATTTTTTTATTCTTTATGAATGTCTACAATGCTTTTATCGGCGTTTTCTTGCTACTTGCCAAGTTCATTAATCAGCTAGATTGGAATTTCTTCTATCCCTGCGGATGGGCATTTAGGAATATTTGCTTCTGCCTTTTTCCAGTTAAGACTGGTCAGTTCTAAGCTCTTTTCTATTTTGCTGTTCCGTGCTGCTCCCTCATTTGGGGAGATTAGCCTATTGTCAGAAATGGGTGTGGGCGCAGTGCCCTTACTAAATAAATGCCGTTTGGGGGAGACCACCCCTGCTTTCCCCTGTTCCGCAGTGCCCGCTTTTTGGGCGAAACAAGTTGTAGGTGTCCTTGAGAACAAAAATGCTTCATCAGTCTGCGTCTGTAGACCGTACGCAGAGCGAAAAACAATATTTACTCATGCATAGTGCACGAACTGCATACCGGCATACCGGAAACTATGGTATGCTGCCGTCTGCTAACATCTCGAGGAAGCAATCACTCACGAAGCCTTGGGCTTGCATGCTGTAATCGCGCGCTGCTGTTAGAGAAATTGTTTAACACCGTCAACCATGAATCCATAACGGACGCACCCCAATCTGTAGCGCTGGTTGGAAAACCGCCAGCTTCATCAAAGCTTTTCCGAAGGACTGGACACTCGGCGCGAACTTCGCCCCCAACCACGAAGTCCGTATTTTCTACTCTAACCGAACGGGCTTTCCCCAAAGTTCCAAAATCTCTCCCTTGCTGTTCAACGTGGTCATGACACCCCTCACCTGGAGCCTTCACGCAATCACTGAGTTTTGTTTCACTATCTACACCGATGACGTCTTCCTGACCGAACAAATCTACGCACTTCAAGATGCACTCTACACCTCTCAGATCTCCTTGCGCTCAACTGGCATCTGTCCCTCTCTGGAAATAACTTGCTAACTCACAATTTACAACTCGTCGCACACGTAAATCTACAGAATAAGTGCATGGGGGGGGGGGCGGTGTCCCTGTGAACAATCGTGCCTTCGCTGCCGAAAGAATAAAGCAACTTCGACAACAGTGGTGACTCCTCGTCCACATCATCCAGCACATTGCACACAAGAGCGGTGGCGCTGGCACAGAGATCGCCCTCTGGCACATCCAAGCTCTCCTCAAATTTCAAAGGCAACGTACGGGCTTCCCCACTTTGACCTCCCGCAAGACACGGACTTTGTGTGGCACACCCGGATCGAAAAGTTTCATCGTCATGCTTGCTTGCCTTGGCTCACCACCATACTAGATGGTCTTGCCCAACACCACATCGCTCGCGTGCGTAATACAAACCACACTGAACGTTTTATTCTCCCCCTCGGACAGCTTGCACTGTCACTCCATGCACCGCCTTGAAAACACAAAGGAAATAACTTAGAGACCAGATCGCTTAGCAGCATCAAGCGCCACTACTCGACACTCTCGATACCCACATCTTCACCGACTCTACCCTCGGTATACAATGAAGATAGCGGGATAAGCTTTGCAGCCACTGTCTTCCATCTACCCAGAAAGATCACGCCCAAGCTAACTCACGCTCAGAGCGCGCCCCTTTAAACATCCCTTCACTCTAACTCCGCGTTGTCTACGAGGCCGTTCAGTGCACCTTCAGGTCTCCCTTGCCCAACTACAGCATTCACATCTACACCGACAGTATGGACAGCATTACACCATTCGCACCGTAGCCTTCTCAACCACATTCTCAAAGAAGAAAATTAGATAACCTTTAGGTTGCCTGCTAGGGTGTCTACAATGAGTGTCTAATGTTGTTCTTGCAATTTCCCCGCCAAACCTCTGGTTGGAACCGATTCCATTGCTCTTATATGGTATACATGAGTCGTCACCTTCTAGAATGGTGGAGTACCTTACTTTAGATTATCATATGCGATTACACAAATGCAAGTCATTAATTTACCTCAATACATTTTTTGGGTGGGCCTACTTCCAAAGTTTTGGGGGTCCTTTAGAATTTTGAGGGTGGCCAACTTCCTAATTTTGGGGGTGCATCGGCCACAGTGGGCAGGGTATGATTGCATCGCAAAGTCACATGCCTCTCTCGACCAATCAGGACGGCCCATTAAGCTGGGTTGTGATGACGTTGCAAGGTCACGTGACCTCTTACGGATAATTCCGTTACGGAGCAACCAGTAACTGCATAACGACGGCATAAGTGCCATCGCATTAAAAGGGAGTAAGCTTTCCTATAGCGCACTCTTTTATTGCGAAAGCAATACTACGCGCACTTTCAAGCCTTCGCGTGACCTTGCCGCAGTTCCGTTTGACCTTTAGCGGAGTGAATATGGGCGACCAGCTCGCTCCTTCAGATAGCCCGGCTGCAGGTATACACCGCGCCGCGCACCTGTGGCGCTACTGCCGCTGTGACGTCATACCAGCTGTAGATTATGTTTTCTTCCTCTCAGTCGCAACAACATCAAAAACAAAATATAAAAAAAAATTACCGAAGGCGCTTTCAGTCTGTAGGCCACGCGTGACCTGTAGACGCGGCGCACTGCGTTCCTTCTGTTGGAGGCGCTGCGCTTTTGCTTTCGCAACCTACCAGGCTTAACCAAAGCTAAGCCCCCGCCAGTTTTATGCGTAGCATATTGCAATCACTCAGTTCAGTCCTTGGGCGCGGCCGGGCAGCCACCAAACCACGTGACTTGACGTCACGACAGCCGGAAGAAAAACCGTAGGTAAAGATGATGGCGATTCTTGGCGAGGATTGTAAACACAATAAAATGAAAAAAAGAAAACACAAAAAAACAAAGAAAACAAAACAAAACAAAAACAAAAAAGAAACAAAGAAAAAACGGCTGAGCATGGTGGCGGTTGCCACCGCCCCGTTTCAAAGGGGGCGCTCCTATCCATCCATCCATACGTCACGGAGGAAAAGCTGCTGAGAAAATCGAGTGCCGCCAAGCAATACCTCGCGCAAAAAGACCGCGCAATATGCAACGCATTCTTGGCTTAACCAAGCTAAGCCTGGGCATCTTTTTTTTTTTTCAGGGGAAGGGTATGCTGTCCAAGTTCCGGAGTCGATTTCGATCACTGAATGCACGGAATACTTACTTTTTGCAAGGGAAGCCTATTCCCGCGGCAAACCATAGTAACACGATGCAGTTTGTATTGAGAGGAGGCTTTCAAACGCGGTACTGCAGGTGTTGAGGTTAGCAAATAATGAAGGTTGAAACCTTCGTTATGACCTTCTCAGCTGCTAAAACTTGGTTTAGTTTGATTTATAGGAGTTTAACGCCCCAAAGTGACTCAGGCTATGCGGGACGTCGTCGTGAAGGGTTCCGGAAATTTCGACCACCTGCGGTACTTTAACCTGCACTGACATCGCACAGAACACGAGCACCTAGAATTTCGCTTCCATCGAAATTCGACCGTGGCCGTCACGATCGAACCCGCGTATTTGGGGTCAGCAGCCGAGCATCGTAACTACTGAGCCACCGCGGCGCCACTGCTAAAACTTCGCATGTTTCGAAGAGGGCATGTTTTCGTTGCCAACCATGAGTATTTCACGTTTAAGTGATGAAAATCTGCCCCAGGGCCTTGGCAGTATAGTCTGCCCTTTAAAGACATTGCTTTAAAGGGAAGCTTACGCCCATTTTATTCCTAGATAGGCTAATTCGTGTATAGAGTGTGCCAACTTGTCTTTTTCTTGTTCGCAATAATCTGAAAAATTTCGCATCCCGGACACGGCGTGCTTGAGAAAACAACTACACAAATCATGGTAAACAAAAGGGGGTACTGCGCACAAAAAGACACGGACAAGAAGATAACACAACAAGCGCTTGTTGTGTTACCTTCTTGTCCGTGTCTTTTTGTGCGCAGTACCCCCTTTTGTTTACCATGATTTACCGACTAGCCCAACAACGTATGCTCTTATACACAAATTGAGTACGTTCATGTAGCATAATGATAAGCCGTGCAAGCGTGTTTCGTTCCACGCCGTTGCCACCGTACCGAATAAAGGTAGCGGGAACGTTGCAATTTCCGACAACGTTGTTTAGCCTCGTTTCTCGGTGAATAAAGTTCGATAAAACTTCTCTCATTCACATTGTTGTGTCAGCCGTACTTCAACGTGTGAAAACTTCTACTCAGCAGTGTAATTCACGCAGGTGAAAGGGAATATCATTTATCACGTGACCCCGGTTTTCTATTTCACTCCTACCGCACCCGCCGAGTTGAGTCCTGTTTCGAGTAAATAGCTCACCACGCAAATGTGTTCCAAAAGTTAGACAAATTAAACATTTTACCCTCGAATCCCTAAGCTTTCCTTTTCCAAGTTTACGCCGCCGAATATTCGGTGTTATTCTAATTGTAAATTTTATGAATTCGTGTAAAAGTATTATCTTCGTCTTCACTTCGACGAGGAGCCATCGTTATTTGCACATTCTTAGCTTTCAGCTACTTCCAGTTGCGCAATTAAACCATCTGTGCCTCCCAAATGTTATTCGGTGTTAAGGGGCAGCTACATGACCCAAATACAGTAGGGGCAGACTTCGGAATAAGCGCATGTCCGTGAGATTGGCGGCGCTGCTCCGAGGCAGCCCCGCGCCGCGTTCATCACAAGTGAGGCGAATGCGAGAACACGTTTGACCAGCTGCCCCCGTACGAACGGAACACACATGTCTACACGAGGAACGGCGTCCGCGCTCGGAGACAAAAAGATGTAAATTTACGCGCGGCCAACCTGACTGCGTTGTCCCGTTGCCAGCTGCTGGCGGTCGTGCACGATGCGTACGCGCTGATTCGCGACGCGGCCACGACCGTTCTCGACTGCCGCCCGTGAGCGGACGGGCGTGCGTGAGTTTTCGCGCATAATTCTTCGGACACGCTACGCGGTGGCGCAATTGGTGGAGACGCCCGGCGGGCGCACGTGCTGCTCTAGGTTGCAGTGAAACTGCCGAAGCTGATTGATGTATGTGTTGGTCACTTGGCGGTTGGGAAAGGTGTCGAATGGTCAAGGATACAGCTCGGCTTGCACAAGAATGATCAACAAAGAAAATGCAGTTTTTGCGACTCTTACTTGTATAGAGTGCAGCTCTTAGGCGCCCGTTCCTGCGTTCCGAGTCTTCATTGGTGTAGCACGCCACCTCACGGGTGGCGTGCTACACCAGTGACGACGCTATTGTACATGTCAACACTCCACCTCGCAGGTGGCGTATTGGCAGGTAGTAGCACAGCGAAGCGCCACCGGAAAGTGGCTGCAACGGGAAGACGTAATTCGTCATCTGCGAGCGGCAACAGGTGGCGTGTGAAGAGCTGCGTTCAAGTTTCACATTACCCTCTCCCGTAATCATCTGTCAATTTTTTCTTTCACTTTCTTCCTCTATACATGCTTCCAGTGTCTGGCTCTTGTTTCAGGGCCAAAAGTGCAAGTGCTAGCTTTGTTTTTAATATTTTCATCAACTTGTTGCACACACGTTCACGTATGCTCACAAGTTGCAGTAAGAAATTGCTGTCGCGACTTGGCGTCGGAGAAGTGGAAGTAGCGAGTGCGTTTTCACATCCATGTTTAAGAATTTCTCGTAAATGTATTCCTGCCCAACGAGTGGGTAGCCAACCGCTAGTCTCAGCGTTTATTTTCAACAAAACAAAACAACCAGACGGGTTAGGGCGATTTCAAAGTTAAACTTCGCCGGAAAAGGCATGGACACCAAAAATGAGGCTCGTGCCCTTTCCGTTTTTCCATGCGTTCGTATTCGTTCGCGTTGTTCACAAATGAAAGCCTTAATTTAGTAGCGCAGTTGCCCTTGAGCCATAAAAATCCATCATCAATTTAGTAGCATTTGTACCAATGAAACCAAGCACTAAGAAGCACCGACCTCGACAATTAATCGCGTTTGTTTCTCAGATTTAGACACATGCAATGCAAGGAGAATTCGCTTCCAGTTCACCTGCAAATTCGCTTCAATTGCGCCGTCGCTTCGCTAGCCAAGACGCCCACCTGTCTAGAGCAAGTTCTCTGGAGCAATCAAGCCATGGGACACGTGCTGCGCTGGGTGGCAGTATGGAACCTTCAAAAGCCTAATGGGCTACACTTCAAGCGTCAACTGATGAAACATATGTTCTCCCCCACCCCGAGCTGTGAATGGCCCCGACTATGTTCCCTTTCGCTCGGGGCGACTAAGTCGAAAACCTTTGGCCGGATACGCGATACCTTCACGAACCCCATATGACAAGACACTCCTCACACGAAAGCATATTGCTCTGTGTACAAGTACGGCCCGAAGCCAGCGTTTAAAAGCTGTCCTTTGATCGATCTGCTGTGTTTTTGTCGAAGTCGCAAGAGATGGCAGGTTGCCACGCGAGAGTGAGATTGCGAAGCATATGCGTGTTTCACCTAACAGCCGTGAGTTCTTTGTTTTTGACAGAGTCGCAAATAAGTGCTCAGTGACATTGTTGTTTGACAGAGGAAAACAACTTTGGATGCTTCTTGGCCAACTTATGCAGTTGCGGGGACAAACTTTCGCCACCATCCTTGCCAGCAGGGAACGACTCTTTCGTCCTTGGCACGCAGAGTGAACAGTCATTGATGTCCTAAAACGCTTACGCACCAAATTGAAGCACTGCACCACCAACAACAAAACTAGGTGGAGCAAAGAGGACTGAAATTTTCATCTCTTTCAACCTGTCCATGCAACAAAACTTCAGTCTCTCGGTGGATTCAGGTTTTCGCTATCGTAAAACAAGCTCCTCATTGGTTTCCTATAGCAGCAATAACTACTGAATGCGAGCGCCCCCATCAGCTATCAGCAATGTCGCGATGTACTTCACGGTGGAGCTCATATTCGGTGTGCTGAACATTTGATGCTGCTAGCGTGCAAACGTCTAGACTTTTTCGAGTTCGCACTGGAAGGAGACGGAGCCGGATTTTTCAAAGACCAAGAAGTTGGCCAGAGCTATATTTTTCCTGGTCTGGCACTCTGCAGCAGGGCAGAGGGAAAGGGAAACAAAGAGGGTCATGATGCTTGATGACGTGAACAGAAGAGAGATGGCAACAAACACGTCGCTAATGTACAGTCTTGGTCAAAAGCCTTAAGGCCAAAGGCTTTTCATTTTTGCCCCATAACAAAGCCATTACGGCACTATTAAAGAAAGAAGGACCTTGAAATGCTAGCATAATGTTCTTTCTTAGAAGCTTCCTACTTGAGAAGCTTCCTACTTGACCTGTGTTTTGAATGATCCGCTACAAGGAGCATTCTAGGGACATTCATTTTACTGGAGCTGAACGCTGTGGCCTTAAGACTTTTGACCAAAGCTATACTTATGTCCCAGCAGCGAGTCGATATCTGCTCTGCTCGAGAAGCGAAGAAATGACCGAAATGACGTCACTCTGCGCCCGCGTCAGCCCTCTTGTTTCCAGTGCACAAAAACGTGACGGAGACTGTGCGGCCTGCCTCCCAAATTACCTATGTTGCCAGTGTACCAACGCCCGCCTGGGCCAAACGAGCAAAATCAGCTGATCCACTGACAAACCAGCGACAACAGTCACGTGCGCGTCAGTCTTTTGCACACGCGTTGATGCCGAAGAGGAGGCGATGGTAGCGGCAGAACGTAGCCTGCCCGACAGCGCGGAAGTGTCTTCTTGGCCAAGGTTGGGACCTTTGTTTGTCTCCAGCCACCGTCGCACGTCTTTCAGACGGCGTGCTTGCTCCTCGACAAGGCCGCGCCTAAGGTGCTTCCCCCGCCCAATTGCTAAAAAGTAAATGGGGTGCCCCTCAGGAACTCTCCCTTTGTTTTGGCAAGAAAAATATACAAGAATGCGAACGTAGCGTACAAGCAGTGAGCTTGTTTCCACCAGTAGTGCTCAGGCACACTCTGTTCATTTCCAAGGAGATGCTCGTACGCAGCTAAACGCCGGTCCCGTCGTCCGCAGCTCGTGCGGTTCGCAATCCATCACTCGTGCTGTGACGTGCGTCCCCTGTAAGGGCCCCTTGTCTACCTTCCCGGCAATGCCTGGTGACAGCGGAGCGCTTTTTTCAAGGCGCCTTGCCTCTGCGTTCAGGAAGACACCTCTGGCATTGAAATGCGCAAATGATTCTGTCTTTGTCTGTGCGGAAAGCGGGGAGGGAGTAGGATGCGGATGAGCTGGACACACGTGAATGCTTGGGTGGCTGTCTAGGAATTCATGCGCAAGCAGTCAAAGAAACTTCGCGAGAACTAGGAACGTGAACTAAAAAATAGACAAGGCTTAATGAAGGGTGTAATTCTTACTTCGTGCGCAGCTGCTCAAGTGCGTCTCTTATCTCCAGCCTGAGCACCGAGTACGCGAATAGGTTTTCTCCTCCACTCCACCCTAGTTCCGGAAACTTTGGCGGTCACCTCCACCGGTCTCACTGCTCAGTATGTATCAGAGCTAAATATTCAAGGGAGTCTGTGCGCTCATCACATCGCCATGATTTCGAACGATCTTGAGCTTAGTTATAAAGACAAAATGATGTTCTTGAAACCATATAGGCTTGCTGCAACGGCTTCGTAGCCGATGATACTTGAAAATTCTGAAACCAGTTCAACAGACTTGATATCAGCCTCGCTTGATTGACTCATGTATATTACCTTATTTTACCTTTACTAAAGACGGAGCACTTTAAAGAGCCCCGTGTTGCCTAAATAACCATAAAGCCCTTCACTACGGCGTCCCTGATAGTCCATGTGTCGCTTCAGGGCGTCAAACACCACAGTTTTGCATTTTTGTTTGCAAATTCAACTGTGCCAGGGACGTTTTCAGGGTATATCTAGTCGTCGTTGCAGCAGCTGTAGAGGTAGTAGTAAGCATAGTAGTTAGCCCCAGGCAAAATCACGATGACATCATCTCTCATATCATGTGATGATCTTCTGTCCAATGAGAACACCTCGTTTTTATATACTCACGCTGATCAATGCGTATGTTCTCATTGTTCTCGTCTTTGGTGATCTTCGAGATCAGCAAAGATGTAATCTTCGAGATTGGCTGCCTCACTATTATGCGTGTGATTGCTACTGGTGGCACTGGCATCGGGGCACCCTAGTGTGAACTTCAGTAGGACAAAACACTCGGCGAGTTGGCGTTCATTAACCATATTGGAACACCGCGAAAGAGACCCCAATGCAAGAATAGACGAAAATTGGCCGACGCAAAGAGTGTCCTATTACTGTGAGACTCGAAGTGGACGCTGCAGAGGGTGGTGTCGTGACGGCTGTCATGTTAACTTTTCTCCCTTCTACTACAAGTATTTATATTAGTATTAGAAGCATATAGTACTTGCGGCATCAGACGTACCACCGCTAGCACCGCTCCTCAAACAAAAGCGGCTGCTCTGGTCAAGAGCTAAGCGGTCTGTTTATATTTCAGAGATAGTGAGGGCACTGAAACGCGTTATTACTGCTATGCGTTATTACTCTCCTGTGCAGCACGCCAATGATGTGAAGCTAGTTGAGAGTCTGCTGCTTGCAGGGCTTCTTCGTTCGGAACAGCGATCGCCGCAGCGGCTCCTTTTATCCCAGCGTAAACCAGCGTAAAAAAGAGGAAGGAGACTGTACAAAGGAGGTTTCTGTGTTTGGTTCTGACCTGGTATAGTGCTCTTCGTCACATGAACGACCTTTGGGAAGGATGATCTTAGGAAGGGAAAGCTCTTTGGTGTGACTGAACGAAGTCTCCACAGCGACTACGTACAAGTCTTTAAGGGAGGAAAAGGGCGGTTGGGGGATACGCATCCGCCGCGTACCGGCCGACACAGCCGATCCGCCGCAGTCTTCTTCAGGCGAGGAAGGCAGCCGGCGCTGCTCGGAGCAATCGCGCGTGGCCCGTCAATCAAATGCGGAGCACCTCGTTCAAGACGCAGCAGACCTGCTCCGTGCGCGACTTCTTCGGCGATCGCACTAATGAGCCCTTCTTGGCATCGGTCGCGGGCGACTCGCCGGGAAACTTGCTGCGCCTTACGGGGGGAAAAAGCAAAACAAGGGGGCGACGCATTAATCACCCCGCCGACTGCGGCGTCGCCAACAGGCGCGTAACGCAGCGACGAGCAGAAAGACAGCGAGCGGTCGCCTTCTTCTGGTCGGCCGTCCCGCGTCCGTCAGCAAGGACGGTCGCGGAGGGAGCCCCGAAGACAATGGCTTGGCGACGGTTGCCGCAACGCGCGTAGCGCGTCGCCTCCGTCGCCGCCGTCCGGACGCAACCGACTGCGAGCAGCGGCAACACACACAGAGAGAGCACCTTTGCCGCGAGTGCTGCGGGCGCGAGTGGATGCAACAGCTGTATCTGGGCTCCGTTTCCCGCTGCCGACGCCCGCTGATATCGCCCAAGTCGCTCCAGCCGCGTTTGTTCCGTGGGTCGGGGGAGTCGCGCGACCTGCGTGGTGGTGTCGTCCAGTTGTTGGCAGTGTTGCCAGGGGCGGGGTCAGGTTTGACCGCGTGAGCCGGCCCCTCACCTCACGCGTCGACGGGGTCAGCTGACTGCTGCGCTCGGACGGCGCTGCCCTTGAAGTCCGACGGTGCGTATTTTCTTCATTTGTTTGTCGCAATAAGCTCTTGGCTTCTTCGCGGTAGGCTTTTTTTTTTTTTGCCACGTTTCTGTCGACGTTTCGAGGGAACAAAAGACTCGGGAGAACAATATCTCGGTTCGTGGACGAGTATGACTTGGGCCTTGCGTTCCGGCGCAGCTGAAAAATTCGTACCCTAAAAGGAGCATAAATTAAAATTGTAAATTGTTGGGATTAACGCCCCGAAGCGACAGATGGGCTATGAGGAACGCCGTAGTGGAGGGCTCTGGATAAATTTAGACTGCCTTTAACATGCGCTGACATCGCACAGAACATCGGCGTTTTTGTATTTCACCTCCATCGAATTGCGGCCGCCACGGCTGTGATCAATACTTACCCGTGATCAAGTCAAGGGTGAGATCAAGTCCCACGGGTAGGACTAATATTTACCCGTGACCTTGGCATCGGCAGCCCGACTAAAATTCCACTGAATCACCATGGGGCGGTCGAGAGGAGCATTCACTTGTTATGCCTTGTTTTATTGTGTGTGTATTTGCAGCCAAGCTCAAAGAAGTATTTATGCATTTATTTTAACAGTAGAGGACGCAAAAAGGGTAGTGACGAGCATCGACTTGGCATTCCATACGTTTATTACTCTGAACCGCTTGAATTTAAGCTGCAGGCCAGCCGTTTTAGGACCGGTTGACTACAAGCTGGCTGTGACGGTCGCACAGAGGGCTAAGCATCATGAAGCTCTGACGTCAGACCAACTGTTATGTTGCACTTGATGTAGCGCATAAATAAAATCGCTCTTCCAGAAAAGTGAACTAAGTTGACAAACACAAGGCATAAGAGTGCCACTCCGTTTTTTTTTTTCTTCTTCAACATGGTTACAAGTTACCGATGAATTCTATTAATAAGTAATGCGTTCTGTTTTCTTTGTATTCAACCTTAGTTCGACCTTACCGTTCGTGCAGTTTTCGCTTGCTACTCCATCTTGTTGTAACCCTCCACTAATTTTCCTCATGTCCGGCGTGCACAAACAAGGCGGCCGAGGCATTTAATGATTTCCCCACATCACGTGATCATTCTCTCTGTCTACTTGTTTTGTGCCTCGCCTACAAAATGATCATTGGCACGAATGTCGAATGGTTGTTCGCAAACAAATTCAGCAATATAAGCCAAGAAACAAACTTCGCTTCTTTGGACTACACCACTGACAATAACTTTTGATCTTTTTTACGTCCAAGCTCTCATTGCTGTTAACCTGAAGCCACATAGTAAAAACAGCGAACAGTGACGCAGCGCTGAAAAAAAAAATTACCTATTCGTTTCTATTTAAAACGCAAATCTAAAGAACGTCACGTTTTACGGGTACAGGTTTAAGATGAGGTTTGTGGAAAATGGTCTACGAATATCACGTTATAGCTCCAGCAGGTATACGACGCTTGAGCTGCCGGCAATTGTTAAGCGACGGTGTTGAAAAAAAAAAGCAATAAACGCAGTAGGGGATATGGTTTTGCATATTTAGTGCATTGCCTACCGCTGGCGGTCCAGGTTTCGCAACCATTCATAACGCAGTTCCGTGTACGGCAAGCTTTTAATCGTGCTCTATAGCCGAGCGCCATGACGCTGAGCACAAAACAGCGTTCGGCGGATCTTATCTTTTTGTCTTGTTGATCTGGCAACTGTCGCGCGAAGCACGACAGAGTGACAGCCGTGTCGCTCACTCGGTGGTGCAGCCGTCAGACGCATACGAGTCCCATCCCGGTCGCTTTATATTTTGCGTCATGCCCCCACAAAGCATTCATAGTTCCAGCTGCGTTGAGGTATGCCGTACCAACCAGCCGCAATTTTTTTTTGCTTTGCCTTAGAGACTTGATAGCTGCTTCCACCGAAACTACAAAACTTATTTTTTTTTGCATTTGTTTTCCTTATGACCGTAGTAATAGGCTGTGGTGCCTGCTGACGTCATCATTTTTGCAGAAATGTTCTTCCATTGCCACTGCCAGAAGAAGAGGCTTAACGAGGGCATTACACCAGCTCTGGGGAAGAAAGCTTCAGCTTCCTTAGGCAACGCATATTTTTTTCCGCTAACCGACATGCTCCGTTCTCATCAGCTACAGTAAAAGCACGCAATAATTAGCTCAAGATCGATGTAAACCAATATCTCAACCAAAACCGGCAAAATATGAAACACGGTTCCTTTCATAGTTCATTACACGCATCAGGAGTAACTCTGCCTATGGAGCCTTCACCTGCGGTCTCCCATCACACAAGCGCCGGTATAAGTGAACTGTGCTGTGACCGACATGCAATATTATTTGGTCGCCGCCTCGAATGTGCAATGTCGTTTTCCCAGTACTCTGACAGCGTTCCCTGAATGCAGACATCGGAGGCACCGTCTATTTCTTTGTGTGTGTGTGTGCACAACCTTTCTTCCGAACACACAATATGTCAGTCCTAACTTAAACACTGCTGTGTAAAAGGTCCGGATTCACTAACCAGACTGCGCATTAAATCCTGTCCACAAGGAATTATGAACAATGAAGAAAAATATAGAGGCGCACTGTTTGATCTGCGCATATAGGTCAGGCAAGTATCCATGCATTTTTAGCACCGCAAATTCGTCGCTTTGTCGGGTCTTTGCTGCGCGCCTCTATAATAAGCTTCCCGACATCCTATTTTTGCACCGAGACGAGCCAGTGCGTAGGCTTCCCAAAAATGTCGCCCTCAATCTACAGACGCGGTTTCCTGGACGACATTTGCCGCGAGACGACAGATGCCAGAGGAACAACACCAGCTGTGCTGTCGTCTGGACTGTCGCCTCTTTTGCATTATAGGTGCCGCGTCGTTCGGCACTTCCCTGACCTTACATGCGCGCTTCTGCTTGCGCCGTGTGGCTAAGAGACCTACACTGGCTGCTCTATCTGCGCGGAAGGCACGTTTTCCGCATGATACTAAGGCGCGGCAGCACGGCTTCCGCCACTCGCTCAAGGCCGTCAAACGGCATCGACTACCGCGGGTTTTCTCTCTGTCCCGTGTGCTCTGGACTCCGTGTGAAGTTGCAGGTAAAAACTAAGGGGGGGGGGGGGGGGGGGGGGGTTACTCTTAAGCTGCGCCTTAAGGGTATGAGGCGATAGTCTTAATGGGTTAATGCCCATATATGCAGACTTCGTCATTCACGACGTTACACTTATAGATCCCTGGGAGTCCTCGTACCACCCCTGACGCAGTGTTACAGCGGTTAAGCGATGCACCACTGCCCTGCGATTGGCAGGTGCTGCCACCGACGGGGGCTTGTGAGACCCAGGTTGCTCTTCCTCTCGCTTCCAATCATTAACTGAATATTTCGCGACAAGTCATCAACTGAACTGCCACCTGCCACGGTGGGCAGTTTCCTCACAATCCTGTGGGCAGATTGTGATGACGTCACGAGGTCACGTGGCCTAGGTGGCACACCTGCCACCTAGGTCACATGACTTTGGGATGTCACCTGCCACCTAGGGTAGTGTAGAAGAACTTCTTGCTGGGCGAGTTGGTGCATAGCTTTCTTTGGATGGCGTTGCGCACACGAACAAACATACACAGGAAGGAGCAGAAGACAAAAAGGCTCTTTCTGTCTTCTGCTCCTTCCTGTGTCTGTTTGTTCGTGTGCGCAACGCCATCCCAAGAAAACACCTAAGGTAGGACGGCCACCAGTGGCGTAGCCAGAAATTTTGTTCGGGGGGGGGGCTCATGTTGCAGCGCGGCCTCCTATTAGAATTTATGGAGGGATCAAACGCAAGAATAATAACTGCATTGCCATATTGATAATGCAATTGTATATTAGATAATGCTGCGCACTGTCTAGACAAGTGTATTCTGTATTTTTTTAATAGAAGAATGTATGCGTATGTCGTAAAAATCATGGCAGACATAACTGATAAAAATGCTTCCGTGTTTTTGCATATTTAATAAGTAAAGAAAATATCACATGAAGTCTAGAACTATATCAGTCCAAAACCAGCAAATCAGTGCACGCCGCTGATATGAAAAATGTAAAGGCCACGAAACGAGAAAGTAGAGGGCAAATATTTTAATGAATATTTGTCGTTCAAGAACCCATATATTTTTGTACATATGCGACGGCCAGGCAAAAACCTCAAGGACGCTGTCCTTTGTATGAGTGTACTGCGCAGCAGCAGCTGTCACCGGTCATGTATAATTGCACCGAAATATTAGTCGCAACAGCGAGCACATGTATAAACTAGGAGTTCTGCAAAATATGCATTAGAAGTGCGAAGATAAAATAGAGTATTATAAATGCGAAGATACAACTTGATAAAGGATGAAAAAGTGTCACTTGAACAAAGCCACTGTATGTATACACGAAACCAAGCACCAAGATATTTAAATGCACGTATGTCTCCAATAAATCTAGGTGTCTAAGCAAAAGTCGCTCTATATAATGCGTCAAACAAGGCAAATAAACATGCGCAATCACAGATAGCAAACTTTACACAAGGAAAGACAGACTATCCGGGGGAGAACAAAACTTTGATAGCAGAAGTCGCGATATGTACTTGGGCCATGCTGCGGTCAGTGACAGTTCAAAAAAATTTCTGGGGAAGGGGGGGGGGGAGCTGAAGCCCCATAATTCCACCCCCTGGCTACGCCCCTGGTGGCCACGAAATGGACCCCGGTCCATTTTTCGCTCACAGTGGCGACGACGACTGCGGATCTTCTGCAGGATGGGAGCCTTCACGCGACAGCGTTAAAAACAACTTTTGACAAGGCTATGGAAAAATTGGCACCATAAATACTGCGGCGTAAATTTTCTGTATCATTTGGAGTGGTTTTGTAAGAAGTTTGGGCTGTGGCAAGGGTCGACGGTTAATATCGGACATGGCCCGAAACACCAGACTCACAGTCAGATATGCCCAGACGCGCCTCAGTATAACCACGTGATCTCGTTGGTGTTCGCTGAGTGAAAGGCAAGCGATTCGACGATTTACGAGGACATAGCTCTGGTGACACATAACGAGCACGAATGGGAGGTCAAGAAAATAACGTAAATTAAGTGCCGGATGCTCGACGCAACACTTTGTAAACCGCAATGAGTGCAAGTTAGAGAGAAAGAGAAAGAGAGAGATAAAAAGCTTCATTGTGAAAGACAAAAAAAAATGTTTCTTGAATAGCAGTTTAGTCAGCCAAGACCCGCCATTTTCTTCTTCCTTCAGCTTGTCCTGCTTTCCTCTGTGGTGTTTCTAGTCTACGTCCTCCACTTCTTCCTATCCTGGGCTGTTTCTCCTGAGCATTTATTCTCCAAAAGGCCTACCTCCGACACTACTCTTCCCTTCGTCTTTGGTCACCCCAGTACCCTCTTGCCAAGGCTCGCTGGTACTTGGTCTTAAACATCGTTGTTAACATTGAATGTCGTCTTCTAAGGCGGCATGAGGACCAACTGCTTATGACACACGACTAGAACAAGACACACCTCAGGCAGTTGCAATACCCAGTACTTGGAAGACAAACGGAGGGTGAAGGCTCATTCCTGCGCCGGACGCGATGAAGCAGACTCAGCTCAGCACATGGGTCAGAAACATTGCATTGCAAAATGGGAAAAATTTGAACGAGGTGATCCATGATGTATCACTTCGTCCTGTCCTACTTCTCCGTGTTCGTCTTGTGGTGCTATAACACTGTGCATGTTGCACTGTCAGTCACTGCTGCGAAGATGCATCCCACTATCGAGGAAGCTTGCGCCAGGGTAGCGTACAATTCGCTCTGTCGCTATTCCCTTCGCAAAATTCAAATGCAGCTGGTACGCCCTACAGGAAATCGTTCATGGATACTAATCACTTAAGTTGAAACACCCGTTTACTGACGTTAGACTGCCACCACTGCCCACGTACCTATCAGGTGTTCTGCGGCGTTGGTGGTGGTGGTTCTCATGGTCTAAACGTTCATGTGGTGTTGGTCCATGACGTATGCGTCCTGGCTGACCGCGGTCTTCTGCCTGGACAGGTCCGCTGGCCGCAGTGAGGTCTCTCAGTCCTCCCAGGTTCAAAGGGGCACCGGCCCGGTGGAGGGAGGGTACGCCGGGCATGATAGGAGGATGTGGGTAAGCATGGCCTTGGGGCGGGAGCACAAGGTACATATGGGGGGTACTGGCATAAATTTAGAAAGATTGGCTAGTGTAGGCAGCGTACGCTTCTGCAGGCGACGCCAGACTGACTGTTCTCTAGCAGTCAGGGATGGGTGGGGTGGCGGGTAGATTAGGCGCTCAGCGCGGGAGTTCGCGGTGAGCTGAGCAAACGAGCGCATACGCTCCTTCGCTGCGGCGTAGTCCTTTTCGTGGGTGGACGTGCAATCGTGTTGGCTATCCTTGCGGAAGCGCCAGCAAGGCAGCGTTTGAAACCTAAACTTCGCAGCCCGTAACAAAGTCTGGATAGCTGTGCCACCACGACTGTGCTTTCTATTACGACCCGCAGTACTCTGCGACTGCTAGCCTTTGGGTAAAGAATATTGTCTGCCTTGCTCCCTCCTATACCGACCAATAAAAATATTTCGAATGTTCTTATTCGCGGATTTTATCTTTTTTTGCAATAACAACATGATGATGGCAAAGACACTCTTTTGGTGACAATTGGAGATATTAGCTTCGTAACCTGAAATCGCGATAAAATTTTCTAGGAAGTGCAAGAAGAAACTAAACTGCATAGCGGCATTACTGGAACATGGTTCAAGACCACTGTCGTAGAGGTGAAAATCTGTCTTTCATGCTTTTAAGCATCCCAATTAAATGAGGAGATTGTCGGCGCAGATTACACCTGTTCGCTTGGGCTGCCTTTCTCGGCGTCCTAGAAACTTCCGTCCCAATAGTATCAGATTGATCACTGTGGAGGGTGAATAAATATACAACAAAAGTACAAGACTGCCGTTGGATGACCTGCAGATATATTGACTGTTATAGAGAAATTTTACATTCTATGAAAAAATTGCGTTCATAAAAGGTTTCCCGCTCAAAAATGCTTTTGTCCACAATTGTTGGGTATGATTCAACCCATGTGCAAGCGCATTTCCAGCAAGTTGATGTTATTGTGACTTCGCCAAGCGCAAATGTGTTCTTTTTATTGCTATGAAACACCATTTCTTGACGGCTGATGATAATTATAACCCGTGTTTGCTTCTCAGTACAACACTAATTTCTTAACTCAATTCTGTTACACAAAACACACGTCCTTCTATTATGGCGCGCGCCGTTGACGGTACGCATATAGCTTCTTTCAAGACGCTGGAACATTTGTAGCGTTTAGAATTGCAAATCCCATAATCCTTCAATCCTCCAGTACGGCAAACTATTTACACAACGTCACCTTTCACGATTTTGCAGTTTTTGACAGCTTAGCAGATTTGGACTCCATCACTGAACTGAGGTCGTAATTCGCAAAATCATATTTCTTCTTTTCAGTTCATCGGTTGCCTGGTCCGAGCTTTCTTGTGCGTTCTATGTTTTTGGAGAGGAAACTATGGGTTGAGTCAGGTCGTGATGGGTGCAGATAGGGCCCGTTAGCTGGAAGCACAATGCAGGCTTCACGAAACATTTATTTGCGCACGTATTGTTACGAATAAATTACTGAGCGCTGTCAAAGAGCTTTAATAATTGTCAAGATCATCCGCGTGCCGCTGGTCAAACCTAAGGCAGGATGCGTTTAGCTGTGGCTCTTCCGGACTCCACTGGAAATTTGACCGAGCGCCTAATGAGACGTACAATACACTCCAAAGTCGACATCTTACTTCATATCTCTTGGGTATTGGTTCCCTTTTCTTCTCCGGCCCACCATTTTTATTACGGTGCCATGTTCACCAGCGTTAACGCTTAGAAACACCTGCTTCCCTGGTCCTCTTTGCGCCCCTGCGTCACCCGCCACAGTAGCCTCAAGTTCCGCGCTCATAATCAGTCGGCCAATGTGCTTTATTAAAAAAACGGATATATCACGTGGTCTGTCTATGAAAATGAAGCGAGAATGGGTCATAAAAATCTGATGGGGTTGGGATTTTTTTTTTTTTTTTGACGACGCATAGGAGGGCCAAGTTTGTTTACTGCTCTCGGTATTCGGGTAATCTAGATAGCTGGTAATTGCGTGGTCTTGCATGTAACGGCATAGTTTGTGTCCTTAGTGTACGAGCACCACCAGAGTAGATGCTTGGTAGTGACGCTGCCATGGGATTGTTCTTGCTGCAGTGCAAGCTCAGAATAGAGAGGGCCCGGCAACGTTTCCGAACAGGTGTGCGGGAGTTTCGGAAGGTCATAACTCCATATTTTTTTTTTCTTGCGTACTCAGGAAAATGCCGCCATTAAGCAGAACCCCATGAGACCTGTCGGACGACATACGCCGACATACGATGATTTCTCACGAATAACGTGGTGGCGGCGGCAGTTGTTTTGTAGCATGGCGGTTTGCGAACAGAAGACGAGGGATCCGGATAAAAACTTTGATTGAAGAAAAACTCCTGACAGCGCTCGTCCTTGTCTTGTCTTTGCTTTGTCCTCGTTTTTCTGCGCAGTTTTTTCAGTATGCATCTCAACCAACTAGACTACCTTTCTGCTCTCCGGACTGTTCGCCCTCCGCTGAGGAGAAGGAGTGTTAGTGACAGTTTTATTATCCCACAGCCCATTCCCCAGTGAACGTGTCCAGTCCCAGACATTCGTAGAGCAATCGCGTAACCAGAAGATGCACATTATGAGGAGCACTCACTGCTCGGCTAACGTGGCCCTTAGGAAGCATTCCCGTATGCTCCACACTTCCTTTGCCTAGTCGGTAAATGAAAATTCCACTAATGACAAACTAGGCCTTCAATGCATGCACTTTCCTTTAGGAAGAAGTCTGTCATGCGGTTTTCTGCGGCACTAGGACCACATCGCACTCAGCAAGGCCAACTGCGCTCCCGCTACCTTTGCTAGTCGCATAAAAAAATGCACTCAGTTGAGAAGTCAAGGGTTCCTAACGGATGACCAACCTCCTTACTCATCCAACGCTTTGAGTGCTGGCTCAACACTGAAATCGAAAAGTGGGGGAAAAACAATAACCCAGTGCAGACCATACACGTCGGGAGAGAAAATTAAGTGCTGCGAGATACTCCCCGTGCTCTCCAAGATACTCAGCCTCTTGGCAGAGCAGTCTGTGAACCAACAGCTTGATCCTCTCGAAATGTTTTTAAACCTTTTTGCAGCGACTCTATAAATAGCACAAGCTTGGCATGTCTCGTTTCCACATGACGTCAAAAGGATAAATTACCGGGTCCTAGTGAGACTGGCAGTCGACAAGATTAAAATCAGAGATGAAAAAAAAAATAAAAAGAGAGGGTGGGATGGAGAGGAAATGAATATGCTTACGACGACATAACCAAAGGAAAACTGAAAATGTGCATGCGCAAAATACAGGCTAAGATTGCTCCATTAATTAACTGTCGCGAGGGCTCAGCGGTTGTGCTGTTCAGATAAAGGGCACGAGTACGTGGATTGGATGCTCGGCCGCGGCCGCCATATGCCGGTAAAAATGCAGGCAAAAATGCAAAAAAAAGGCTATGTATTGAGATTTAGGTGGCCGTTAAAGAATTCACGCTGGTAGAAGCCAGTCTAAAGCCCAGCACTTGTAATCCGCAGTTTCGCTTTTCCATGTTACAGTGCATCGAACAACCAGCCGATCAATGTTTAATGTGGCACAGCAGACATATTGTAGCGCGCTCGTTAAAGGAAAGGTTGCATTAATTTAAGATACTGCTGTAGGTTGTAGAATAAGCTGCGTAAATCAATAAACAGCAATAGGTCCGGCCGCACACAGAGAGTCTGGCGTTTCACTTTCATCAAAACGCGGCCGCTGGCCGGTATCAAACCTGCGACCTCGGACCCAGCCTGCAGCCTAGCGCCATAATCACTGAACCACCGCGGCGGTGTCACGCGAGTATGGTGCGGTATGGCATTGTATCCTATGGTTTGGTTTGGTTTGGTTTAAGGGGTTCAAGGTCCCCAAGCAACTCAGGCTCTGAGGGACGCTGTATACGAGGGCTCCAGATAATTTGTCCGCCAGGAGTGTCGTATGGTATGGTATGGTATGGTATGGTATGGTATGGTATGGTATGGTATGGTGTAATATTAGGGGAAGAGTGATTATTCTCATCCACCCTAACCAATCCTGGTGTATGTTAATGAATATTACTCAAATATCGCAACTCTACTCCATATTGGGGAATTCCCCTAAACAACACTGGGATATCGTATGGTACGATATGGCATGGTATGGTATGGTATAATGTAATATCAAGGGAAGAGTGATTATTGTCATCCACCCTAACCACTCCTGGTGAATGTTAATGAATATTACTCAATTATCGCAACTGCACTCCATATTGGGGAATTCCCCTAAACAACACTGGGAGATCGTATGGTATGGTATGGTATGGTATGGTATGGTATGGTATGGTATGGTATGGTATGGTATGGTATGGTATGATATGGTATGGTATGGTATGGTATGGCATGGCATGGCATGGTATGGTATGGTATGGTATGGTATGGTATGGTATGGTATGGTATGGTATGGCATGGCATGGCATGGCATGGTATGGTATGGTATGGTATGGTATGGTATGGTATGGTATGGTATGGTATGGCATGGGATGGGATGGTATGCAGTGTTTAAATACACGAAGCCGCAAGGATGGCATAAGAAGACGCCGTAGCAGGCAGTCCGCACTGATTTCTGCCACCTTCCTCAATGAGCTCTGAAACCTTACAGCAAAGAGAAGTGCTTACATTTCACCTGCCCCGAAATGCTCCCACGAAGCCCAGTACACATACGCTCCCGTAACATTGGGCTGGGCAGCCAACATCGTGCATGCACTGAGCCACCGCGGCGGGAGCGAGTGGGTAACGGTGCAAGCGGACACTGCAAGCGACACGTCTTCCAATGCAACTGCATGCACCCACGCGCTGCAGCTGGAAAGTGAACACGCACCTGCCTCCCAGTAACCCCCCGGCTTCCACGCCTGTTAGCATAAAGTCTCATGCGTCGACACTCCGCACCGACATGAAAGTGCACGTCAGGGCTTAGAGAATACCGCGCTAACGAAGAGGTGGAAAGAACCAATAGGAGGCATTCACTGAAGCCGAGCTACCAGACAGCAGGAGCGTCGTCGCGGCTGGCACGCCACGTTGGCGGTCGTTTCACGCCAGCTCACTGGGGTCAAGTACGCCATGAGGTACCCAGCCTACGTCGGTAGGGATCCGTAACACCTTTGCACGTTGTTAAATGCGTCAACGTCCACTTTTCTTTGTGGAAAGGCTGCCGCGGTGGCTCAGTGGTTATGGTGCTTGGCTGCTGACCCGAAAGACGCGGGTTCGATCCCGGCCGCGGCGGCCGGATTTCTTTGGAGGCGAAATTCTAGAGGCCCGTGTACTGTGCGATGTCAGTGCACGTTAGAGAACCCCAGGTGGTTGAAATTTCCGGAGCCCTCCACTACGGCGTCTCTCATAGCCTGAGTCGCTTTGGGACGTTAAACCCCATAAACCAAACCAATCTTTGTGGAAAGCTTTGTGTGCATGAAGTTTACTGCAGAATTCTGAGCTGTGATGTAAAACCGAACTGGCTGTTCAGGGGCCACCCTATCCATAATTCAGCAGCAAAACTGGTGGGCTGCACTGCACGCAAGAATGTACACGGCTTGCAGCTTTTAATATCAGTCGATAACTATCTGCTACTCATGCAGGACACATCGTGGTTAAACAGTACATGATTAATTACCCAGGTTCCAAAACTGGCGCCACAGGAACTCATATTTCCAGCGGCTGTAGTCCGCGATCTGCTGAGGACTGTGTTTCAGCAGAAAGGCAAAGCGTCATAGCTGCCTTATTTAAGCGACAGAACGATCGAGCAAATACTGCCATGCATTCGCAGCACGAACTGCAGATGCAGCGAGAATGTTTTCCAGTTTTGATTGTAGCAATGTATCGCTGCTTTGAATGCACAAGACCCGGAATCTAGGCCGGTTCGCAGCAACGCGGTGTGCAGCCAATTGCACTAAATTTAGTAAAAAAACGTCAAAATCAGCAGACAGAGATGACAAGTTGAGCTAGTAAGGTGGAAAGTTGGGCGAGTTGAATCTTATTCATGAAAGCGCTCGTGTTGTGTCTTCTATCCTACTTTAGTCCTCGTTTTTGGCACTAACTTCATCATGAGAAAGTTGAGCTAGCTAACTGAAAAGATACGTCGAATTACCTTTCCAAAAACAGCACCTCGGCCGTCGGCACCCTCAGTACGGCTCATTAGACGCTTGTAAAACAGTTGCACACTCTCATAGATTTGTACGCTTTAATCTCTTGGCCTGTCAGCGAAGTTAAGCCGTGCACAAGGCGGGCCTCGATGTCGGTGAATTCAACGCACTGCAGTAGTCGTGTACGTTGCACACTATACGCCGGCGCCTTCGCATTCCTACGTGTCGACGTTTTCACAAAGTGGAACCTTTTCAGCGTGCCCGCTCTTTTCTGTTTCGCGCAGTTCACGGCGTATCCACTCAGTCACACAGTGTTACGGGTCGGACAGAAATTATCTACGACGAGACGCGAAATGCACGCACGTTTCACTGATCACCAGCGAATGAAAGGCTGCGACTGGACGGGGCGGCCGCGCGCGCGACCCCCAACATGGCGAATGTCACGCCAGCCGCTAGCGCCCCTTGCGGATGACGTCACGTGAATGACTCCTATATTGTGCATAGTTGGAGTGGTACCCATTGGCATAGACTCATGAGGAATCTTGACTGATACATTGTGAGGCTCCTCACACCGTTCTTCCTTACACAGCATGTCACTTCGGCATGCAGTCAAGCAGTTCATCCTAGCTCTGAGGCAGACCCAGTGTGATTATGTGGACGCTCGTGCGGTCACCATCTTGCCGCTTTAGGTGGCACGTAAGCTACGTCAGCCGCTATTAACAGAAGCAACACCGGCTCCTGAATTGAACATTAAACGCTTCTTTAAAAGATCGGTATCCGCCGGCTGCCGCATAGACCATATCATGCGTACAGGACACTTCAGTGCTCAGGGAAACAGGTCTACCGCAATGATACTGACATTGTTGGTAGCGTTTGCGCTATGACGCCAGGCCCTTAGCTGACATGAAATCAAAATCATATGCGCAGCTGAGGCAGGTGCAGAGTGACAACGAGAACGAGAGTGACAACGAGAAATGTCTAAGCCACTGTATGTAACGGCTTTTTGCCTGGAAATCCTTCCAGTTGTTCTGGAAAAATAAATTCAATTCAATTCAACTATGACGTTCGCGACCACAGCTGGGGAAGAGTTGCAGACGTGTCCAACATTTCGCTTTCGTACCTTTCGTACACAGCGGACACTCTACAACTACCCTTGCAGACTCGCATCCCGACAAATTCGGGAAGACCAGGGTAAGCTCGAAGGCTTCGCGCACTAGGAAGATAAGCCTGAACTGAGTACCGCGTCGGTTCAGTCAGTGCAAGGTTCTGCATCGCTTACAGCATCACGAGGCGGCAGACTAGGGCAGCGGTCTGTCAAAACATAGACGAACATGTCAAAACCTTAAGGCGGTCATCCCAATCATTGAGCAGCAATCATAGAGTCAGTGCTTCGAAAAAAAACCGTATTTGGCAGCTGCGTGCAAGAGCCTTTCATGCAAGTGATGCAGTGTATGAAAAAACAGTCTGTACGGCGCATTAACGAAAGCCGTAAAAAAAAAAACAGAGTTCTGATAGACACAAGGAAAACTCTCGATTTCGATCACACGTTTGCAAGTCTTCTTAAGCATGCATTTGTTATTATCTTGAGTATTAGTCCCGGAGCAGAACTTTCTCTCCAGTTTTTTAACGCTCACACCCGGGTCTGGTAACCTGACTGGCGTCTAAAGACTCTCATAAGAAAACCCAAAAGGGAGCCCTCCCGCGTCCCACGGCCTCCTTTACTTTCTTCTTCATCAAGGCTAGCTCATCAACTACCTTCTTGGAGGACAACACTTATTTGTTGTTGTTATTGTTATTAAAATATTTCAATCCCAATTAGATTTGTTCCTGCATGACATTCATTCCTATCTTGGCCGCAATATCCCAACTGATGGACAATTTTTAATTTCGAGAAAGCTTTCGAGAAAGTACCCCATTCCCGCCTTCTACTTAAAATGTCTCTGTTAAACATTCATCCTAGAGTGTTGAACCGGATTCGAAGCTTTTTAACCGACCGCATGCAATTTGTTTCCGTTAATGTCTTCTCATCATCTTACTCATGCGTTCTTTCAGGAGTACCCCAAGGCACAGGTCTTGGTCCCTTGCTCTTTCTAATATACATTAACGACCTACCTTCCGCAGTAACATCTAGCATCCGCCTTTCCGCGGATGACTGCGTACTCTACCGCCCCATAACTAATGCCGAGGATGCTTACATCCTCAAAAATGACCTGGATGACATAGAGCAGTTGTGCACTACGTGGCTGATGTCCCTAAATACTACCAAGACTGTACACATTTCTTTTCAGCACCGCCGAAATTATACCCCGCCTACTTATAAAGTTAACGATACTGCCATTATTTCCACTAACTCTTTTAAGTATCTTGGTATTAACCTCACTAGTGACTTATCATGGTCTTGCCACATTAACCACATAATAATTCATCTAATCGAGCAGTTGGGTATCTCCGTCATAACCTGCGCATGACACCTTCTTCCTTGAAATTACTAACTTATAAAACACTTGTGCGATCTAAACTTGAACACGCTTGCGCAATATTTGATCCCCATCAGTGTAACCTCTTCTGAGCCCTTGAATCTGTTAAGAATCGTGCTACTCGTTTTATTCTTTCAAACTACTCGCGATACTCTAGCATATCCGCCCTAAAATTCCAACTACAACTTCCGTCTCTCGCTCCCCGTCGCCGCATTTCACGTATTTGCCTTTATCACAGCTTTTTCCATTGTTCACCCCGTGACAGTCAGCTCATTCTACCAGTACGTCGAACACCCCGCACAGGCCATCCTAACAGCGTCATCCCGCACCGTGCCCGCACTACTACATTCCAGAAGTCATTTTTTTGTGCACACAGCTCGCGACTGGAATGACCTTTCCTCCGGCTTAGCGCTAATCCCTGATCCCGCCCATTTCAAGACTCCCATCGAGGAAGCCATGTCATCGTCATTATTCCCACGCAACATTGATCGTTAGCCGCCATTCTTGCGCCCACCCCTCATGTAATGTCCCGCCAGGGACCCTTGAGCTTCTAACAAATAAAAATAAATAATAAAAAGCCACTTTTCCAGCATCTCTACCTCCAACTCATGGTGTGGATGCTGTTGCGTCCGGTAGTTTATTTCATTTCGCGAACACCTTTGGCAGTGAGCAAGCGATAAGGTATAGACGATGCTCTAGTAATAATTTCTAGAGGGTGCAACAACAAAGCCCACTGCGCTAGGGGGTAGCTTGGCCGGACAGTATGAATGAAAAATTAGCGACGGCATTCAGCGTGTGCGCGCTGTTACTGCTGCGGACAAACTTACTGCGTAGCGTGGTGTGTAGCTAGCAGCAAGCAGCGCAATCTGGGGTGTCCTATTCACTGAAGAACTTGAGCACAGTAGTAGAGGAAAATCCTGAGACACCAAGTTCAGGCTGACCTCGGAGCGAACACAACAACGCGCCAACTGACAGTTATTGTCTCGGGAGTAATTGCGCTCTGAAGGTCCAGAGGAAGCACTTCTCACGGAAACGCAGAGCTTTCGACACGGCTTCTTTAAATGCAGGCGGCGGTAGCCGCTTCGCAAGTATCTCGAGGGCTTCCCCAACATAAACGTGCAGCTTTACGTAGCTCTCGCTAATGCATATATTTATGAAGATTTGACTTTAACCTGTATTCTTCGCAAGAAAAATATTTTAGTAACAATAACAACAAAAAATAATTGTTTGGTGCCCAGCTTTCGCCGGTCGCAAGCCAGAGAATGGGTCGGAGCCAAAGGTTCACAAACAAAACAAAGTTTATACAGCAATGAGACGATACAGAGGATTTCACAATCACTAGTACAAGCACGTACAAAGTGGTTAACAAACCAATGCAACTCGTGCAAAGTTAAACTCGAGAGTGAATACAATACAAAGGCAATATTGCACCTAAAGTGCACTAACACCAGAGAGAGAGGTAAACAAACAAAACACAATTTGTTCACCGGGCACTGCGACAGTCCGACGACGAGAGTTCCACGACGATGCCGTCCCGCAGACTGGCGAACGTTGCCTCGTTGGTCCGATGCTGGCCGAGTGGTGCTTTCCCGGGAGTCGAACGGGCGCGCTTCGATGAAGCTTAAACGGCGGTTCCGACTAATCTGACAGCGGTCAACGCCCTTCTTATATAGGCTTGGTCCGCGTCTGTTTGTTCTACGCGCCAGAGTCTGCGCGCACATACACGCAGTATCGGCCGTGCTGTCTCCTTTTCCTCTTCACACCGGCCGCGCGTCCCCATTGGTCAGAGGTCGGGGATCTCTTCTCGAAGGTTCGGGCTAGTTCTGGCATGGCGCCGTCGCCTACGTCCGAGTGCAGAGGAGGGGGACATGTCTTAGCGCACGCAAGGCTACGCCCTTTTCCCCCGGTTAGCAGTAGAAGCGACTCGGACGTTCAAGAGAAATCTTCGGAATGGATGACTCATTCCCTCCCCGCACGCCGTGTCGGTGGTGGAGGGGGCAGCAACGCACAGCAGGGTAGTCGCACAGCGGGGGTTCCCTTTTCCCCCGTTTTTACGACCGCGCCGGCGAGACGCGTCCGTGCGGCGCTGTTTTTTTTTTTCTTTGTTTCTAAATAGCGCCGAATTTTGTGACACCTAGCTATGCAAGGTTTCAGTGACAAAAGAGGCAGAGCAAGCAGTTTTTATGCTATTGCGAGCACATGCATAACGCTCGCGCTGACACTTGTTCTGTGCTAGCCGCTCATGCACGCTAACAGTCTGGCGGCGAACAATACGGCGACGCAAATAAATTGGTCTTCGCAGTGGTCTGTAATATAGTAGACACGCTGTCTCTTGACAACAGTATGTAATGAGACCGCTGCAGTAGCTCAGTATTTGTGATTCTCGGCTGCCGACCCGGAAGACGCGGTTTCCATCCCGGCCGTGGCGGTCGCATTTCGATGGAGGCGGAATGCCATAAATATCCGCGTACTGTGCGATCTCAGTGCACGTTAAAGAACCCCAGGTGGTCGAAGTTATCCGGAGCCCTCCACTACGGCGTTCCTCATAGCCAGAGCCGCTTTGGAACGTTAAACTTCATAAACCATAAATGAAACCATTCGAGAATATGATGATAAAACAGTGTGTAGAAGCGGCATGTTAGAAGAGACGACACAACACAGGTGTGTTCGACGGAGACCAACCGTACGCATTAGTAGCTCAAAGCTTGGAACACGGTAATAACTGTATTTAGGAACACAATTATTTATCTAGAAAACAAAATGCCGGTGTTGCAGAGGCGACACAACACAGGTGTGTTGCTGTGTCGCCTCTTCAAAACCGGTGTGTTGTTTCCTAGATAAATATTTGTTCCTAAATTATTACCGTGTTCCAAGCTCTGCGTTACCAATCTGTACGGTTGGCCTCCGTCGAAAGCTCACTTCAAGGCACGAATGGCGAAAGACCCTGTCTTTTCCACTGACGCGTGGAGCGCGTCGGGCCTGCGCTAGCGGCTTGCCCAACGCGATGCACATCGAGAAAAAGAATATAAATAGAGAGGAGGAGATTGTTGAATTGTCTCCACGCGCAGATTCCACCGCGAGAGAAAAACAGGTCGGGGAAAAAAAGCGACGGAGAGCAACCGCGCCTGCGACATCTGCTAAACTCTCGCTTTCGGTCTCTCCACATCGCGTGAACCTTCCCCCCTTACCCTCCCCTCGGTACGCAGCTGTGGCTGCTGTCAGAAGCGACACGCTGCCCCCCCCCCCCCTCCCCCTTCCCCCCTCCAGCCAGCAGCTTGCAGGAAACAGTGCAGGCGCACTCCTCTTCCCCACTCGGCGTAATTGTGGCCGGCAACGCCGTTGTGCAAGCGCATGCGGCCCAGCAAGGTCGAGCTGGCTGCAACTACCTGCTTCGTGCTTTGGATGGGTCACCGGGCCCTGCTGCTATTGTCCCCACACTGCGCAGCGATGCAGGCTCCTTGGAAGAGACAACCAGTTCGTGAATACACATTATTCACGCTTTGATGTCGAAAGGATATTGAAAATAAGCTTGCCTTGTTGCATGCTCGGGTGAGCTGCAGTATTCAAAATATTGCACATCAGCTGGATATGTCGCAAACTGCATACGACCGCTGATTTTTTTTATATTTAGAGTTGGTTTTATAACGTTTAACGTCCCATAGTGACTCAGGGTATGAGGGACGCCGTAAAGGAGTGCTCCGAATGATTGGTCGAAATCATCCGGACCACTCTACTACGAGGTCCCTCATAGCCTGGGTCACTTTGGGACGTTAAACCTCATAAAACCAACTCTAAATATAAAAATTCAGCGGTCGTACGCAGTTGGCGACGTATCCAGCTGGTGTGCAATATCTTGAATACTGCAGAGCACCCAGGCGTCCAACAAGGCGAGCTTATTTTCAATATCATTTCGAGATCAATATTTGGCGGGATTGCTAATAACATCATCTGTAAGAAACGATGCCACCGACGCCGTCGAATGTACTGAACCAAAAAAGCTGTTGCCTTCACGTGCTCCCGAGCGAAAGTGTTTTCCATGTAGGCCTGGCCGATACGGAGTTGGGTCAGGAGAGCAGGGGCTCTTGACAGCGCGCCATCTCTGCAGGTAATGTGGCAGGTGTACGCGGGAGTTTTCTGCTACGCCTTACTGCGACAGGACGGCTACGCCACTTACCCCGGAGAGGCAACCTCCTGCAGTTATTGCAGTAAACATTCCAGAAGTATCCCTACTCTCCTCGTCTAAGCAGTGGCACCGTTCACCCCCCTGAGAAGATCCCATACCCGGTTACCAAACAAGATTACGCCTGTAAAGGCGGGACAGGATGGCTGCATACTGCTTCCGTCCTTGTATGGGAGAGCATTGCGCTGGCTATTTGTCAAGTGTGTGGTGACCTAGTAAGACGCGGCGAAAAATTTCTTAGAGCTTGGCACACAGCCGAAGTGTTCCGGTGCATGATGCTTCTCAAAACTGCCAACACGGAAAAGAGGCATCACCGTCTATGCGAGTTCCTTGTTTAGCGCTTCATGCACTACGGGAATAAGTACAGAAAGTTGGGCTAGTTGGTGTGGATTCATACTTAGCAGCGCAAAAAAACGAGGACCAAAGCGAACAAGGAGACACCACACAAGCGCAGACTATCAACTGAATTTTTTATTCAATTTATTATTCAGTTTTTTATTCAGATTTGGTCATTCTAAATTGGTAAAGGCCGGCATTGCTAATTCTTTCCTAAAAGCGTCCTTCTCAAAATCTTGCTGCCACAAGGTTGAAACAAGCTTCCCGGCACAAATACGCCGGCTTAAGGAAGCAGGTTTTCCTGATCCCACTCTGGCTAGAGTCACTGAAAGGATCTTGGCCAAGACCGGTAGGCCCGAGGTCATCGTGAAAGAGGATGCGACGAAAAAACGCTTGGTAGGAATTCCCTATGTCCACGGCATTTCACATCGCCTAAAGAAAGTGGGGGCGAGGTACGGGGTGAACGTTGTTTACACCGCGAAGAATAAGCTTGCTGGTGTGTGCAGTGCTGTGCGCAAAAAGCTTGAGCATGGTGGTATCCGCGGAAGGGGTAGTTGTACGATAGCCCACAGAAAAAGGATCGCAGATTGTGACACAGGTGTTGTATATCGCATTCCGCTCTCCTGTGGTAAGAATTACATCGGCCAGGCCGGTCGACGTATCAATGAGCGTTTAGCGGAACACCGGAGATCATTGAAAGGTGCTGTGTCTTCCAACCTCTCCTTGCATTGCAGGGGTTGCAAAGACTGCTTCCCCCACCTAGATAGGACAAACATCTTGTTCAGGCACAGATATAAGGTTTGCCGGGAGCTGATAGAAGCTTACTTGATTAAGAAAGAAGGAGACGCTTGTGCCGCATCACCGTCGGTCAGCCTGCAGGAAAAGGAGGTTCCTTTTCTGCGCAGTTTCTTGAGTACAAGCAGACAGTACGGGGGGCTGGCTTTATGTGATTGCATTTGTTATCATGTTGTTGTGTTCGTATTTCACGCAGGAATGATATGTCATAGGTTTCCTTTGCACGCGTGGTAGTGGTTGTTGTGTTTCGATTTTGTATTTTCTAACGCCTATAAAAGCTTCCCTTTCGTGAATAAAAAATTAATTTGATAGTCTGCGCTTATTGTGTTGTGTCTCCTTGTTCGCTTTGGTCCTCGTTTTTTTTTGCACTGCTAAGTATGAGACTACGGGAATGCCGGGAAGTGCACACTTCGTATCTGGCCTGGCTACTGTTGGAACGGAAACGTGGATCCTGCTGCGGCATTATATATAGCTGCACCGGGATGCTCTCTCCACTGTGAGCAGAATTGTTATAATAGTGTGATTTTAATTGCTTCAATAATGTTAACACACGCGTTTGTTTGTTTTTAGGCTGAAATGAAAAGTAGCAAAGCATTTCTTTGAGCTCTGTTTAGAGAAAAGTCGTATTGTTACGACCTAATAAGTACTGAGTATGACTTGAAGCCTGGCTAGTTGGTTCACAAACCTTTGAAATAAAATAGCGCAAGCACAGAGCCACAGGTGGGTGAAAATGTTATGCCATTTACAACAACGCTAACGACTGAATGCGCGTTTTCTGCAAAACACTAGCCTAGCCAAATACGATGGGTGCACTTACGAGAATTTATGCACCTGCTCACGGTGGATGACCCACCGAAGCATCCCTTTTGCCTCTAGGCACAATTTTGAGAACGCTCACACATTTCGGAGCGCCAGTCCTGCTAAATTTGAGTCATTCTTATCACATTTTCTCTTCGGTCAATAGGCCTTCCATATCCGAATTATCACATTTTCCCATCGGCCAATAGTAGGCCTTCCATATCCGAAAAATGCCGCGTTTCTGCAGCGACTGATAGAAGCCTCCATGACAACGGGTAAAAAGCTTGTCAATCAGCGCATCGATATTGAAAATGCGCTTGTTTGGGCATACTACCGAGCCAAAATTGAAGTCTGGGCGCGCACTTCAAGGCTTCGGTTCAGTTCGGTTCGGTTAAAGACTTCAGAAAGGTACGGTTTTCGTGTGTGGTACACCTGTGACGTAGGAATGTCACCCGAAACACGGTAAAAAGTGTAGCAGATTCTTTTTGCTATAGTTTTGCTGTAGTTTTAATGTAGAAATGTTGACAGACAGGAAGAGGGAAGAGTGGGTGAGGGAACAAACGCGGGTTAATTACATCTTAGTTGAAATCAAGAGGAAGAAATGGGCTTGGGCAGGACATGCAATGCGAAGGCAAGATAACCGCTGGTCCTTAAGGGTAACGGAGTGGATTCCAAAAGGCAAGCGTAGCAGGGGGCGGCAGAAAGTTAGGTGGGCGGATGAGATTAAGAACATGTTTACGCAAACAGCGTATTGGCGCTAAAAGACGGAGACAACACACACAAGACAGGACTGGCGCCAGTCCTGTCTTGTGTGTGCTGTCTCCGTCTTTTAGCGCCAGTTCGCTGTTTGCGTAAACCATGTCATGCAACAACCAACCAGCTCAAATCAAAGTACTGCTGGAGATTAAGAAGTTTCTAGGGATACGGTGGCCGCAACTGGCAGAGGACAGGGTTAATTGAACAGGTTTGGGAGAGGCCTTTCTTCTGCAGTGATTCTAGTCAGGCTGGGGATGATTATCATGTTGTTGTTGTTGTTGTTGTTGTCGTCGTCGTCGTCGTCGTCGTCGTTGTTGTTGTTGTTGTTGTTGTTGTTGTCGTCGTCGTCGTCGTCGTCGTCGTTACTGCCATTGATTATAGTGGTCTTTCCGCGGTCAGACTACAGCCCTGAGTTCAATTGGCTGCTCCTCGGTACTGATATATTTCCTCTTTGCGCGAGAACGCCTTCCTACAGCTTGCTCAACTTGCTCTACGAGTAGTACAAACTGTATTTATTCCTTCACTCAGACGCGCGAGGCTCCAATGAGTGTGCTGCTCTGGCACGCTTCCGAGCTGACCGAACAAGTCTCTAAGCCGTCGCCTCGCGCTTGTCGCTTCCACGGGGCTGTCAACAAGATGGGTGGATGAAGGAACCGGTCACGACCGGTCGCGACCGGCTAGAAAGCGGAAAACGGCTGTTTTCTCCCGTTTCTTTCATTAATTTTCGATTTGCTTTCACGCGATAGAAGGAGCCGTGTATTGCTGAGTTCCGCTTCGCAAGCCACGTGCCGGTTCAGATATTCCCAACGGAAAAGGAGAGTTTCGCCATTTTCCAGCTACTGCCTCGCCCCTCATCACTGGGACACTTGAGCGTGTTTTCCCGGCATTGCTAAACAAGCACACATCGACGGCCGTCGACAAAACCCAGGTAGCACTTAATATCAAAATAATGTTATAAAATTGTTGTACAATCTGCAGTAACGTAACGTGTTACATTGGGACGTTGTTGTAATTATAAAATTTAAAAAATAATGTTATACGATGCACCGCAAACAATATTCCAACATGCAAACCAAATATCGTTTCAAGATACTTTACTGAATTTTATAGAAATGTTTAAATCATAACTACAAAACAACATTAAAAATATATTTCAAGCATTGTGTCCCAGAACTTTTGCCAATGTTCTGACAGTATATTTCTCAACTAAGCGTACGCTGCAATAAATCTATTAATATTATGCTTGTCATATATAGCATGCACGGTCCCGTTAATTTGTTTGAAAACTTAGCAAATTACCCTGTTCACTACTGTCATTGGCGGGACACCCTTCGATAATAGCTATGTAAACTTGCCTCCGTAGTATCCGTCCGGAGGCGAGCGAGTTGCATGCAATGGTTCTTCTGTATTGTAGAGCTCAAGTGCAGCCTTCGTCGTTTACCTTTGTGAAGTTTTAACCTAATCCTGTATAACTGTACAGCTAATGCTGTATAGGTAATACTGTATAACTAGGAGATTTTTTCTGCACTTTGTCCAACCTGTTCTTCACGAACGCCACAGCTAACTTTGTATATTTAGGTGCCATTTTTTTATATGTACTGTTCTGCCTCATCTACTCCAGTTTGTTTAATTTACCCGTTTCTTGTACCACTCCCTTCTATAATGCCTTAATGGTCCTGAAGGTGTAGTAAATAAAACAAATAAAAACCTTTCCAACTGGTGGGTTTTTTCCAGGCATTTTAAAGAAAGTTAAATTTATGCCCTTTAATATTCAATTAAGGTTAGGGCAAGGTTACACAGCGTCTATTTGTAACGTTTCGAAAGCGATAGAAAAAAGATGCATTTAGAACAATACCGGGTGTTTCGATAAACACTTCCAAATTTTCAGAACTAGGCTTTTTGGGGTAAAATATGGCTTTTGCGCCATAGTGTTAACAGTGCAGGCTGAAGCCAAGAAACCGGTGAATTGTTTGAAGTAGTAAGCTAGTTAACCATTTTTAATAATTAACTTTTTAACTAATAGTGTTAGGCGCCTAGCTGTGGTTAGAGATTTGTAGCCGGTCGTTAGTAATAGCCACGTCAGTTTTTAGAATTTCGAAAACGCGATTACAGTTGGCGCTGTGGATCGGCAAAATTTGGCTTTTTCGACTAGTTACGTGCACTGGAGCGGTTGCTTTGCCTGCATTCTTTCGATAACGCATGTATTTTCGCACGATGCAGCCATATTTTGTCGAGCCACAGCAGCGAGGGTAATCGCATTTTCGAAACTCTAAAAACTGATATGGCTATTACTAACGACTGGATACAAATCTATAATCGCAATCAGGCGCCTAACTCTTCTAGTTAGCCGCCGCGGTGTCTCAGTGGCTATGGTGCTCGGCTGCTGGCCCGAAAGACGCGGGTTCGATCCCGGCCGCGGCGGCTGAATTTCTTTGGAGGAGAAATTCGAGGCCCGTGTACTGTGCGATGTCAGTGCACGTTAAAGAACCTCAGGTGGTCGAAATTTTCGGAGCCCTCCACTACGGCGTCTCTCATAGCCTCAGTCGCTTTGGGACGTTAAACCCCATAAACCAACCAAACCAACCAACGCTTTTAGTTAAAAAGTTAATTAATAAAAATAAGTTAACCAGCTTGCTACTTCCGGCGATTCACGGGTTTTCTGATGACTGCCAACACCAGTAATACTATGCCACAAAACTATTTTTTTTTACCTGAAGAAGCGTATTTTTGAAAAATTTTCAAAGTGTTCGCTAAAACACCCAGCATGCTAACGTTTGGCCAAAACGAAAAAAAAAATCGCAAGATTTTAACGTAGTTAAACCGAGTAGACGTGCGAAAGCATGTGTTTAGCCTAGTTGGGTCATGTTTTTGCTTTGCTGGGTCGCCGGCACGTCTGGCGACGATACTGGACTTAGGTTAAGCTCTGACCGAGCTTAAGCTGATCTGATCCGTTCGCGCCGCAGATGGAAGTTGATGCAGACGGCGACGTGCAGTGCAGAGCGGGAGTGTGTCTTGCAGTTTGACACAAGACGTGATCGGCAGTAATACCATGAAAGAAAAAAAAATAGAAAAGTGCTCTCGTGCAGTGGCCACCGAAGCTGATCTGTCCGCGCCGCAGCGGGTTCGAATCCCTGTCGCGGCAATATTTATTTATTTTTTTCAGTGCGAAAGCACGGCTCCGATGTATAAACGCCGAGCAAGATTTTGCGATGTGTATCGGTTAGTGCCAAATGAAATTTAAAAAACGAAATAGATCAAATAAATTGAATAAAACAAGGTTTTGGCAGAAACGTAGCATTGGAGCAGTAGGCCGCCGGCGTTCAATGGGTTTGTATGATTTTTGTCGTTAATACGTTGACGTTCGGCGAAGAATAAGCAATCCGGTGAACAAAGAATAACTGAATTTAATACTGGGTAAAAGAGAGCTTACAAAAAGGTTCGATGAGTACAAGGTTCGTTTTGCGACTGACGCTTTCGCTGTAGTCTCGTCGCTCCCCCGGTCTCAGCCGCCAGACACCTTCCCTCTCGCCACTCGAGGGCTCCGGTGTTGAGCGACGCTCTCCAGGGATAGGCGGCTGGCGGGGCGCAGGGGGACGGGGGGTCCCGTCCTCGAAGGGCGCAGACGGTCGTAAATTAGTCCAAATGTTTCCGCAAAAGCGGAGAATCGGTCCTCGAGGTCGACGCACGGAAAACTGTGTTCTACGAAACATAACGTTCACAACACATTCCCGCCCGAAATGGCACTGACATTTCACAGACACACTCACTTCACAAGCTCTATCGGATAGAGCAGTTGAACCGGACGACGCAGGGTTGCTCCTCCGGGAAGTCGCACGGTGCACGACCTAACTAGCCCGTCACGGCCGGGAAAGGTCGCGTCAACGATTGCCATCTTCCAGAGCTGTCTTGGCTGAAGAGATTCTTTAAGCAGCACAAGATCGCCTGCCTGTAGACTCCGGGTGGGGCTCTTTTGGTGAAGCTGTGATGTTTGCAGTTCCCTCAAATACTCGTTCATCCACTGCCGCCAAAATCCGCGAAGGAGTCGAGCTCTGTTCGTGAACATTTGTCGTAGGGTCGCACCACTAATGGCATTCAGTTCGGCATTCGGAACATCTGGCAGTGAGGTGAGCCTCCTGCCGGTGAGAAACGAGGCTGGGCACAGTGGCTGAGGTTCGTTCGCTTCGGTGTGTACGTGCGTGAGTGGACGAGAGTTGAGGATGGCTTCCACCTCTGTGAGCGTTGTGGTAAGGATGTTCAAAATTGAGACAGCTTGTCCCCAGCGTTTTCTTTAACGTTTTCTTGGTCAGGCTGACAAGTCGTTCGTAGAAGCCGCCCCACCATGGCGAGCGTTCCACTACAAACTTCCACTCAACTCGGGTGTTCGCGAAGTAGTTTTTGACTTCGTCACTTCTGATGATGCTCCAAAGAGTAACCAGGTCCTTGCTTGCCTTCTTAAAGGTAAGTGCATTATCACTGTAGACGATATGCGGTATACCTCGTCGGGCGACAAATCGGCGAAAAACCATAAGAAAGGAGAGTGTAGACATGTCACTCACCAATTCAAGGTGGAGCGCTCGGGTGACGCCACAAGTGAACAAAGCGATGTAACACTTTGACGCACCGTTCCCCTTGATAAGTAAAAGACCGGCGAAGTCAACTCCAGTCACTTGAAACGGATGAGCCTCTGTTATTCTGTCCCTTGGAAGTGGCGCGCAGACCTCGTTAGCTGGTTGTGCGTGGTAGCGCTGACAGATAACGCACTCCTTGACTATTTTCTTTACCAGCTGTCTTGCGCCGATCACCCAGAATTTTTCTCTGAGTTGCGTCAGAGTATCGCGGATACCCCCATGCAGCACTTGTCGGTGGCATTGTTTAGCAATAAGCTTAGACAAGTCACTGTGTTTAGGCAGAATGATAGGGTGTTTGCTGACATAAGTCAGTTGGCTCTGCTGAAGCCTTCCGTGCACTCTAAGAACACCGTGACTGTCGAGCTGCAAGGACACATTCTTTAGCGGTGACTCTGATGGGATTCTCCGGCTCTTTCGTACGCACTCCACTTCGTCGGCAAATCTAGTGCCTTGCTCACGAAGTATCCAGTATTTCTCTGCCCTATTCAGCTCCTCCGATGTGAGTGGTCCGGATTCACTTTTCTGGCGTCTTGTTTTCGCGACAAATCGCAGCACCCAGGCGGTCACTCTTGTCAAGCGTGAGAAGGAACTGAAGCGTTGTATTTCCGTCAAGGCATTCTCAGCCGGTGTAGCTGAGAAGGCCGGTAGTGCCTTCGTTTCCCTTCTTCGCTCCAGCTCCGCATCGGTGAATGTAGGCGCGATTCCGCTCTGCGGCCAGTGGCATTCCTCCATGCAGATCCATCGTGGATCCGTCCACCAAAGCTCGTTCCTTGACAGCTTCTGTGCGGGTAGACCGCGGGTAAGGAGATCTGCAGGATTCTCCCCTCCTGGGCAATGCCTCCAAGCAAATTCTGCAGTTATTCTCTGAATGTCGACCACGCGGTTGCGTACAAACTGCTGCCAGCGATCGGCGTTCCCGTGAATCCAATGTAATGCGATGGTTGAGTCTGTCCACAAATAGACATTTTGGGGAGGTTCTTCTAGCTGGTCGAGAATGTAGCGGCCCAATCGCGCAGCCAGCAGGCATGCCATTAGCTCCAGTCTGGCCAGGGTAAGCTCCTTAATTGGAGCGACCTTAGATTTGCTTATTAGTATTGTCGCACTACCATCCTCGCCATCTGTCGTCAGGTAGGCGACCGCTCCATAGGCGACTAGGCTCGCATCCGCAAAAACGTGCAGACTGGTCGTTCCGTCTCTGCCTGCCTTTGCCTTGTAATATCGCGGCACTTTGATCTCCGGGAGATAAGACAGTTCGTCAACCCAATTTGACCACTCCGCGGCAATTCCGTCGGGCAAGGCATCATCCCATTCGATATTCAGGCGCCAAAGCTGTTGAAATAGCACCTTCGCTCGTACGATGAAAGGGGATAGCCACCCTAGGGGTTCGTAAATCCGTGCTGTGGTTTGTAGGACGGATCGTTTAGTGGGTGGTTCTGTCGTGGAGATTCTATCGGTGCAGGGGAAGAATGTTACTATGTCGGTACTTGGTTCCCACGTGAGTCCTAACACCTTCAATACTCCTGATAGGTAACCCCGCGGCTTGGCTTCCTTCGAATCTTGTACAAATCTCTGACACAGCTGTTCACTATTCGATGCCCATTTCTGCAGCTGCATCGAGGCCGCTCCGAAAATTGCGTTTGACTCATTGTAGAGATTCAATGCGGCCTGTTCGTTTTCGGCTCCCATCAGTATGTCGTCGACATAAAGGCTTCGTTGCAGCCGCTTTGCAGTGATCGGGTACTGTGGCTCTATGTTCTTTAAGTGATGTTGGAGAGTGGCAGAGAGCAAGAACGGGCTGGCAGTCGTCCCGAATGGAACTCGTTTCATGCGCCACGTCAGGATTGGCGGAAGTGGGCCACCTAGCTCAGGCGTCGTCTCATACCACAAGAAGCGCAGGGCGTCTCTATCCTCAGGTCTCACTGAGATCTGTAAGAACGCCTGCTCGATATCCGCTACGAGAGCTATTTTATGTCTGCGGAAGCTAAGCAACATGCCCGCAAGATCAGCCGTTAAATTTGGACCACTTTCCAGGTTGTCATTCAGAGATTTTGCTGACCTGTTATGAGACGAGGCGTCAAAAACAACACGCAGCTTGTGCTCGTCGCGGATAACCGCCTGATGCGGCATGTGATATACAGTGTTTGCGCCACTGTCGTTCGTTTCGATGGGTTCCGCCATATCCAGTACGCTGTACTGTCTTATAGCCGCATCATAATCACTCAGTAGATCTGGAGATTGCTGTAGGCGTCTTGTCAGCTGGTGTAGGCGTCTAAGAGCAACCTCTTTGTTCTCCTCCAAAGCCGTAACAGGCTTCCATGGAAGGGCTACCTCGTAACGACCTTCTTTCAGCTGTATCGTATCCTCAAAAAACTCCAGAACAGCATTCGTTCCGTTCTTTTGCTCATTGTCATTTATCCCAATAGATTCTAATGTCCAGAATTTTGTCAGTATGTCAGTTGCGCTTCTTTCTGTGACCGACGTTCTCAGGGCAACCGTTTGCATGCAGTAGGGTCCTTCGTCTATGCCTTGAACTGGTCCTTGAATGGTCCAACCAACAGCGGTTTCAATTGCTCTCAGTTTTCCGTCGATCTTTGTGGATCGGCCGGTCGTTAGCTCCCAAATGTGATCGGATCCTATGAGAAGCCCAATATCCCTAGGCCCTCCATCGTTGCTAAAATCGGCGGCCTCATAGCCGAGCGTTCTTAGCCTGTCCGTCACTGTCACGGGTGGTGTTGGGATATGCTGATCGCAAATGATGTCTGTCTCCAGAACCTCCAGTTCGCAAGTTTTCCCCTTTTTAGTTTTTACCTTCACCATTACTCGCTTAAACAGTTTTTCTTCTTGGTGACCACCAAAGACACCGACGGTTAGCATTTCTTCTCCGAGAAATCTGCATCCTAGTCTTTTCGACGCTTCCGATGTTATGTACGAGCGTTGGCTTCCGCCATCGAAAAGAACTCGCAGGTGCGTCCAGGTGTTTTGGCCACCGCAGTTCACTGTCGCTGTTTGAAGTAAGATGGTTCTCATGGGAGCGGATTCGGATCCTCTCGCCGAAGTTTCGAGGCTAACCTGCGCGTTTGTGACTCCATTAGCTGCTTCCTTTTTGCGAGCTTCCGGGTACGATGGGTCACATGTTGCAGTAGCGTGTCTCTTCCCGCACTTCATGCATTTTATGTACACATTACAATATCTTGAACGATGCCCTTTCCGTGTACATTTAAAGCATATTCCTGCCGTTTGTAGAAGTTGCTTCTTTTCCTCTATGCTTTTTTGTGCATCGCATTCATGCGTCTGATGCTCGTCAGCCTTACAGAAGAAACAAGCTTCCTTCGTTACATTTTGATGCAGGGTTGCAGCGGTTGAAAAGGGCTTATTCGATTTTTTGGACGATGGCTTCGTTTGATCTTTTCGGCTGTCTTTACAGCTTTTCGTTATGTCCATGCTCCTTAATGCAGCCAGATTTTCTCGACTTTCCACTTCGATTTTCAGAAAGGAAATAAGACGTGAAAAGGACGTCACAGTACCTTTTTCAGTTTCGTTCCTACTTTCCGAAGCGTCGTCGGTCGTTGTATCCTCGCTTTCGTCCAAGGAGGTAGTTGTTTCGATGACGCATTGACGGCTGTAGTCGAGAAGGATGTCCGTTGGCAATGCTCGTTGCACGATTGGCGTCAGAAGTGAGCTGTATGAATCCTGCTTTTGGCCCAGTGTCTCCAAGTCCTTGAAATGCGCAGCCAGCGTATCGTACAGGCGGCGAAGCCCGCGTACGTCGTCCAAAGAGCGAACTGGCTGTACATCAATTAGCTTCTTCATATGCTCTTGGATCAGGAGTTCTTCGTTGCCGAAGCGCTTCTTGAGGAGCTCTACAGCGTCACTGTAGCATCGTGCGGTGGGTGGAAGTCCGGCGAGTGCAGCGGCGGCGTCGCCTGCGACCGAAGCCCTCAGGTAGTGGAACTTGTCGACAGATGACAGTTCTTGGTTCTTGTCGACGACTTGTTCGAATACTTCCCAGAAGGGCTGCCAGTCGGGTCGCCGTCCGCTGAATCTTGTGAGCTCCAGCTTTGGTAGTTTGACCCTGATCTTCGAGCTCGTCGTTGTCTGGGCGCCGTTATTCTCGCGCTGAGTCGTTGGTGGATTTCCAGTCGGTGGATTTCCAGTGGAGAGACACTGCTGCAGTTTTGCCAAGACGGTTACGATGCGATCGTTGTATTCGAAAATCTGTTCGTACTCCGTCTCGGCCTGCTCATCATCCAGTGACTCCTCGAACTGACTGTTTGCAGCGTTGAGCTCAGCATGGAGAGACGTTAGTCGAGCGTGCAAGATACTAGCATCGCTCTGCGTTAGCTAGCTGTTCTAGCCGCTTTGCGCAGTACCTTTCGTTTTTTGCAGAGGCGCTCCATCGTTGAACCAGTATCGTTGAGGATCACCGGAAGTACTTCAGAGAACCAGAGGATGAGACGGCTTCATGTAGCAGCGTTGGGTAGACTACTTGTGCGTTGCGATGAAAGGCCACAATAAGGCGAATATCCACGGTTCGTTGTTCAGAATTTCTTCTCTTCACTTCCCGTCCCGGGTTTCGGCACCAAGTGTATGATTTTTGTCGTTAATACGTTGACGTTCGGCGAAGAATAAGCAATCCGGTGAACAAAGAATAACTGAATTTAATACTGGGTAAAAGAGAGCTTACAAAAAGGTTCGATGAGTACAAGGTTCGTTTTGCGACTGACGCTTTCGCTGTAGTCTCGTCGCTCCCCCGGTCTCAGCCGCCAGACACCTTCCCTCTCGCCACTCGAGGGCTCCGGTGTTGAGCGACGCTCTCCAGGGATAGGCGGCTGGCGGGGCGCAGGGGGACGGGGGGTCCCGTCCTCGAAGGGCGCAGACGGTCGTAAATTAGTCCAAATGTTTCCGCAAAAGCGGAGAATCGGTCCTCGAGGTCGACGCACGGAAAACTGTGTTCTACGAAACATAACGTTCACAACACATTCCCGCCCGAAATGGCACTGACATTTCACAGACACACTCACTTCACAAGCTCTATCGGATAGAGCAGTTGAACCGGACGACGCAGGGTTGCTCCTCCGGGAAGTCGCACGGTGCACGACCTAACTAGCCCGTCACGGCCGGGAAAGGTCGCGTCAACGATTGCCATCTTCCAGAGCTGTCTTGGCTGAAGAGATTCTTTAAGCAGCACAAGATCGCCTGCCTGTAGACTCCGGGTGGGGCTCTTTTGGTGAAGCTGTGATGTTTGCAGTTCCCTCAAATACTCGTTCATCCACTGCCGCCAAAATCCGCGAAGGAGTCGAGCTCTGTTCGTGAACATTTGTCGTAGGGTCGCACCACTAATGGCATTCAGTTCGGCATTCGGAACATCTGGCAGTGAGGTGAGCCTCCTGCCGGTGAGAAACGAGGCTGGGCACAGTGGCTGAGGTTCGTTCGCTTCGGTGTGTACGTGCGTGAGTGGACGAGAGTTGAGGATGGCTTCCACCTCTGTGAGCGTTGTGGTAAGGATGTTCAAAATTGAGACAGCTTGTCCCCAGCGTTTTCTTTAACGTTTTCTTGGTCAGGCTGGTGGTCGAAATTTCCAGGTGGTCGAAATTTCCGGAGCCCTTCACTACGGCGTCCCTCATAGCCGAGTCGCTTTGGGACGTTAAACCCTACAAACCAAACCTAACTACACGACACGATGACTTATTCATCAAATCGCAAGAAAGGCAAACCACAGCACGTTTCGCAAAGTTCGGGTCTCAGGGAAAACGAAAAGGTAATAATAATGAAAGAACTTTGCTTCGGGAAGTTGCGAGTTCAGAGAAGCCTTGACTCGTCTTTGCCGCGTGGAATAGCGGGCTTTTCCGTTACCTTCACGCGTTCGCGGCGGCGCTGATGGATGAGGCAGTCACGACATCAAACCGCTGGGTGCCGACAGCGTGTCGTTCTCAAAAACGAAAAGTGTCACGCACAGAATGCGCAGTATACGCGCGGTCTGCGACGTGTTTCCTTCTCTTAGCCCCATTGCAGTGAAAAATTAATCGTCGCAAGTCCCACATCGAAAGTTGTGAAAGAAACTTTAGCAACTGCGATTACCATGTTTTCGTAGCATTAAGTAGAACGGGCAAAATATACAACCTCGTCTCCAGCACCTAATATATTATTCTGATAACTTTGGATTAATTAAATTAAAGCTCATGAAACAAGAAGTGTCTCATTTAGCTTCCCTTTTCCATCCGCAGAAAGCATTCAGGTCTTTATCGTGGGAGCGCCCGTCTCTCATACCACACTCTGCGAGATGTGTTGTGTTGTGTCGTGTTGTGTTGTGGTGTTTAGTGGCGCATAAGCATTTAAGGCTATCATGCGCCAAACTCAAGGTATAAACAAATTTTTTCCTGCGGAATTTTATAAAAATGTGAGTATGCAAGGTTCTTTTCTGAAGAAGTTAGCGCAAAAAGGAACAAGGGACAGAAGAAAAGGAATGTCTTATGTGCCTTTTCTTTCTGTCCCTTGTCCGTTTTTTGCTCTAACTTCTTCAGAAAATGCATCACCAACTAGCCCGGCAGCTTGCTCTCCTGAATGCGAGATTAGTTTCGCAATTAAAATAACGACACGGCACGGAAGTTAGAGTATATAAAGCTCAATTTTGTATTTCAGCGTTGTTAATACCAAACGATGACAACGGAAATGCTGCACAAAGATCTTTTTCCTTTTTTCATTCCATCAGAAAAGTGAGGTTTCCTAACGCCTCATAAGTACGCTTCGGCTACAGAGTTAACACACTCATTAAAAAGATTGCTTTCTTTTTCGTCGCAGAGACAGGTTTACAAGTTTTGAGTAACGGAACAATTTCGTGAAGCCATTTGTAGATACAGTAAGACTCGGTTTAGCGAAGTGAAGAGCAGCCACGAATTATTTCGCTGAATCGACAAATTGCTAAAATCGAAGAAGACATTTTTCCGCCCTTTCAAATCTAAAGTTGCAACGTATAGCGGCCACCAAAAATTTCGCAGCATCGCATTTGCCGACAGCCCGCGCCTGCGCGTGTGAAAAGTCCGTGAAAGCTGCCCAAATCGCTTTCGTGCGAGAGCGCCATCTTGTAAAACGGACTGGAAGTCAAGGCGTGAAGCGCGCCAATTGCTGAGTCTTTTGTTCCATGCAGCGGCGCAGCTTGGAGCCCCAGCAAAAACAAAAAAACAGGGCCGTGAATTGGGCGATTATATGTAACGGCTGGAACGCTTCCAACAAGCTGCGAGGCAGCGTGGGAAAAATAAGTGGGAAAAATAAGTGGGAAACTGTTTTTTTACTCATTTATTGTAGGAAAACCTGCGTTGAATAGGGTTTAGTGGCCGTTTGCTTCGTTATTTCGGGTTACTGAGAACATTGAACCCTATGCACACTTGCCGGGGAATCAAAATTTGTTCGTTAGATCGGGAACTTGGTAAGGTTGGGTTTTGTTGCATCGAGTTTTAGCTGTAAAGTTGCGCATAAGCATCCAATTCGTCGTTTTTGGCACCTAGAATTTTGTCATCAGTATAGTCGTGGTTCAATGCCCAGCACTTGTTCCTTTCTTCTGGTGAACATTGAACAACGTCACAAAAATAAAATTGGTTATCAGGAAATGAAAGGCGCGGTAAATGTCTCAATTCTCGGTGGACACCTCAACCGCGCCGTGAGGGAAGTGGTGCAGCTGGGAGTGAAAGAAGGGAGAAAGACGCGCCGTAGTGCAGGAGCTCCGTAATAATTTCAGCCACCGGGGTTTTTTTTAGCGTGCACTGACATCGAATAGCACACTGTAGTGTTTTTGCGTTTCGACTCCATCGAAATACTGTCGCCGTGGTCGGTAATTATTACACTCCGGGACCTTGTACAAAGCAGCCGCGAACACTATATTACCACTCCGCCACAGAAATTTGCTTTTATTTTTTACATTAGGCACAAACATAACAACATAACTTTAGAATCATAAAAGTGAACCGGTTTGTTCCCGGGTAAGTTTATATCTCTAAAAAACGGTTGAGATTAGTTACTCTCACAAGTGTAAGTGTTGGAAAGTAGAGATTTGTTGAATGGGATGGGAAAAACTTTGCTTGTATTCTCATTATAATTATTCCGGCTACAGAGAACCACAGAAATGGGTACGGATTAGAGGTGCGACGGGAAGGTGCAGAAACGACGTTAGTGCAATGTGTCAATGTGCCATTATTTAATATGCTCGCTGGGATTAGCCCAGGATATTCCACGATATTCCTCCTCACTCTAACGCACCGCAATCTGTGCGCCACGCAGCAACCACGCAGCCATCACGCACCGACGTTAAGCCATGTGAGAAAAAGTCCTCGCTGTTCAAACTGTGGGTGGCGCGACTTTCTCAGCTCCTTGCAATAAATGCCCGAGCAATAAATGCGCTGGCTCCGTGTTAATAATCCTGAGCCTGAGCCGATTCTGTAAACAGCTGCGCACTTAACTTGTGCCTGTCCCTGATGATTGAGCGGAGAATCTTCACTCTACCGGTTCCAATATCTTTGAACATGTCGGGTAACTCCCAATAAGGATGTCAAAGAAATCACTCTTTTCTCGGGACTTGATGTTTTATAAGGATAGTTGGGCGTAGAAATTTATGAAGGTTCAAAGGTGTTTTTGCTGTCATTAAGTAGAGTCCAGAGGGGCCTGGTTATCATCGCCTGCAGAGCCTGTCTCAAGTATGAGAAAGAGGGGGATGGCACATCTATTCGTGTCGCAATTGTTCACCCCGGAGGCAGGTGGAAGTCATTGGAGATTTTTCTTGAGAACATTTTTTTTTTCTTTCCGTACCTTTGTGCAGTGTCTTTTCACGTCTCCGTCTGGAGACGTCTGACTTTTCGGAGCAGCGCACTAACCGCGTTCAGTGCCCAACTGACCAATGGCTCGCGTACTTCGCAGGTCCACCGTCGAGGGCCGCTTTCGTCGCTGAGTGCGCTCTGCCGGGCCATGCCCCACTCGGACCGGCGGTCGCAGTCGCTGACGCCACAGATGGCGGCGTGCGCCGTTGCCCGCAAGGCCGGCTCCGGGGCCGTCGCGGAAGGAGGCGATGACAGCGCCACACCACGGAGTCCCGAATCCATCGCCGCGGGAGACGACGAGACCTTCTGGGTGCGCGGCCTGAAGCTGCCGCGCGAGTTCAGCCGCTCCCTCGTCGAGTCGGCGATGGACTACGAGCCGCGAGACGACGACGTCTTCGTCGTGTCCTACTCCAAGTGCGGCGCCGCGTTCGTCCAGCACATCGTGCACCTCATCTTCAACAAGGTGCGGATGGGGTCGCCGTCCACGCGTGCTGTGTGACACTCGACGCGATAAACACACAATGGCAGCCCTTGTGGAGACGTGGCTTCTAAAAAAATTGGCAGTGGTTTAGCTCCGATTAAACCTGAAGGATTGCGAAAGCAACGAGGAGAGAGCGAGGTGATGGAGAGCGCGCGGCAGCGGCGGCTGTCCCGGCACGCTAGCTATGCGTATCTACTGCGCATGCGCAACTGGCGAGCGCGGCGGCGGCACCTCTGAGTCACCCGGGCAGCGACGGCGGCAGCGCGCCAGCTGTGCGCCGTGTGACGCCACTGCTCCTTGCACATGCGCAGTATGGCCTTTCGTCACCTCCGCGCAATGGCTCGGCGACTCGCGTATTGTTGCTTTCGCAACAAAAATTTCTGCTCTTGAACCACAGTTCCAATTTTTGAGTGGCATTCGAAGCGGCCATATTTGGCTGCTTGTGGTTATGCCAGCAAGGAGAAATCGGTCAGTAAACACAGAAAGCATGGTAGTCGATGTTGATGCACTTTACACTAACAGCACTGAACACATTTTTCCTCCACCGACGAAGGCGAGAAGGAAAGAAAGGAAGAACACCGATGCCGGTGCCGTCCCATTCTTGCCTTCTCGTACTTGTTCCTAAAGGAAGGCTGCGTGTTTGGTGCTCTTACTGCAGTTTCGGGAAATTGTACTGCAGGTCCTCTGCTGCCTTATCTTGTCTGTCTCCTTTTATATTCATGCGTCGCCGAGAGTGGCACCTTAGCAGAAAATTTACACGCGAGCTCCTTGGCTCATTGGGATCGTGGTGATCTGTAATAGCGACAATCTTTATTTATGCTAAACCCGTGGATGACAAGGCCATCACGCAAGCACTCTGGCCGCAGCGCTTGAATGTACGAAGCGCGCTCTCAGCGGACAGGCAATGCGATTAGGTCTATAGTCGGATGCAAGTTAAGTCTGCAGTGAAGCTCTGCCCACATTCAGCCTCCGCGCACAGAATTCCTCCACGACGAAAAAGTAGTCCGCTGCTTAAACGCTTCTTGATACCATAATAAAAAGCTTATCACAAAAAAAAATTATGAGCTCTATAATTTTGATACGTGGATTGTTTGATATAATCAAACGTTAAAAAGCTGATTTCATTTGCTGTTGCGATTGACCAGCGGAGTAATACAGGTCGCCGCGGACGACGGCCCAGTGTTAGCAACTGCTGCCTTTTTCTTATTATAAGATCGCGCGGTCAGGATAATTTTGTCCTTGACTGCACATCGAGCATCTATGCAGTTTGTGGACGACACTCACGCTGTCCTGTCTTGCATTGTAGGCTGCCAAGCACAAAAATGCACTCCTAACTTTTGTGCGTTGTATATGACTCAAGATGCAAGCAAAAGTACACGTGATATGGCATATGCTTACCCAGTAGCAGATGCTCTGTAATGTCACAGCGTTTGTATTTTGACTTGCAAGCTTTCCTGTTTTACATATTGGTTTATTCGTTGATTCTGATATGTATCCTAGCATTGAGGTAAGTCCATGAGGGGTAGTAATGCAATCGGCCAGCTCACAAGGAGGAGTACATAAATGAACTGATTTTCTACAGACGTCAGCGGCTGGGACCAGGGTCATGGCAGCACGGTCGGCAAGGCCATTCCGGTCTCGGGCATTATGCGTAAAGAAAACATTGTTGAAAGGAATTCGTCTGGACGCGAACGTCGTACACGGGACAGCTAGTGCAAGAAGACTGCGATGTACACCCGGCCAAATCTTTAACTGGCTTGGGTGTTGCATCGCTAAATGTACTATGGGGGACAAAAATTGTATACTCCACGCGGCGGGAGCCGGAGCAACGGAAAACTGCGTTGCAACGCCATCTACAGGAGCCATCTCGGACCCACATAGCCAATCCGTGACCTTTATTATCAACAGGCATGCTGCTCGGTTCGTTTCAATGTTGCAAAAATGCGCTGCTTCCACGACAAGTTAAGGCCGATTCACACGACGGACCGTTCGCCCGCGGCCCGCGCACTACGTGTGCATACGTCAGCACTTTGAGGGGCGCGCTGTCGGCCGCCATCCATCCAGCCATCCAGCGCGCCCCTCAAAGTGCTGACGCATGCACACGTAGTGCGCGGGCCGCGGGCGAACGGTCCGTCGTGTGAATCGGCCTTTAGCCACACGCACGCGGGCATTGGATCGCATCATGACGGTGCGAGCGCCCGCTATCAAGCCGTATCTCGAACGCGCGTTGAAAAAAAGAAGACACAAAATGTAAAGAGGGCCACCAGATTGCTACTGCTGCGGCACCGCTCGGCAGTTTGGCGAGCAAAAGTACGAAACATTGAAACGAGTCAAGCGACATGCTTGCTGAAAATAAAGGTCACAAATTGGCTGTCTGGGTCCGAGATTGTCGCCTGCAGATGGCGTTGAAACGCAGTTTTTCGTAGAGTTCCTGTATACCTTTGGTAGCATATACAGTAACTCTAGTTTTTCGTTGCTCCGGCTCCGGTTGCGTGGAGTATACCACTTTTGTCCCCGATAGTACCTCGTAAATGGTTCTTTTCAGCTACACCGCTAGCATATTCATGCTGTAATTTGACGCGTGAGATGGCATTTTGTGGTTCCTTTTTGTTCGTATAATGTTTGAGTCGAGTACTTGCGTGTTTAGATCAAAGTTATCAGAAATATTCATTGTCTGTCACTACGAAGAGCCCAAACAAGCGGAATACGCAGCAATGGTTCTGGTGGAGTATTTGCGCTTACTACGGGTAAACGACTTGTCCGCCATGAAAGAAGTGATAGTTTACCCAGAGGAGGAGGCCATATGGACCAGAACTAATGCTGCGTATGCCGCTTGTTTCGGCTCTTCGTACTACGAGTACTACGAGTGTACTTTGCTTTCCCGTTTAGCACTGCGTAGCCCAAAGTGTCACTCGGGATGCCGAAGCGCACTCCCCGTAAGTGCACTTAACTTGCCCGCTTGACAGGGGTATAAGTCAAACTAACAGCGTGGCATGCAGCGATGGAAACAGGACAGACTTCTAACGCAGTTTGTTGACATTCGAGCTGATATGAAACAGACCCCGAAACAAACTTTGTTTACGGAGCAATGTCTCTCTTATGCTTTCTCTATCCTCTCCACATTGCTGGCTCGCCGGATGCTAGATGCAGGCCCGGAATAGAAAGGGCAATGTACTGCCACTTCTTTTTTTTTTACCTTGATACGAACGTGAACGGGCTCTTCTATCCCCGCGTGTAAAGAAAGAGACGAAAGTGGCAAGAATCATGAAGGATGTGGAGCTGAAATTAACGTAGAGGAAGTGGTGGAAAATCAGATGGAAGGGTGAGCCCAAGAAAGTTCGCACGTATAGAATGGGCACATTGTGCGCAGAGGCATGCAGTGGTTGCCCAAAAGCTTTCGAAGATCTCATTGCGTACCAGCACGTTAAATTTGAATTTGGACAACTAAGACAATAGCCGCTCTCCAGGATCGTTCATGCGGCAATCTATTGCTGCCTGGAAGCATTCAGTGGGGCTCTAGTAAGGGGCCGTTCGCTCTGCCGTTGAACATCATAATCAAAGATACCAGATGACAACGATGGTGTGCAGTCTGTCATCCCGATCTTTGTTGGCACAATGCATAATGCGAAAGCATGTGATGACTCATCGACATGAAAACCCCGCGTTTGCCAAAAAAATGGCGGCGTTACAAAACAGCGATTGGTCGAAACGATGTGACATCATCTAAGGCGGGAAAATACGGACTGTTAACCAGTAAAAGTCAGTACTAGTACTCACAACTGCACCAACTACAGAGAAATAGCATAGAATTATAATGGACTTAGAATAAAAGTGAGATATAATTAAATGAAATTCGAATATGATTGCATTAGAGTTGCAGTGCTTTCTCATTACTCGCACGTAAGTTCCTTAAGGGCCCCGGTAATTTTTGTCATGCTTTCTTTTCCTTTTTTAATACTCAGTAAGCATCCCTCCATCATACTTTTGATTAATCGTTGTACTTTTCCTCCATTTCTTTTCCCGTCCTTGCTTATGAAATCAAGTCTATCGGTGGTGATGCACTTCTCGTGTTCGTATATGCTACTTTCAAGGGGCGCAACAAGGAACAAAGATTTCCTCGCGTTGCATTTAACCCTGTTGCGCCGATGTTTAGTTGCGGCATGAGGTAGTCATTCTGGTCATTCACGCCCGCGACCACATCGGGTCCTGCAGGGTCATCCGACGGGCGACTACGTCAAGTGGTCCAAGGCGACTCCTCACCTGGAGTTGGTGGGCGCCGAGGCCGTGCGCCGCATGCCGCGACCCAACGCCATCAAGTCACACCTGCCCGTCCAGCTGATGCCCTGGTCCGAGCGAGCAAAGTACATCTACGTAGCGCGAAACCCGAAGGACTGCTTCGTCTCCATCTTCCTTAACCGGCAGCTCTTCCTCAAACAGAAGTCCATGGACGCCGCGTTCCAGGTACGGGCCGACGCACATTGTCACGTCGCTTTCATCCAACACGCTCCCAAACACGTTTCCAGGCATTTGATCCTAGTGCGAAGTAGTGACAGTTAGGAACAGCTGCGCTACAATGCACAGATGTCTGTGCACAAAGCATTTATCTGCTCTTGGATGGCCTTGTCTACCCACCTCCAGGAGATTGGACTTGTTCCCTAACTTTAGAGCTTTACCAAATTCTCATTTGTAGCACTCTCACCCGAATTCAGAGACTGCATCATTTTATTCTAATTATTTTTGTAATGAGTTACCAGTACAGTTCTATATCGGCAAAAGCCCGTTGTCTGTGTTTCCATGTGAAGCCTTCACCTCCTGGGCGCCCTTCCGGTCCGACAGGTGGAGCATCCGCCAAAAAATGCATCGCCAACTTGTTCCACCTACCACTTGTCCACCTAAATCTACCTCCAGAAGGCGCCTAACCAACCTCCACCCTCAAAAAGCCTTCACCCAACAAAATGCCACGGCGAAAGCATACTCAAAAACACGATAGGAAGGCGATCAATGTAAAAGTGAAATCTAGCTGTAACCAATACTGCTAACGCAGATTTGTCACACCACATCTTACGATCGCCTGTGCATATCTTACTTTACTATTTTCTGCACCCTTCTTTTTACTCGCGCCTTTCTCTCCCAACTCTCCAACACAGCGTACTCAACGCCAACTATATATCCTCTTTCATTAAAGAGCTTCTCTCATTCTCTTTCCTCTCGGGTCGCCTCGTCAGTTGCCTTCTTGTTCTGCGCGTTATTTTCGCGGCTTTTTCTTCCGCCAGCCGCCCCGCTTCGGTGCGATGGTCATCTTCGCATGAAATGGAAAGGGCATAGCTGTAGCACAAAGTTGTACTGTGAGTAAGCTCTCTGAACAGGAACAGTATATGTTTGTAGTACCACCGCAGCACGAAGACACTTTTCTGTATAAAGAAAAATTCCCAAAACCTCGCGTCAGTCCTGCTTCCTCGTATGAACCATTGGCACAGTTGTGAGTTTCAGAAGTTGGAAGTAGCATGCAAGTTGCGAGTCAGTGTGATTCTGTGTGCAACGACTGCAGTGCACATTGCCCTGCCGCTAGAGTAGTCAACTTTGTGACTGGCAAGAAGTTGAAACAGCGTCAAAACTGGCTGCCTATTTTTTGGCTCAGACAGCCTGAAGGCGGCTTGCAGATATGAGAGACCTAGCTCTTGGCAGACATGCGAGTAAACCTGGTGATGTGCGTGTGAGGCAACCAGACAGAGTAGCCGAGTTTGTAATGGCTAACGCGAGTCTTTGCTGTATTAAAGGGCAACTGCAGCACTTTTTTTAGAATTTCGCGGTATTCAAGGATTCAAGCCTATATCGACTGTAGGTAAAGCATGCCAAGTGTTTTTGCACTAGCATTTAAAATAGTGACTTAATCGACGACTGAATGTTGCGCTTCTCCTCAATGCACCGGAGGAGTGCAGGGAAATTCAGCGTGACGTCACGGAAGGTATGATTTCAAATTACCGCTCTCGGTAGCCACACCCTGCCCTGACTCGTTAAACGCTGGCAAACAACTCTCGGCAGGGTTTGCCTTCGGTGGCGTTGTTTTTTTTTCTTCAAAGCAGGCGTTTGCGCGTTGAAATATGCCGATACCTTCGATGACGTCATCATGCACCCCCCACTTGGCGTTGTGCACTGAGTTGAAGCTTGAAGGGCGTCCTGATTTTAATCGGTGATTACTTCACTATTTCAAGTGCCCGCCCAGAAAGACCTCGCATGCTTTACCTGTAAGTTTCACTCATTCGACCCTCTTAAGCTCGTTGATTTCGAAAACCTATGCAGTTTCCCTTCAAGCTCGCTGTTTTCTCATTCGTCACCTTCACACCCAGTGTCCTCCCCGCATTTCCCTCTCCTCCTAATCCACGACGCAGGAATTCGTGAGCGGCGACATGATCTGGGGCGACTACTTCGACCACGTGTGCGGCTGGTACGCGCGCCGGGACGAGCCCAACGTGCTCTTCCTCCTCTACGAGGACATCAAGCGGGCGCCGCACGAGGTGATCGAGAAGCTGGCCCAGTTCCTGGGCGACGAGTGGCTCGAGTCCGTGGCGCTGGACGAGAGTGCGCTCGACATGATCGTCCACCACAGCTCGTACGACTTCATGAAGGAGCACGCCACGCGCACCGTGCGACGCTTCCAGGAGGAGGACGACGAAAAGGAAGAAGACGAAGACGACGTGGTTGTGGAGGCGCCCGCCATGCGCACGCGGACATTCGCACGCCGCGGGACGGTGGGCGACTGGCGTTCCACGCTCAACGCAACCCAGGAACGCCAACTGGAGCGCCTCCTCAGAGACCGCTCCAAGGACACGGGCCTCTGGAAACTCTGGCTCGACCTGGACGAAGAAGACGACAGCGACTTCTGATGGTCCCGCTGGACAGGCCATCCTGGTAAAGGCCATCGTCTGGAGAGTTGAGGCGTCGCGACTATCCTTGAGGACACCTGCAAGGCCCGTGCACATATCCCTCTCGGAAGACCCGTGTAGTAGTTGTACTCAGCGCCCTCAAAAGTGTCGCTCGTGTCGGCGTGTTTTTCCGCGGTCTGGACAGATAGCGCTTCCAGCATTCTTGTATTACAGCGCTTCTCATTCGCGTAGGATTCTCGTCTCGATCAACATCTCAGTCCATGTCTGAAAGAAGCTGGGTAGCGGCATCAAATATTTGCGCGTCTGACTTCGTAGTAATCCTAGATGTTGCCGCTGTCAAGCTGAGTAAGGGACTACCCTTCGTACCCCTTCATACAAGATCGTGAGAGCTTATGCCCTCGCTCTGGTTCTGAGCATCAAGTATGCAGTCTGTGAAACAAGAATTTGAAGCTCTCTTAGCCCTTACTCCGAGTCATGTTCTTACGAGTGAGTGCATCACGCACTGTCCTTACCCGGTCTGAGAGTAAGAAAGCAAATGTGTTAGAGTGTCACTGACTTTAGCCAGTGCTTCCCCCATGTGAAGACGTGCCAAGACGTGCCGGCTGGCAGGCTGGCATGTCGTAGCGGGACTGTTCACTACGGTGCAACGTGAAGCTCAGTGCGGGGCTTCGAAGAACTGTACAGTCGAGTGAAGCAGAACTAGTATGCGCGCCCTAGTTTGAAGTGCCATTTCGAATAAAACACAAGAAATGAAAAGAACACACATGTCATTCCTGACAGCGACTCGCTGTGATCAATTATTAGCGCTGTGTTCATCACCCACGTCATGTTCTGAGCTGTCATTTGAAACTACAAAATTATTGAGTTACTCGCAACTCTGCAAAACACGTGCTTTGTGTGGACAACCAGGCGTACCGTATATATAGAAGGCTCTCGCAGCTACTGGTGCTTTTTCAATTATTGCGTCGCTAGATGACGACGGTTTGGTTTGGTTTGGTTTGGTTTATGGGGTTTAACGTCCCAAAGCGACTAAGGCTATGAGAGACGCCGTAGTGGAGGGCTTCGGAAATTTCGACCACCTGGGGTTCTTTAACGTGCACTGACCTCGCACAGTGCACGGGCCTCGAATTTCTCCTCCAAAGAAATTCAGCCGCCGCGGCCGGGATCGAACCCGCGTCTTTCGGGCCAGCAGCCGAGCACCATAGCCACTGAGCCACCGCGGCGGCTGAAAGGGCAAGAGTCCTCGCCTTTAATACATTTGGACCACTGGCGATACAGGGTGTAAATATATAATTTGGGCGCCGCCTATGTAGTCTATTCCATCTCCGCTGCGCGCAGTTACACACTGCCTCCGGCGTCAGCCCAGATGGCTCGCCATAGACCACAGCAAAGTAGCACTGCAGAACGTCCATATGCACGACCAGTATTCACGTTGGCGAGGTATGAGTTTTACAGCGGTCTTGCTCGTGCACCCCGTGCAAGAACTAGTCCGCTTGCTGTATACCCTGAAAAGCTCAAGAAGGGGTCCGGCTATCCGGCCGTCATTCATGAGAATTCGCCACGTCGAGACAGATGCCCAGCTTATACTTTACAAGGTTCACACGGTTCGCAAAGGTGCACGGACTAGGCGACACGAAGGTCCAGGTATATCCTCAACTGTGGTGTTCTGCTGTTCCAAAAGCTGGCAAAATATCATGGCAACTGTTTGTGCGAGTTTGTTTCCCGTGACAGAACTTGTAGGGCTCGAAACACGAAGACAGAATCAAGTGGGTAACGCTTATGCGATATGCTGATAGCGCATGTGGTGTCCACTTCGTTCCGTCCTCGCACTTCAAGTGCTGCAAGTTTCGTCACGGCTAAGTATTACCGCTCACTGGATGTCACAGCGGCCGTGTTTCGCTATGCGCGGAGCGCGTCACCGGCATCACACAAATTTGTGTCTTCCCATGCTGGACAACGTTGATCCGAGGTGCCAGCCCGCAGAAAAACGTGAATTCCACCCAGGACGAAGAAGAAGAGGAACCGCCACCTGAGACAGGACAGGAAGCACTCATGGCCAATGACTAGCGGACTGCAGTCTGAGCATGCGGCTCTTCGTGCCTCTGGGCGCAGAGAAACAGCACTACGCGAGTGTCAAAAACAAATACACAAGGATGCTTTCTATGCTCAGAAAACTATTCGGCGCTGAATTTTCCCAAACTAGTTTTAAGATCCTTTAGTTTTAAGATGGGCTTGGGCAGGGCATGTAATGCGAAGGCAAGATAACCGCTGGTCCTTAAGGGTAACGGAGTGGATTCCAAGAGAAAGCAAACGTAGCAGGTGGCGGGAGAAAGTTAGGTGGGCGGATGAGATTAAGAAGTTTGCGGGGATACAGTGGCCGCAACTGGCAAAGGACAGGGCTGATTGCAGAGACATGGGAGAGGCCTTTGCCCTGCAGTGGGTGTAGTCAGGCTGATGATGATGATGATGATGATGAACTCGGAGCGCAGAGTATCAGGCCACAGCCGCACAGGGCACCCATATTCTTTGACCGATGTGCTGAGTTGAGCCAGCTGGTTCGCTAGGGCTTGACTGACTATAGCGTAGGAGGCAGCGACGGTGGGCATATAATAGAAGTGCTAACAACTGTTTCATTTTCTGTTTCAGACTTCCTGTATCATCCAAATTTTGGGGGTGTCCTACCCAGGTTGGTTCAGAACGTGGGTCAACTCAATTTTCAAATTTTTGGGGGTGGGCCACCAAACGTCGGGAAGGGCCAACCCCATTTTTGGAGGTAAATTTGAAATTGGTTTTTGAGAAAAGGATATCAGCAGTAACTGTCTCACATATTTCGGCGGACTCCTAAACCGCGCCTTAAGGGAAGGGATAAAGGAGGGAGTGAAAGAAGGAAGAAAGGAAGAGGTGCCGCGTAGTGGAGGTCTCCGGAATAATTTCGACCACCTGGGAATCTTCAACGTGCGCTGACATCGCACAGCACACGGACACCTTTTTCGCTTCACCTCCATAGAAACGCGGCCGCCGCAGTTGGGTTCGAACCCCGGTACTCCGACTCAGTACACGAGTGCCTTAACCACTGAGCCATCGCGGCGGGTTTTGGAGTTGGTCCTGTTCCTTGAGACAAGTAAAGCCTGTCTTCCACCCGAGCGCACCTTGATTCACCTGCAGTCAAATTCGGCAAAGGTCATTCCAAAGTCAAATTTTCGGTGCCCTAACCATATATGGGACATGCTTCATGTACCATACCATGTGTTGCCATCCTTACCCTGCAAGGTCATCCCCAACCAAACTGAGATTTTCTTGGTGTCTCGCACGTCCTTAAACCGACCAAGGTCATTGCAAGGTCGAATTTAGGATAGTCCTAACCATGTTTGGGACATCCCTCATGTTCCTACCATGTGTTTCCACCTGACGCTGCAGGGTGATCCCCAAAATTGAGCTTTCCTTTGTCCATCGCCATGCGCACCTATTCCCTTACTGAGTCTGCCTGAGGCTTGATTTTCTTCGCGCGGTAGACATTGTCGAAATAGCTGGGGTTAGGCTAAAAAGGCTTCCGCACTAAAAATTCTGAGATAAATCCTGCAAATGCTTCGCATTTAAACTTCTCATGCAGAACCGAAAACAAGAAGCGTAATGAAAATTAAAGCCAGCAAGACGGCAGCACAGATGGGACCCCAAAGAGCGCCGTCATCTGGTGCCATCTGGAGTTGGAGCGATCGTGGCCACGTGACTATAGCTCAACTCAGTGAAGCCGAATGGCAATAAATTACCGCGAGAGTGCACCATGGTCGCCATCTTTGTCCTCATCTTACATTGGCCCACTGCGGGGCAAAGGCTTCTGTCGTTGCTCATGAGCCACCACTGTATTGCGTACAACGGGCCCAACCTTTCCAAAGGTCGCTCCTTTAATTGGTTCGCGAGGCTTAGCGGTGGTAAGGGAGCTGGGGCAGAGTTAAGCGTGACCCATTATAGAGGGCTCGCTATCTTTTAGTAGCGGTGTGCGAATGAGTAACGTCGCGTGGAAATACTTGTCTCAAAGGAGTGGCGACACCAAATTTTTGGTAATGTGTATTTGCTCTGGAATTGATGTGCACGAGATTAGTTAACATGGATAACCACGTGGAATTCATCAGCGCTTAATAAATAATTTGTCGATTCCGGCCGCGGCGGTTGAATTTCTTTGGAGGAGAAATTCTAGAGGCCCGTGTACTGTGCGATGTCAGTGCACGTTAAAGAACCCCAGGTGGTCGAAATTTCGGGAGCCCTCCACTACGGCGTCTCTCATAGCCTTAGTCGCTTTGGGACGTTAAACCCCATAAACCAAACCAAACCAATAAATAATTTGGAATTGAATTTTGCTTTCCTCGGTAATTTCACTTTCCTTTTCGGTCGCCAGACGATGCTTGCAACGTGTATAGGCAGTATACGATCAAGTGAAGCATAAAGAAACTGGTACATAACCGCTGCTCGTTTTTATTCATCCAACCTCTGACACTTAAGTGCTCCAGAAGCGCAATGGCACTAAATGAGCCAAGACTATTATACTGCAGTTTTTGCACGCATCGCGTGATCTGGGTCGCAGCCGTTTTTAGAACGTTGAAACCGATACTGCACGGAAGAAGGAATTCCATTACAAGTTAGGTACTGAGCGTACGTGAGTTTCAGGCGGTGATTCAATGTTTACTAATGTCTTACGCACCATTTAAAAGCAAAAAATACGGTATGAAAAATGTTGGCGTCTTTAAGCCCCTCTTTAAGCACCTTTAACACCCTCGCATACCCTGCACAAGGTGCCGTAAATTCGAAGTCACCAATTCTGCACGCGTCGCATTGCAGTGGGTGGTGTCTGCGGGTTACTGGAGTCGTCGCTTTGCCGTCGCTCCTTCAGGAACGCGATGGTAATTTCCCACGGCATAGCTGGCTTGGGCCTTGTTGATGAGGCTTAGCCTCCACGAGACTGTCCGCATGATAAAAGTCTTGGGGTGAGTGCAACACCAGGGTTCTGAAAGCGGAAGAAGTGTAGAGTGGCTTGACGCGACAAAAGCAGAAGTCTTTGTTGACTTCAGAAGCAATAGCCGTTAGAGTGAGTGAGTGAGTAGAAACTTTATTGATTTCTAAGATTTAGCCTGCGGTGGAGGTCTTCTTCAAGTCTTCTCTTCAAGTCTTGAGGTTGCCTACTTAGCCTTGGGTGGTCCCCTAGTCCAGGGCTCCACTGAGTCTGGCCACCTCGCTTGCGTGTGCTATGAGTGCCCTTTGGGCCTCTAGCTCGCAGCTGGTGAGCCGGCTCTCCCATTGCTCCGCACTTGGTGTGTCGTGTTTGTGGAACGATATGTTTCTGTCGCATTCCCATGTTATGTGGTATAGTGTTGGCCTCGCTTCGCACCAAGGGCATGTGGCGCGGTATTGTGTCGGGAACATCTTGCTTAGTATATATAAGTTGGGGAAGGAGCCTGTCTGTAGCTTCCGCCATTTTGCGGCTTCTTCCTTGCTTAGTTATTTGTGTGGTGGGGGGTATTTGTATCTTAGCCCCCTGTATAAACTTAGTGTTTCAGAGTACCCAGCCCCTAGGCTAGTCCAGAGCTCCTCCGGGGCTTGTGACCCCCCAGCTCGGATAGTAAGCCCTCGAGCTAGTTCGTCCGCCCTTTCGTTGCCCCAGACCCCCGCGTGGCCTGGTATCCAAATTATGTTATGCTTCTCTCTCCTCCCCGAGGGTGTCCCCTCGCTGAGGATCCTGAGTGTCGTTTTGCCTACCCTTCCTTTTGTGTAGTTTCGACACGCTTCTTGTGAGTCTGTTAAGATATTCAAGGGTCTCCCCTTTCTATCCCCCTCCCTCATTGCTAGGGCTATCGCTATCTCCTCCGCCTCTGCTACATTTGATGCCCTGGCCGTGAGGCTCGTTATGTGTTCTCCCTGGTGGTTGACGACTACCGCCACCATTTTATTTCCTCGTTCACCATAGTACGGGGAAGCGTCGGTGTATACCGTGCTGTCCCTGTGCCCTATTGTTTTTCATAGTATTCTGTCTTGGCTCTCCTCCTGCTGGCATGGAGGTTTGGGTCCATGTTGCGGGGGATGGGTTGTACGCTTATGAAGCTAATGCAACTAGGGCTAAACAACACTTTTGAAGAGCTGAGTGAATGCCAAATAAAGGCACAACTTCAAAGACTCAGCGACACAAGAACCGGACGAGCACTTCTGACTAGGTTGGGTCGGGAGACGGAGAATCACAACAACAGGGCAAACATACCATTGCCGTTAGAGATAATTCTTGCAACTCCAAGGACTGCGCCCTGGTCTCAAAAGCGATGGATGGATCGCTTCACAGCGGGTCTCCAAACTTAACGCCGTCCGTGAAAGAAGGGAATCCGGGATATTATTGAACGTGCAATTTTGCCATTCGCATGTCGTCGTAGCAGGCCTAGCTTGCAACAGAAGTCTTAGTTCGAGACCAATGCAGAAGTGGATGAAGCGACGAAAAGACGTTTAGAATACTGGCGACGCCATGGCGCAGTGTGGACAGCGACCTTTTGTGTTGGGGTAAGACGGGGTTACCAAAACTTTGATAGCGACAGCTGTTCGTGCCTCACCTCCCTAGAACGTGCCCTCAGTATCCGCAGAGTGCGCAAGGTCGCGAGAGAGAAAGTGGCGAGGAGGGAAGGAGAGGGCGCTGATCGGCGGTTGCGAGTAGAGTTCCTGTATATGCTCCCGCAGGGAGCAGAGTTGCGCGAAGGTCCGCCATCATGTTCCAAGCTGTGCGGGAAAGCCACTTTTCGTACGTACAGGGGCTGCGTAGCTCGCTGTGTAGGGCGCTTGGGCATTTTTTTTTTCTCCTTTAGATAGATTGACTTGAAGGCAAGTTTCTAAACGTAACGCTGAAAACTAATCTGTGATTTGCCGAGGGTGTGCATACAGCACGAAAAAAAAGTCTCCAAAGGTTAACAGCAAATCGTAATCATGACAAACTGACGAAAAAAGACTGGAAACACTCAATTGCTTGCCCAACCAATTTCACAGAATGTACCCCGTTGCTAAATGCTGTGATAGGGCGGATCTTTAAAGGACTTTGAAAGTACTCTTACACGTAGATATTATTTAACTTTCCTCATTTTTTATCGAAAAGCACTATCGTTTCACCTTAGTTATTAAATTATAACAGTTGTTGATTACTGTGGTAGGTTTTCCTGCCTGCTTCATCCTTATTGCTCGGAAAAACTAATTTAATGTTCCGCTTTGCATTTTTGTACTCCTTCTTCGTAGATTCGGCTCAGGTCGCAGTATCAAAACATTTCGCGACTCCTGGATTTTTTTAAAGCCGAGGTTATAGGCTGATTTGCTGTCTTCTAGCTGAAAGTATTCGCGGCATCAAGATTTGCGACACTTGTTTACATGCGAATTTTGCCTATCCTATCCTCACATCTCTCACTTAATCCTTGTCAGATGGTTCTTAAGGGCATTTTTACTAAGAACAATACTTTATAGCATAGGCAGACAAATGGTTTAGGGGGGTTTAACTGCCCAAAGTGACTCAGGCTATGACAGGGAACAGTACATGGCCTCTAGAATTTCGGCTCCATCGAAATTCGACCGCCGCGGCCGGGATCGAACCCGCGTCATTCGGGTCAGCAGTCGAGAGCCATAACCACTAAGCCACGCAGCGGTGCATAGGCAAATTAAATGTTTATGCAGGTGAGACTGGCATCAAAATGTAGCAAAACTATGCATGGAATTTGCTTTTTGAACATTCATTGTCCCTTATATTTCACCTCGAACCATCACTACAGAAGGCTCGAAGCAGCAGTAGAGTAAGCAGAGCCTGCCCTAGTGAAGGGCCAAAAAGTTGCAGATGCAGACTGTAAATTCTGTACAATTTTAATGCCGTGATATGCTACAAATACTGTTTCGAGGGACAGGTATAGGCTCAAACTAGTATCCATAAAAGGACACTAAGTGAAAGATATAGACAAACAAGATTTTCGTTGCCTGTTCCTTATTTGATAATGTGTGCAAGTTAGAAAAAAAAAACTAGTGATTTGTTCAAGGTAAACAAATGTCGACACATGAAAAATGTTTTTACCAATGGAATTCTGATTTCGCTGTCGAAACAGGCAAATGTTGGTTGTGATGGCACTGGTAGGTCTTGGAACATGTTAGAAATTTTCATTTATTTATCAATACTGTAAGCCTTTCACAGCCGCAAACAGCAGACGTTCATTCTCAAGAGCCACTTGAAGCGCCGACGCACTTCGGCCGCCGACCTTCCACATGGCACTGCGTAAACGCTCTTCCGTTTCCCGTGCGGTTGCTGCAGTTTGGCGCACTGCACCCAGTCATAGCTGACGGCTGCGTCCGTCACTGCCGCTTCAGAACACCAAACCTGACGCCACAGGTGTGCACGGAAAACAAATTAATGTAGCCGACAGCGCGGGCTCACATGAGGCGTCTAGCTCACAAGGGTTCGCTCGGCGCTGCACCTGTGAAGTCAGCTTCTCCGCGGAGTGTTGAACACACGACGTCACGAAAATCACGTGATCGCCTCTCGGCGAATGGCGTTCAGAGCGGCGAGGGAAAACAGACGCGCAACTCTGCTACCTTTGGTAGCATATAGCATATACAGTAACTCTAGTTGCGAGCGCGGGCCTCTTTTCGCCACCGCTCTTCGTAATGAGAGGAAAGGCGCTGCGCATTGGTCGGCACTAGGCGCCTGCGAACGCGAGCTTGTCTTTTTACAGCGAAAGCTCTAATCCTCCCGTACAAAGCCGAATGTCATGTGGCTATGAAATTTGACCTTGACACCTGGAGGAGCGGAGGCTTGGCTATGACGTCTAGTCACGTGACTCGTCCCAGCTGCGCGCATTAAACCGACGACGCTCGCCTCGCAACTATCGAATCACGTGACTCGCTGCTCTTCGCTACAGCTGCGCATGCGGAGCTGACGGCACACTCGCAACTGCCGGAATTCGCGAGACGCGTGCTTGCCTTCGTGTGCTTATTTTAAGTTTTTGCTCGTCTTACTCGGTTCAGCCGACTTGAACGAAAGCTATTTTTTTTGCATTTATTGACAGCATGTCACACAAAATACAAAGCAGTTATTGGACCCGTAGCCGTTGGCTAGTCACGTGTCCAAACGTGAATTAATGTCGTTCTATTCGCCATCGGCGGCGCCCGGCAGCCGCCGGCTACAACATACCCTCCTGCACAAGAGTCACGACGTGCTCAAGACCTGCAGAGAATGCAACCGAACCCGTCAAACCCCGCACTTCGTGCAGCGCCAATACACCTCGCTGTCAAGACCCTGTGGTGTGTGCCGCCGAAGCTAAAGCAAATCGGCTTCAGCGCCAAGACCTCGCAGTACGCGCCGCACGAGCCGAAGCAAGCCGGCGTCTGAGCTAGGCAAGTCGCGAAAGCGTTCCAATTCCATAACCCACTTGGCTACAGTTGGTCCGTGCGTTGTCCCGCGGACGCCATGGCATTACCATCGGCTCGCCACCCTTGCACGAGGCTTTTCCTCCTGCCTAGCTAATTACACTCCATTAGCTATAGCTGCCACAGAATTTTGAGCTACACTGCCGTAACCTTCCTTATATTTTGCTTTGTTCCGTTTTCTGCCTCCGTTGGTGTTACTGAATAGCAGGTAACCCGCTAAAATTTGCGGCCGAACGGGCAGGCAGTCGGCACACGTCGCCTCGCTTCGTGACCACGGTGCACAGGACCATCGCTGTGTTAGGGTTGATTCGACTAGAAGGCCCAGTGCTCCAAAGGCAGCGAGGACATCCTGACGCGGCTCAGCAAGTGGGACACACCTGCTCCTAAAGAAAGCTCGGCGTTGGCGACAGCAGAAAATGCGTTCGACGGTCGTCGGGGTTCGCATTGACCGCCGCTTCCGGCCGCGCTCTATTTGATGGTATGTCTGGCCGAAGGCGAGAATTAAGCTGCCCAGAGCCCATCACACTGCACTACTGGTTTGGTTTGGTTTACGTGGTTTAACGTCCCAAAGCGACTCAGGCTATGAGAGACGCCGTAGTGGAGGGCTCCGGAAATTTCGACCACCTGGGGTTCTTTAACGGGCACTGACATCGCACAGTACACGGGCCTCTAGAATTTCTCCTCCAAAGAAATTCTAGCCGCCGCGGCCGGGATCGAACCCGCGTCTTTTGGGTCAGCAGCCGAGCACCATAACCGCTGAGCCACCGCGGCGGCACACTGCACTACTGAAAGGCAGCAGAAATGCGCAAGTCAACTACTCTTCAAAGCAAAAATTCTTTCACTATGGCAGCGTGGCTTGTCCTGCAAACAGAGGTTGGTTGCAACGCTTTCAACTACAAGCGGCCAGCAGCATATTGGCACACGTATCTGCGCTTCATTTCCCGTCACCAATGTAACGCGGACAAACTGAAGTTCGCCCGTATGGATAGATTACGGCATTCGAAAGACAAAGAGGTTACTCTTATTGAAAACGGATGACCAAGAAACAAAGTACAGATGTCGCCATCAGCGGCCGATTTCGCAACTATAAACTGCGTGCGTCGAGACGGAATTTACTGCGTGGATCACGGAAGTTATCCTACGCTGCCACTAACTTCGAAAAGGTGACAACCAATCGTCAGTGTGGAGGTCACGACTTTACATCGAGTGGCGAGAAAATTTTTCAAATTCAATTTTATCAGCCACATTTTCTTGTTGTTTTTGCTGCCTGACAAATGACAACATGCCCAGAAAGCTAAGGAATCATTTTTACTGAGGACAATAATGGCACTGAGTTGCCCTCAGTGCATCTTTAATCATTAACCCTCATCACAACAAACTGCAGAAGCATGCGGGAAAGCCAGAAGACAGTTTTTCGAAAACCGCAGTATCCACAGCTGCATCCAATTTCTGCGATAGCGAGTCGAAGAAAGTGTAAAACTAGAAAGAGTGACCTAAATCTATACAGATGTGAAGTCGCTCTCATATATTTTAGCTCACTATCGTAAAATATGTATACCTGAACAGCTGTCGCTGAATCTCACGTCAAACAGTCATAACCGTCCTATCAATTTTATGTACCGGAATCTAAGGAATGAGATTATCAACTCAAAAAACATCCGTAGCTGTCCTTTAAGAAAAAAAAAGTATTGCGGTATATTCGTGCAAATGCGGTAATACCTTCGACAGGCGCCAGAATCGCGACTTCTCGTACAAGTACAGTCAGGGACAAAAGTCTCCGGACCACGTGTTCCTCTAACAGTGCTATCAGCTATAGCACTGCTATTAGTCGGCGGCTGGAGACCACACTTGTGGAGGTAAGAGGTAAATTTCTGTTCTCTCATCTGCACAAGTGCAGTCGCCAGCCGCTGTCTAATAGTAGAGCTATAAGCTTCGTTTGAGGAACACGTGGTCCGGAAACTTTTGTCCCCGACTGTACAGGGTCAATCACACTTAGCGTGAACACGGCTCCGCGTGGCACCGCGCTCCTCGCAGCGCCGCTTGCAGCGCCCGCAGGAAGCGGCGGTGATTATCGGGCAGGCGCAGAGAGCGCGATGGGCGGGGCCACCAGCGCGTCGTCTGCTACTGTGTGTCGTCTGCGGTCGTGTAGAGTATCGTTGCGAAGAGCGCTTGCCTGAGGTGCTGATAGGAAACCGTCGACTGTTTAAGACCGATCAAAATGCTCGTTACGCAGCACATAATTCTCTAAAACGGTAGCTCAACATTACTAAAACTCTCTCGGCATGTAATAAGGCAGTTGCATGGATCTGACTTCATACTGTAGGAATGCGAAATGGCTGGTGAATGGCAGCCGCATGCCGCGCTCCCTTCCTCGCCTTCTCTCAACAGCAGCGAGGGGATAAAAAAAGAGTTCGAATTGCTTCTTTGTTTTATTTCGAAAGAGAACGGTGCATGAAACTATCACACGAGGCATGTTTACCTCCGAGTTGTACTACTGCATGGCAGTGATCGTTACACGCGAATGTAGTCGACCTGAGTTTCCAGACTAGAAGCCACCAAAGACAAGCAAATGGCTGAAAAAAATATCTGCAAAATCATCACGAAACGCGGAGTGCCGCATTCTTCAAGTCATTGCGCTGTCTCGGCCGCAGGAGTCGGCACTGATGGTGAGGTTAGATCAGTTCGAAAACCACGGTGGCTGCATGTAGCGCGCTTGCACGAAAAAAAAAGCTAGGCATTGCTATTAAGGATAAATACTCGATGTGGCAGAAAGAGGCGTCGTGGTTATCGCTCTGATCGAGACCAAGCGCCGCTGGCGGCTGGCCAGTCGAGTCAGCGCAATGAGCTGCAGAATGGCGCACTCGCGGAAAGATTGTGTGATGAGTTTGCAGAAATTTTAGGCAGTCATCGACTTATCACTGGCAGCTTTCAGTCAGAAATTGCAGCCCCTAAATGCAGTAGCAGTTAATCTGTGAACACAGAAGCACGTCGTAATGTCTCGTGTTCCAGAGGAGCAAAGAGTACAAATTGGGGAGAAGTGTGTGCTGCGTAACGAGCATTTTGATCGGTCTGAAACAGTCGACGGTTTCCTATCAGCACCTCAGGCAAGCGCTCTTCGCGGCGATACTCTACACGACAGCAGACGACGCACAGTAGCAGACGACGCGCTGGTGGCCCCGCCCATCGCGCTCTGTGCGCCTGCCCGAGAATCCACCGCCGCTTCCTGCGGGCGCTGCAAGCGGCGCTGCGCGGAGCGCGGTGCTAAAGTCACTGGAACTCTGAAAGTACCGCAACCAGCGGGCGGCGCGCAGGCAACATTGGGGTGTTGTTGCCAGAGGTACCAGAGGTGGTCCAGCGCGGCGAGCGCGTCGTCTGCTAGGCGAAGAAAGTCTCCCTTGCGGCGGCCTTGTTCATCGGTTTTGCGCAAAAATTAATGAAAGTACTCATGATTGAGAGCTTAGATGAGGCGAGGGTTTCGAAAACCTTGAAAGCGTTGCACGACAGCTGCGCAGCCTCTCGTATTCTTGAGCCCACGGGTGTGAGCTAACACAAGAAGCAGGCTTGTCCTATCGCTTCCGCGAGAGGCTCGCAAATGCATGTTTTCGGGACCCGGAAAACTTTAAACCCGGCAGGCTGCGTACTTACCAGCGGTATATAACAAAAGGTTTAGTAAATCGGTTCACCTGGAAGTCTGCTGCGTATAAAACGCTTCCCTTTACGCTTACTGTTTCCTGCCGCCTGTTCTTCCCTCCGTGTGGTCAGTAGCCGGTCGGAGGCTTGTGGGAGGCAGTTGGGCGACCCTAAAGTCGACGAGCTCTCCGAAATCTCGTAAAGCAAAGTCTCGGAATACATTTATAGCTGTCACACTCACACAGACACACGACGCAAAGAGACACGCACACGCACGCACACAGATACGCACGCGTACACAGACACGCACGCACACAGACACACGCGGTGCACAGATACGCACGCAGACACACGCACTGACAGAGACACGCACGCACACAGACACACGCGGTGCACAAAGACACTCGCGCACACATACGCATGCAGACACGCATACACAGACACACACACGCGGTGCACAGATACGCACGCATACACAAACACGCGGTGCACAGATACGCACGCAAACACACGCACCGACAGAGACACGCATACACAGACACACGCGGTGCACAGATACGCACGCAGACACACGCACTGACAGAGACACGCATACACAGACACACGCGGTGCACAGATACGCACGCAGATACACGCACTGACAGAGACACGCATACACAGACACGCGCACGCACACAGACAGACGCGGTGCACAGATACGCACGCAGACACATGCACTGACAGAGGCACGCATACACAGACACACGCACGCACACAGACAAACGCGCGCGCAGCACACTGCGCGCACACAGATATAGGCGCGCGCACAGACACACACGCTCGCGCACAGAGACACGCACACAGACACACGCACGCACACAGACAGACACACACGCACACAGATGCGATACTGAACGTGCTACTTCGTAAAACACGCAGTCCAACCCCACCAGAAGCACTGCGCCCCGTCGGCTCCTAGAGCGAGTGGACCATCTATGGAGGCGCCTAATCACGTGATCGCAACTGGCCAATAGGCGACGCGGCGGCGAAGAGAAAACAGCTGCGGTACTTTCAGAGTTCCAGTGACTTTACGCGGTTAGCTTGCGTTAGCTTGCCTGAGCGGACGGCGGAGCAAGCGCTTCAAGGTATGAGCAGAATTTCGTGATCAGACTGTACCTTTCAAGGAAATTCAGACAATAAAAAAAATTAATCAGTTCCCTCTCATTCTATCATTTCTTATTCATTGCTCTCCGGACGTAAGTGTACTTTGCCCCTCATGCGCCTGCCGTCAGCTGCAGCTCCAGAGCCGCCAATGCTGGGCGCACATAGGAGGCCGACCCTCAGCCCAAATTTACCTGCCACTGCCCGCAACTCGACGCGCACCGAGAGCTCGGCTGCTACATCATAGCCAGGATAACCTGCCTGAGACTCGCTTTCGGACCTCGGATGCATTGAACAACTTTTAGACTTGGACATCTCCTTGCTAAGAACCCTTTGTGGATAGGTCTTGTACATAGCCACACCCTCGCTTTCTTTATAGACTCATCATCGCATTATAATCGGTCAAGACACCCGACCTCCGCGCAAAAGTCCCTACCGTGTATCGACGCGCGAGCGCCAAGCCATCCGGGACCAAGTTATGGAAGTGCTACGCGACGATGTCATCCAACCATCGAAGACCCCTTGGGCAGCACCGGTCGTACTCGGTGAAGAACGGCACGTCCAGTTTTGCATCAGTTTCCACCGAATGAACAGCGTAAGCAAGAAAGATGCCTACCCCTACCCGCATCGAAGCTTAGACCGCCGCAGCGACGCCGAATACTTTTCGTCCACGGACCTAAAATGCGGGTTTTGGCCAATCAAGGTCGATGATATGTACCGCGAAAAGACTAATCTTTATCGCACCCTATAGCCTCTACGAGTTCAAGATATGCCATTTTGACTTTGTTCAACGCTCCAGCATGTAATGGACATAGTATTGGCAGGCCTCAAGTGGCAAATTTGTCTCGCATACTTAGATGGCGTCGTCTTTTCCTCGACCTTACACGGTCATCTAAGAAGGCTTCGAACCATGCTAGAGGCAATCAAGTCATCACGGCTCACCTGGAATCCAGAGAAGAGCCATTTCACTTACCAGCAGCTGCTGTTTCTAGGCCACATTGTAACCAACAATAGAATAAAAGCTAGCGTGCAGAAAACCACCACTATCGCAGTTTCTACAGCCCACTGACAAGAAAGCTGTGCGCCAATTCCTGGGGCTATCTGCCTATTGCCGTCGATTTGTAAAGAATTTTTTGCACATCGGTGGACCGTTGATGCAGCTAACGAAGTCGGATGTGCCATTCAATCAATCAATCAATCAGGTAATATTTCACATCAAGGATGTGAGGAGCAGGGACAAAAAGCCTAATAGGCTTGACGGTGGTCCCTGCCCCCTACAGCAGCTTCACTGTGCACAAAAACCCACAATCACACAATGCTACAGTACATGGTATACATATAAGTGGGAAGCTCCACAACAGGAGCCATTCCGGGAACTTAAGCGTTGCTTACAGTCGCCGCTGTGCTTGGACACCTAGACGAAAACGCCAAAATCGAAATTCATACCGACGCAAGCACCATGCTGCCCGGCGCCGTCCTCGTTTAGAAGCGGCAAGGCCACGATAGAGTAATAGCGTACACCAGTCGCTCTTTGTTAAAGACAGAGGCCAACTATTTCACAACGGAAAAGGAGTGCCTTGCGATAGTGTGGGCCACGTCGAAATTCCGCCCACACTTGTATGACAAGCCTTTCAAAGTTATGATTAACCATTACGCCCTGCACTGGTTCACCCACTTGAAGGACCCGCCTGGCCGCCTCTCTTGATGGAGCTTACGACCCCAAAGGTTCGGCGTCATCGTTGCTTACAAGTCCGGACGCAAGCACTGTGACGCCAATTATCTGTCATGAGCCTGTGCACCGCCACAAGCCGCCTTGCTATAAGACGTACCAGCACTTTTACATGCCTGCAACGCTCGGATCCCGAGCTATAACACCTCAAGTACTTGAAGGGCAAGGCCTCTCCATTCCTAGCCACGTTCAAGTAAGAACTGTCTTTGATCTGCGTACAGAGTGGTGTTCTCGTGAAAACTTCACACCGAACACAATGCTTCCCTCCTCATTGTACCCAGAAGCCTTTGCGAAGAAGTTCAGCATGCTTCATACAACGAGCCAACAGCTGGACATCTTGGGTTTTCTCGCACACTCCGCTGCATTCAAGACAGTATTACTGGCCCCGGCTATCTGCCGTTGTTGCACGTAATGTGAAAACCTGCCAAGATTGTCAACGATGGAAGACACCTCCCACCGAACCAGAAGGATTCCTGAGCCCTACTGAACCTCCGTCAAGACCTTTCCAGCAAATCGGCATGGACCAAGCAGCTTGGCCCTTTCCTGAGGTCAAGATCAGCGCTGATGTGTGTGTCTTGTCTCTTTCTTGGTCTGTGTGTGTTCACGCTGTTGAACCATCATTATGAACCTACAACAACTAGCCCAATCTGCAGTTCTTATGGAAAGAAGTAGGTCATCGTAGCGACCGACTACTAGACCTGTGCCGCGGCAAAAGCCCTGCCGAACGGAACAGCAGCAGAAGTCGGCAAATTTTTCGTGGAGGTCATTTTTCTGCGACACGGCACCCCTGAAGTACTCATCACTGACTGCAGAACAGTGTTCACAGCGGAGCTGAGGCAAGCCATCCTGTGCTATTGTCAAACAAGCCACTGGAGAATGACCGCCTACCATCCGCATTCCAACGGTCTTAGGAAAGCTTGAACAAGACCATAGCAGGCATGGTTACCATGTATGTCGATGCCGAACACGAGACGACTTGGGTCGTCATCCTGCCTTACGTGGTCTCGCACTGCATTCCACAGCGCAAGAGACTACCCAGATGACACTGTTTATAAGGCTCATCCATGGCAGGGAGGCAACCACCACGCTCGACGCCATGACCATGCTCCCAACTCAGACGAAGTCAAAATCGAAGCCGCTGCCTACCTCCAGTGCATAGAACCCGCACGGCTTGCCCCGATAATGGATCAAAGATCAATAGCGCGACAATGCCATACCCTGGGCCAACGTCACGCAGAATACTAGCCGGGTGACCATGTATGGGTGTGGATGCCCATTCGATGCCGCAGACTGGGTGGAAAGCTTCTGCGCCGCTACTTCGGCCCATACAAGGTAATTTGTCGACTTCGAGACCTTGACTACGAAGTGGCCCATGATGAAATGACAGCATCATAGCGGCACCGTGCACGTCCGGAAGTAGTATATATTGTGTGCCTAAAGTCTTATTATGCTTGCTGAAGGTCTCTGCGTTTTCAGTGATTGTTTTTTCCTTGCATTCTTAGTATTTATTTTAGTCCACATTTCTTTGCAAAGCATCGAGACGATGCCTTTTTAAGAGGAGCGTAATGCCACAAAGCATTGTAATGTTAATATGTTCACGCTCAATGCCGCTGGCACGCGGGTTTAACACTTTCTGTGATGCAAGATGTGAAGAGAATAACCTTGAATGATCCCGGACAGGCGGAACCACTCCTAATTTGTTCGAAACTGTTGTGGTTACTTTGCACGCCGTATCTGGAAAGTTCGTTTTTTTAAATTGAGCACGGCTGAGAGTGGCGGACATTCTGTTCAACAACCTCCGAGCACGCTTGTTGCCTATCGTAGCCGCCAAGTCATTCAGTTCTTTTTAGGCGCGAGTCAGCCCAATAAACATTCTTTTGGAAGCCAGCTTCGCTGTCCTCCTGAGTGCCGTCACCGCTATGAGACAATATCTCGTCATACTTTTAAGTCACAAAGCTCAAGAAGCGACGGGCGCTCAGCTTGTGCGAACGGATGTGAGAAAGTACTGCCACGTATCATTGTAGTGTCTGTTCGTTCGCGCTCAAGGCCGCAGGAAAGGGGTGTTATCATTTTTGTTCCTGAGGGGAGAAGAGACCGGACTAATCTCGACTGATCACAGCCATGAAGAGCTGCGTCTACGTTTTTCCAGATTGCTGTAGATGATCTTGACCTGTTGTCTCGAAGTTTCCTTGCCGGCTTTAAATTGAGCGATGCCGCGAGCGGCGGGCATTCGTAGTTCGACGGGTGACAAGCACGTTTGTTGCTTACACCGCTGCCGTGCTGTTTAGTTCTTTTGCGGGCGCAAGTCAGCCCAAATAAAGAGCTTCGTTTGCAAATCTTGTTGCTGTCTTCCTGACCGCTGGACTGCCGTCAGTACGTGACAGTATTATATTTGTTTCAAACAGATTTGAACACGCACTATTTGATTCATGCGGCGAATCAAAGAGGATGTTCAATTCGCTGTTGTACTATCAGCGTCAAATGAAATGCGAACAAAACACCTGAAACGCGAGCACAAAAAATCAAGCATATTAGAGGCTGGAGATGAAATATAGGCATGGGCTATTAACATTTCAGAAGAGCGGCCTTTTCGGCTTCGATGGGAAAATCGACTGCTCATGTATTTTGCCTCCCTAGTACAATATCTGCGAGTTGTGCTGTTCACGTTTCAATTGGCTTGTTCGCGTTTCAATTGACGCTGATAATACAATTTCGAATATTCACACCCTCTTACAAAATACACAGTTTCTATGTTAGGAGAACTTTCAAAAATGAAGGTGGCCTCTGTCAAACGCCGCACGCAGGCAGCAGATTCGTATGTGCCGCTGTCCTTCGCAAACACGGTTCCTATGCGTACCACGTCATGTCTAAAGCTAACGAAAAATTCGGGGGACGCTTAAACTCCGCGACGCTATAGTGCTGAGTCTCTTGAGCGGCCTGGAGTCCTCTTTGCATATCACTTCACGGATACGGCCACTTTATTTTATAGTATTTTTATTCATCATAACATGCACAAGCCTTCACTTCAACCAAGTTGAAAAAACTCTCCTCTGTGGCCGCGGTTCGAGTCCCGGCTCAACCTTTTTTCTTTTCAGCACAATTGCTTTCCTTTCTTCAGGGACACTACGTAACAGCGGTGGTATGACGTCGCGACCCTGTAGACCAAAGAGGAATTGTGTAGCGACGTCATCTCTGTTGTACTGTGCGATCGTTGTGGGTTGTTTGAATTACCCACGTGAGGTCATGAGGCTGACGTTTTGACCCTCTCGACGAATGATTTTATCGACACACCAATGCCATTCGATTACTCGCTAAACGGGACCCTTAACACTGTAACGAAACGAACATTGGCACCAGTTTGCTTTCTTCGCCGGTGCAATCATAGCCAGTCATGTGCATCGTGGCGCTGCACGTATTCTGACACGCCAGCGCACAGAGTCACTTTTCACAGAAAGCTAGCGCCAAGGCTTTGTACAAGGTCTAGCATTACCAGCGTGCGCTTATTGCCACGTGCTGGCAGCCAATTGTAGGACAGAAGAATAAGTTGGTGTGACACGAGCGATATGCTGCAACTGCGCTGGACGAAAACTCCGCGATGTTTGGCCATGAGTTCAGATAAACATTTTGTAATTTCTTAACATTTTGAATGTTCGAAAGAATAGTAAAAGCGCGGCATGAATAGAATTAAACTTCAAATTTCGTAAATTCGCATACCCTTAATCCTGGAGAGCTTCCACAGGTACTGCTATAAAATGTCTTTCATGCCTAAGAAAAACAATTCATGACCTTTTATCTTGCGACCACCAGATCACCCCACAATAAGAACTACTTTCAGTGGGAGACAAGAGTGTGGCTTTCTGCATGATTTATTTGCGGCACTGAAGCACTTGTGGAAAAGTAAAAGAAATTAAAAACACAGGCTCAATTTTCCTTTAGCAAACAACTGCACCTCGGCAGTACTCGGAGCCAATTACGCAAGATGCATGCACATATTAAAAAAACTGCAAAAGATGCCAGTTCCTTCCTTTGTGCCCCATGGAAGGCAGGTCACTGACGCAATAAGACCTATGACTGCTTCCATCACTTTTTGCACAACTCCTGGATGGCTTTGCACAGTTTCTCGACCGACGAGTTGCTGTTTGGGTCAGCCGTCATCTTCACCACCTGGAAAAGACACAGGTGCAGTGTGTCAGGAATAGACAGGCACTCCAGAAGAGAGCAATTTCTATCCAGAAAGACGACGATTCAAAAAGGCGAATGACATATTGTCACATTTTAGTGACGGCAGTCCAGCGGTCAGGAAGATACCAACAAGATTTGGAAACGAAGCTCTTTATTTGGGCTGACTTGCACCCGTAAAAGAACTAAATCACTCATCAGTCGTCGAACTACGAATACCCGCCGCTTGCGGCATCGCTCAATTTAAAGCCACCACGGAAACTTCGAGATAACAGGTCAAGATCATCTACAGTAATCTGGAAAAACGTAGACGCAGCTCTTCATGGCTGTGATCAATCGAGATTAGTCAGGTCGCTTCTCGCGTCACAAAAAAAAGTGATAACAACCCTTTCCTGCGTCCTTGAGCACGAACGAACAGATACTAAAATTATATGTGGCAATATTTAAAAAAGTGCACAAATTTGACAGGAGAGTGACCACTTGTAGCTCACGTTCCAGCACTGAGTGCTGCCTGTAGGCTGTGGAGTGAAAAGACAAGTGTAGTGCATCTGGGGATTTGTGTTTTAGATGTTTCGTCTCTGTTGCCACGGCATGCACTGCTCGACAGTCTTGTGCTTCCATTCGCAATTTTGTGCTGCCACCAAATACTGCCCAATATCTCCATGGCATCGAAGCAGTTTCATTTAAGGGGGGAAGTCTTAGAAAAAAAATTTGTTAATGAAGTCAGAATAATGGAATCTTAAACAAACATCTATTTTTGCGTGCTGATTCCAAATAAGTAATTTAATTCTATGTAAAAGAAGGCCTTGTGCACTTATTTAATGTAACTTTTTGCCAAGAGCTTTCAATAAATTTTGCTGCAGGAAACTTGCTAGGACGCATTCCACTGGCCTCTCTTGATATCAAACTATGCAATAAGGGCAAAATTATTATGCTGCCTATCATAGAAGTTGAGTTGCAGGGTTTTGAACTTGCCACTTCATAAACGGGAAGAAACTGATGATTTCAAAATCCTGTGACTCATCTTCTATGAGAGGCAGGATGATAATTTTACCCTTATTGCATAGCTTGATGTCACGAGAAACCAATCGCATGCAGTCTAACAAGTTCCCTGCAGTTCTTTAAAACCCTTGGCAAAAGTTACCTAACATATTGCATAAGTAAGAAAGGAGTTGTCGTACATGAATTTAAATTACATATTTGGAATCAGCACGCAAAAATGAGTGTTCCCTGAAGATTTCATAGTTGTGACTTTATTAATGAATATTTATTTCTAAGACCATCTCCCCCCCTTAACGGTTTTACTACTCATGTGGATCAATTCATGATGTGGATGAGCCGCTCGCTCTTCTCGCCACACATCATGCTCGTTTCAGTCCTCTCCACTTTCATCCCCTCTTTTTTCATTGTCTCAATCTCATTCCTTCATGGACTACGCCACCAACGCCATGATATTGGGAAACGAGGCACCAACAGCTCTCGCTGAAAAATTATTGGCTATGCTTGTTTTCTCCTTTAAGAATGAAATGCACTTTAGGTTATCCGCCTCCACGTTTAGGACCACGAAACTACACCACAGCAGAGTGTTTCGAACAGCCGTGTGAGACATGACATGCACATTATCCAGTCCTCCTATTTTGATGTGGCTGTCCTCCTCAAGTCAGAAAATGAAAGCAAAGAAATAAAAAAGCACCAAGTGAACTTTGATCACCTTGGTACTGAGGCCTGTGCGCAAATGAGTGAGACGTATAAACTACGGAATCTGCAAGCACTCGGAAGACTCACATAGCAGTGTGCAGTGTACGTCAAGCTGTCAACGCTACTTCGACAATGTCGGGGCCATGGTCAAGAAGTTAACATGCGTTGAAGGTGCGAAACATATCTGCACCATAGCATTGATTTGAGTAGATGGCGGGAATGGTTTATCGTTAATGAAATTTGACATCCCAAAGCAACTCAGGTTATGAGAGACGCCGCAGTGAAGGGCTCCGGAAATTTCGACCACCTGGGGTTCTTTAATGTCCACTGACAACGCACAGTACATGGGCTTCTAGAATTTCGCCTTCATCGAAACTCGACTTGTGAGGCCGGGATGGAACCCGCGTCTTTCGGGTCAGGAGCCAAGTGCCGTAACCACTGAGCCACTAAGCCATCGCGATGGTCAAATGGCACGAATGACAAAACAGCATCATTCAGTGCAGGTAAACATCAGCATATACCTGCTAATGTCAAAATTCGGGACACAATGGGGCAAAATGAAGTGCATGTGGACAGGAGTTGTACACTTGATTAAGAGCGACTTAGCCGTAAAGACTTCTCTCCTTTCAGAAAACTAGCAGCAGAAAATTTTTGAAGACACTCTGCTGTGATTAGTAAGTTCACATTAGGATCAGGAAGAAAACAAGCGAGCAGCTGCTATGCAAACTTACAGAAAAAACTGCACAGCCCTTTTAAACTATTCCCAAGAATTTACAAAAGCAACTGCAAAAAGGTGCTTTCTTGCACTATGAAATGTTTCAGCTCAAAAAGTCATCTATGAAAGCCACAGTGAACCAGTGGGGGGGGGGTTCAAATATGCTCTGCAAAACCATAACGAATATTCTATGTTCTACCTGATCTATAACTCTCACATGTAATTACAACATGCACAGTCAGTCTTCAAACTGCCATTCACCACTGCAGTGGGGGGATAAGTTTTAAAACCTGTGGCTGTTGGAATGGCACTGGCGCATTCATTGTTGCATTCTCACTAGTACTACAGGGAACATTCACATGGCCTGACCAAGCTTTACATGTTGGCTGGAGAACTTTATGACATGCTTGCTACCATTCCTCCGCTTTCAATGCCAGATGAGCCCATTTGTTATCTATAATAATCATCATCATCAGCCTGACTACACCCACTGCAGGGCAAAGGCCTCTCCCATGTATCTCCAATTAACCCTGTCCTCTGCCAGTTGAGGCCACCGTATTCCTGCAAATTTCTTAATCTCATCCGCCCACCTAACTTTCCGTCGCCCCCTGCTACGCTTGCCTTCTCCTGGAATCCACTCCGTTACCCTTAAGGACCAGCGGTTATCTTGCCTACGCATTACATGCCCTGCCCAAGCCCACTTCTTCCTCTTGATTTCGACTAGGATATCATTAACCCGCGTTTGTTCCCTCACCACTCCGCCCTCTTCCGATCTCTTAATGTGACACCTATCATTTTCCTTTCTATGGCTCGCTGCATTGTCCTTAACTTAAGCTGATCCCTCTTTGCTAGCCTCCACGTTTCTGCCCCATAGGTGAGTGCCGGTAAGATACAGCTGTTGTATACTTTTCTCTTGAGGGATATTGGTAAACAGCCATTCATGACCTGAGGGAACCTGCCATATGCGCTCCACCCCATTCTTATTCTTCTAGTTATTTCCCTCTCATGATCTGGATCAGCGGTCACTACATGCCCTAAGTAGACATATTCTATCTATACCATGTTATCTATATCATATCTACAGAAGGAAGCACACATCTAAAGGCGTCCCTCCATGCTTGAGTGACAGCCACCCACCTTTCCGTTGTTGAGGTGCACGTGGATGGGGGCCTCCACCGCCTTGCTGTGGACGGGGCTGCCCGAGAGGGACAGAAGGGTCTCCCCCTGGCGAGCCTTCCGCGCTGTTGCCGGCCTCTTGCTGCACTCGCACAAACACAAAACAGCCCCAGTCACAAGAGACAAGGATTAAAAAGCTGCTGGGGCTAGCTGGCATCACATCAGGAAGCATGTTGCACCTTTAAGTCAGAACACCGCAGCAAACACGAATTTCACAGTGCAGTGGTGCGACCGCCAAACCATGGTTTGGAGCAATTTTTTCAAAAACGCCCTTAGGAGTACTTTATAGCAGTTTGGAGAGGCCTTGCTCCATTTATATACAAAGCTTGCTCACTCTCTAGAATTTCGCCTCCATCGAAATTCGGCCGCCGCAGCCGGGATGGAACCCGCGCCTTTCGGGTCAGCAGCCGAGCGCCGTAACCACTGAGCCACCGCGGCGGGGCAGCCGCTCTTCTGCGCGTGAAATTCGTAAATCTCCCTCGCCTGAATCAACTTTCAGAGGAAGAAGCGAGTCGTTTTGCTGGCGTAAAACATCACATGGCGAGAGCAGGACAGGAAGCTAGCAGGAGGCACGTGGAAGCGGGTGCCCTTTTCAGTCACATGATGTGGGGTGGCGCTGGGTGCATCTAGCAGGTGTTCATGTAGCCGTCGCTTAAAAGCAACAGCTGCGCAACGACGCAATCGCAATTAAGAGCAGCAGTTGGAGGTCCCACAAACAGATCTCACACCCTGCAGATACGTCGCATATGCATGCAGGTCGACTCCCCCAGTTTCTGATTGCCGTTTTTTTTACAGTAAGTTGGCACAGCTTCAACGCTTTCTCTCTTTTCTTCAAGTAATGGCCCTGTATGTTAAAAAATTACTTGATTTTGATATGCCTGATACACCATTCAACATTTCTTGTAGTGTTAAAGGTATTCGAAATATCTTCGATATCTTTTTTTCTTCGAAATCATTCAAAGAAATTACTAGGATTTGCTTCTAATTCACTTCAAACCAATAAACAGCTATTCGCACATGTCTTGCAGATATGGTTAGAAAAGAGCTTAAATCAACATTCCCTATGCACCATCAGCAACGAATGAAACGCGAACAAGAAAACTGAGGTGGCAACACAAGTACATCAACGTATTAGCACCTCGAAAGGAAATACAAGTCAGGCTGATTAAGACTTCTGAAGAAGAGTCTTCACGCTTTCGAAGCTAAATAACCTGAGTTAGTATTGTGTTTCTCCTCGGTAAGAGCTTCCAACTTTGCTATTCATTGCTCAGTTGTCCTGTTCGCTTTTCATTTCTTGCTCACAGTACCATAAGAGTATGCACGCTTACATACACTAAACCCAAGAATTTTGTGGGACGCTGTACCTTTTGTTGCATTCATACATTCAGTTCAGCGTATGGAAACAGAAGCAACGATGAGCTCAGCCTAGAGGCACCATCAGGTTTTTGAGAAAGGGAACCATTTTTGTCAACAAGCCGAGACTTATCTCTAGGTCTAGAAGCAGCAGAATCGTCACTCTAAATAAGGTAAATTATCGCTCGCACGTTTTGTTATAGGCGAGACAGGACGAAGTGAAAGCCCGGTGCCCCATTTATGGCCAACGAATGTACTTTTGAAAACAGCAGTAACAGCGACGAATTCAGTCCAGAATGACAGGTCCTGCTTAAATATTTTAGCATACACAAAATGCACACACGCTGAACTCCGGAAACAGCGTGCATAACACGAGCACACGGTAAGGCTTGATTTAAGGGGGGACGAGGGTCTTCATGATATTGTTCACAGCGCAACAAGAACGGGAAAAACGAAAGACGATAGAGTAACACAAACAAGCGCTGAAACAGCGCTTGTTTGTGTTACTCTATCGTCTTTCGTTTTTCCCGTTCTTGTTGCGCTGTGAACAATATCATGAATACTTACCAACTCGCCCAGATTTCTGCTTTGCTGGACGAGGGTCTTTAAACTGACCTTTTTATTTATGACTAGAGTCTCATGAAATTTTGCACACAGATTCGTTTTTCTGTTCTGATTCCAAATATGTAATCATAATTGAGCTGGTGGTCTTAGACCAAAAGTTATCTTAAAGGGACACTCAGGAGAAATTGAAGTTGACTTGCATCGACAGAATACCAGCTCCTGATTACAAAAACGCCATTCATACTGACAACAAAGCTCCTGTAACATAGAAAAGAGCAAGAACCAAAATACAGGTATCGCCGCCACAGGCCAAACTCGCAAGTACAAGCTTCATGGCGTCATAGGACAAAACAGTGTTGCTAGAACCAATAGTTCTAGCAACACTAGGACACGAGAAGCTACGAATCACTGAGGCGCAGAAAATGCATGCGCAAATCTCCTTGACGTCGCCAGATGGCGCCACGTACCCGATAGCTACGCGCGCTCCTGCTGCGCCGGGACCAATCAGCGCTTGCTCTCAGCGGTATGGGGGCTCCCGGTATTCTGCTAACGGTAACAAGGTACACGGTATGCTAAAGGCGTCTATTTGAGAGAACTTCATTGACGACTTCGAGAACGGGATCCATTGTAACGCTGGCAAAACGCCGGAGCAAATGTAAACGAAGTGACGGCCGCAATAGCCGACAGATGCCTTCAACGTGCGGCCGGCGGTAGCTTTCTTTTCGGCTGCTGCTGGGCCGCACTGCTGGCCGCCAGAAATCACGGAGTCTGCGTTACGTCATGTGAATGTCATGGTTCACGTCACTTAGTTCTGTGTCGTCATAGCAGAATCCCAAGTTTGAATCAGAGCGGCGGGAAAAACTGTTTCAACTTCGAATCCAAATTTCTTAGAAATAAATGCATCTTTCGCTGCCGGCCAAGTGGCAACAAAGCCATGAAATGCCGAACTATCGGATTTTGCTGTAAAAAAAAATATTAATAGAGCTCTCCTCAGTGTCCCTTTAAATTCTAGAGTGCAATTAGGTAATTTCTTACACAACTTTAATGAACTTTCTCATTGCATTTTGTTGCTTTGAATTACATGAACTGATAGGCAGAGAATTCCCATACCCAATGACATTTAGTTTTTTGTTTAGGCCAAGCATAAACAGGAATTTACAATTATCTTAACGAGTTGCAGTGTCAAATACTGCGACCTTTTACTCTCGACATAGTATATCAGGATGACATGCCTTTCGAGAAAAACGAAGAATGTCATCGGGTATGGGAACTCTCTGGCTATCAAATCACGTAATGTAAATTTATAGTATAAATTATAATTTATTATAATTTATAATACAAAAATTTATAATTTCACAAAGTTTATCAATGTGTTACATTCACACCTTCAATGTTGATATTTCAAGTGCTGTAAAATTACTAATAAGGGTAAAATGGAAAAATGGTTTTGATTATTGCACTCTTTACTCGCCAGACTATGTAGCCATGGATTAAAAACGATTTTTATTGAGCAGTTTTTTTGCACCGAGGTACTAATGAATGACTAATTAGGGAACTGAATAATTTATGAGAAAGGTAACCTCATCTTTGAAATCAGCATAAAAACTGAGCAAGGTATTAGTTTCATTAGGATTGGACCAAAAAACAAGGAAAACAGGTCTAAGACCAGTGTCCCCCTTAAGTCTGGCATTGTGTTTTCCCAAAACACTTTCTCCCAACAGCAGGAAACAACTGTGATGACACCACTGCGTGCAATACAGTTATCAGTCTCGCAAAACCACAACTATTTTGGATGTACTTATGGGTACTGACACCAAAAACAAAGCATAAAGGGAGACACAAGGACAAAACAGAATAAACAATAGCCATCTCGTCTTCCGACCAAGTGGTCTACCAAACTACTTGAGCTTCAGTGGTGGTCGTGCAATAACCAGCAGCCCAATAGCGAGTCAAAAACAGACTGGCAGCAGACTGTTTGCATTATTTTTTCACTGCTGCCTAGGCAGTCATATTCCCACTGAGCACTGTTGACAAGTAGAAGGATGGTGAATGGTTTAAGGAGCCTAATGTAGAGGAGGGTTCCGCATAATCTCAACCACCCGAGGCTTTTTAACATTTACTGACATCCCACAGCCCATGGGCGACTTGTGCGTTTCGCCTCGAGACACCTGAACCATCCTCTGAGGTAGAGTGAGATAAAAGAAGTGCTGGCGTGTTCTTGAAGCGGAAGCTTCACTACGGGACCTGGGACTTCAATCGTAGACCGTGCAAATTTGACCTTCAGCTGAGTTAGAGGCCAAACCATGAACAAGAGACAAAGGAATTGAATCAATATCCAAGACTGGGAGTCGCACCCGCGGCTGTGCGAACAGATATCCTTTAAGGGGGGACACTGGTCTTGAAAAGAAAATTTTTATTAATGAAGTCACAGTTATGAAATTTTCAGGGCACATGTATTTCTGTGCGCTGATTCTAGATATGTCATTTCATTTCATGTAAAACAATTCCTTGAGCACTTATGCACATTTTATGCAAGTATTTTGCAGAGAGTTTTGAAGAAAATTTGCTGCAGGAAACTTGCTGAAATGTATGCCATTGGGTTCTCTTGACACCAAGGAATGCAATAAAGGTAAAATTATCATCCTGACTATCACAGAACCTGAGTAATAGGGTACTGAAGCTGCCACTTCTCAAACAGGAATACACACTTTCCTTCTCATTTCCGAAGCGACAACTTCAAAACACTATAACTCAAGTTCTACGATAGGCAGGAAGACAATTGCACCCTTACTGCATTCCTTGGTGTCAAGAGAACCCAATGGCATACATTTCAGCGAGTTTCCCGCAGCAAATTTTCTTCAAAACTCTCCGCAAAATACTAGCATAAAAAGTTACATAAGTGCTCAAGAAATTGTTTTACATGAAATTAAATGACATATTTAGAATCAGCACACAAAAATACATATTCCCTGAAGATTTCGTAACTGTGACTTAATTAATAAATATTTTTTTTTCAAGACCAGTGTCCCCCCTTAAGGGCCGCTCAGCGAGAGACCTAGGCTATCGCCGCAGCCAACACGCTTCGTGTTAAACTGGACCACACTCTTGCGCTGTGCATTGGAGAGCGTCGTCTTCATCAACTTCCATCTGCTCCATCCCACGGCACTGCCTGCTCACCGCCGTCTTCTACATAGGACAAATCCGTGCTTTCGCTCCGACTCGCAGGTAGTAAACGTTCTCCGACGTCTTTTTTGGCACACAGAGGGAGGCACTCACCGGATGTCAAACTTGGGTGTCACCACGGGCATCTTGCCAGTCATGTGGTGTGTCATGGTCGGTGTGTGCATGCTCGCCTTGCGCATCATCTTCCGCGGCTTTGAACTGGCTGGCTCATCCGCGGCTTTCTTCTTGCCCCTCGCCACTGAGCCACGCTGGCTTGGCGCCTGCAGAACAGGCCATGCATGCCAAATGGTGAATCGTTATACCAGCTGAGCTGGATCACTGATAAACAGCACACATACAACGGACAAAGAACACCAATTAAGGGGGCCCAGAAACACAATCTTAGTTAACTGTTTTGCCTGTTGATTGCATAAAGTGAGTTATAATGGTGCTATTAGCGTCGGTAATACCGCGTATATTCCGTTTTTTAATATTTTAATGTCCTCCCAAAAACAACTTCATGGCTCTGATGGTGTCGCCACACAGTGGCAGGTTTTTAGCAGCGGATATGACATCACCTGGCGCGAGCTTGATGACCGGACAAACAGTAAATATACTGCAAATTGTGTGAATAAATAGAGACACATTTTGTCACCTGTCTGCGTTTTATATTAGATCAACAAAAACAACTTGTTTGTCTTAGATAAAAGCCCTGCAAAGCAAGTAAAATAAAAATACACCACCAGGGGCGCTCTGGCATGGAAACAACGCTGCCAGTCTCAGCAAGAACGAGTTACAGAGAGCAGGCAACCATGGGGTACAAACTTCCGCGACGTGCTCTGGCTGGCTGTTTTGATTGGTAGCGCCAGGTGCCGTCATTGGGAGAGCGAAATAGGAGTGGGAAGCCCCGCCAAAATCGAGTTGAGGGCAGCGTTTTGTTTGCTTGTATTTTCAAATTTCTTCACTGAATAACTCCCATTCCTGTGCATCGATTCCTGTAATTCTTTTTAAGTCAGCACCTGTGTGACATAAAGAACCCACCTGAAGTATAGCCGGTATTCCCCCAGGCAGTGTTTCACAGCCTCTTTAAGGGGGGACACCAGTCTTTGAGACCAAAAAATCGATTTTCAAAAAATGGCATTTGTGGAATCTACAGCTATTATTTTCAAACTGTACCAGTTTTTTCCTGCAAGAAATCAACATTTTGACCATAATATTAAATTCAGATTGTGAGGGCTGAATTCATGCAGCAGCAGACAATCTAATGGCATGAAAATTTTGGACATCTGGCTGTCTTAGTGTGCCGATATCTCAACATATAGGACAGATAGAGAGGTCATATTGCTTGCAAAGGGAAGCTGAAGGCACAATGTGTGCAATAATCGAAGCAGATTTGTTCAATCACACTTAATTTATAATTTTGCAAAGTTTATCGATGCATTACATTCACACCTTGAACACTGATATTCCAAGCACTGTAATATTACTTATGAGGGTAAAATGGAAAAATGGCTTTGATTATTGCACTCTCTACTCATCACACTATGTAGCCATGGATTAAAAATGGTTTTTTATTGAGCAGTTCTTTTTGCACCGAGGTACTAACGAATGACTAACTAAAATTATCTTGGGAACCGACTAATTTATGAGAAAGGTAATTTCATTGTTGAAATCAGTATAAAAAACTGAGCAATGCGGTACAGTTTCATTAGTATTGGACTAAAAATAAGGAAAATAGCTCTATGACCAGTGTCCACCCTTAAATGACACAGGGCTGTACTCACAACTAGGATTTAATAGAAAAGAAACTGGATGAGTACAATTAGTCACACATGTCACAAAGGGGAAAAACAACAAAAAAACTAGGAGATACAGGGTCTGATACGTGTAGCTGTCAAGAAAAGTGCAGTCCTTCACGTGTACCGACAAAGATGGCTTGCCAACACACACTGTCGAATTTCTCAATGAAACGTGCTCATCAGTGTTTACGGATCTGCTGAGATAGGCGAGAGAACAGGACGATAGTGCCACGTATCATTGTAGTGTTCGTTCGTTTGCGCTCAAGGCCGCAGAAAAGGGGCATTATCACCTTTGATTGTGACGCGAGAAGCGACCTGACTAATCTCAATTGATAACAGCCATGAAGAGCTGCATCTAGGTTTTTCCAGATTACTGTGGTTAATTTTGACCTATTATCTCGAAGCTTCCTTGTCGGCTTTAAATTTGAACGGGTACGTGCTCGCGCGAGGAAGATGGGACAGAACAAAGGAACACACATGACAAATATACAGAGCGCAACTTCCAACTAGTTTATTTTCTTAGAAGGCAGATACATTTATACCGGTGCTGGGCAATCGCAAGATTAACAGGCAAATATATACGCACTTCATGTCAGCATCCCTCTGCCAAGTGTGCCACCATATAGCAAAACGTGTAAAATTGATAACCTTCAATATAATATAGTTATAGTTTATAGTTATAGTACAATGCAGCTTATGGTTGTTTCCTACCTTTTGACACTGCTATTGCTACGATAAGCAGATTTTACGCATTGACCGCTTTATTGTTTTTACTTACTTTGACACTGCTTTTGATAAGAGATTTTTTTTTTTGCTATGTTCACCGTTCACCTCATGCTTCATCTTTCCTTTTGTCTGTGTTATGGTCTTTTTTTATTACCGTATTTACTCGCATAATGCTCGCACTCGCGTAATGCTCGCACCCCCCACATTGGCTATCAAAAATTGGGAAAAATTTTTTCCGGGCATAATCATCGCACCCCATAATCATCGCGCGGCCTCGCCCGCTTATCTCGCCTGCATTTGTTGCTGCTACCCCCGTCTTATCTTTTCTCTTTATCTTTCCTCTGATCTCTTAACTCTCCTCTATCTCCACTTGGCAGCGGTGGTGGCTCGGCTCGAGCCAGTAGGCAGGCCCGTGCAATTTCCTTTTCATCCTTCTCTCCTCGGGACTCCGACTGCACAGGCTCGACGAAAAAGAGAGCAAGTGCACTTGGCGGCCTCGGCAACGCTCTCTTCCGCGCAAAAAAGCGGGTGCTTAGATTCGCATGCAGTTTTTTTTTCAGAAATTTTTTTCCGAAAATAGGTGGGGTGCTTAGATTCGGGGGGCGCTTAGAATCGCGAAAATACGAAAATACCATGGTTGGGTGCGCTTGCTACTAGGCGGCGGTACTGTGCTATCATCCGCTGCCACCGCCGCTACCGCACAATCCCGATCTCGCACCCATTCATCTTTTCATTTAACACTCCGAAACATTTGCTTGAAAATTTTCCCCGCATAACTATCGCACCCCCAAACTTCGCGTTGATTTTCAGGGAAAAAAAGTGCGAGGATTACGCGAGTAAATATGGTATTATATTGAGGGTTATCAATTTTACATGTTTTGCTATATAGTGGCACACTTGGCAAAGGGATGCTGACATGAAAAGTGCGTATATTTGCCTGTTAATCTTGTGACTGCCCAGCACGGGTATAAATAAACCAAAGAAAAAAATAAAAATAATAAAATAAAATAAGAAAAGAAATAAGAAAGAAAATAAAATAAAGAAAATAAACCAGTTGGAAGTTGCGCGCTGTATATGTCGTGTGTGTTCCTTTGTTCTGTCCCGTCTTCTTCGCGCAAGCACGTACCCGTTCAAAGATGAACCAACTCGCCCAAACGAAAGTTTTACTTGGCTTTAAATTGAGCGATGCCGCGAGCGGTGGGCATTCGTAGTTCGACGACTGACGAGCACGTTTGTTGCTTACGCCGCTGCCGCCAAGTGATTCAGTTCTTTTGCGGGCGCAACTCAGCCCAAATAAAGAATTTCGTTTGCAAGTCTTTGTTGCTGTCTTCCTGACCGCTGGACGGCCGTCACTACAACGTGCCAATAGTGAAAAAAATTCGGAAGGAAACTTTTCTTCACTAAGATTTCACTTGCTGCAGGCAGATCCTCATGCTAGGGCTGCCACGGCAAATGACCATATCATGCTGTCGCACACAACCAAAGGACTGCACCAAAGAACAGTTTTGCAGCAACTCGAAAACTATAATGCACACACAGGCGACATGGTGCTGGCTCTTTTACCGAAATTCACCGATGACAAAACACCTATGCAGAAGCTGAAGGTACCAAATATCCGAAAAGCTATAGAAGGCCTTCATCTGCTTGCCAAGCCATGCATGTACACGAACTGTATTGCTCTGCTACACATCCCTGATCTCCAGAGAGAAGGCACCCATTCGCAGAGTGGTTCGCTCTCAAGCAGTCTCAGTCAGTTCATCCACAGCTCACTAACTTACGTCCAATTTCAGTCAGAAGTGATTTGTCAGCCAAACATGGTGGTGGTTTTCGAAATGCCTGTTCCAGTCATTGGCGTGCAAATAATAAAAATAAAACATGAAATTACCTATGCAAAGTGAAACCTCCCAATGCAAGGAACTGTGGGCATTAGACAGAGGGTCGGCTTACTTTAACATCGCACACAGAGAAAGCTGGGCTCAAGGGTTAAAATCTCTCCGCAAAACAGAATAGCACCACTAGACCAAGTATTTGGACAGAGTAACAATTACAGCCTCTTTGCAGCCAAGTATGCAGATACAATGGTACACTCTCATTTGCTTGAAACTGCTGAGGTTACGTTGAAAAGCGACTAAAACCAAACAAAGAATAACTTTGCTTACCTTAATCACTACCGAAAAAGAAATGGCACTAACCTCAAAGAAGTGGCAGCAAAGTTTAGCCCCAATAACTATAAAAAGAGTTCTCGCAATGGCACTCCCTTTATTGTTTTTTTTCTTTTAACCTTTATTTTTTTTTTCTTTTAAGGCAAGCTCCAAACGAATTCGCTTCCCTGGACACCAAGCAATCAAAACACCAGAGAACAGGACAACCCTGTCACAACAAACACGGACTAAACGGAAAATATGCCTGTGCACAGTATTTATGATTCCCCACCAACAAGCCATATACACTCAAGCCCACTTATAACAATATTCAAGTGCCATGGAAATACCATTGTTATAGCCAATAATTGCTATAACAGGGTTGTGCCAAAAAAAAGAAAAGGTGACAAACTTCACAGCATTTATTGACAGTAAATATCCGGAGTGGTTTGATTGTTCTAATGCCTGTAAAAGCTCGTTAATTCGAACTTCAGGGAACCGGAACAATGTTCACCGTTCACCGATGACCAAAGCACCGCCATCACTGCGCCACCAGGAGTTTCGCGCACCTCCGCGTCACAGGAATCAAGCCGGCTTTCCGGAAGTGATTCTTACGGGAAATTCAAGAAGCATGCAGAACTAAGGGTGCGGTGACAGCTGAGAAGAGAAAAACCCGCTGGCTGCACGCACGCGCATGGCGCGCGTAGCCAATGCAGCAGCTCTCGTGACGCGATGACGCCTGCCTCTTTTGCTTTCGTGGCGTTGCTGCGCCAGCTTAGTCCATTGGTCGGCCCCACATGTGCGCGCTTTTGTGTTGTAAGCATGGTTTTGCTGGTGTGGTTGTAGCATTCCCTTATTTTTTTTTCTATAACGGTTGACGCTCAATTACCAGATTTAATTGTTATAACCAATAATGTGCCTTGACAGCAATACTATAAGCAGTTTATTTTACCATAGAACACATAGCAAAGCTGATAGTGCCACTACCGACCATTGTTATATCCGATATATTGTTATAACCAGTATTGTTATAAGTGGGCTTGACTGTAATATAAAGCAATACAACTTCCCCCCCTCCTAGGAGCGCCGAAGCAGCGAGAAAAAAAAAATGGGGATAGAAAAAGACTACCGAGGCGCCAATCAGTGCACGAAATGGCACGCAGCTGAGCTCGGCTGACTGAGCCGTCCAATCATTGTCACACCTGTTATCGCATGCATGTCGGAGGTGCACGAGCAGCTCCGCAGCACTCAGTTCAGGTTTAAGTAGGACTATATGGCCAATCACCTGCCATGCCAGTCATACCTGAACCTTTCAGGAGCACACTTGCGTTCATCGATGAAAGACCAGCAGCGTCCGAATTAGCAAGCGCTATACGCTGTAGATTTACCTGGGCATTGGCCGAGATTGCACCAGTAGTCTGAATCGTGGATTTTTAAGCTAACAAGGTTTTAATTAACGAGCTCTTACTGTAGTCCAATTTCATGACATCTAGCTTTTGCTTCAAAGAAGTTTTTCATAGGTGCCATGAATTTCGTTGTAGCAAGATTCAGCGATACAAACTAAACCACATCCGCTGGTAACTAATACTATGTATATTGCAAAGCCACTAACCCTGGACATATTTCATGAAACGTTCACAAACAAGTGCACATGCGTAACATCAGTTTAATTTTAGGAATTCATCAAAAATTTAAGTAAATGCCGCTGCCAGCAAACGCCATTGCAAGTCAACAGCAGCAAAGCCACTGCACTCACCCGTTTCGCCTTTGCACTGGCAGCCAGTTTCTTCAGCCTGTGAAAAAAAAGAAAAATCAGGATGTGCACGAGTTAAGACTACCCGCACTAACGCTATACACTTAGTCTGACATGCAGACCAGCAACCCCCCATCCCAGCAACGAGCAACTTAAAATTTTTAACAAGCAAGTTTGTTTATTTATTTATTTATACACACTGCGGTCTTTGTCCAAGACCTTAGCAGGGTGGGTACATGTACATAATTTCACATACACAAAGGCAAAGCAATATCAGTGCATTATTTCAGGTGCTCTTCAAAAGATTTTAACCATTTCTGCGTGACTGCATCGTTAGTGAGGTTATTCCAATCAATTATAGTTAGTTCGTGGGAAGTAAGAGTACTGAAAAAAATTAATTCTTGAGTTTAGGGGCAATATACTTCTGTCATGTCGTTGTCCTGTTTTATGTGGCTCTATTACTGTGGCTCTATTGACACCTAGATGGATAATGCCACATACTGCATGTTCCATTGTTTCAATGAATTAACCACACACTGCATGTGTGTCATATCTTTGGCTAAATTTCATTTTGTAGCTTCGCACCCTGCTCTTGCTTTTCAGATAGCAGGGCATTATCTTTTTAGTTATCAGAGATTGATACCATCTCGATTTGCCTTTTGCATTATCTTTGCAGGTCTAGAGTGCTTTTTTTCCATTAAATTAATCCAGTTCTTACCGTCCACGTTTCTGACCTGTCTTTTAAAGCTCTTTACTTCTCAGCCCTGGCTTCCAACATACTGGTTTGTATAACATGTCGGATAGATAATTACTAGCCTCCCCTTTCTACTGGGTTGGTGAAGAGTGTCACCTAGCCATTAATTCCCAGCGTGCTCAATACCTCCGGATTAACTGCCAATTTTCTTCCCATTACTGAACTACTCTCTTCACCTCCTCCACCAATTCTCTAGGCTTCTCTTAAGACTTCTCTACTTTTTGAAAACTGAGCATGTCCGGGCTATTCTCTAATCCTAGTGCTTCGCGGATTAATGGGGAAGCATCATGCAATGAGGGTTGGAGGGTCTTGTACCGGATTTGAATATGTTCTATCATTCCCCTGTCTTGCATGCAGCAACAGCAAACGTCATCCGTGGTGTCAAATTTTTGCCTGCAACACTTAGTCCTCCAGCACTCAGCCCTAGCTTCGAAAAGTAAACCACTGCCTTTGGAATTGTCAAAGGAGTTTTACCCTTTTAATCCCAGATTTAGCCGTCCTACGGAACTCCAACGTCGGCTTATCCAGCACTTTCTTTGCCAGCAAGTATTTTCTGAGTATCGTACTTTCTGTTTCACGGTTGTCTTACGAGCAGTTTCTTCCCTTTCACATTTGTATTTATCATAAATGGATGGATAGATGGATGGATAGGAGCGCCCCCTTTGAAACGGGGTGGTGGCAATTGCCACCATGCTCAGCTTTTCTTTCTTTATTTTTTTTTGTTTACTGTGTTGGCTATTCTCATTAAGAATCGCCATCATCTTTACCTACGGTTTCCTACAATTCTAACCTTATGCCACATCTCTGCTTTCCAGCCACCAATCCTCCAATTGCTTTTTGCTAACTTCCACTGCAGATTTATTTACATGACCATTGTTATCTTTAAACCCTATCAGCAATGGTTAAACAGCGCCACCTAGGGGCAAATGGGAGAAATTCCACGAGAATGGATACAAACACAAATGTGCTCATCCCCATCGGTTCCGTAGTGCAAAGGTTTGGTTTGGTTTACTGGGGTTTAACGTGCCGAAGCAACTCAGGCTATGAGGGACGCTGTATTGGAGGGCTCCGTAAATTTCGACCGCCTGGGGTTCTTTAACATGCACTGACATCGCACAGTACACGGGCCTCTAGAATTTTGCCTTCATTGAAATTCAGCCGCCGCGGTCATGATCGAACCCGCGTCTTTCGGGTCAGCAGCCAAGCGCCGTAACCACTGAGCCACCACGGCGGGTCGTAGTGCGAAGGAAGAGTACTATGCTTTTGAATCCATAATATAGCAGTTTGAATCCCCTTGCAGAAAATTATTTTTCCCGCCTATTTTTTTTTTTCCATTACATCCAGAATTAGCAGCACAACAAAAATTCCTCACTTCCGAGTGCATTACATTTAGGCTAGATTCTGAGATCCCATCACGACCCTCCCATTCCAATGCAGAGTAGGAGGCCCGATAACAATCTCTTTGGCTGACCTCTTTGCCTTCGTTTCATTAAATTTATCTCTATCTTAGGATGCTTCTGAGCCACAACCATTGTTTAAAATGCTGCAACAGCTAGGAGGCAAGTTGGGCAGCAAGACTGGAAGCTGGGGCCCTACACCCTTGCGAGAATGTGACAGACCCAAGCCACTGATTGCGACGATGCCCTGAACATGTCTTGGCTCGTCCACAAGAATACAGCTTTCTCCTGCGCAATATGACGACGCCTCCGTAGGGCGGCGCTACAGGCACCAGTGTACAGGGCCCTCAGTGCACGAATCCGCGTATTAACGCGAAAGCCTTTAATTAATGCCTCATCATTGTCGACAGAAGGCTGTCAGCAGAGGTGTCACGCTTTTTCTAGTCGGAACAGAAAATAAACCTTTGCGCACAATGGGATTCGAACCACCATCCTTCCGTATCACAGCCGAGCGTGCTAATGGCTACGCTACTTCCTGCCAATGGATATATAGCTCTCCTTGTCTAGGACGCTGGAGAGTGTTTGCAGAAAGGCGTCGAATCAGACGGACGCCTCCCAGACGTCCTCCAGTGTCTCCAGCATTTAGGATTCTCAAACAATTGTGTACTTAACATCTTAACCACACATCAGTGACACAAGCAGCAACACCACTGTGCGATGTCAGTGCACGTAAAAGAACCCCAGGTGGTCGAAATTTCAGGAGCCCTCCACTACGACGTCTCTCATAGCCTGAGTCGCTTTGGGACGTTAAACCCCAATAAACCTAACCAAACCAACCACGCTTAAGGCTTTCCCCTCACCGCACTTTACGTCAACTAAGTGCCTCCCTGAATTTTTCGATGGGGCAGGCAGACGTGGAAGCCTGATAGCTTCTTTGAGTTTGATGTGTGTACAACAGTCTGCACGTAGAGGAAACACATTTCGTCCATGCGACCATGCCTTCCGCAGCATGCTTTGAACAACTTTGTTACTTTCTAGATTTTCCCTTTCAGTGGTGCTTCGGTGGCTTGGGTGCTCGGCTGCTGACACCAAGGTCGTGGGATCGAATCCAGACACACTTCAATTTAGGCGGAGTGCGTAAAAGGGTCCCACAATGTTTATGTGCGTTATGATTCACAGAGAGAGTTAAAGCTAATCACTTGCCCTCCAATATCACACTACAGTCCACATGTAGCTACAGGCGCTAACCTGATGCAACATTACCACGCCACAGTTTTGCCGCGCGTAGGTGCAGTACCACTACAACCACTGCATGCTACTGCATGAGTACAAAACCGTGCTAGTGTATAGGTGAAATGGCACCTGTCAACTTCACTTTCATAGTTGTATGCACTGCCATTTACCATGGCGCTGGCCGAGTAAGTGCGCATTTTAGAAGGCATGTCTGCACGCTCGCCTGGCCCCACAGGTGACTGAGCATCTCCTTTCTTATCACTATTATACTGCACAACAAACCTTACTACCCTCGCATGCCTGGGTACCTTCGCAGAAATTTCTCACGTTCATCTAGTTCAATAAAATTATTACTTTATAAAACATTGGTGCGGTCCAAGTTAGAATATGCTGCATCTGTCTGGAGCCCTGGCATCGATTCACTCGTTTCAGATTTGGAAGCTGTGCAGAACCGCGCATGCCGTTTCATTCTTTCTAATTATCACCGAACAAGCAGTGTAACTGTCATGAAATCAAGTTTGTCCCTACCACTTCTTTCGCACCGCAGATCAATAGCCTCATTATGTCTTTTTCACAAAATTTACCACAACAGCTTTCTCAATCGTAAGTTACTGTCAGGACTATGTTACATATCAGCACGCGTTGATCACCGTCATAACGTTGGAATCCCATCTTGTCACACCAAATGTTTTCATGACTCATTCATACCCCGAACTTGCGTGAGCTGGAATCACGTTCCCCACGACATCGCAGGTATTTCTGATAATACTGCATTTCGTAAAGTCCTTAATGTTTCTTTCTCAGTATGTGTCGTTTATTACTGCATAAAAATTGCCTTTCACTGTCTACACACTGTTTTGATATATCCCCATTGCATTTATAATCTCATTGTCTTCCTGTGTTTTCACTTTGTCATGTATTCCTGGTTTATTTTGGTTTTCTCACCTTGTTGTTGCTGTTTAGGCTGAAATTTTTATGTATCCCCACTCCCCTCTGTAATGCCTTCGGGCCCTGAGGATACAAGAAATAAATAAATAAATAAATCTACCCACGTTAAAAGAGTTCTGTGAGCACACACTTTCTGTCAAGAATGCAAACACGGCTGTAAGCACGAACATCATGAGTGGGAAGCCCACGACACAGGCAATATACCTCCCTGCTTTTCAGCAACTTCATCACCGCTTCAGTCATCGCTGAAAATTCCAAATGACGAGCATCATTGGCGCACGCTGTAGACATTCGGCCTATGCCCGTGCAGAAGCTAGCTGAACGGGAGCGAGCAGAATGCGAACGCGGTCAGTCCAAGTGTCGACGCAGCATCATGCCCGCTCAACGCCACAGAATTGACTGAGCTCACCGTGGCTGCAGGGAGGCTGATGATGTGCTCTCCGCGGAAGCCTCAATGCCGTTTGAGGTGGCGCTGAAGGCGGACAGGGCAGTGTTGTCTGGCAAAGGAAGTACGACTGCGGAAGATACACAGATTTAGCATTGTTCACTACGTTATGCATGTAGCCAAGCACAACAGGACAAGCAACAAAGACAGAACAATGCACACAAAAAAAACAACATTGATTTATGCATGTCAATGCTAGCACGAGCCTTCCCTGAAGAAGTATTAATTATACTATTCCTAATTATTAACCCCTTCAGATACCATTTCTCATTTCGATTCAAAAGAATTTTCTTACGCCTAAATAGTATATATCCAGGCCTCAATTGAAAGCAAATTCATTAGTTTACTAATGAAACATCAAGCGGCCGTGCCTATGGTTAATTTCTTTGCACGCAAGTACTAAATGTTGCAAAAACTGCCAGAATAGTTGAAATTTAATGTTAAAATGCCAGGATTTATGAAATGGGCATCCTAGGAATCATGTAGTATTCATTTTCTTTTTTGGCATGAAAACATGTCTGAAATACAGCAAAAAAAAAAATAATCACAATGTTACTAGTGACAAAATATATATGTCCTCGAGAAAATGACGGAGGATGTGCTACCACGCTCATAGTTTTGAGGGCTATTATTCGTCACGTTCACTAGCCGACATAAAAAGTGCCCTGTTTGCAATATGAACAATGTCAGTCTGTCACACAAAGAAATCTGTGCACACACAGAGAAAAAGCTGAGAGTCTGCAATGCAAACAGTCTTGCACAGAGTGCCTTAAAGGTTAAAGACCCTTGGTAGGCTCGTTGCTAATGGCATTTTGATGAAAGAAAACCATAAAACAAAACTACAGATGCAACACAAACCTCTTATTGGGGGGGGGTTCTTCGTTATGTCTTCTCCTGGCCTATGTTTTCCACCAAGCACGCACGTAAGATGCTTTCGAATAAAGTGCGCTCATCCTGTTGATGCGTTTCTTACCTTTAATTCGTTCTTTTATTTTTGCACTTTTTAAATATGAAGCTTCTCCAACACATTACTTTCAACACATTAGGACTTTCAGTACTACTGAACATTATGAAACGTACAGCTGCATGTGACATTTCAAACTTTGTTGCACATTAAATGCAACGTTCCAGAAATGACCCAGATTTCAGTGTGGCCGGCTTTCTAACAACAGTTTGCTAAATTGTAAGGTTTAACGTCCCAAAGCAACACATGGGCTAGGAAGGATGCCGTAGCGGAGGGATCCGGATTAATGTAAACTACAAGAGGGTTTTTAATGTATGCTGACATTGCACAGCACACAGATGCCATTTACGTTTTGCCTCCATCCAAACGTGGCCATTGAGGCTGGCACTGAACCCGGTCACCCGGCTCAGTATTCAAGCACGCTATCCATTGAGCCACCACGACAGGTGTCGAAATAATGTAGCGGCTCATTAAAGGGGGGAGCCTGGTCTTGAAAAGAATTTTTATTAATGAAGTCACAGTTATGAAATTTTCAGGGCACATGCATTTTTGTGCGCTGATTCTAGACATGTCATTTAATTGCGTGTGAAACAATTCCTTAAGCACTTATGCAACTTCTATGCAAGCATTTTGCAAAGAGTTTTGAAGAAAATTTGCTGCCGGAAACTCGCTGAAATGTATGCAATTGGGTTCTCTTGACACCAAGGAATGCAATAAGGGTAAAATTATCATTCTGGCTATCATAGAACATGAGTTATCGGGTACTGAAGCTGCCACTTCAGAAAAAGGAATACACACTTTTCTTCTCATTTCTGAATTGACACCTTCAAAACCCTATAACTTAAGTTCTATGATAGGCAGCAAGACGATTTTACCCTTATTGCATTCCTTGGTGTCAAGAGAACCCAATGGCATACTACATTTCAGCAAGTTTCCCGCAAGAAATTTTTTTCAAAGGTCTTCACAAAATACATGCATAAAAATTACACAAGTGCACAAGGAATTGCTTTAGATTAAATTAAATGACATATTTAGAATCGGCACACAAGAATACATATTCCCTGAAGATTCCTTAACTGTGAATAGATTAATAAAAATTCTTTTCACGACCAGGCTTCCCCCTTAAGAGAGAGTGCCAAAGGTGCTCAAGAGGTTCAGAGGAGAAGTGTTTCCACGAAAACACTTACTGCCACTGTCCCGGACCTCCAAGTATGGCTTGTTGAGGATTTCCTGCATTGCAGAAGAAAAAATAACAAATGCGCTGGATTCGAAGTCCTTCAAAAAGCGCTCAGATCACAGTCACAACAGTGCACAGCGTGCGGACATAGGGCATCATCAGACACTCACGAAAACAGTGGCTACAGATCTTTCCAATACAGGCTTCCTGGGTGTTGCCATGTTGTTTGCTGGGCTGTTGCGAGCACGCGGTGCTAGCATGGCCGAAGTGGCAGCAAAACCAGTTTGCAACAGCCCAGCGAGAAGGTGATATCTCCCTCGCACCGAAGGAAAGGTCTATAAAGGGTGCCAAGTTTCAACTTAGGCATTGCAGTCCCTAGGGCCAAGCACGTGTACTAGTAGTAGAACACCGTTACAGTAAACTCTGATATAGTAAAGGTAAACCACAATTCCATTTTGCCTTCCATGGAAGACCACCTTTTTTTTTTGTTTATAGTAACGACAGCGTCTTCCCATGGCGACCAACGCCCCGCGCAATGATGACATCGCGGAGCACGCGCAGTATAGGACAGCTCGGAGCCACAGACAGGTAAAGGCATATTTCAAACCAACAGTCAGTGGGAAATGGATAGCAAAGTCAATAAAGTGGCGGTCTTCGAGATGGCTTAACCACCAGGCTCGTGAGCTGCAAGGAAAAGCCAACTTTGGAAAGGCCTTGGGGCCATGAGGGACAGCGAGTGACACACATGGGAAAAAGGGGGAAAAAAAAAAGCAATGTGGGCAGCTGAGTGTGCAAGGGTAGTAAACAGCACTGCGAGGTGTAGGGACGGGAGAAAAAGGGGTGGACGGTCGCAGCACTTGGTGGTGCGAAGCACGAATTAGCTTTTACTGCAGTTGATTATGTCACGCCCATTTCTTAACTATTGCCTCCTGAATGGCAATGAGGCTGCGGAAGTCTACGGCGGTATTCGAGGAAAGTTTTTTTGTTTCATATGGAATCAACTCCAGTCACTTTGCGTTATATTCGTGCAGATCCTTCCACAACACTTGAGTGAAACTGAAAATGTGATAACATAAAATGTAATAATTGAAAAGAACCAGCATATAAACTGATAATGCAGGGTAAAAGGTATTTCTATGTGGTTTTCTCAACCAACACTGTGTTTAGTAATAGCCGAATTACCAGACAGCATCCCGAGACCCATTTCATCACCAACTAAAAAAAAAAACACTAATTCCAGAGTAAAAACACTAAGTAAAAACACCAATCAGAGAATTGGTGGCATTTATTCTACGTTCAATCGTCACTCAAGGAGTATTTCGACTCTTGAGCTGGTGCACGCTCATCCCACAAGAAGTCGTGCAGCATGTCCGCTGTCCCCGCTTAGCCGTTGTTCCGCACTTCCATCACATAGCAGAGCAGCTCTTCTTTCAGTTCGGGAAACTCGCGCGGCTTGCCTCGGAAAATGTGCTTTTTGCACCTTATGTTCCTCAATGCATCCTCTCGGATGCACCATCGTCGGACGCACTTCTGGGACACGTCAAATTTCCTGCCCGCCGCACGTTTTAGTTATTCGAGAGCAAACTCCCAGCCATGCAGCTAATAAGGCGCTTGCCCATCGTGCTCAAATGGCAATGCTCAGCGGCAGCCCATGAAAGCCACTACTGCGGTGAACTCGCACGCTACCACAACTCCCGTGCCATTGACAGCCTGGAGCTGGTGCTGGTGATACTGAAGCCGATATGGACAGCAGGAGCTCATGGCTGAGGAAAAAGTTGACGACGATGATCCGTGCCTCAGGCGCCATCCATGGGTGGCACCTGGAAGCTCCTGTGCGCATGTGCGGCCTCCGCGATGAAGTGCACAGCTGCTCGCAGCCGGAGCCAATCACAGAGGCAGTGGCGCGTGCATTTAGAAGGCTATTCCCGCGTGGGTCATGGAAAGTTTGGGTGTGGCCCTACACGTATTTTTTTTTTTAATATTTGCTTTGGGAAAACAGGGTGCGGCCCTTACAGAAGAGAAATCAGAGGAGAATCAGAAGAGAAAAACGCATCTGTGTGCAAAATTTCATGAGATTCTAGCCATAAATAAAAAAGTTAGTTTTAAGACCCTCATCCCCCTTAACCATAGGGTGCATGTCTCAAATCTCTTCTTTGACTTGGTGCAGTGCGTGTGCAATGTAATTGACATGTTTGAAGAAACATGAGACTCTGGAACGTGGTGTTCATGTATGAAACTTGGTTAGTTGTTACGACTATCAGACTTTCATACTGGACCCCATTGGACCACAAGCTGCAGCAAGCATTCATAAATTCATGCTGAATCATCCCACTGTTAGTTTCCTCCACAAAGCTTGCACTCGGGATCACAGGTCAACAAAAGAATCAGTTCAGGGGAGACAGGTCATCGGCAGGGATCGGATGTTTCGTCCATTTAGAAAAAAAAATGGCCGAGTCAGGCACATTCGCTCGAATGCTCTCAATATTTTCTATGTAAATTCTCTTGAGGTGTGGCTTCATTGGAGTTGTCTTGTCAGGGATGCCATATTCAGTCGATTTAGAGATGAAGTCCTTAACTGCTGGATGATCCAGCTTGTGAGAGGAAGATGTCAGCACTCGCCAGTGTGGGTGCTATCGCCCCCCCACGAATATCGTGGCAAATGGTACCATAAAAACCGAAATATAGGTCGAACTTTTTTTCAAAAAACCATGGGAAAAAGTCGACCCCCGTCTTATATACCGGTCACTGGCAGAAAAACTACGGAAGTCTTGCAACAATGGGCGGCTGAAGTCAACAGCCTCCATCACCATCGCCATCAGCAGCAGCGCGGTATGGCGACGTTGTGACACCGCCAGTTTGCGTTTCCATTGTCACAAAGTTATTTTGGTTTGTGGCTGGGTGTTGTCGGCGTGGAAATCTCTCCCCACAGAGATGGTGTGCAAGTCTTTTAGAAAATGCAGCATAAGCACTGCGCTAGACAGCACAGAGGATGATGCTCTATGGGACGTGGGCAGTGAGATGCAATTGTCATCCGACTTGAGTTCGGACGTCTCTGATGACTCGGAGTAATACTTGCGCACTTCGTACCCTTCTCCGTGCTGTACACCCGGCCAATTCTCTTACAGTATCGCGCGACCATTGCTTTGCGTGTTTGTCAGCACCTTATCACGAAGCGGCGAAAAAATTAAGAGTAAGCGCATGTGTACACATCTGTGTATCACGCTTGTTTCGCCGCTCAGCGCCGTTAATAAGGTGAGGTTAATAAGGTTAATAGGTAATACGAGCAGCATCTAAATGAAAATATATACTGTCACCATTGTGCAACCAGTTGAGTCGCATTGATGTAAGGGTGTGACTCGGTACTTTTGCCACTGAGAAAGATTTTTTTCATTGTTAGAATTGGTTAGTTGAGGCGTTGAACTACATTCCAGTCTGACCTACATTGCGGTTTTTACGGTAGGTCGGATGAATTAAATTTTTGTCTGGGCTTGTTGGTTGTACTCAGAGGAGTGAGGAAGCCCGAACAGACGAGGACAAATCGAGAAACCCATCCCGTCAGTTGTGCCTCTACCCCGATCTGTTCTCGCTGCCTCCTCCAAGCAGTGGCGGGCACTCCTCACCTCAGGCACGAGGCGCAGCATGTTGTCGAACCACATGTCCGCCTGGCGATGCACCTGGTTGGCTATGGCCCTGGCGGTGGCAATGGAGTGGTCCATGGTGCACTGCAGCTCACTCACCATCAGCTCCAGGTACCTGCAGTCCAAGGGGCACACCATCACAAGACTGGAGGAAAACACCTTGTCACAATGAATTACGATACAGCGAAGTAAATGTAAAATGCCTTTGGTCACACTTTCTTTCAAGGGCATCCTACTGTTGCACCTGAGCCAAAGCACAACATAATTAGCATCAGAGTTTTGTTTGCATGTAGCTTGTACAACTATTAACCTGGCCTTCCAAGCACTTGAATCACCCAACATGCAAAAGTGGCCAGTTTGCTTGTAGCCTGTAAAACAGCCACGAATGGTGAAAAAAGCAACTCTTAATGAATAACTGAAAAATAGAAACGAAAAAAGGTTGTTACAAGATACGATAAAGCAAAATATTCAGCATTATCTCTGCGCAAAAAGGGGAGTGCTGCCGAGAAATATTGCAAACCAAGAGTCAGATTCCTTCTCCCATTATTTATTTATTTATTTATACAGAATACCCCTAAAGGCCCTCGAGAGGGTATTACATGGGGGGGGGGGGGGCAGAGGCAATTGAACAGAATAAAAAAAAACCACAAATATAAAACAAACAACAAAAGCACAAATAAGACACTTTGGATGAAATAAGTAAGCAAAAGAATCAATCAAAAGCACAAATAAGACACTTTGCATGACATATAAGTAAGCAAAAGAATCAAAAGAATGGCAGTGCGGCAAAGAACAAAGATTACTGCAGTATTAAAATTATACAAACAGAACACTAATACAATGAATCTTTTTAGTAACATACCCTGCAAAAAAGGAAGCCATGAACAAATAAAATAAGAATGTATGCGAAGAGTTAAGCAGTAGTTATTGAAGATATAAGTTTAAAATATTTATCAGGATAAGTGGTGGTTGCGATATGTGAAGGCAGAGTGTTCCAGTCAGATATTGTGCGTGGTAAGAATGAATGCGCATAGATAAATGTTCTGCAAGTGAAACATCTAACTTTAAAGGGATGATCGCGGCGGTCAAAAATCTCTAACATAATGAAGGAGGTGTTCTGTCATTTTTACGCTGCAGAACCTAACAAGGCCGGGGTGGACCGAAGAAATTGAACCTCACCACTCAGATGTGTCTTTCGTGAAAGTATTCGTGAAAGTACTCGTGAAAGTACTCGTGAAAGTATTCGTGAAAGTATTCATGGTGTTATGCAGTTCAGAACGAAAAGACTGCACACACCGTCGCAGAAATCAAAGCAACATAGTAAGCTGGAACAAAGACAGCAACTAGCATAGTACGGCAAAGAACCAGAATAGGATTGAAAGTTTAAAAAAGCATGAAATAAATAAAGCATTGACTTTAATTTACTAGGCAAAATAGCCCTCCCGACAGCCCAGGTTCAAAGGAGATGTCAACAAAAATAAAATAACAGAACATGTTTTCTGAAGAGCTTAAATGAACCGACAACTGACCAGACCATTATGTGAGTTGCGATTGCACTGATGGGATATCTTGCCTCATCTATTTTTTTTTGGCTTTCTTCCTCTCACAAAATTCCTAGACCCTTCTGAGAAACAGCTAACTATTGATGCAGGCACAGACCGGCCGTCGAGGAAATGCTATGTGCCATTTAGAGGCCGCCAGCGAACGAAAAAGCAAAAAGTTTCTCTCATGACCGAGGCTGAAATCCTTAGGCCTGCCAGGGCCAGGCGACAAAGGCTGTGTGGCACACATCGGGCATGCTTAGTTTCACGAGAGCTGCTTCCAGAACATTTTAGCACCAGAGCCATGTTGTCCAATTCAGTCCCATGGCGAGACATATCACGCGACTAGATAAGGCAACGCCGCTCCAGTGCTAAGTGTCCTAGAAACTCGCCACCCCATGGCGTCACATTTGGTGGGAGATTTCTGCGAGCCTAGAACGCAAAGTCACATGACCACAGTCATGCCACTGCCTCTCGCAAATAACAACAGCGGCAGTGACAAACAGTTCTCGTTGAGTCATGTGTCTTCCCATCAAGGGTAACCAATAATAAATACTTTTCGCTTCACGCCTAACACAGGAAGAAAAAGCAAACAAAAAGAAAGGTGCTTAGAGAGCAGAAAAGCAACACATCTTTTGAGTCATGGCACTGCAATGTTTCGCTCTTTCCACTCATACCGGATCGAGTCGGGGCTGAGCGTGGTGCCGGGAAGGAGTGAAGAGTTGCGTGGACGCCCCTTCTTGGTGCGAGGCATTTTCACTTCACACTATCAGTGCAGGCTACGTGAAGCAGGGGAGGATGAGTCAGCAGCGGGAGGTAGGCTACCTGCCAGAAAAAGTAAATAAAAGAAAAAGTAAAACGGCCCGAAACAGCTCCGTTTGAGCGGCCACTTCACTAACGACAGCGCCAAGGCCTCGTACTACAGCAGAACGGGCTCTTAGCAAATGCTTGCGTATCGAAGCACGAAAATAAAGAGGCGCCTACCTCGAACTCGTTTCAAATTGACGGCCGGTCCGGCGGGATGTCACCTTCACTAACCAGTATCCGGCGACGCAGTGTCCAGGCCCGAATCGCCCGAGTCGCCCGAGTCGCGCGCTGCCCGTTTTTGAATTAACGCGGACCAGTGCGCGGACACATTGGACTAAGGGCACAACAATGAAAAAAAAAATTCTTTCTGCGATGACTTGTGCAGTGGCGCTACAGTCGTGTAGCAAATTCTAATACCACTTTAGTTCAAACGTTAATTAATTTTAATTAGAATAAAATATTTTTAACATATTTTTTATTGAAAATAACACTTCGATTTTTAATTTTTAACAAAAATACTACTGGCACTAAGACCGTCTTGCCGCTGCTTACCTCTTCCACCCTACTGACACTCGTACGTCTAGGCTGATCTGTGCATGGCGTAACATTTTTCATCTGTCTAGACGTGGAGGCGCGCCTAAAATACTGGCACTATATTCTATATTCTAGCCATATATTCTATATTCTATATATATAGCCAGTATATTCTAGGCACTATAGCGTGGGTGATTGTCGTCTTTGCTAGCGCGTCGTGTGCCGGATCAATTTTGATTCATCATGCCGTTGGAAAATTTGGAAGAGGAGAGTCTGGAGAAGAATCCCAACCTCGAGTTGGCGCAGATGAAGTTTGTGTTGGCCCATCATGAGCCCAAGAACGACAAGATCAAGCAAGACCTCATGACGGCGATCACCGAGCACAGTAAGCACCTGAACTTGTTCGCGGTCGGTCAGCAGTACAGTTTCCTTTTCCGGCTGACCCGTGAAATGCCGTCGTGATAATAAAACGCGTGAACTATGTTTCTCGTGCGAGCGGTGTATCGAGCACTTTCTGCCGCTTGCGAATGGGTCTCGAGTTGTCTTGGGGAGAAGTCCTGTCAAAGTTCATTGAAAGACTTGCGGTATAGCATAGGTGGAGTGCAAAAGAACATAACATTCAAGGCATATGATTCGTCTGGACGTCACACGACACGTTAAAGATGCAGACCACCTCGAGAGCGGGCTCATAAGTGCTAGTTAGTATGATCCGTGCCTTGTACGCAGCCTTCAAAGCCGCGACTTATCGCAGTGACTCAGCTGGATAAGCATCTTCGATATTTTGCAGACTCCGATGCTTTCCGTTAAACTTCCGGGCGTTGCTGTTTGCTAATTATCTTTCGTTTAGTTGGCTATTTCATTTTACAAACATATGTGCACCGGTCAACATGCGTTGGCTCGTTAATCTCCACCGCCAATGTGTGCTACTCACCTCTGTAAACCTTAGGGCATTGGCTACCCCTCTGAATGCTACCTGTCGAAATAGACATGCCTGGCTTGTGGTACTGGCACACGATGCCAACCAGGCGATATTGAAGAGCTCCAGTGCTTAATGACCATAAGGAACGGAGCAAACATAGTAGCGCAATGCTGCAAATTTTGGTCTGGGAGTAAAAATCTTAAAACAGCTAACTTGTCAATTACTTTGTAGCTTTCTGTGTTGAGATTCACTGCGTCTCAGGGTAGGCAGCCTGTACACACACTATCAAACAAACTCGAAATGTGTGATCTCCACGTGTGGGTTTCACAGAGTTGAACAATGAAAGTTTGCCGTGAATTTCGCTGTATTTTCATGAAGTTAAGTTTCTGTGTGGCGTGCAGAATGCTGGCACTGGCTACGCTGATGTCTGTGTATGACACTGTTGATGGGGAATGCATTAATACTACCGAAAGTATGGCTATTCTCACAACTGAGCTGGATACAATGTCTTGCAATGGTGACATGTTTAACAAACACCGGCTTGGGGCTGGGGTGTTCAGGGTGCAAATGCTCAGTCTGCAAATGTAAGACAGTGTGTGCATTGAATCAATGCCAAATAGTCTGAGAACACATGTTCTGTCACATCCCGACATATTTCCTTCACACACGAGGTGCTTCTAAAGTTCCTTTTGGAAAGAAAAAAAAAAATTCTGGACTCATCGCAAAGTGCACAAGTCTGCCCTGCCTTCTTCAGTTTTGCAGCACTTACTCTCTCAAACTAATAAAATCTTTGAAATGACTCATTGTTCACTACTAGCGCTTGAGCATGTTTGCTAGTTGTGCACGTCTTAGCTTCATTTATTAGCAGTTTAGAACTTTCTTGTGAGAGCAACTTCGAGGATGGGTCTGTAAGCACGCCCATTTCTTATCCTACAAGCTGATGCAGCCCTTAAAACTCTTTCAAACAAGTTTTGAACTTTTGTTGTTTTGGTAGTGTTGATAACATGAACACACGGTCAGTATGGTGAAGCATTTTAGTTCGAAAGGAACCTGCAAGGTCTGTGAGACACCACTCATGAAGGCAGTGGGTGGGATGAAGGGAATAGACAGAAATGAAAGTTGATAAATGTATAGCCTGAGTACGTACTGTTACTACATAGCAAGTAACAGCGTACTAGTTGTCCGGACAATTTCTGCCTTCATAAACCTCCTATTGCTATCGCTTTAAAACAAGAATTTCAGAGCTGCCATGGTGGCTCAGGGGTTATGGTGCTCAGCTGCTGACCTGAAAGACGTGGGTTCGATCCCAGCTGCGGCAGCTGAATTTCGATGAAGGCGAAATTCTAGAGGTCCGTGTGCTGTGCGGTGTCAGTGCACGTTATAGAACCCGAGGTGGCGGAAATTTTCGGAGCCCTTCACTACGGCGTCCCTCATAGTCTGAGTTGCTTTGGGACGTTAAACTCCAATAAACCAACCAATCGACTTGTTTGCAGACATGGCCCCTTTCTACGAGGAGACCTGTGCTGAGCTTGGCTGGCCCGTAGACCAGCGTCTCCTGAACAACATGAAGACAGCCAACACGGCCGAGATTGCGCGGCTTGACTCTGCCATCGAGGATGCCGAGAAGAACCTGAGCGAGATGGAAGTCCGTGAGGCCCACCTGGCCAAGGCTGAGTACCTCAGCCGCATAGGGGACAAGGTGCGTTGCTGGTAGAAAGAGGAAACTTTCCGGGCCTGGGTTGCAAAATTGAATCCCAGTTGCAGAAGCTGCATTTTAATGGAGGTGAAATACGAAAGCACCTCTGCACTGTACTATCACTGAGAAATGAAACGTGAACAAGACAATTGAACCACGCACTGGAAAATGCACAGCTCTTAGCCAGGGGAAGCTGTATACTAGCTCCTGCTATTTCAATTTCGAAGGCATAAAGTCTCTTGTTATTGAACCGCGCTTGTATTTCCAATACAGGAGCTAATATGTTGGTGTTTTTGTGTTGCCACCTCAGTTTTCTTGTTCGCATTTCATTCGTTGCTGCTTTCATTTGTTGCGTTGCGTGCTGGCAGGAGGCAGCACTGACGCAGCTGCGCAAGACGTACGACAAGACGGTGTCTCTGGGCCACCGTCTCGACCTGCTGTTCCACCTGATCCGGTTGGGGCTGTTCTACCTCGACCACGACCTCATCACGCGCAACATCGACAAGGCCAAGAGGCGAGCACTGCGTTTCTCGGAGGCACCCCTCCCTCCCCCTCCTGGACTGGCTTTTTGTGCTCCTCTGTTTGTACTCTTCTTCTGGATCCTGCACGTCCTGCTTAAAGGTGCAGTGACGAGGAATCTGAACTCGTCTCTTTGCCACAGGAACTCAATCTACACATTCCCAGCATTCTTGGAAAACTTCGATTTATTGCCCTGTGTGGCCGATTTCCCTAATTAAATCGAATTAACATCTGGCTCCCGCCTTTTTTTTTAGTTCTCCCCCGTGCGGTGGGCGGAGTCGACCAACGCGTGGAGTGCCTTTCACCCAGTCCCATGGTGGCATGCCGCTCTGCCATCGGCGGAGTAATACATAGTAGTCCGTAGTAGCAAATAGTCTGGGCGTATTTTTATTTCTGCGGGCTTATTTTGCGGCTATATTATCTGTGAATGAAACTATTTATTCACGGAAACCTAAAAAAAAAACAAAATAAAGCGAAAGCAAAGCCTCCACGGAGCTGGCTGAAAGGTACTCCACGCGTTGGTCGACTCCGTCCACCGTACGGGGAGAATTCAAAAAATAAAGGCGGGAGCCGGACGTTAATTCGATTTAATTAGAGAAATCGGCTACACAGGGCAATAAATCGATGTTTCTAAGAATGCTGGGAACGTGTAGATAGAGTTCAAGCGGCACAAAGACGAGTTAAGATTCCTCTTCAGTGCACCTTTAAGCTCCACACTCGCTGACCCTCTGCTGTTGCACATACCCCTGCTGTTGCTGCTTCCCATGTCTGGCTCTCTTGCCTCCTCTGTGCCGTTCTCTTCCTTGTTTCATGGCCTCCCGTTTGAGAAACTGCGCTGTCTTCCAAATGTCCTGCTTTTGTTGCTCTGCTGTCTTCTGTTGAACTTCCGGTGTCCTTCTTCACGGGTCTCTTCGGGGCTTGTTTTGCCTCTTCATTTCAGTTTCTTCTCATTTGTCGCAATGGTTTTAGTTGGTGCTTCCCATTTAAGGTGGGAAGCTCGACTTAGAAAAAAATTTTTGTTAATAAAGTCAGTTATGCAGCTTTCAAGAAACATGTATTTTTTTGTGCTGATTCCGAATGTGTGATTTAAATTTATGTAAAACAAGTCCTCGTGCACTAATATAATATGTTGTGTAACTTTTTGCCGAGAGCTTTCAATAAATTTTGCTGCAGGAAACTTGCTAGGATGCACGCCATTGGCTTGTCTTGACGTCAAACTATGCAATAAGGCCAAAATTATTATCCTGCCTATCATAGAAGTTGAGTTGCAGGGTTTTGAATTTGCCACTTCACAGAGGGGAAGCAACTGATGATTTCAAAATCCTGTGACTCGTCTTCTATGAGAGGCAGGATGGTAATTTTGCCCTTATTGCATAGCTTGATGTCAAGAGAAACCAATGGCATGCAGTCTAACAAGTTCTCTGCTGTAGAATTTCTTTCAAACTCTCGGCAAACGTTATCTAACATATTGCATAAGTGCACAAGGACGTGTACATGAAATTAAATTACATATTTGGTATCAGCACGCAAAAATGCATGTTCCCCGAAGATTTCATGGTTGTGACTTCATTAATAAAAATTTATTTCTAAGACCCTCTTCCCCCCTTAAAGCACTGGTTGCAGGTTCCCCTCAGAACCTCCCTTGTCTCCCTGTAGGGGGCCGTACTGATAGCCAGCATGCCAACAGAGCAGTGTTGTTCTCTGAGCGGTTTTCTGCAGTGACGGAACTTAAGTGACTCCGGAAAGCATGGCTGGCCGCTCTGCATGTGATCAGTGTCTTTACTGGGTTGTATGAACAAGTTCCTGCAGTCTTTGTTGAGAGCGCTGGTGTAGGTGTTGAATACTGTGTTCATTCACATCACTATGTAAGATCGCCGGAGAACCAGAAGTGCAGACTTCAGCCTCGTCACAGTTCTTGCTGCCAACGCCAGTTAGTTGTTGAGTGGGTGCGATACGTATGACGAGCGCTGCATTTGCTACTTTTGTCTGCTTTGGATCTGTAGTTTGGGTTTTTCCACTCGTGTGAAGTAAGTTACATAGCGATTGGTGACAAACCCTGTGTATTTTTAAGCCCCTGCCTGAAAAAGAAGAACGAACAATAAGGTGAGCACCCACTGTGGCAACTTAGTGGCTGTCATGTGTGCCTGCTCAATGCAAGGATGCGGGGTCGAATCCCAGCCTTGGCAGCCACATCTCACTGCTGGCAAAATGTAAAAACACCAGTTTGCTGTCTGATGTCATTGCAAGTTGAAGGAACACTCAGGACAGATCGAAGTTGACCTGGGCTGATAGATTACTACGTTTTAATGACAAAGGGACTACCTTCACTGAAAACGGAAGCTTTTGTTCATTTGGAGAAGGTTGAAAAATCAAAAAAAGGGGTAGCCATCACCATCTGTTCTCACAAACACTTCATCGAAAGAACAAAGACTTCATCGAAAGAACATACGCTCCTCAAGCCACGACCGTGTATGCAGACGCGTCTTGGAGAGGAGGAGACACCAAAATCGCTGTGGCGGCGGTGGTCGATTCGTCTTTACGCGAAATGACCAGCGCGTCTCTCCGAGGCTGCACAGCTGCAGAGTCCGAGGAAGTAGCCGTTGCTCTAGCGGTGGCGGAGGGCTATAGAACCGGGCGGTCGCTAACAATACTCACCGACTCTCAAACAGCCTGCCGAAATTACATGAATGGCAGGATAGGTCGTCACGCGCTCCGTATACTCCTCGCAGCGAGCGACAGAATTAAAAACCAGGAAGAACAAAGCGACAAGATCCCACACAAAATTGTGTGGGTACCGGGGCACACGGGGGTGGCAGGGAACCAAGAGGCCGACAGGATAGCTCGAGGATACATTACTTTCCGAGCATCCGATGAGCCCGCGGAACTCGCGCCAGCACCCAGGGATTACTCGGCCATACTACAAAACTACAGAGGCAGAAGATTGCGGTATCCCCCACCGCACAAATCTCTCAGCAGAGAGGAAGCTGTCACTTGGAGACAATTACAAACAGGCTCTTTCCCAAACCTACATATACTAAACAAAATGCACCCTACCATATACGCGGACAAATGTCCCTGGTGCGACGGAAAACCTACTCTCTATCACATCACATGGGCCTGCCAAAAGATAGACGTGGTCCCCAAAATACAAAACCCGAGTGCGGAGCAGTGGGAGACTCTGCTGTCCAGCGACCGCTGTGAAGACCAAGAAGGTCTGGTACAGCGAGCTCAACGGGCGGCAGTGGCCAGCGGAGCCCTGGACTGAGGGCAACCGACCACTGATTAGAGGCGGACGACTTCGACAGAGAAGACTCCTGGGGGTAAAATCAAGGAGAAAACGTCTCTGAAGATGCTCCCAAACCGCAGGAAAAAGGACTAGAGTAAAATAAAGTTTTTCCTTCCTTCCTTCCTTGAAAACTTAGCTAATTATCCCATTCACTACTGTCATTTGTGGGACACCCTTCGATAATAGCTATGTAAACTTGCCTCCGTAGTATCCGTCCGGAGGCAAGCGAGTTGCATGCATTGGCTGCGCTGTATTGTAGTGATGATGATGATGATGTCCTCAGGCTTAATGGCACAAACCCTCAAGTGCAGCCTTCGTCGTTTACCTTGGTGAAGCTTTAATCTAATCCTGTATAACTGTAAAGCTAATGCTGTATGGGTAATGCTGTATATAACTAGGAGCTTTTTTCTGCACTTTGTCCAACTTGTTTTTTCACGAACGCCACAGCTAACTTTGTATATTTAGGTGCCATTTTTCTTATATGCGCTGTTCTTCCTCATCAACTCCAGTTTGTCTAATTTACCCGTTTCTTGTACCTCTCCCCTCTATAATGCCTTAATAGCCCTGAGGGTGTAGTAAAAAATAAATAAAAACCTTTCCAACTGATGGGTTTTCTTTCAAGGCATTTTAGAGAAAGCAAAATTTATGCCCTTTACTTTTGAATTAAGGTTAGGGCAAGGTTACACAACGTCTATTTGTAACGTTCCGAAAGCGATAGAAAAAAAGATGCATTTAGAACAATACCGGGTGTTTCAGCAAACACTTTCAAATTTTCAAAACTAGGCTTTTTCGGGTAAAATATGGTTTTTTCGGCAAAGTACTACCAATTCTGGCGGAAACCAGAAAACCGATGAATCGTGTTAAGTAGTAGGCTGGTTAACTAATTTTTAATAATTAACTTTTTAACTAATAGAGTTAGGCGCCTAGCTGCAGTTAAAGATTTGTAGACGGTCGTTAGTGATAGCCATATCAGTCTTTATAATTTCGAAAACACGATTACCCTTGGCGCTGTGTATGGACAAAGTTTGTTTCTTTTCGTCTAGTTACGTGCGCTGGAGGGGTTGCTTTGCCTGCATTCTTTCGATAACGCATGTATTTTCGCACGATGCAGCCAGATTTCGTCGAGCCACTGCAGCGAGGGTAATCGCATTTTCGAAAAACTAAAAACTGATATGGCTATTACTAACGACTGGATACAAATCTATAACCGCAATCAGGCGCCTAACTCCTCTATTTCCAACACCAGTAATACTATGCCACAAAACTATTTTAAGCATGAAATGCTTTTAGCTCCCGTTGTCGGCAGTGTGGTGACGTCACACCGAGACCGAGAGCCATCATCCGGGCACTGAAATCCACTCATCCGGGCAGTGAATTCCACTCATCCGCGCACTGAATTCCACTCATCCGGGCACTGAAATCCACTCATCCGGGCACTGAAATCCACTCATCCGGGCACTGAATTCCACTCATCCGGGCACTGAATTCCAGTCATCCGGGCTCTGAAACGAGAACATCCGGGCACCGTACGAGACTTAACGAGATTTAACGAGACTCTCTAAGCCCTCCTACGCAACCGGCATGCAAGCGCCGGTCGGTCTCCTAACGAGACAAAAAATAACTGCTGCCAGTGCCTTCTCAATGTTTATCAAGATATCAGTGGAGCTGTGGGTTTGATAATGCACGGAATTATAATTTCCGATTTCTAATAACGCGTGCAAAAAGCACATAAATGCCACGTTACACTTCGTTGTCATACGTGATCCGGGGGAGAAGCGCTGCGTTCAAAGGGCAAGGCAACGGGTGGTGGCGTTCCTCCCTTCCTTTATGGTGCGGTTCGGGTGTCCACCGAGATGGCAGAGAATTACTGCGCCATTTCCTTTTGGGTGGTGGGCGTTCCTCCCTTCCTGTATGGTGCGGTTCGGGTGTCCACCGAGATGACATTAGGCCCGTAAACATTTCATGCTTACTCTACTCTCGTTTACGGGAGAGGCAGAGATTTCTTTTTTTTACCTGAAGAAGCGTATTTTTGAAAAACACCCGACATGCAAACGTTTGGCCAAAACGAAAAATATCACAAAATTTTAACGTGTTAAACTGAGTAGACGTGCGAAAGCATGTGTTTAGCCTGGTTGGCTCACAGTTTTGCTTTGCTGGGTCGCCGGCACCTATGGCGACGATATTGGACTTAGGTTAAGCACTGACCGAGCTTAAGCTGATCTGGTCCGTTCGCGCCGCAGATGGAGGTTGATGAAGACGGCGATGAGCAGTGCAGAGCGGGAGTGTGTCTTGCAGTTTGTATGGTCTGCTCGCGGGCAAGGCAAATCTCGCGCCGCTCACCGCGGGTAGTCTCGGACCCCTTCTTCCCGAGTGGTGGGGCGGGGGGAGAGAGGCGAGGAGAAAGCCTTTATAAGGCGAGACCGGAGAGGCTCGCGGTCTCTCGCTCTCGGACCAGCCCTGCAAACGGACCACCTGACCCAGCTGCTGCCATGGCCTGCCAGCGTTGAGTCATGGAAGTACTGCAGGAACCGTTTCCGCAACCTTCTCGGGACCACGACTCGGAAAGGGGATGCTATCGCCTCTTCCTCGTCAAGTTGGGGAATATAGCGGAGCAGCAAGCCATCATCGCCCAGCAGATACGCGTCGTACTTGCCCTCAGCGTTCCCGGTGCAAGCTGCGCTGCTCGCAAGCTCCTTCAGCACCCGAGACGCTGAGAGACGGTGGCCCGTTAGAAGCGATTATTGCGTCTTTCTCAGGACCCAGTAGTCAGCGCCGAAGGCTCGCGGAAACTTTACTCCCGTTTTCGGATTGCTTCACGGAGAAACCGGGCAGAACCGACCTGCTTCAGCACGAGATTCAGACGGGTGATATGCGCCCTTTCAGGTGTAACCCGAGGCCGTTAAGTGCGCATAAGAGGCAGCTTCTCGACTGTGCCCTTGACGAGATGATTGACACCGGTGCGGTGAGACCCTCACAAAGTCCCTGGGCGTCACCAGTGGTTCTAGCGCCGAAGAAAGATGGATCGGTCAGGCTGTGTGTTGATTATCGTAAGCTCAACTCACTGACGCCTACGGTTGCGTACCCTTTTCAGTCGATCGAGGCTGTGATGTACGCATTAGGGAACGCGAGGTTCTTCACAGTCCTAGATGCAAGCAGAGGGTACCTGCAGATTGAGGTGGCCGAAGGTGACATTAAGAAAACCGCATTCACCTGCCACCGCGGGCTCTTCGAATTTACTCGACTCCCGTTTGGTTTGTCTAACGCCCCGAGCACGTTCATGCGACTGATGGACATCGTGCTGGGCGATGCAAGGTTCAACTACGCCATGGCCACGGTGTAAGAATACATTTAGGTGTTGACACTGCGCTCGGCGGCGCGACCAGGACTTGTTCGCCGCTCCCTGCGCTTCTCTCGAACGCTGACAGATGGCGCTACGCACCCGGGGCCCCTAGTCGCCGAGCTTCGGCAGCCGTAATGCAGATGCCACGGGATCTTTCGGTGCCGCTGCGTGTACGCGTGCTTTGTGAAGTGCGGCAAGACAACGAAGGATTGAAACTGCTGTCGACAGCAAATAATTTTGGGCTACTTCGTGTTTTTCTTGCTGAGACTGCATGAATGGGCGGAACAGCAGCGAGGACGCAGCCCTGTGCTGCTTCCGAGCTCGTTATCGAAATGCGTTCATAGCAAATTTTTTTTTCATTCATCCGCACGACTGCTGTGAGCATAGTTAACTACACTGCCTCTTAAATATAAAAGGTCGGACTCAACGCGCCCACATTTGGCCTGAAGAGCCTACGCGTACATTCAAACATTGCTTGAGCAGTGTATTGCGCCAATGCTGCGAGATGACCGCCGTGTTGAGAACATGGTTAACTTCGGCCACCTGGAGTTCTTTAATTTGCACAGAAACCTCAAGGACGTTTCCGCATTTCGCCTATGCGTCGATATATGCGTCGATATATGCACACTCGGGTTGGATGTTGTGGTACATCTCGCCACCGGGGCCACCAGCGCATACGTGCAGGTTGTGAAACTTGTGAATCACACTCTCCAAGTCGCTTAGGCCGCATGGAACAATATCGCCGCTTATGGCGTTGACAGTTATAGGGTGACCATAAATGAAGGCACGCAGTGACAGCATTCCGCTGGATGAAACTGTAGCATCTAATGACTTCCTCAGGAAAGGTGCCTGGTCGCGTTTCTTCGCCAAAGCCACTTCCGTGAAGACTACAGCCTCCACACCAATGCTATCAACAACTTGTCTTGCCCACGAGGTTCCTGGAAGTTGAATGCTGGATACATAACTCGAGAGACATGAAAATGTGAGCGGTTCCTTTTCATCTTGGCCGCTGACAGACACTCCCTCGTGACTTTCCTCGACTAATCCGAGGCTGCTGCATGCTGCCAATGGTGCTTCAGTCTGGACGTGACACAATCCATCTGGACCACCCTGATGTGGACTCGTGCGGTTGTCCTGACGAAAAATGAGAGAAATTATATCAGTGGAAATGGATTTAAGGTATTGTTATAAAACATATGCTACTATCAAAAGCAGCCAAACCCAAAAAGCTACAGGCAAAAGTTTCGCCGACTGCTTCAAAAGCTAAGGGCTTAATCAAGCTGTATGTTAACAACAGCTAAATTATTTAATGTCCTGGGCTGGGCAGTTACTATTAACCTGTATTGCAAGCAACTGTATCTCGTTATCCAGGGGCACCTATAGGTATCTATGGCATGCTGGGAGGACCGATACGGTTAGCAGAAAGTTATGCACAGGGAACACTAAGCACCTAGAATATTAAGTACCCGGAGCAGTGCAGAAGAGAACAAACCTTAACGTCATGAACGCCAAGGAAGACGGAGGTGGCACTTGAGGAGGTGCCTCCAAGTTCCATGGTGGGAGAAGGGCACGTTCCTTGATCACTCCACTCACATGTCTGCAGTTTCTTCTGAGGGCTCGATGATGGATCGGTGCCTTTTTGTTTTTCACAGACCGTCCCAACGGGCAGTGCGACAGCGGCGGGAGCGGGCCGCTTGCTTGACTGATCGCCACACGTGGCCGTAGACTGTCGTTTTCTAGGAGGCTTTCTTGACCTTGTCGGTTTTGTCAGATATTTCGGACACCCGGGAAAAATACTGGGCACAGCATTCGCCGACAGCACCGGGATCTTCTTCGGTACATTTAAAAGTACCTTGCCATTGAACTCGGCATAGTACGATTTTGATATCATATGCTCGGGAAAGTGCTTCGCGCAGACGTGGTCGTTCGGTTGCAATATCCTATCTGCTCTGGGAATTGCCCGGCGCCAAAGTTCTAAGCGAGCAGGCTCCGACGGAGCTTTAAAAAGTGAAACTTGATCCGGACAACTCCGGTAGCCCGAACTGCAGTTGGGTACGAAGCACTTCTTACCCATAATTGCGTCTAGCAGACTTCTGGACCCGGCTGAAGTTGACAGGTGTGTCACAGCAACAAACAACAGATCACAGACACAATGCACATAGGCCGCGACGACCGTCCATGGCGTCGGCCCGCGCCACCACGTGCGCTTCCACAACTGTCAATCCGGCTTGTGCCAAACCGCGACACAAAAAGCTAGTTCTAGCAAAATTTGCTCGTCCACGATGGAAGCTGACGACGTGGAAGCTGAGATCGTGGTGTTCACAGCTTGTGATGCACTCTCTCAGCCCAAAACATCGACCAACGCAGCCTAAAAGGGCACCTAAAGCAGGGCACGCCGGAGAAGGGAATATACGGCTCTGGGCACGCCGCTTGCCGCACCGAAAGCGAAGGGCCTCTGCTCCGCAGCGCCCCCGCGCCGCTGCGGTCGGCGCATGTACTAGAGGGCGAACACAATCTGTGCGCGCTCTCCGCCGCGGCGGGCGGCCAGTGTCAACACCTAAATATATTCTTACACCGTGGCCATGGCGTACCTCGACGACGTTGTGATATTCTCACAGTCGTTCGAGGAGCACCTCATTCACCTGAATTCCGTTCTCGATAGAATCAGACGTGCCGGTCTAACCATTAATCCAAAGAAAGTGCAGTTGGCATCGAAGAGAGTGAACCTCTTGGGCTTTGTCGTGGATGATGGCACACTGAGACCGAATGATGACAAACTGCAGGCAATTCTGAACTACCCCTGCCCCATGGATGTGAAAAGCTTGCAGAGGTTTTTGGGGATGGTTGCGTTCTACAGGCAATTCATCCTGCGCTGTTCGGAGCTTGCAAGGCCGCTGAACCTGCTGTTGCGTAAAGGCTCGAAGTGGGTCTGGGGCAAGGAACAGAGTGACGCATTTGTTGCCTTGGCTCGCGCGATAGCGAATACCGCTAGTCTGCGCCTCCCCGACCTGAACAAGCAGTTTGTCTTGCAGACAGACGCTAGTGACTACGGTGTTGGAGCTGTTTTGTTGCAGGAACACGAGGGCAAACTGCGCCCTGTCGCGTTCGCTAGTCGCACGCTCACATCAGCGGAGCTGAATTACTCCGTGACCGAAAAGGAATGCCTGGCGATCATGTTCGCATTGTCGAAGTTCGACATGTACCTAGACGGAGCGGTCTTCACCGTGCAGACAGATCATCAGGCATTGTCTTGGTTAAAGAGGCTCAAGAACCCCGCAGGCAGACTCGCGAGATGGGCGCTGACGTTGCAACGTTACGCGTACGCCATCGAGTACCGCCGGGGCAGCTTGAACAAGGTGGCCGATGCTTTATCGCGCGCACCGTGGAATGCTGGCGGAAGCGCTTCAGAGGCGCAGCCCAGCTTTGTAAAAAGCGGCGTCACCGCTGTTGGAGAGGAGGAGAGGGCGGACGGGAGTGTCGCGCCCTGTTTGGAGAGAGAGGAGGCGGACAAAGGTCCCGCACGGTGCTGTGACGGAAGGGAAACACAGCAGCTCGTGGCGGCGACCGCTCGCCTGCCTAGGAGCGAGGCAGAAAGAAATCTGTCTTGGGGAGTAGCGGTCAGTAGAGAAGAGCTGATCGAGGCCCAGAAAGCAGACGGTCTTTGCCAGTGGGTGCTGAAGGAGCTTGCGAGCAGCGCAGCTTGCACCGGGAACGCTGAGGGCAAGTACGACGCGTATCTGCTGGGCGATGATGGCTTGCTGCTCCGCTATATTCCCCAACTTGACGAGGAAGAGGCGATAGCATCCCCTTTCCGAGTCGTGGTCCCGAGAAGGTTGCGGAAACGGTTCCTGCAGTACTTCCATGACTCAGCGCTGGCAGGCCATGGCAGCGGCAGTAAGACTTACGACAAGTTATGCCGTGTCGCGACCTGGCCAGGCATGAGAAAGGATGTGCTGGGATACGCCCGTACCTGCCCGGTATGCCAGGTAGCCAAGCCTCGGGCGGGCAAGCCCGCTGGCATGATGAAGGCGGTAGTTAGCAACTACCCGTGGCAAGTGGTCGCGTGCGATATCATGGGACCCCTCCCTCGGTCCGCGCGCGGAAACCAATTCATCCTGGTAATAACGGACCACTATTCCAAGTGGGTTGAGGTTTTCCCCCTTAGGAAGCTTGTGTCCGAACGAATTTGGGAAAAACTGTTGGAGACTTTCACTCGTTTCGGTTTCCCTTCCGACCTGATTACAGACAATGCTTCGTATTTCACAAGCAAAGTCTTTGTAGACTCTTGTCGGGCGCTTCAAATCTGCCACAGGAGAACGAGTCCCTACCACGCTCAGAGCAACATAACCGAGCGGGTGAATCGAAATCTGAAGAGCATGCTGGTCGCGACGACCGAGCAGCACAGAGATTGGGACGCGCGGCTGTCCGAACTGGCGTTCGCTACAAGGACAACCGTGAACAGGTCAGTGGGTATTACACCCGCTTACTTGAATTTTGGGAGAGAGATCGCTTTTCCGCTAGAGAATGCCCTACTCGACGCGGCGGGGCCTGCGCCCCCTCCGCTTTCGCAGTACGCGGCAAGGCTCCGGGAGCGCTTGGAGGCAGCGCAGCACGCAGCCCGAGAAAACCTCGATGTCGCGCGCATGGAGCAGGCGGACCAGTACAACAAAGGTCGCCGTCACGTCGTTTTCAACACGGGCGACCTAGTACTCAAGAGAACGCACCCACTTAGTAACGCAGCGCGCGGTTTCGCCGCGTCGCTAGCGCACAAGTGGGCTGGGCCGTACGAAGTTACGGCACGGACTACGCCGCTCACCTACCAGCTGCGGTTGTTGACAAACGGCGAAACCGCCGGTCCGGTGCATGTCGCTGATTTGAAGGCTTTCCACCTTCGCAAGGACGATGGCTGCGAAGCGGTGGAAAATCAGCGCGATGCGGCGATCTCACCCCCGGGAGGACGAGCAGGTAGCGGTGCGGTTTGCAACCGACGCTACAACCTGAGGACCAGGTAGCACCCGTGTCTCTCGATCAATTATCACTCGCAGTGCTCTCGCCCTCTCAGTATGTCTTCTAGGAAGCTCCAGCGGACCGACGCCCGTGGCTCGGACTCCAGAAGGCAAGGCAGACCACCGTCGAACGGTGGCCGCCATCAAGGCGCGCCACCCGGCTGGCGGCAGGAGCCGCGCGAGTGGCGCAGGTTCCACGGCCGCGGTGGCCCCCACCGCCCGCCAAACCACATGCCTAACCACTGGAGAGCACCTCCCAGTGGTGCAGGCCAACGCAAGAGGGCCAGTGACGACCAGGCGCAGGGCCCCCCTCAGCACCCAGCCGGCGCTTCGGCCGCCGAGCAGCCGCAACCCAAGCGGCCCAGGGTCCTGCGGCACGTGGCCACCTGGACCACGGTCGCCAACGGAGCGGCCATCTCTTACTGCGCGCGGTCCAGGTGGCGGGACCAGGCGCAGCCCCTTCGCGGCGGAAAAGCGCTTGGCGGCTGCAGCGCCTTCCCCCGCTGTGCCACTGCAGAGGGGCGCCCGGAGGAGGCGGCCCTCCGCATCCTCCAGTCCAGCCGCCCAGACCTGCTGTCCCCGGCGGCCGAGGAGCTTTGGAGGGCGCTGCCGGCAGGGCCCCCAGCGGAGCCAGGCGCCTCGCTCCCCCAGGCGGCTCGTGAGGAGCCCGTCCAGCCAGCGGTGAGCGGCCCCCCGGCGAGCACCCCTCCCCCCTGCGACGACTCTATGGTCCCGGACCCGGAGGTCGTCGAACGCCTACTGGCGGACCCCGGGACGGACGTTTGAGGGGGGGGGGAGATGTAGGGTCTGCTCGCGGGCAAGTCAAATCTCGCGCCGCTCACCGCGGGTAGTCTCGGACCCCTTCTTCCCGAGTGGTGGGGCGGGGGGAGAGAGGCGAGGAGAAAGCCTTTATAAGGCGAGACCGGAGAGGCTCGCGGTCTCTCGCTCTCGGACCAGCCCTGCAAACGGACCACCTGACCCAGCTGCCACGACGACGACCGGCCCCCCTGATGTGAGAATAAACCCTTTGTACAAAGTCCTGCCTCGAGTGACTGCCTGTGCGTCTCCGCGCAGAGGAATTGCCCACAAGTTTGACACAAGACGTGATCGGCAGTAATACCATGAAAGAAAAAAAAAATGGCTGAGGCTTAGCTAAGGTTAAGCCTAGTCAGATGCGAAGCATATTGATGGCTAGGCTTGGCAATACGCCGCTTAGCCAGACGTTCACCCCGCTCTTCATCGGTCTCTGTGGCACGCTGAAGCTTTCGCTTCTCGTTCAAATCACCCCTGCTTCTAGGCGGCAACCCAACACCTGGCCGCCTCGTAAGTGCCCGGAGTTGTTGTTGTTGTTGTGACTGAGAGAAGGATGAAAAGGAAATTGCACGGGCCTGCCTACTGGCTCGATCCGAGCCACCACCGCTGCCACGTGCAGACAGAGGAGAGTTAAAAGATCAGAGGAAAGAGAAAAAGGAAAGAAAAGACGCTCGTCGCAGCAACAACTGCGTCCGCCGGAGCGGACGCTGCTCAAAAAAACAGGTAAGCGGCCGAAGCAGCGCTCGCCGAAGCGAGAACAGATACACATCCTAAGGGCCCGGAGAGCGAGGCAAGAGCGAGGCAAGCTCAGCTTTATACCGCTGCTGTAGCGTCACGTGGTCAGCTGCAGCGCCTCTGATGTGGAGCCTCCACCGCCGCGGCCGACCGCGCGAGCCGGCAGCCCATCTCTCCTCTGCTGTGACGTCGTGTTGTCACGTGGTCACGCTAAAGGTCAATGGTAGCTCCACCGCCGCGCTCGACGGGCTGTAGTGTAGCTCTAGTAATATGCTTCGCATAAAAATAGAAAAGTGCTCTCGTGCGGTAGCCACCGAAGCTGATCTGTCCGCGCCACAGTGGGTTCGAATCCCTGTCGCGGCAAAATTTATTTTTTTCAGTATGAAAGCACTTCTCTGATGTATAAACCCCGAGCAAGATTTTGCGATGTGCGTGGGTCTGTGCCAAGTTAAATAAGAAAATAAAAATAGATCAAATAAATCGAATAAAAACAGCGTTGTGGCAGAAACGTAGCATTGGAGCACTAGGCCGCCGGCGTTCAATGGGTTCACTGGCGTTGGCGTCGACAATTTTGGAGATAGACTCAAAAGGAGCATATCTGGCATATCTGAGAGCCATTTTATTAAGGCCCGTGTACTGTGCGATGTCAGTGCACGTTAAAGAACCCCAGGTGGTCGAAATTTCCGGAGCCCTCCACTACGGCGTCTCTCATAGCCATAGTCGCTTTGGGACGTTAAACACCATAAACCAAACCTATTTATTTAAATATTAAGCATGAAATGCTTTTAGCTCCCGTTGTCGGCAGTGTGGTGACGTCGCGCCGAGGCCGAGAGCCAACATCCGGGCACTGAATTCCACTCATCCGGGCACCGTACGAGATTTAACGAGATTTAACGAGACACTCTAAGCCCTCCTACAGGACCGGTATACAAGCGCCGGTAGCTTCGCGCCGAACGGGTGGTGGCGTTCCTCCCTTCTGTACGGTGCGGTTTGGGTGCCTGCCCAGATGACAGAGAATTACTGCGCCATTTCCTTTCCTCAAAAAGCGTTGCGTTCAAAGGGCAAGGCATCCAGCCGAACGGGTGGTGGCGTTCCTCCCTTCCTGTACGGTGCGGTTCGGGTGTCCACCGAGATTACAGAGAACTACTGCGTAATTTCCTTTCCTCCAAAAGTGTCGCGTTCAAAGGGCAAGGCATCGCGCCAAACGGCTGGTGGCGTTACGTGGACTGCCTGGCAGCGCTACAACACGCTGTGGCGTTCCACTCCTAAAGGTGAAGCCTAAGCGCCATTAATTAGCAGTTAATCAGTATTTAGTCATTAATCAGTAATTAGTCATCACTGCATCAATTATGTGTGACGTAATCCAGTGGTGACGTCACCAGTGTCACATAGGCAAAGTGATGCGGAAAACGCTTTCGTCTCTACGAACTTCAGACAGTTTCGAACACGCTGCATATATACATTCTCGTCAGGCCTGCGTTTCGTCGTGTCAGCGTACGCTTCTGCATCGTCCTGCATTTCATGCTTACTCTACTCTCGGTTACGGGAGACGCAGAGATTTTTTCTCATGGTCAAGGTGAAGTCTTCAGCGATATCCCGGATTTTGCAGCTATGGTTGCGAAATTCGCTCTAAAAAGTAATACTGTTGTAGCGTTTCGCTGATATCTGGGAAGCGGAGAATATACTGCAATATTCTCCGTATATTATCTTATACGCTGATGACGCAAATATTTTTTTTCAAGGAACCGACTTAACCAGCATATTAACAGAAGCAAATGCATGGCTTGAACAATTGTCTATCTGGTTATATCATAATCAGCTAGTCCTGAACACAGAAAAAACAAACTACATGATATTTCGACCCAAAAATAAGGCAGCAGATTGTTATCTAAAGCTAGAATATCAGAAAAAAGTGATAACGCAAGTAAGCAAGCAGAAATTTCTAGGCGTGATCTTTCACTAAAACCTTAACTGGACATGGACCTTGTTCAACTCAATTCTTTCGCAGAGAAGTGACACTATACCCCATGAGTTAGTCGTAGATGGCACAAGCCACGCCGGTGAGTCACTAGCAAACCTATTTAACAATCATTTTCTTACGGCTGGTGCATCTCGCAGCAGCTCGGTCAGTTCACACCTAAATCTAAGTAATACTGAAATAGATTCAATTTTTTTTGACGCCAACCACACCAGATGAAACTGAAGGAGCGATAAAAAATATGAAAGATTCTTCTGCTTGTGGTTATGATGACATTGCTGCCCGACCAGTGAAAGCAGTATCTGATATTCTTTGCGTGCCCCTTTCCCATATTTGCAACAACATAATGCGGCATGGTATATTCCCAGACAGCATGAAAATTGCCCGCGTCTGTGCAATACATAAGGGTGGACCTAAGAACGTTCTCGCGAACTACAGACCTATATCTGTATTACCTTTGTTTTCAAAGATACCTGAGTATGTTATAAATAACAGACTCTACAGATTCTTATCAAAGAAAGAAATAATAACAAAACAACAGTATGGTTTTCAGAAAGGAAAAACAGTTCAATCTGCCTTGCTGAATATCAAAGAAAAAATAATAACTAATATTGAGAATAAGATGTACACCGTAGGCATATTTTTAGATTTTAGGAAAGCTTTTGACTCGATTAAACATGATATATTATATAATAAACTTTGTAACTATGGCATTCGTGGAATCGCGCTTGACTTAATTAAAAGTTACTTACATAACCGTTACCAGTTTGTAAAAATCAATAGCTTCAAATCAACGTCTAAACTGATACAGTATGGTGTCCCGCAGGGATCTATCTTAGGTCCCCTTTTATTTCTTCTCTATATTAATGACATTGTATGTATTCCTCGAACTCCTGATATTATCTTATACGCTGATGACGCAAATATTTTTTTTCAAGGAACCGACTTAACCAGCATATTAACAGAAGCAAATGCATGGCTTGAACAATTGTCTATCTGGTTATATCATATATATAATCAGCTAGTCCTGAACACAGAAAAAACAAACTACATGATATTTCGACCCAAAAATAAGGCAGCAGATTGTTATCTAAAGCTAGAATTTCAGAAAAAAGTGATAACGCAAGTAAGCGAGCAGAAATTTCTAGGCGTGATCTTTCACGAAAACCTTAACTGGACACCACACATCCATAGCATCTGCACCAGTATGTCGAAACCCTTAGGTATCCTAAACAAATTCAGGTACATAGTACCCACGTGGTTCAAGCGACAGTTGTACTACGCAATGATCTACTCACGACTACACTTCTGCGTATTGGTATGGGGCACGACTTCAAAGGGCAATCTTGAACGGCTTCATATCATGCAGAAGAAAGAGATTCGATTTATTGAAAACTTATCAGCACGTGAACATACTGAAGGTTTTTTCTATGAAAAAAAGATTCTTACATTTACTAACGTATTTCGCCAAGTACTAGCACTCAGAATATACAACGAAATCAAACGTGATCAACCAGGCTTTTTCGCAACATATGAACGCGCTCACTGTGGCTACGAGTTGAGAAATGTATTGTTTACCTCAAACCTGATCAGAACATCTTATGGGAAGCAGTCGGTTAACTTTCAAATCCCTGCAATTTTAAACATGTTTCAGGAAATTGTTCAATTAGTCTGTAACTCCAACTCAGTAAATAGTTTTAAGAGAGAAGTTAAAACTTTTTTACTAGATAAAACATAACTACGCTGTTTTGATGTATGCTGTTTTAATTTGTTTGATTTGTTTTTTCTTAATTGTTTTTTATGTATGGTATTCTATTGTATCTTGAGTTGTGCCTTTGCACAACTCAACTTTGCACAACTGCCTGCTCAGTGATTGATGTTTCTAATAATGGCGTCTTGTACAGCATCTTTCTGATTGTTTTGTAACTGCACAGTTTTGCTGCCTCCTTATTCTTTCTTGTTCTTGGCGCGACCGGCCACTTGTATATATCCTGATGCAATAATATTCCGGAGACGAGGCCTCGTCAGGCGTGCATTAAACGCCTTTTGCCTCGTCTACCTTGGCAGTGCTTTATGCCAATGTGTGTTATTCGGTCTTGTATTGTAACCAGTTCTGTCAAAATGAAATGATCAAAAAAAAGGAGAAAGTGAGCGTATATTAACAAGACAAGCTCATTAGTTAAGTGATACACGCAAGAACATCGTATACCTCGCTGTCTATCGGCGTTTCTATTCACATTTCTCTATTTAATCATAGTACGCAATTAAATACCCCCTGCCGAAGGTTTTACATGAAATGGGCACCACTCGGCCAACAAACTTATCGTCGGCCCGGCATATTTGCGATTAAGAAGAATGTTACGTCATGCGTTGTACCGAATAAATAAAACGCGAAAAAAACTCCCAAGATCTGGTGCATTGAAGAGAATACTCTGATGATCCGATATAGCTCTCAAAAAAATTGAAGAATAAACACCGCAAACCCAGAGCCCCAGCTCTAGGAAATGTCGTAGTGGCAGACTCCTCATGAATTTCGACTGCCCAAACCATAGTTAGAGTGTTCTATCCCGCTCACGGCAGCCGCATACCGATGACTTGTATTAAGGCGAAAGCCTTTAAGCGCTCATACTAGTGGCCATGACTCTGTCCGTCCATCCGTTACATCTGAAGTGAAAGTCGTAACTAGTCATTACTGGTCACAAGTAATGACTAACTAGTCATTAACCAGTCATGACTAACTAGTTATTAACCAGTCATGACTAGTTAGTCATTAACCAGTCATGACTATCTAGTCATTAATCAATCATGACTAGTTAATAACCAACCATGACTAGTCAGTCATTAAGCAATCTTGAATAGTTAGTCATGGGTCATGATTAGCCAACCCAAGTCGCCCCATAGCCGCCTCGTGTGTGCCAACGGCCGTGCTGCCAAAGTTTCGTGGACAGGCTTTCGCCTCGCGCACTTCAGGTCGTCAAAGTGCCCCCTGAATTTTTTTATCTCTATTGATATTTTTACGCAGTGTATATTTAAAGCTTCTTTATCGAGGTTACTACACAAGGAGAGAAGGCGGCCAGTTTTTAGCACTCATTAGCACACACATTGGGTTGTTCCCTACATAGCAACTAAATAATGCTTCCATGCAGTCACAGAAGAGGAGAGGCAAGTTGAGAACAAGTAAGCACTCAATTTAAGAAATAATGAATGCCGCTAAAATTGTAGAAATGTACAAGTGAAGAAAGCCACTGGATAATAAGTGCGGTACCCAAGGACAAGTGCTAGAAACGTGTATCTTTCTTTCTTTATGCAATACTGCAAACCTTAAGTTTTCGATCCAAGCAGGTTTTGTTTGGTTTGGTTTATTGGGGTTTAACGTCCCAAATCGACTCAGGCTATGAGGGACGCCGTAGTGAAGGGCTCCGGAAATTTCTACCACCTGGGGTTCTTTAACGTGCACTGACATCGCACAGTACACGGGCCTCTAGAATTTCGCCTTCATCGAAATTCAGCCGCCGCGGCAGGGATCGAACCCGCGTCTTTCGGGCCAGCAGCCGAGTGCCCTAACCACTGAGCCACCGCGGCGGGGCCGATCCAAGCAGAGGGCAAAAAGAAAATATAACATTCGTGACAACAGTTTGTTACTTCGACAACTGGAAAATGAGTAATACATAATGCATATAAATTTTTCGCGTGCACACAGGCACCAGTTATCACAAGAAAATAAAGAATACAGGGCAAGTAAAGAAAGCAATACCAAATGGAAAAGCAAAAATTACTTTAAATATTCCCTTATTTCCATTTCAAAGTTGTCATATAGTAACATATTTTCTGATACTTTGTTCCAATCTCAAATGGTTCGGGGGGAATAGGATGGTTTAAGTGTGCATGTTCATGCAAAGCAGGGAGAATTGGAGTCGTTGCGATGGTGCGAGTGTTACGAGTGTTAAGGGTCTCAAATCTTTCTAGGTGGTCTGCAGGTGAAATACCAAATTTTTGCTGGACTAAGTGAGTACATAAATGACAAACGTGGCACTTTTCTTCTTATATGTAGAGGCCTGCTATTGTTCTGATATTTTAGTGGCTTCTTATGGCAGATGTCTTTAAGCAGTATTGGGTGAATCAACTACTGTCATGGTAATGTGATACCTTGACGACCTGTTAGTACATTATCGCACTTGACATGGCCAGCTAGGGGACCGCTCGTTTGGTTTTTGGCGTGCTCTTCTCTGAATCTGACTCATAACTGACGACAAAGTGTCCTAGATAAACATTCTTACATCAGAAACAGGTGCTTGTGTGAGGACTCTATATGATTGTAACGACTCTATACTCCACCATCCCACAAGAAAGTTCTGAGTTTTTTATTGATTTTATGAGCTATGAGGGAAACCGCAGCGGAGGGCTGCGAATAATTTCGACCATGATGGGTTCTCTAACGTGCACTGACATCGCACAGTACGCGGGCCTCCAGCATTTCGCCTCCATGGAAAGGCGAACGCCGGAACCGAGATCGAACCCGCGCCTTTCTGGTCAGTAGCCGACCGTCATAACCATCGAGCCACCGCGGCGGCTTTCCTGCCTTCTGAGTCAGCTCACAAAATTGAGCCGACGCGGTGGCTCAGAGGACATGGCGTTTTTCTCAAGCCACGAACCAACAAGCTAAATTTAGCACTCTCCTCTCTCGGCATCATTAAATGCGCGCTCATTAACTGATCATTCCGTGTCTTTTACGTACGGGCGAATAAAATAGCATGCCTCGGTACTGGGACGGTGTCACTCTACGGGCTCGACTAGCACTGCGTCGTATTAAGGCGAAAACCTTTAACGTCTCATTGTTGTCGACAGAAGGTTGTCCGCAGAGGTGTCACGCTTTTTCTAGTCAGACAAGAAAAAAACAGTTTATGCGCGATGGGATTCGAACCACCATCCTTCCGTCCCGCAGCCGAGTATGCTAATGGCTACGCTACTTCCTGCCAACGCTTATGTAGTTCTCCTAGTCTAGGACGCTGGAGAGTGTTTCCAGAAAGGCGCCGAATCAGACGGATGCCTACCAAAAGCCTTACAGTGTCTGCAGTATTTAAGATTCACAGACAATTGTGTACTTAATTAACATCTTAACCACACATCTGTGGCCCAAGCAGCAACACCGCGCTAAAGGCTTTCGCCTCACCTCACAACAAAATTCCCCCCTTTAATTTTTTCTTCGCTGCCCTGCCTGATGATGCGGAACCTGTTTGAGCGAGAACGGCGACTGATCGCAGCATGCCTATAGTAATGTGCACGCTGAAGTAATGCCAGGCGGATGTTGCACAGCCCACTGCGCTGCGCAACGCACAACCGACAGCCGGCACTCGTACAGACCGCGTCGCAGCTGCCGCGAAAGCGCCGCACTGCACGGCAAACGACGCGAGCTCCGCAGAGCCAATTCTGCGGGGAGAAGGCGGACCTGTACCATATGGTATGGGCCTGCCAACGAAATCAGGCGGTCACTGTTAATAACCAGCCAACGCAGGAGGGGTGGAAGGCAGCTCTGACCAGCTCGGACGAAACGAGTCAAAAAGAACTCATCGAAAGAGCGCGGACAGCAGCCTACGCCAATGGGGTCGGGACTGAGAGCTCCAACCGCCGCTACAACCTCCTAAACTATTTCATTAAAATATTTTCACCACTACTGCAGAGCCAAGTGCCATGCGCTTCTCTGCCCACTTGCCGGGCAAGAAGAGCCATCCGCTCGCATCGAGGCATCCAAGGGGTCGCCATGCACAGCGCATTTGGTAGTGGCGATGGTGGTGGTTGCGAGAAAAAATTGACGACGATTACGTTACTTCCTCATGCGAAATTTGAGCGCAGCTCATCAGCTGTTCCAGCTTTTCGATAGAGCGAGGCAAAGAATGGCAAAAGCACTGCTGTTTACAACAAAGTTCCATGTGCAGCACTTTACTACGCTTCTGCATTGTACTACGCACTGTACTATGCAATCCTATATTATACCGCACTATAGTAACTACACGACACGATGACTTATTCATCATATTGCAAGAAAGGCAAGCCACAGCACGTTCCTCAAAGTTCGGCTCTCAGGGCAAACGAAACGACAATAATAATGAAAGAACTGTCCTTCAGGAAGTTGCGAGTCCAGCGAAGCCTTGGCTCGTCTTTGCCGCGTGGAATAGCGGGCTTTTCCGTTACCTCCACGCGTTCGCGACGGAGCTGATGGATGAGGCAGTCACGTCATCAAAGCGCTGGGCGCCGACAGCGTGTCGTTCTCAAAAACGAAAAGTGCCACGCACAGAATGCGCAGTATGCACGCGGTCTGCGACGTGATTCCTTTTCTTGGCCCCATTGCAGTGGAAAATTAATCGTCGCAAGTCGCACATCGAAAGTTGTGGAAGAAACTTTAGTAACTGCGTTTTCGTAGCATTAAGTAGAACGGGCAGAATATACAACCTCCTCTGCGGCACCTAATATATTATTCTGATAACGTTGGATTAATTAATTTAAAGCTCATGAAACAAGAAGCGTCTCATTTAGCTTCCTTTGGCCTTCGCAGAAAGCATTCAGTGTATGTGTCTTGATCGTGGGAGCGCCCGTCTCTCATACCACACTCTGCGAGATGTGTTGTGTTGTGTCGTGGTGTTTAGTGGCGCATAAGCATTTAAGGCTATCATGCGCCAAACTCAAGGTATCAACAAATTTTTTCCTGCGGAATTTTATAAAAATGTGAGTATGCAAGGTTCTTTTCTGAAGAAGTTAGCGCAAAAAGGAACAAGGGACAGAAGAAAAGGACTTATGTGAATGTCTTATGTGCCCTTTCTTTCTGTCCCTTGTCCGTTTTTTGCTCTAACTTCTTCAGAAAATGCATCACCAACTAGCCCGGCAGCTTGCTCTCCTGAAATGCGAGATTAGTTTCGCAATTAAAATAACGACACGGCACGGAAGTTAGAGTATATAAAGCTCAATTTTGTATTTCAGCGTTGTTAATACCAAACGATGACAACGGAAATGCTGCACAAAGATCTTTTTCCTTTTTTCATTCCATCAGAAAAGTGAGGATTCCTAACGCCTCATAAGTACGCTTCGGCTACAGAGTTAACACACTCATTAAAAATATTGCTTTCTTTTTCGTCGCAGAGACAGGTTTACAAGTTTTGAGTAACGGAACAATTTCGTGAAGCCATTTGTAGATACAGTAAGACTCGGTTTAGCGAAGTGAAGAGCAGCCACGAATTATTTCGCTGAATCGACAAATTGCTAAAATCGAAGAAGACATTTTTCCGCCCTTTCAAATCTAAAGTTGCAACGTATAGCGGCCACCAAAAATTTCGCGGCATCGCATTTGCCGACAGCCCACGCCTGCGCGTGTGAAAAGTCCGTAAAAGCTGCCCAAATCGCTTTCGTGCGAGAGCGCCATCTTGTAAAACGGACTGGAAGTCAAGGCGTGAAGCGCGCCAATTGCTGAGTCTTTTGTTCCATGCAGCGGCGCAGCTTGGAGCCCCAGCAAAAAAAAAAAAAAAAAAAAAAAAACAGGGCCGTGAATTGGGCGATTATATGTTACGGCTGGAACGCTTCCAACAAGCTGCGAGGCAGCGTGGGAAAAATAAGTGGGAAACTGTTTTTTTACTCATTTATTGTAGGAAAACCTGCGTTGAATAGGGTTTAGTGGCCGTTTGCTTCGTTATTTCGGGTTACTGAGAACATTGAACCCTATGCACACTTGCCGGGGAATCAAAATTTGTTCGTTAGATCGGGAACTTGGTAAGGTTGGGTTTTTTTGCATCGAGTTTTAGCTGTAAAGTTGCGCATAAGCATCCAATTCGTCGTTTTTGGCACCTAGAATTTTGTCATCAGTATAGTCGTGGTTCAATGCCCAGCACTTGTTCCTTTCTTCTGGTGAACATTGAACAACGTCACAAAAATAACATTGGTTATCAGGAAATGAAAGGCGCGGTAAATGTCTCAATTCTCGGTGGACACCTCAACCGCGCCTTGAGGGAAGTGGTGCAGCTGGGAGTGAAAGAAGGGAGAAAGACGCGCCGTATAGTGATGGGGCTCCGGGATAATTTCAACCACCGGGGGTTTTTTTAGCGTGCACTGACATCGAATAGCACACTGGAGTGTTTTTGCGTTTCGACTCCATCGAAATACTGTCGCCGTGGTCGGTAATTATTACACTCCGGGACCTTGTACAAAGCAGCCGCGAACACTATATTACCACTCCGCCACAGAAATTTTCTTTTATTTTTTGCATTAGGCACAAACATAACAACATAATTTTAGAATCATAAAAGTGAACCGGTTTGTTCCCGGGTAAGTTTATATCTCTAAAAAACGGTTGAGATTAGTTACTCTCACAAGTGTAAGTGTTGGAAAGGAGAGATTTGTTGAATGGGATGGGAAAAACTTTGCTTGTATTCTCATTATAATTATTCCGGCTACAGGGAACCACAGAAATGGGTACGGATTAGAGGTGCGACGGGAAGGTGCAGAAACGACGTTAGTGCAATGTGTCAATGTGCCATTATTTAATATGCTCGCTGGGTTTAGCCCAGGATATTCCACGATATTCCTCCTCACTCTAACGCACCGCAATCTGTGCGCCACGCAGCGACCACGCAGCCATCACGCACCGACGTTAAGCCATGTGAGAAAAAGTCCTCGCTGTTCAAACCGTGGGCGGCGCGACGTTCTCAGCTCCTTGCAATAAATGCCCGAGCAACAAATGCGCTGGCTCCGTGCTAAGAATCCTGAGCCTGAGCCGATTCTGTAAACAGCTGCGCACTTAACTTGAGCCTGTCCCTGATGATTGAGGGGAGAATCTTCACTCTACCGGCTCCAACATCTTTGAACATGGATAGATAGATATGTTTATTTGAGTGTGCCTCAACAGCCAAGTGGCCTAAACGAGCGCACACTAGGTCAGATACATCACAATGACCACTTAAAAACACTTAAAAGCAGGCATGAAACAACAGTTAGGCAAATATGTCCATGTCAATAAACATGTCGGGTAACTCCCAATAAAATGTCATAGGATTTAGACTGTTTTCTCGCGACTTGATGCTTTATAAGGATAGCTGGGCGTAGAAATTTATGACGGTTCAACGGTGTTTTTGTTGACATTAAGTAGAGTCCAGAGGGGCTTGGTCATCATGGCCTGCAGAGCCTGTCTCAAGTATGAGAAAGAGGGGGATGGCACATCTATTCGTGTCGCAATTGTTCACCCCGGAGGCAGGTGGAAGTCATTGGAGAGTTTTCTTGAGAACATTTTTTTTTTCTTTCCGTACCTTTGTGCAGTGTCTTTTCACGTCTCCGTCTGGAGACGTCTGACTTTTCGGAGCAGCGCACTAACCGCGTTCAGTGCCCAACTGACCAATGGCTCGCGCACTTCGCAGGTCCACCGTCGAGGGCCGCCTTCGTCGCTGAGTGCGCTCTGCCGGGCCATGCCCCACTCGGACCGGCGGTCGCAGTCGCTGACGCCACAGATGGCGGCGTGCGCCGTTGACCGCAAGGCTGGCTCCGGGGCCGCCGCGGAAGGAGGCGATGACAGCGCCACACCACGGAGTCCCGAATCCATCGCCGCGGGAGACGACGAGACCTTCTGGGTGCGCGGCCTGAAGCTGCCGCGGGAGTTCACCCGCTCCCTGGTCGAGTCCGCGATGGACTATGAGCCGCGAGACGACGACGTCTTCGTCGTGTCCTACTCCAAGTGCGGCGCTGCGTTCGTCCAGCACATTGTGCACCTCATCTTCAACAAGGTGCGGATGAGATCGCCGTCCACGCATGCTGTGTAACACTCGACGTTGTAAACACACAATGGCAGCCCTGATGGCGACGTGACTACTAAAAAAATGTCTGCTCTTGAAGCACAGTTCAAATTTTTGAGTGACATTCGAAGCGGCCATATTTGACTGCTTGCGATTATGCCAGCAAGGAGAAATCGGTCAGCAAACACAGAAAGCATGGTAGTCGATGTTGATGCACTTTATACTAACAGCACTGAACACATTTTTCCTCCACCGACGAAGGCGAGAAGGGAAGAAAGGGAGATTACCGAGGCCGGTACCGTCCCATTCTTGCCTTCTCGTACTTGTTCCTAAAGGAAGGCTGTGTGTTTAGCGCTCTTACTGCAGTTTCGGGAAATTGTTCTGCAGGTCCTCCGCTGCCTGTTCTTTTTGTGTCTCCTTCGTTGATTTTTTTTCTCCTTTTATATTAATGCGTCGTCGAGAGTAAAACGTTAGCAGAAAATTTATACGCGAGCTCCTTGGCTCATTGGGATCGTGATGATCCGTAATAGCGACAATCGTTCTTGGTGCTAAACCCATGGGTGACAAGGCCATCACGCAAGCATTCTGGTCATAGCGCTGGAATGTACGAAGCTCGCTCTCAACGGACAGACAATGCGATTCGGTCTAGGATCGCGCGGTCGGGATAGTTTTAAGGCTAAAGCCTTTAATGCCGCATTGTTGTCGACAGAAGGTTGTCAGCAGAGGTGTCACGCTTTTCGGTTGGTCGAAATGGTTATGACATCAGAGTGCGCGGATTCGAAGTAATGAGGTCACCCACAGATGCCTGACGCCCCCTTTTGGAGTACACGACAACTAATCAAATAGTTGTCGTCCGCTCCGACAGGGGGGGCGGGGGCAGGGGGGGGGGGCAAGGTGTCCGTGGGTGACCACATTGCATACCTCATTACTGCGAACAGAGCCATGGATACAACCGAATTCATCGAAGCAGAGAGAGAGTCGTGCTAAAGAAGCAGTCAAACTGTGTGTGGTTGTAATGTGTAGTCAAGTAAAGCGCTAGTACAGCACAAACAGTCTCGCAGTCAGTGCCAAACAGTGCGCCAGGAAAGGCCTTGCAGCACTTTAGAGAGCCAAAGTGCCCCCTGAATTTTTGTCCTTGACTGCACATCGAGCATCTATGCAGTTTGTGGACTACAGTCGCGCTGTCCTGTCTTGCATTGTAGGCTGCCAAGCACAAAAATGCATTCCTAACTTTTGTGCGTTGTTTATGAGTCAAGATGCAAGCAAAAGTCCACGTGATACGGCATGCTTACCCAGTGGCAGATGCTGTGTAATGTCACACCGTATGCATTTTTCTTGCAAGCTTTCCTGTTTTGCATATTGGTTTCTTCGTTGATTCTGATATGTATCCAAGCATTGCGGCAAATCCATGAGGGGTAGTAATGCAATCGGCCAGCTCACAAAGAGGAGTACATAAATGAACTGATTTCTAGATGTCAGCGGCTGGGACCAGGGTTATGGCAGCACGGTCGGCAAGGCCATTCCGGTCTCGGGCATTATGCGCTAAGGAAACATCGTTGAAAGGAATTCGTCTGGACGCGAACGTTGTACACAGGACAGCTAGTGCAAGAAGACTGCGATGTACACCCGGCCAAATCTTTAACTGGCTTGGGTGTTGCATCGCTAAATGTACCTCGTAAAAGGTTCTTTTCGGCTACACCGCTAGCATATTCATGCTGTAATTTGACGCGTGAGATGGCATTTCGTGGCTACTTTTTGTTCGTATAATGTTTGAGTGGAGTACTTGCGTGTTTAGATCAAAGTTATCAGAAATATTCATTGTCTGCCACTACGAAGAGCCGAGGCAAGCGGAATACGCAGCAATGGTTCTGGTGGAGCATTTGCGCTTACTATGGGTAAACGACTTGTCCGCCATGAAAGAAGTGGTAGTTTGCCCAGAGGAGGAGGCCATATGGACCAGAACCAATGCTGCGTATGCCGCTTGTTTCGGCTCTTCTTAGATGCGGCCGATGAATATTTCTGATAACTTTGATCTAAACACGCAAGTACTCCACTCAAACATTAAATAAACAAAAAGGAACCACGAAGTGCCATCACACGCTTTAAATTACAGCATGAATATGGCAGCGTTGTAGCCGAAAAGAACCTTATGCAACACGCGAGCCAGTTTAAGATTTGGCCGGGTGTACTGGCGCGATGTGCTGAATCACGGAAATAAATGAAAGAAAGAAGAGGAGGAGACACTTAAAGCTCCACCTGAAGGGCATAAAGCCATAGCGTAATGGGTTAACTGCCATATATGTAGAAGGTCATCCTCTACTTTACATTCATCGGTCTCTGGAAGTAATCATACCACTCCCGATGGAGTGGTGCCGCGGTTAAGCGATGCGCCACTGCCCTGCGATGACAGGTGCTGCCACTGGTGGACTTTATGTGGACCAGGTTGCTCTTCCCGAGCGACCAGTCTTGAACTGCCAATTGTCGCAGTGGGCAGTTTGCTTACTATCCTATGGGCAGTTCGTGATGACTCTGCAAGGTCACGTGACGTGGGTGGCCCGTCTTCCTCCTAGCTTACTCTCTGGGCACCACCTGCCAGAGTCATGCTCCTGATTTTTCGCTCACAACGTCGGCAACGCCGACGCCGGGTTTTCTGGGTAACGGGGCCTTTAACGATGTGGCGTTAATAATTCATATACGTGATCACAGAATCCTTCTTCTTCACGTAAGCATGTGAAGAACCACCAGAGTCAACTAAGTTCGATTTCATGGCAGTTGTGGCGGACATGACTGTGTCGCATATGTCGTTTTCTGAGTAGAGAAGCAAGAAATTTTGAAAGTTCAGAAAAAAAAAACGCTTTATTCCTGCTTTTTTTTTTCTTCCGAAAAGTACAAAATTTTGGAAGTAGACGAGAACGTATTTCATTAAGCACATTTATTTTGTAACTCAGGAATAAGTTTGAGAACACGAGCCAATGCGCAACACACATAGCTCTAAGTCAAACATAACAGTGTGGCATGCAGCGATAGAAACAGGACAGACTTCTAACGCAGTTTGTTGACATTCGAGCTGATACGAAACAGACCTCGAAACAAACTTTGTTTATGGAGCAATGTCTCTCTTATGCTTTCTCTGTCCTCTCCACATTGCTGGCGCGCCGGATGCTAGATGCAGGCCCGGAATAGAAAGAGCAATGCACTGCAACTTCTTTTTTTGTTTACCTTGATACGAACGTGAGCAGGCTCTTCTATCGCCGCGTGTAAGGAAAGAGACGAAAGTGACAAGAATCATGAAGGATGTGGAGCTGAACTTAACGTAGAGGAAGTGGTGGAAAATCAGATGGAAGGGTGAGCCCAAGTAAGTTCGCACGTATAGAATGGGCACATTGTGCGCTGACGCATGCAGCGGTTGCCCACGGGCTTTCGAAGATCTCATTGCGTACCAGCACGTTAAATTTGGTCAATTAAGACAATAGCCGCTCTCCAGGATCGTTCATGCGGCAATCTATTGCTGCCTGGAATCATTCAGTGGGGCTCTAGAAAGAGGCCGTTCGCTCTGCCGTTGGACATCATCATCAAACAGACCGGATAACAACGATGGTGTGCAGTCTGTCATCTCCATCTTTGTTGGTACATTTGATAATGCGAAAGCATGTGATGACTCATCGACATGAAAACCTCGTGTTTGCCAAAAAATGGCGGCGTTAAAAACAGCGATTGGTAGAAACGATGTGACATCATCAAAGGTGGGAAAATACGGAGCGTTAACTAGTAACAGTCAGTACTAGTACTTACAACTGCACCAACTACAAAGAAATAGTATAGAATTAGAATGGATTAAAAGTGAGATATAATTGAATGAAATTGGAATAGAATTGGATCAGAGTTGCAGTGCTCGCACGTAAGTTCCTTAAGGGCTCCGGTAATTTTTGTCATGCTTCCTTTTCCTTTTTTAATACTCAGTAAGCATCTCTCCATCATTGTTTTGATTAATTTTACTCTACCTTCATTTCTTTTCCCGTCCTTGCTTATGAAATCAAGTCTATCGGTGGTGATGCACTTCTCGTGTTCGTACATGCTACTTTCAAGAGGCGCAACAACGATCAACAATTTCCTCGCGCTGCATTTAACCCTGTTGCGCCGATGTTTAGTTGCGGCATGGCGTAGTCATTCTGGTCATTCACGCCCGCGACCACATCGGGTTCTGCAGGGTCATCCGACGGGCGACTACGTCAAGTGGTCCAAGGCTACTCCGCACCTGGAGTTGGTGGGCGCCGAAGCCGTGCGCCGCATGCCGCGACCCAACGCCATCAAGTCACACCTGCCTGTCCAGCTGATGCCCTGGTCCGAGCGAGCAAAGTACATCTACGTAGCGCGAAACCCGAAGGACTGCTTCGTCTCCATCTTCCTTAACCGGCAGCTCTTCCTCAAACAGAAGTCCATGGACGCCGCGTTCCAGGTACGGGCCGACGCACATTGCCACGTCGCTTTCATCCAACACGCTTCCAAACGCGTTTCCAGACATTTTAGCCTAGTGCAAAGCAGTGACAGTTACGAACAGCTGCGCTACAATGCAGAGATGTCTGTGCACAAAGCGTTTATCTGCACTTGGATGGGCTTGTCTACCCACCTCCAGGAGATTGGACTTGTTCCCTAACTTTAGAGCTTTACCACATTCTCATTTGTAGCACTCTCACCCGAATTCAGCGACTGCATCATTTTATTCTTATTATTTTTTGTACTGAATTACCAATACAATTCTATATCGGCAAAAGCCCGTTGTCTGTGTTTCCATGTGAAGCCTTCAGCTCCTGGGCGCCCTTCCGGTCCGATAGGTGGAGCATCCGCCAAAAATGCATCGCCAACTTGTTCCACCTACCACTTGTCCACCTAAACCTACCTCCAGAAGGCCACTAACCAACATCCACTAACCAACATCCACCCCCAAAAAAGCCTTCACCCAACAAAATGCCACGGCGAAAGCATACTCAAAAACGCGATAGGAAGGCAATCAATGCAAAAAGGGAAATGTAGCTGTAACCAATACTGCTAACACAGATTTGTCACAAAGCACATCTTACGATCGCCTGTGCATTTCTTACTTTACTATTTCCTGCACCCTTCTTTTTCCTCACGCCTTTCTCTCCCAACTCTCCAACACAGAATACTCAACGCAAACTATATACTCTTTCATTGAAGAGCTTCTCTCACTACCTTTCCTCTCGAGTAGCCTCATCAGTTGCCTTCTTGTTCTGCGCTTTCTTTTTGCGGTATTTTCTTCCGCCAGCCGCCCCACACCGAGGCCAGGATCATCTTCGCATGAAGTGGAAAGGGCCTAGCTGTCGCACAAAGTTGTACTTTGAGCAAGCTTTCTGGACGGGAAGAGCATATTCATTCATTCATTCATTCATTCATTCATTCATTCATTCATTCATTCATTTATTTATTCATTCAAACATTTATTTATATGTTTGTAGTACCACCGCAGCACGAAGACACTTTTCTGTATAAAGAAAAATTCCCTAAAACTCGCGTTAGTCCTGTTTCCTCGTATGAACCAATGGCGCAGTTGTGAGTTTCAGAAGTTCGGAGTAGAATGCAAGTTGCGAGTCAGTGTGATTCTGTGTGTAACGACTGCAGCGCACATTGCCCTGCCGCTAGAGTAGTCAACCTTGTGACTGGCAGGAAGTTGAAACAGCCACAAAACTGGATGCCTATTTTGTGACTGAAACAGTCTGAAGGCGGCTTGCAGATATGAGAGATCTAGCTCTTGGCAGACATGCTAGTAAACCTGATGATGTGCGCGTGAGGCAACCAGACAGAGCAGCTGAGTTTGTGATGGCTAACGCGAGTCTTTGCTGTATTAAAGGGCAACTGCAGCACTTTTTTGAGAATTTCGTGGTATTCAAGGATTCAAATCTATATCTGCTGTAGGTAAAGCATGTCAAGTGTTTTTGAACTAGCATTTAAAACAGTGACTTAATCGACGACTGAATGTTGCGCTTCTCCTCAATGCACCAGAGGAGTGCAGAGAAATTCAGCATGACGTCACGGAAGGTTGATTTCAAATTACCGCTGTCGGTAGCCACACCCTGCCCTGACTCCTTAGACGCTACCAAACAACTCTCGGCAGGGTTTGCCTTCTGTGGCGTTGGTTTTTTTCCTTTCAAAGCAGGCGTTTGCGCGTTGAAATATACCGATACCTTCGATGACGTCATCATGCACCCCCCACTTGTCGTTGTGCACTGAGTTGAAGCTTGAAGGGCATCCTGATTTTAATCGGCGATTACTTCACTATTTCAAGTGCTAGCCCAAAAAGATTTCGCATGCTTTACCTGTAAGTTTCACTCATTCGACCCTCTTAAGCTCGTTGATTTCAAAAACCTGTGCAGTTTCCCTTCAAGCTCGCTGTTTTCTCATTCGTCACCTTCACACCCAGTGTCCTCCCCGCATTTCCCTCTCCTCCTAATCCACGACGCAGGAATTCGTGAGCGGCGACATGATCTGGGGCGACTACTTCGACCACGTGTGCGGCTGGTACGCGCGCCGGGACGAGCCCAACGTGCTCTTCCTCCTCTACGAGGACATCAAGCGGGCGCCGCACGAGGTGATCGAGAAGCTGGCCCAGTTCCTGGGCGACGAGTGGCTCGAGTCCGTGGCGCTGGACGAGAGTGCGCTCAACATGATCGTCCACCACAGCTCGTACGACTTCATGAAGGAGCACGCCACGCGCACCGTGCGACGCTTCCAGGAGGAGGACGACGAAAAGGAAGAAGACGACGACGACGTGCTTGTGGAGGTGCCCGCCATGCGCACGCGGACATTCGCACGCCGCGGGACGGTGGGCGACTGGCGTTCCACGCTCAACGCAACCCAGGAACGCCAATTGGAGCGCCTCCTCAGAGACCGCTCCAAGGACACGGGCCTCTGGAAACTCTGGCTCGACCTGGACGAAGAAGACGACAGCGACTTCTGATGGTCCCGCTGGACAGGCCATCCTGGTAAAGGCCATCGTCTGGAGAGTGAGGCGTCGCGACTATCCTTGAGGACACCTGCAAGGGCCGTGCACATATCCCTCTCGGAAGAACCGTGTAGTAGTTGCACTGAGCGCCCTCAAAAGTGTCGGTCGTGTTTTTCCGCGGTCTGGCCAGATAGCGCTTCCAGCATTCTTGTATTCCAGCGCTTCTCATTCGCGTAGGATTCTCGTCTCGATCAACATCTCAGTCCATGTCTGAAAGAAGCTGGATAGCGGCATCAAATATTTGCGCGTCTGACTTCGTAGTAATCCTAGATGTTGCCGCTGTCAAGCTGAGTAAGGGACTACCCTTCGTACCCCTTCATACAAGATCGTGAGAGCTTATGCCCTCGCTCTGGTTCTGAGCATCAAGTATGCAGTCTGTGAAACAAGAATTTGAAGCTCTCTTAGCCCTTACTCCGAGTCATGTTCTTACGAGTGAGTGCATCATGCACTGCCCGTACCCGGTCTGAGACTAAGAAAGCAAATGTGTTAGAGTGTCACTGACTTTAGCCAGTGCTTCCCCCATGTGAAGACGTGCCAAGACGTGCCGGCTGGCAGGCTGGCATTTCGTAGCGGGACTGTTCACTACGGTGCAACGTGAAGCTCAGTGCGGGGCTTCGAAGAACTGTACAGTCGAGTGAAGCAGAACTAGTATGCACGCCCTAGTTTGAAGTGCCATTTCGAATAAAACACAAGAAATGAAAAGAACACACATGTCATTCCTGACAGCGACTCGCTGTGACCAATTATTAGCGCTGTGTTCCTCCTCATCACCCACGCCATGTTCCGAGCTGTCATTTCAAACTACAAAATTATTGAGTTACTCGCAACTCTGCAAAATACTTGCTTTGTGTGGACAACCAGGCGTACCGTATATGTAGAAGGCTCTTGCAGCTACTGGTGCTTTTTCAATTATTGCGTCGCTAGATGACGACACTGAACCGAGCAATTTGTTGACAGTACAAAGCACCTAGGTAACATTATAGCGGTTTTAGCGAGAACATTGTCGGTCGCCGACAGTGCAGTATAGGTTACGGTCAATGAGTCGACTCATGCAAACTTGTCGCCTGTCTTTCAACGCCGGCCGTTCCCTTATGACACTATCCGTCGCACTGGCTTGTATACGGACCTTAGACATACAATCCGCGCCAAAAGTAAAAAGAGTAAGAGCTTCGGTTTCAAGTAATGCAGCGGGCATCATGTAGCATTCGTGCAAGTTTCAGAGGGGAAAGGGCAAGAGTTCTCGCCTTTAATACATTTTGACCGCTGGCGATACATAACGAGGCACACAGCGCGGCTCAGTATGAAAACCTTTGGGTTCTCGCCCAAAGGGTGTAAATATATACTTTGGGAGCCGCCTATGCAGTCCATTCCACCTCCGCGCAATTACACTAGTGTACTGCCTCCGGCATCAGCACAGATGGCTCGCCATAGGCCACAGCAAAGTAGCGCTGCAGAACGTCCATATGCACGACCAGTATTCACGTTGGCAAGGTAAGAGTTTTACAGCGGTCTTGCTCGTGCACCCCGTGCGACAACTAGTCCGCTTGCTGTAGCCTGAAAGGCTGAAGGGGTCCTGCTACCCGACCGTCATTCGTGAGAATTCGCCACGTCGAGACAGATGCCCAGCTTATACTTTACAAGGTTCACACGGTTGAAAGTTGAAGGTTTATTTCAGGCAGACGTGATACAAATGTATACAGGTCTGTCTAAGAGGCTGACAAAAAGGCACGGATGCCTGACGAATGTCAGCCTCTCAATACACACAGCACCTCAGCATACGGTGAAGGAAAAAAAGGAAAATGTGGACATGAAAACGGTTGCAGGCACTGAATTATAGGTGAAAAAAACGAAAAAGAAACGAAAAAAACATGCAGTGATACAAAACGTGATGCAAAGGTACGAAAATGGCACTCAAAAAAGCAAGAAATGTACGAAGTCAAGTCCTTTCTACTATGACATTAAGTAGGCATTCAACTTCACGCAAAGGTGCACGGACTAGGCGACACGAAGGTCCGGGCATATCCTCAACGGTGGTGTTCTGCTGTTCCTAAAGCTGGCAAAGTATCATGGCAACTGTTTGTGCGAGTTGGTTTCCCGTGACAGAGCTTGTAGGGCTTGAAACACAAGGACAGAATCAAGTGGGTAACGCTTATGCGATATGCTGATAACGCATGTGGTGTCCACTTCGTTCCGTCCTTGCACTTCAAGTGCTACAAGTTTCGGCACGGCTAAGTATTACCGCTCACTGGATGTCACAGCGGCCGTGTTTCGCTATGCGCGGAGCGCATCACCGGCATCACACAAATTTGCGTCTTCTCATCTGGACAACGTTGGTCCAAGGCGCCAGCCCGCAAAAAAACAAAAAAACTGGTGAGTTTCGCCCAGTTTGAAGAAAAGGAACCGCGATGTAAGGGATCGTTAGTGTACGCGGGGCCATCGGAACGCGGCTGGGAGTGCTCGAAGCGAAGCGTCTCCTTCCTTGGAACGCGGCCGCTCACGAACGCGCCGGGAACTACGGGTGTCCCCCGCCCCGCGGTACCGTTTCGCGCACCTGCTGGCGCGAAAGTGTATTTGTATTTGTTTTTCACTTTTATTGTGCAATGGAAAGGGCGTTTTGCCCTACGGAAGCTGGAGGGCTGACCATGCTCTCGGTAAACCAATCATGTGAGGAGTGTAACATGATTGGTTGCTACGAAATGTGGGTCGGGCCTTTAGGTCTTTAAAACCGGACCCCGGAGCCGGAAGCGGGGTTCTGGGCTAAGGTCAGGTGCTATGCATCTTCGGCTATGCCGAGTAGGGGCCTCCCCTAGTGTTAGCCAGATCCACTTTTTTGTTGTTTGTCCTTTTTGCCCTTTAATTTGTCTCGAGTGCCTAAACTTATATATGCAATGTAAATAGCTGTACATAAACTGTACATAAGTTTTCCCTTTTTCCCTGCATCTCTACTCCTCGAGAGACCGTCTCTGACGGGGCACCCCTGGTGCGAAGATCAAGCTTGTCTTGCGAGTTAAACCACCCGTCTCTGGCGGGGCACCTCTGGTGCAAGGAGAGTAGAAGAACCTGATCTTTACTGGCGCAGTCGACAGGATCCTGCGGCCATCGGAAGACGGCGCAGGAAGAAGACTGAACGCAGGGAGAAAGGCGACGGTCAGGCAACAGCAGCGGTCGAGAAAGGACCTGCGGAGAGACGGCGGCAAGGACGCAAGGACCACGGCAGTAGTCCAGCGACGCGGGACTGCGTCCGGTCAAGGAAGCAGCGCGTCGAGAACTCGACGGTCACCGGCGGGTCGCAGCAAGTGACGACAGCGGTCACAGGACCAGCGGCGTGCGACAGCTCATCGCAGCGTGCGGTAAAAGTGGCGGTGGACTCCGACGCCAGGAAGCTGGCAATGGGGATCGACGCATCGAAACCGTGAGTTTCCTTAGTCGCATTGCTCACGTCCCTGTGCGTCTGTTCGAGCCGGTAGGACAGTTGAGGGATACATACGGCGGTATATAGGGTTATCCTTGCCGGCCCTCACTCGATGTGAGGTATCGAGTGGAATTGGCGAAGGCGCGCTTAGATTATTATCAGGCTAAGCTTGCAAAAGTGAATGGAGGAAAGGCGCCGCTATGCGAGGAAAAACCTCCGGATTTGCAGGCGTTAGAAGCAAGGCGCCAGCAGCTAGAGCTCGAGCTGGCTGAGCTCAAAGAGTCTCGGAGAGCTAGTCAACTAGCCAGGGAGAACTGCTCCGAGTCCCGAGCAGAGAGGCCGCCTGTGCTGGAAGACAAAGGATTATGCCTGTCAAGTAAAGGTCAAGAAAACAGCCAGGCAGAAGTAAGAAGTGCGCAAGATTTCTGCGAAGCTGGAATCGCAGTTGAAGAAAGTATAGTGACGAAACGCAGCGTCGCGGTATTAGAGGCGGTGAACGCGCACTCCGAGGATCCGGCCGCCCAGGTTAGCTCTACCCCAAATGACACCAGGGACGCGGACGCGAGTTCAGGATTGTTGGAAATCACTCTAATTCCAAAAACGCGGTCTCAAGCGGGCTGCGAAAAAGAGCATTTCGTTCAGCAGGGGGCGGTCGGTAAGGACAGACGTCAGATCGAAGAGCGAGTGAAAGGAGGAAGTCTGGCGTTGCTGCAACCGCACACTGTGTCGGGCATAGGGTATGAAGTGCCCCATAGCGTTGGTGGTGGCAGGAGCATCCCATCCGAGGCAGAGAGCGGAGGTAGGCCTGTTGGGCCGATCAGACCGAGCGCCGCGCGGCTGTCAAACGCACCCAACGGGTGCCCGATCAGTTCATTCGAGGACGGGGAGATGCACGGCGACTTGCCACGGGGCCAATTGGGGTCGGGCGACTGCGAGGGAGCTCATGCAGCCTCAGACTATGCCACAGGGCCAGCGGGCGCTAATCAAGCACGGAGCGGCGGTTTCAAAGTTTGCTCGTGCAGTAAAGGTGCAGATGGCCCCGGGCGAGGTGGAGTGGCAGGAGGCAGGTGCGTGGCTTTCACCTTGAAAGTCGGCGCGTGGAACAGTTCGTTCCGTACTGCAGTACGCCAGATCAAGTGTAGTAAAACCGGCCTCACTGGTACGGTTAGACTGAGAAGTGGATATGCCCCTTGCGCAGGGCGCGGCCCGTGCTGGCGCGCCGTAGAGAGCGTGCCCTCGGGGGCGTCGTGTGGTCAGGGATTTGGACCCATCGAGGGTCGGGCTGTGTTTGATCCAGGAGGGCACCAGCCTAATGAGCCGAGTGGCAGTTAGGCGTTAATTGTGTTGAGACGCGTAGTGGCTCGAACGCACACAAGGACGCTCGGTGCGACTAAGGAGGCTCACGTGGCCACTTACGGACGTCGTGCGAGTGCTACTGAACGCTCAAGTTGCGAGTGTCTGTGTGTGTGTGCTCGTTCGCTAGCAGGACGAGGGTGTCTACTTGGAGGTGGTGAACTGGGTGCAACCCACGAATTTGGACGCCGTGTTACGGCGCACGGTAGGCATGCCACCGTGTGTATTTGTGGAATTTGCTTATGTTGTGTGTGCATTTTGCATTTTGCTTTTGGTTTTGTTGCTGCCAGCGCTGGTGTAGCTGCGGTACGTCACCCACAGGGTGGTTTTGTGACCCGGACCGATCCCTTCTTGTTATAATTCTAAAAGTGGCATTTGAGCCCTTTGTAGAATCTTGGGAAGGGCGTGTAAGGGATCGGTAGTGTACGCGGGGTCATCGGAACGCGGCTGGGGGCGCTCAAAGCGAAGCGTCTCCTATTTGGAACGCGGCCGCTCGCGAACGCGCCAAGAAGTACGGGTGTCCACCCCGCCCCGCGGTACCGATTCGCGCACGTGCTGGCACGAATGTGTATTTGTGTTTGTTTTTATGTTTATGTAGTGGTAGAGAGGGTGGTTTATCTTGTTGAAGCCGGAGGGCTGGCCATGCCCTTGAAGAATCAATCATGTTAAGAGCACAACATGATTGGAAGCTACGAGATGTGGGCCGGGCCTTTAGGGCTTTAAAACCGGGCCCCGGAGCTGGAAGCGAGGTTCTGCGCTCAGGTGAGATGCTACGCATCTTCGGCTACGCCGAGTAGGGGCCTCCCCTAGTATTAGCCAGATCCACCCTTTTGTTGTTTGTCCTTTTTGCTGCTTATTATGTCTCTAGTGTGCCTAATCTTGTATATACTGTAAATATTTGTATATAAATCTTCAGTTATTCCCTTTTTTATCCCTGCGTGGCACCTCATCACGAGACCGTCTCTGACGGGGCACCCCTGGTGCAGAGATCAAGCTTCAGTCCAAGTTAGATAAACCGTCTCTGGCGGGGCACCTCTGGTGCAAAGAAGGAAGAAGAAGAACCTGTGAAACTTTACTGGCGCAGTCGACGAGGATCCTGCGGCCATCGGAAGACGGCGCAGGAAGAAGACTGAAGGCAGGGAGAAAGGCGACGAGAAGGCACAAGGTCAGTGTTCGAGAACGGACCTAGGGAGAGACCGCGGCAAGGACCACGACAGTAGTCCAGCGACGCGGGACTGCGTCCGGTCAAGGAAGCAGCGCGTCGAGAACTCGACGGTCACCGGCGGGTCACAGCAAGTGACAACAGCGGGCACAGGACCAGCGGCGTGCGACAGCTCATCGCAGCGTCTGGTGAAAGTGGCGGTGGACTCCGACGCCAAGGAGCTGGCAATGCGGATCGACGCGTCGAAACTGTGAGTTTCCTTCGTCGCATTGCTCACGTCCCTGTGCATGTGTTCGAGCCGGTAGGACAGTTGAGGGGTACAGACAGCGGTATGGAGAGTTATCCATGCCGGCCCTCACTGGATGTGAGGTACCAGGTAGAGTTAGCGAAGGCGCGCTTAGCGGACCTTCAGGCTCAACTTTCGAAAGTAAATGGCGGAAAGGCGCTGCTTCGCGAGGAAGAACCTCAGGATGTAAAGTATGTCTTGAAGGTTATAGAAGCAAGACGCCAGCAGGTAGAGCTCGAGATCTCTAAGATCAAGGAGAGTAGAAGAGCCAGGGAGAACTGCTCTGAGTCCCGAGAGGTGAGGCCGCCTGTGCTGGAAGACAAAGGATTATGCTTGTCATGCACAGGTCAGAAAAACAGCAGTGAGGACGCTGAAAGCAATCAGCCGGTATGCGGCAACGCATCTTCGTTAGGAAAGGCCGCTAAAGGTTCAGGAAGTGAAAACGAGATTCCTGAAGGGTGCGGAAATATCACGGCTTTTCCGCCACCGCGGGCGGCTAGCAAAGAAAAGGAGCAGCCTAATTCTCATGATCAAGGGCCAATCGAGACCAAAGTGTCCGATAACAAACAGGACAGCGGTGGAATTCCTGCAGGCTCTATGACAAAGATTGTGACCTCCGACACGGAGCTAGTAACAGGTGAAAATCTGGCGTTGCTGCAAACACACACTGTGTCGGCCATAGGGCAGGAAGTGCCTCGTAGTGTCAGTGATGGCAGGAGCGTTCCATCCGAGCCAGAGAACGGAGGTGGGCCTGTTGCGCCTACCGGGTGGAGCGCCGCGCAATTGTCGAACGCACCCGATGGGCGTCCGACCAGGTCCTTCGAGGAGAAGGAAATGACTTGACTCAAGGCCAATTCGGATCAAGTGACTACGAGTCACCTCATACAGCCTCAGAGACAGATGATGCCGTGAAGTCGGCAAATGCCTATCAAGCAGGGAACGGCAACGTCAGTGTATGCCCGAGCAGGAACGGGGCAAATGGCTCTAAGCGAGGCGAAGTGCCAGGAGGCAGGCGCGCAGCTTTCATGTTGAAAGTCGGTTCGTGGAACATTACTTTCCGTGCTGCAGGTCGCCAAATCAAGTGTAGCGAGACCGGCTGCATTGGTATGGTTAAACGGGGCAAGGGCTATGCTCCTTACGCTGCACGCGGTTCGTACCGGCGCGCCTGAGAGAGCGGGCCCTCAGGTGCGTCGTGTAGTGAGGGGTTTGGACCCATCAAAACCCGGGACGTTTTTGACCCTGGAGGGCACCAGCTTTCGAGTTCTCGCCCCGCTGTGGCGCCAGCCTAATGAGCATAGCGACCATTAGGTGTTAATCGTGTCGACTGAGACACGTGGGGGCTCGAACGCACACAGGGACGCTCGGTGCGACCAAGGACGCTCACGTGGCCGCTAACGGACCCCATATCAGTGCTACTGAACGCTCCAGTTGCGAGTGTCTGTGTGTGTGTGTGCTCGTTCGCGAGCAGGACGAGGGTGTGTACTTTGAGGCGGTGAACTGGGTGCAACCCACCAACTTGGACGCTGTGTTACGGCGCACGGCAGGCATGCCACCGTGTGTATTTGTGGAATTTGCTTATGTTGTGTGTGCATTTTGCATTTTGCTTTTGGTTTTGTTGGTGCCAGCGCTGGTGTAGCTGCGGTACGTCACCCACAGGGTGGTTTTGTGACCCGGACCGATCCCTTCTTGTTATAATTCTAAAAGTGGCATTTGAGCCCTTTGTAGAATCTTGGGAAGGGCGTGTAAGGGATCGTTAGTGTACGCGGGGCCATCGGAACGCGGCTGGGGGCGCTCAAAGCGAAGCGTCTCCTTCCTTGGAACGCGGCCGCTCACGAACGCGCCGGGAACTACGGGTGTCCCCCGCCCCGCGGTACCGTTTCGCGCACCTGCTGGCGCGAAAGTGTATTTGTCTTTGTTTTTCACTTTTATTGTGCAATGGAAAGGGCGTTTTGCCCTACGGAAGCTGGAGGGCTGGCCATGCTCTCAGTAAACCAATCATGTGAGGAGTGTAACATGATTGGTTGCTACGAAATGTGGGCCGGGCCTTTAGGTCTTTAAAACCGGACCCCGGAGCCGGAAGCGGGGTTCTGGGCTAAGGTCAGGTGCTATGCATCTTCGGCTATGCCGAGTAGGGGCCTCCCCTAGTGTTAGCCAGTTCCGCCTTTTTGTTGTTTGTCCTTTGCTGTTTAATTTGTCTCAAGTGCCTGAACTTGTATCTATTGTAAATTGCTGTGCATAAACTGTACGTAAGTATTCCCTTTATCCCTGCATCTCTACTCATCGAGAGACCGTCTCTGACGGGGCACCCCTGGTGCGAAGGAACGCTTCAGTCTTCGAGTTGGAACAAACCGTCTCTGGCGGGGCACCTCTGGTGCGAGGAAGATAAAGAACCTGTGAAACTTTACTCGCGACTTGGCACACGACAGGCAGCACTCGTGCCAATGGCTAGCGGACTACAGCCTCAGAATGAGGCGCTTCACGCCGCTGGGCGCAGTACTGCGCGAGTGTAAGAAACAAATGGGATGCACACAAGGCTGCTTTCTGTGCTTAGAAAATTATTCCGCGCTGAATTTTCCCAAACTAGTTTTAAGATCCTGTAACTCGGAGCGCAGAGTATCAGGCCACAGCCATAGAGGACACACACATTCCTTGACCGGTGTTGAGCCAGGTGGTTCGCTATGGCATGACTGAATAGAGCGTAGTGGCCATATAGTAGAAGCGCTAACAACTGTTTCATATTCTTTCTCAGACTTCCCGTGTTATTCAAATTTTGGGGGTGGGCCAAACCCATTCTAGGGGTGTCCTACCCACGTTGGTTCAGAACCTGGGTCAACCCTATTTTCAAATGTTTACGGGTGGGTACCAAATGTCGGGAAGCGCCAACCCCATTTTTGGAGGTAAGTTTAAAATTGGTTTTTGAGGAAAGGATATGACGCAGTAACTGTCTCACATATCTCGGCGGACACCTAAACCACACCTTAAGGGAAGGGATAAAGGATCGAGGGAGTGAAAGAAGAAGGGAAGAGGTGCCGCGTAGTGGAGGTCTCCGGAATAATTTCAACCAACTGGGGATCTTCAAAATGCACTGACATCGCGAAGCACACGTGCACCTTTTGCGTTTCGCCTCCATAGAAACGCGGCCGCCGCAGTCGGGTTCGAACCCGGGTGCTCCGACTCAGTAGACCAGCTCCTTAACCACTGAGCCACCGCGGCGGGTTTCCGAGTTGAGCCTGTTCCTTGAGACAGGTGAAGCCTGTCTTCCACCCGAGCGCACCTTGATTCACCTGCAGTCAAATTCGGCAAAGGTCATCCCAGCAGCAAATTTTAGGTGTCCTAACCGCATATGGGACATGCTTCATGTACCATACCAGGTGTTGCCATCCTTACCCTGCAAGGCCGTCCCCAACCAAACTGAGATTTTCTTGGTGTCTCACACGTCTTCAAATGGGCCAAGGTCATTGCAAGGTCGAATTTCGGAACCATGTTTGGGACATCCCTCATGTGTCATACTATGTGTTGTCACCTTTCGCTGCAGGGTGATCCTCAAAATTGAGCGTTCCTTTGTCCATTGCCATGCACACCTATTCCCTTACTGAGTCTGGCTGAGGCTTCATTTTCTTCGCGGTTGACATTGTCGAAATCTCTGGGGGTAGGCTAAAAGTGATTCCGCACTAAAAACCTAAGGGATAAACCCTGCAAATTCTTCGCATTTAAACTTCTCATGCAGAACTGAAAACAAGAAGCGTAATGAAAATTAAAGCCAGCAAGACGGCAGCACAGATGGGACACCAAAGAGCGCCATCAGCTGGTGCCATCTGGAGTTGGAGCAATCGTGGCCACGTGACTAAAGCTCAACTCAGTGGCGCCAAACGCCAATAAATTACCGCGAGAGTGCACCATGGTCGCCATTTTTGTCCTCAGCCGACCTTGGCCCACTACAGTACAAAGGCTTCCCTCGTTGCTCATGAGCCACCACTGCATTGCGTACAACAGGCCCAACCTTTCCAAAGATCGCTCCTTTAGTTGGTTCGCGAGGCTTAGCGGTTGTAAGGGAGCTGGGGAACTAGAGGGCTCGCTATCTTTTAGTAGCGGTGTGGGAATGAGTAACGTCGCGTGAAAACACTTGTCTTAAAGGAGTGGCGACACCAAATTTTTCAGAATAGTTTGGTTTATTGGGCTTTCACGTCTCAAAGCAACTCAGGCTATGAGGGACGCCGTAGTGAAGGGCTCCGGAAATTTCGACCACCTCAGTATTTGCTCTGGAATTGACGTGCTCGACATTAGCAATTAACATGGATCACCACGTGGAATTCGTCAGCGCTTAATAAATAATTTGGAATTGAATTTTGTTTTAGGTACGAATTGCGCACAAATGACACACACAGGAAAAAAAAACACACGAGGGAGACTGAAAGAGCTCTTTCAGTCTCCCTCGTGTGTACCTACAACAGTATATACACCAACTCGCCCAACAAGAAGTTCTTAATTTTGTTTTCCTCAGTTGTTTCGCTTTCTGTTTAGGTTCCCAGACAATGGTTGCGACGTCACTAGGGAGTATGGGATCAAGTGCAGCATACGAAATCTGCAACATAACCGCTGCTTTGTCGTTTTCATTCATTCAATCTCTGACACTGAACTGCTCCAGAAGCCGCATATGGCACTAACTGGTCAAAGAACTATTATACTGCAGTTTTTGCACGTCTCACGTGATCTGGTGCTCATTTGTGACGTCGCAGATATCTTTCGCCTGTTAAAATCGATACTGCACGGAAGAATAAATGCAATATGTTATATACTGGGCGTACGTGACTTTCACGTGTTGATTCATGTTTACTAAAGTCTTACGCATTATCAGCCTGACTACGCCCACTGCAGGGCAAAGGCCTCTCCCATGTCTCTCCAATTAACCCTGTCCTTTGCCAGTTGCGGCCACCGTATCCCCGCGAACTTAATCTCTAGAGCGAAACAAAACTGCACGAAGACGACGGGACAAAAGAAAGGCACGAATACACACACACACAGCGCAGACTTCCAACTGACCTCTGTGTGTGTGTATTCGTGCCTTTCTTTTGTCCCGTCGTCTTCGTGCAGTTTTGTTTCGCTCTAACCATGAACCGACCAGCCCAACATCATGTCTTACTTCGATACATTTCTTAATCTCATCCGCCCACCTAACTTTCTGCCGGCCACTACTACGCTTGCCTTCTCTTGGAATCTTGCCTTCGGATTGCACGCCCTGCTCAAGCCCATTTCTTCCTCTTGATTTCAACTAGGATGTCATTAACCCGCGTTTGTTCTCTCATCCACTCCTCCCGCTTCCGATCTCTTAACGTTACACCTATCATTTTTCCTTCCATAGGGAAGCGGACCTGAAGTTTGCTCCCACTGCACCAGCGCCACTTATCCCCTGCCGGTCATTTTGGCATTTCCGTCCGGGCACGTCGCGGGCGGAGCGCATTGAGCCAGCAGCCTGTCGACTGGTACGCGCGTGCTGCTCGCGCAGCTGGCACTCTTTCTTTCATTGTGAGCACGTGCCGTCCTGCTCGCGGGCGCACAAAAGTGTTGTTGCCGCTCGCTGTGAATTCTGCGAAGTTCTAAGAGTGGAGAAACTTGTTGTGTCTGGGGCTGTCACAATAGTTCTCTGAACATCGACGGCCAAGGACTGCCCGTGTAATTCTACAGATTTCCTGGAGATGTCCTACATTCTTGGGGGAAAAAAAATAATATTGGAAAATTGTAACGTACAGTAACGGAAATATTGAAGGTAATGGTCCACCCTTTCTATATGCAGCAAAATCTTAAATATTTTTCATCGCTCGTATGGAGCAGTTGACGATAGGAAAAACGTTAATACGAAAAAAAATGCAAGCCTATCGATGGGAGATTGCTATAGTGAAATCTTCCACTATATGAAAAAAAAAATGCGTTCATACACTTTTTCCTATTAAAAAATGTTTTTGTCCAGAATTGTTGGGTATGAAATGGATGAGAACGAGAAACGGCAGGTCTCGATAACTGCTATGGGCAGGGTGAAGAGTTTTTTCCTGTTGCTAAACACGTTTGGCATGTTGCACGCGTAATATTATTTCTGAGCAGTTTTTGCTGTAATTCACTAAGCATGCAGTGTTTAGTAAAGCTCGCGCTAACGAAACTCATTTCTTTTGCCATTTTTTTTATTTTGGAGACTGACAAGAGCTAGCGGCATTATGCAGACGCGTGAGGCAAGGTCAGTGATCGCCTCAATGTTCCGACTTGTGACGCCTGGCTCAATTTTCGAAGTTGCTTTACATGTAAAAAATTTCTAAAAACAAAAATAATCAAAATGTTTGCTTGCACATGAATGAGCGTTTGCATATGAGCGATGGCTCTGCAAATAAATTGTTTTGGGGATGCGCGTGCGCTGTAATCGGCATTAAAATAAATATACCAACCGCTTATCTCCGTTGTAGCGATTGACCAAACTAGAGCATTTTTTCTCTTTGCCGTACATAGCAAGAAGCTGGTAGGCGCATTTCGTGAGTGTTTTCGTTTTCTCCTCAGCCTCGCGTGTCGCCTTAAGGCCACTTTATTTTAAGTTAAAATAAAAATTATTTCCATTATTTTTCAGCGAAACACGTAACAAAATCCTTATTATTTGGCCAACAAACCTGCATGCACCTAACTCAGCCACCCAACGAAATTAAGCATCTTGCGAAGATAGCCGCGCCAAAAAAAAAAAATGGTATTTACCTCGAATTCCACGTCTTAAATGACCTCGTCATTTACTTGCGATACACATTTCGCCGTTACGGTTAGAGCACTGCACGGGCCTCAATTTGAGGCCCAAGCCCGGCCCGGGCCCGGGACCTGAAGCCCGAGCCCGGCCCAGGCCCGTGGCTTCAAGCCCGGGCCGTTTCACAGTAATGCTTGAGGTATACTGCTCACTCTGAGCAAGTAGACTGCTACTATACCGATAAGAAACTGGCCGGCAAAGGATCTGAAACCTCAGTTTGGCTTGCAGAAAGTTGGTTCTTTTTAACCCAGAAGAAAGTGCACATGATTAAGAGTAGTGCTCGCCAGGCCCGTCTTTTGGACAGTGATCTCGTGTAGGTGCGCAAAAATAAACTCGGAAGTTCCGAGAGCCAAATAAAAAGGGCTTCATACGAGCGTAATAGACTACTTTGCATTTCCCCATGATTTTAATCAGTTATATTTTGGCGCCCGCGAAGTAGAAACATTAAAGCTGACTAGCAAGCAGTAGGATGACATTTTTTTTAGTGAACGCGATCTTTCAGGTTGAACTCATAGCCGAAATGGTCGCCTTTCAGTAGAAACGAAAAGCTAAAAGGCTTGAGTATTTCACGGTGTGTGTTTAAAGACTATAAGCGTCCTAAACTTATATGTTCTCCCCGAATGCATTTCTAATAGTGTATAGGTATGTTTTGGTGTGACGAACGATCAATGGCCAATTAAGGCCGGTTGAATTTTACTCTTACTGGTGGAGCAGAAGATAACGCGCGCGAACCATGTGATAACTTACAGGGTAAAACACTTGTCATGACAACCAGGCTGAAGAAGCGAGGAGGGATAGATGTGGTTATGAGACGAGATTTACAAACTCTCGCGAGCTTTTGCGGCTATTTCATTTACGAGATGTTCCGGTCAGCTGATCAAAAAGAAAACCAAACGCGCTTTAGTTTGTGAATTTTCTCTCATGAGAAAAATATAGCTATTAAATAAATCTATGTTTTTGGGGCTTAAGGGCCCCAGGAGAGTCAGGCTGTGAGAGACACCGAAGCAAAGGATCATTTACACCGCCTGGGTTTCTTCAATGAGCAATGATACTACAAAGTACATGGCTGTCGTGCTTGCCGCCTAAATAGAAATGCGGCCGCCGAGGCTAGGAGCAAACCCTGGTTCCCCGGCTCAGTAGTCAAGAAACTTTACCAGCCACCGCGGCATGGAAATAGGGCAAATAAATAAGTCAATGAATGAAGCTTAGTTTCTTTCTCAATGCGTACTATAACCCATAGCTCATCCGCGTTGCTGCTCCAATGACGCAGTTGTGTACTTCCCTCAGCAATAGTGAATGAATAGTCGGACACCAGCCGTTTCTGTACGTACCCAAGGCCAGCTCGGGTCCGCAGCTTTGAGCCCGAGCCCGGGCCCGCCACTTCAGGCCCGGGCCCGGCCCAGGCCCGGCAGAACAAATGTCCCGGCCCGGCCCGCGGGTCGGGCCGGGCCCGGGTTTTTGGGCCGGCCCGAGCCCGTGCAGTGCACTAGTTACGGTACCGGCTTTTTCGTCAACAATCTGCTTCACGTAGTGGGCCTGATCTACTAGCAGTTCATTTTTCAAGTTTGCGCAGCGAAAAAAAAAAAATTCACTGTCCACTATTTCTGTTAACCTACATCTCAGAGAAGCGTACTGCCGCGACAGAAAGAAATGCGAACAGCGCAGTGCCTAGGCGCTCAGCTGTTGGAATTTATTTTCGACACGCTTATACAATTGGCTCGCAACACAAATACGCTAGAGACATCCGTGATACAATAATGTACCACTCTAGCGTCTTTTTGTTACTACCGAGATAAAAACGCATTGAAGATAAATTCCGACTGCTCAGCGCGTGGGCGCCGTGCTGTCCGCATTTCTTTCTAGCGCCCCGCATTTGGCTAATCCTCTGAAGCTCGTCAGCATTCAAGCACGAGGGAGAAAGCTCGCGACTGCACAAAGAGATTTGCAGGCTGGCCAACACGTGCAAAGTACGTGCAGAACTGGCTTTTTTTTTTTTTTCAGGAGAAAGCGCGCTGCTCGCGCAGCTACTCAATGGGAGGGAGACCGGTTTGCCCGGACAAAAGTGCGGAGTTGGCCGGAGAGGGCGCTTTTCAGTGGCGTCCGCAGAGCCCCCCTGCGAAGCTGCGGTCCCCTATAGCTCGCTGCGTTGTCCTTAACTTAAGCTGAACCCTCTTTGTTAGCCTACACGTTTCTGCCCCATAGGTGAGTACCGGTAAGATACAGCAGTTGTATATCATTCGAAAGCAAAAATACGTACGCAATTTTTTTGCGTCTTTAAGCCCCTCGCATCCTCCGTACAAAGAGTCGCAAATTCGAGTTCATCAATTCCACACTCGTCCCCTGCAGTGTTGGCGGCGACAGCGGCTTAGTGGAGGCGTCGCTTTGCCATCGCTACGTCTATAACGAGATGATAATTGTTTAAGGCATAGATGACTCGGGCCTTGTTGATGAGGGCCTGACCTCCAGAGACTGTCGTCCTGATAAAAGTTTTGGGGTGAGCCGAAGACAAAAGACCTCACGGCTACCTTGCTTCAGGCGTTGTCACTCCTCTTCAGCGGCATCAGATGACCTACGTTTACGGCGCAGGAGGAGGCGGCGAAAACTCCTACGCTAGGGATGAACGTAACGCGCAAGTCTCCGTTTGTACCATCTCTGTATGTAGGACGACGAGGTAAATGCGGCAGACACGTGCATGGCCTCCGGGCGGCGATTAGGTTCAATTAGTACAGTCACCTTCACCACAGATAACCAACACACCAAAAACCGCAGGCCATTGAGTGGAAGTCCAGGGTTCCGAAAGCGGAAGTGTATAGTGGCGCGGCAAAAGCAGAAGTCTTTGTTGATTTCAGAAGCAATAGTCGTCGGGGATAATTTTTACAACTCCAGGGACTCAGTCCTGTTCGCGAAAGCCAGACACGGAGTTTTATCAAACACAGCAAATCAAGGTCGATGAAATGGACCGCGAAAAGACCGCCTTTGTCACGCCCAAGAGAACTTCTTGCTGGGCTAGTTGGTGATTCATTGTCAAACTAAAGGCGCCAAAAGCCACACACACACACACACAAGACAAGAGAACGGGACAGAGCGCCCGATAGCCTCTACTAGTTCAAGACATGCCATTTTGGCTTTGTTCTGCCCCAGAAACGTTCCAGCATGTAATGGACACAGTATTGGCAGGCCTCAAGTGGCAAATTTGTCTGGTATACATAGATGACATCGTCTTTTTCTAGACCTTTCACGGTCATCTAAGAGGGCTTCAAACCATGCTAGAGGCACTCAAGTCATCACGGCTCACAATTGGAATCCAGAGAAGTGCCATTTCGCTGACCAGCAGCTGCTGTTTCTATAGGCCACATTGTAATCAATGATAGAATAAAAAGCTGGCCCGCAGAAAACCGCCGCTATCGCAGTTTCCACAGCCCACTGACAAGAAAGCTGTGCGCCAATTCCTGGGGCTGTCCGCCTATTACCGTCGATTTGTAAAGAATATTATGCGTCATTCAAGTAAGAAGCTCCGCAACAGGAACCATTCCGGGAACTTAAGCGTTGCTTACAGTCACCGCCGTGCTTGGACACTTGGACGAAAACGTCAAAATCGAAATTCATGCCGACGCAAGCAGAGTGGGGCCCGGTGCCGTTCTCGTTTAGAAGCGGCAAGGTCGCGATAGAGGAATAACGTACACCAGCCGCTTTTTGTCAAAGATAGAGGCCACCTATCTCACGATGGAAAAGGAGCGCCTTGCGATAGTGTGGGCCATGTCGAAATTCTGCCCGTACTTATACGACAGGCCTTTCAAAGTTATGATTGACCATCACGCTCTGCACTGGCTCACCCACTTGAAGAACACGTCTGGCCGCCTCGCTTGATGGAGCTTACGACTCCAAAAGTTCGGCGTCATCGTCGTTTACAAGTCCGGACGCAAGCACTCTGACGCCGATTGCCTGTCACGAGCCGACGACAATGATGCCTTCCTATAGGACGTACAAGCACTTTTACACATCAGCAACGCTCGGACCCTGAGCTCTAACACCTCGAGTACTTGGAGGGCAAGGCTTCTCCCTTTCTAGCCTCGTTCAAGTAAGAATAGTCTTTGATCTGCATACAGAGTGATGTGATCGTGAAAAATTCACACCGAGCACAATGTTTCCCTCCTTGTTGTACCCAGAAGTCTCCACGAAGAAGTTCTGCAAGCTTCACACGAGCCGACAGCTGGACATCTCGGGTTTTCTCGCACACTCCGCCGCATTCAAGACAGTACGTATTACTGGCCCCGGCTATCTGCCGATGTCATGCGTTATGTGAAAACCTACCGAGATTGTAAACGATGGAAGACTGCTGCCACCCAACTGTACGGATTCCTGAACCCTACAGAACCTCCATCAAGACCCTTCCAGCAAATCGGCATAGACCTAGCTACTTGGCCCTTTCCTAGGTCAAGGTCTGGAAAGAAGTACTAGATCATTGTAGTGACTGACTACTAGGCCCGCTATGCCGCGGCAAAAGACCTGCCGAACAGAATGGCAGCAGAAGTCGCCAAGTTTTTCGTGGGGTGCATTTTTCTGCGACATGGTGCCCCCCCAACTACTCATCAGAGAATGAGGAACAGCGTTCACGGTGGAGCTGAGACAAGCCATCCAGTGCTATAGTCAAACAAGCCACTGGAGGACAACCGCATGACGGAGCGACAGCATCATAGCGGCGCTGTGCATGTCTGGAAGTAGTATATATATTGTGCGGCTGAAGTCTTATTAAGCTCGCTGAAGGACTGTGTTTTCAGTGATTGTTTTCCTTTCTTCCATTCTTAGTGTTTATTTCTGCCCACATTTCATTGCAAAGCATCGGGACGATGCCCGAGATTGTGGTTACTCTGCACGCCGTATCTCGAAAGTTCGTTGCGTTTCAAATTGAGCAGGGCTGAGAGCGGCGGGCATTCTGTTCGAAGACCGCCGAGCACGCTTGTTGCCTATCGTAGCCACCGAGCCTTTGTTCTTTTTTGGGTGCGTGTGTAAACAGATTCTTTTGGAAGCTTGCTTCACAGTCATCCTGACTGCCATCACCGCTAAGTGACAATACCTCGTCATGCTTTCAGGTCACAAAGCTCATGAAGCAACGGCCGCTCAGCTTGTGTGAACGGACGTGAGAAAGTATTAGATTAGTTTCAAACAATTTTGAACATGCACTATATGATTCGCTCGGTGAATCAAATAGGATATTCGATTCGCTATTGCAAAATTTCGAATATTCACACCCTCTTACAAAATACACGGTTTCTATGTTAAGTGAACTTTCAAAAATGAAGGCGGCCGCTGTCGAAGTGAACTTTCAAAAATGAAGGCGGCCGCTGTCGAACAACACACGTGGGCAGCAGATTCGTATGTGCCACTGTCCTTCGCAAACCTGGTTCCTATGTGCACCACATCATGTCGTATAGCAAACGAAAAATTCGGGGGACGCTTAAACTCCAAAGTTGCTATAGCGTTGTCTCGAGTCACCTGGGGTCCTCTTTGAATATCACTTCACGGACACAGCCACTTTATTTCATGGTGTTTTTATTCACCACAAGACGCACAAGCCTTCACTTCAACCAAGTTGTAGGAACACTCCTGTGTGGCCGCGGGTTCACACGCATGGCTCACAACCCCAGGGGCAGCGGTTCGAGTTCCGGCTCGACCTTTTTTCTTTTCAGCACAATTGCTTTCGTTTCTTCACAGACACTCTGTAATAGGGGTAGTATAATGTCGCGACCCTATAGACCAAAGAGGAATTGTGTAGCGACGTCATCGCTGTTGTACTGTGTTGTGGGTTGTTTGAATTATCCACGCGAGGTCGTGAGGTTGCGACGTTACGACCCTCTCAACGAATGATTTTACAGACACACCAACGCCACTGGATTCCTCGCTAAAAGGGACCCTTAACACTGTAACAACAAGAACATTGGCACCTGTTTGCTTTCTTCGCTGGCGCATTCATAGCCAGTCGTGTGCATCGTGGCGCTGCAAGTATTCTGACACGCCAGCGCACAGTAGCACTTTTCACCGATAGCTAGCATTAAAGCTTTGTGCAAGGTCTAGCATTCCCGAGCAACGTCTTTTTGCTACGTGCTGGCAGCCGATTGTAGGACAGAAGAATAAGTTGATGTGACACGTGCAAGATGCTGCAACTAGTGAGTGCTGTCTGAAAACTCTGCGATGTTTGACCACGAGTTCAGATAAACATATTGCAATTTCTTAACATTTTGAATGTTCAAATAGTAAAAGTGCGGCATGAATTGAATTAAACTTCAAATTTCATAAATCCGCATACCCTTAATCCATGAGAGCTTCCACAGGTACTGGTATGAAAGTCTTTCATGCCTACCCCTCCTATGAAAAACGATTCATGACCTTTTAGCCTGCGACCACCAGATCCACATTATAGGGCAACTGAAGCAGTGCTTTGAAAATTTAGCGGTATTCAAGGATTCAAATCTATATAGGCTGTAGGTAAAGCATGCAAATTGTTTTTGCACTACCACTCAAAATAGTGACATAATCGACGATTGAATTTTGCGCTTGTCCACACCGGAGGAGTGCAGAGAAATTCAGCGTGACGTCACGGAAGGTATGATTTCAACTTACCGCTGTCGTCAGCCACGCCCTGCCCTGACTCGTTAGACACTGCCAAACAACTCCCGGCAGGGTTCGCCTTCGGCGGCTTTGGTTTTTTTCCTTCAAAGCAGGCGTTTGTGCGTTGGCAATTTAGCGATACATCCGATGACGTCACCATGCGACCCCCCCCCCCCTTTAGCATTGTGCACTGCGGAGAAGCTTGAAGCGCATCCGGATTTTAATCTGTGATTACTTCACTATTTCAAAAAGACTTCGGATGCTTTACATGCAAGTTTGACGCATTCAACACTTTAAGCTCGCTGATTTCTAAAACCTATGCAGTTTCCCTTTAATCCTGGAGAGCTTCCACAGGTATTACTAATAAAATGCCTTTCATGCCTACCCCTCCTACATAACCCCACAATAAGAACTACTTTCAGTGGGAGACAAGAGTGTGGCTTTCTGCATGATTTATTTGCGGCACTGAAGCATTGTAAGAAAGTAAAAGAAATTAAAAACACAGGCTCAATTTTCCTTCGACAAACAACTGCGCCTCGGCAGCGCTCACAGCCAATCACGCAAGATGCATGCACATATTAAAAAAACTGCAAAAGATGTCAGTTCCTTCTTTTGTGCTCCATGGAAGGCAGGTCACTGACTCTGTAAGACCTTCTACGAGTGCTTCCGTCACTTTTTGCACAACTCCTGGATGGCTTTGCACAGTTTCTCGACCGACGAGTTGCTGTTTGGGTCAGCCATCATCTTCACCACCTGGAAAAGACACAGGTGCAGCGTGTTAGGAATAGACAGGCACTCCAAAAGACGGTATCCAGAAAGACAAGAATTCAAAAAGGTGAATGACATATTAATAAGAGAAAATAAAAAAAAAACGCAGAAGAATTTCACAGGAGGGTTACCACTTGTAACAGGCATTTAAGCACTGAGTCCTGCTTGTAGGCTGTGGAGTGAAAAGACAAGTTTAACGCATCTCAGTTGCCACTCTGTGCACTGCTCGGCAGTCTCCAGCTTCCATTCGCAATCCTGTGTCCGCCACAAAGGACAATATAAAAGCCCAATATATCCATGGAATCGCAGCAGTTTCACTGAATGGTTTTACTACTCAAGTGGCTCGATTCATGATGCGACGGGACGTAGATTCTCGCCACATATCAAGCTCGTTTCAGTCCTTGCCTCTTTCAGCCCCTCCTTTCCATTGTCTTAAAGGGACAGTGAGGAGAGCTCTATTAATATTTTTTTTATAGCAAAATCCGATAGTTTGGCATTTCATGGCTTTGTTGCCACTTGGCCGGCAGCAAAAGATGCATTTATTTCCAAGAAATTTGGATTCGAAGTTGAAAAAGTTTTTCCCGCCGCTCTGATTCAAACTTAGGATTCGTCTATGACGACAGAGGACTAAGAGACGTGATACATGACGTGCACATGACGTAACGCAGACTCTGTGATTTCTGGCGGCCAGCAGTGTGGCCCAGCAGCAGCCGAAAAGAAAGCTACTGCCGGCCGCGCGTTGAAGGCATCTATCGGCTATTGCGGGCGTCGTTACCGTTAGCGGAATACCGGGAGCCCGCCTACCACCGGCAAGCAGGCGTTGATTGGTCCAGATGCTACAGGCGCGCGCGTAGCTGCCGGGTATGTGGCGCCATCTGGCGACGTCAAGGAGATTTGCGCATGCATTGGCTGCGCCTCAGTGATTCGTGGCTCCTCGTGTCCTAGAGTTGCTAGAACCATTGGTTCTAGCAACACTGTTTTGTCCTATGACGTCATCACACTTGTACTTGCGAGTTTGGCCTGTGGCGGCGATACCTGTATTTCGGTTCTTGCTCTTTTCTGCGTTACAAGAGCTTTGTTGTCAGTATGAGTGGCGTTTTTGTAATCAGGAGCTGGTATTCTGTCGATACAAGCCAACTTCAATTTCTCCTCAGAGTCCCTTTAATCTCACTCCTTCACAGACTACGCCACTGATGCCATGATATTGGGAAATGAGGCACCGACAGCTCTCGTTGGAAAATGAATGGCTATGCTCATTTTCTCCTTTAAGAATGAAATCAGCAGCCGCCATGTCTGGGACCACAAAACTACTCCAAAGCAGTGTGTTTCGAACAGCCGTGTGAGGCACGGCACGCACACTAACCAGTCCTCCTATTTTGATGTGGCTGTCCTTCTCGAGTCAGAAAACAGAAGCAAAGAAATAAAAGCACCAAGTGAACTTTGATCACCTCGGTACTGAGGCCTGTGCGCAAATGAGCGAGATGCAGCAGTGTGCAGTGTACGTCAAGCTGTTGATGCTACTTTGACATTGTCGGGACCATGGTCAGGAAGTTAACATGCGTTGAAGGCGTGAAACATACCTGCACTATAGCATGGATTCCAGTAGATGGCAAGAATGGTTTATCGTTAATGGAATTTTAGGTCCCAAAGCGACTCAGGCTATGAGGGACGCCATATTGGAGGGCTCCGGAAATTTCGGCCACCTGGAGCTCTTCAACGTGCACTGACATCACACAGTACACGGGCCTCTAGAACTTTGCCTCCATCGAAAGCGACCACTGCACCGGGATTGAACCCGCGTCTTTTGGGTCAGCAGCCGAGCACGATTAACACTGAGCCACCACGACAGTCAAATGGCGAGAATGACAAAACAGCATCATTCAATGCAGGCAAACGTGAGCATATACCTGCTAATGTCAAAATTCGGGACTCAATGAGGCAAAATGAAGTGCATGTGGCCAGGAGTTGTACACTTGACTACTTTAAGAGCGACTTAAACATAAAGACTTCTCTCCTTTCAGAAAACTTGCAGCAGAAAATTTTTGAAGACACTCTGCTTAGTACTCTGCTTAGACACTCTGGCCTGATTAGTAAGTTCACATTAGGTTCAGGCAGAAAACAAGCAAGCAGCTGCTATGCAAACTTATAGAAAAAAAACTGCACAACCATTTTAAACCATCTGTGAGGATTTACAAAAGCAGTTGCAAAAAGGTGCTAGCTTGCAGCAAACATGAACACTACCAAATGTTTCAGCTCGAAAAGTCATCTATGAAAGCCACAGTGAACCAGTGGGGGGTGGGGTTCAAATATGCTCTCCAAAACCGTAACGAATATTCTATGTTCAACCTGATTCATTACTCTCACATGTAATTCCAACAGCCATAGTCAGTCTTAAAACTGCCATTCACCCCAGCAGTGGGGGGACAAGTTTTAAACCTGTGGCTGTTGGAATGGCACTGGCACATTCATTGTTGCATTCTGACGAGTACTACAGTGAACATTCAAATGGCCTGACCAAGCTTTACTTGTTGGCTGGAGACTACAAATGCTTCACATGCTTGCTACCATTCCTCTGCTTCCAATGCACATATCTACTACAAACGTCCCTCCATGCTTGAGTGACAGCCACCCACCTTTCCGTTGTTGAGGTGCACGTGGATGGGGGCCTCCACCGCCTTGCTGTGGACGGGGCTGCCCGAGAGGGACAGAAGGGTCTCCCCCTGGCGGGCCTTGCGCGCTGTCGCCGGCCTCTTGCTGCACTCGCGCACACAGAATACGGCCCCCAGCCACAAGAGACAAGGATTAATAAAGCTGCTGCGGCTAGCTGGCGCCATATCACGAAGCATGCTGCATCTTCAAGTCAAAACACCACAGCAAACAAAAATTTCACAGTGCAGTGGTGCAAACGCCAAATCATGATTTGGAGCAATTCTTCCAAAAAACACACTTAGGAGCAGTTTGGAGAGGCCTTGCTCCATTTATGTACAAAGCCTACCCACTCAAGCAATGAATATTAAAACGGATCAATCGTTGTACTGCGAAAAAAAAAAATTCAATCCTGGATGACATCCAAATGCCCCAAGGAAATTCCTTGTCTCCAGTACCTTGGACTAGTCATTCTCAAACTGCTCGAGTGGATAGGAACCCCCTCTCGTTCACCCACTGCATGGCAAGGGTCTACATGGTTGGTTTATGGTTTATGGGGTTTAACGTCCCAAAGCGACTGAGGCTATGAGAGACGCCGTAGTGGAGGGCTCCGGAAATTTCGACCACCTGGGGTTCTTTAACGTGCACTGACATCACACAGTACACGGGCCTCGAATTTCTCCCCCAAAGAAATTCAGCCGCCGCGGCCGGGATCGAACCCGCGTCTTTCGGGCCAGCAGCCGAGCACCATAGCCACTGAGCCACCGCGGTGGCACAAGGGTCTACATCCATCTCATAAGTTGCGTGCAGCACTATGGAAGGTAGTGACCTCTCAGCCAATCAGGAGAGCGTGTTAAATGTGTTCCTACATGCCTCGCTGTCTGCTTGTCGTAGGCTCGTGCTGTAGGCATGTGCGAATATTCGATAATTTTGAATGTTCTGTCCAACAGTAAAGTTTTCGATATTCAATTCAATCCGAATGTTTGTTTTTCAAAATCTCGAAGTATTAGCCTTGAGTGAATAATGTTTCGGAGTTCTTGCTGCGTGTTTTCGGAGGCACATGGAGATGGGAGACCTTTTCCGTCATGTGACGCGGTGAGGCACTGGCTGCGTGCATCTAGCAGGAGTCATCACTTAAAAGCAATAGCTGCACAACGATGCAATCATATTAAGAGCACAAGTTGGAGATCCGAGACAGGTCTTGCACCCCCCAAATACATCGGCTCTGCAAGCAGGTCGACTCCCCCAATTTCTGACTGCCATTTTTCCAGGACACTGACACAGCTTCAGCGAGTGCGACAAAGCTTCAATCCATTCTCTTTCTCTCTCTTTTTTTTCTGCTAATGGCCCTGAGTGTTAAAAAATTACACGATTTTGCAAATGACTGATGCGACATTCAACCTTTTTTGTGTGCTAGAATTATTCGAAATATCTACTTCGAAATTATTTGAAGAGAATTGCTATTCGCTTTGAATTCGTTTCGAACCAAAAAAAAAAAAAACTATTCGCACATGCCTTGCAGATATGGTTAGAAAAGAGCATAAATCAACATTCTCTACGTACCATAAGTGTATCCACGCTACGTACGCTAAACCCAAGAATTTTGCGGGATGTTGCACCATTTGTCGCATTCGCACATTCAGTTCACCGTATGGAAACAGAGAAGCAACGATAAGCTCAGCCTAGTGGCGCAATGAGGTTTTTAGAAAGGGAACCATTTTTTGCAATAAACCAATGCTTCTCTCTAGGTCTAGAAGAGGCAGAATAGTCATTCTAAATGAGGCAAATTTATCGCTTGCACGTTTTGTTACAGGCGAGACAAGACGAAGCAAAAGCTCGGTGCCAAATTTATGCCCAATGAATGCACTGACAACAGCAGTAGCAACGACGAATTCAGCCCGGAATGAAGGGTCCTGCTTAGAAGGGCAGAGCCCATTTACAAACATTTTAGCACACACAAAAACCACACACGCTGAACTCTGGAAACATCGTGCGTAACGCGAGCATACAGTAAGGCTTGATTTAAAATAGCATTTTACACACGTACACTAAAAAGTACGCCATTCTTTTTAGTGCATGCTATCCTATATGCCCAGTTTCTACTGGCACTGCATTCTGCGGTGACAGAATGTCACCTCAACACTCAATGTAGCTTTGGTAGTGCTGCACGGAATTGCTGAGATGGAGAATAGGATCTTGCATGCATGGCCTCACAGGCAAATCAAAGGGGCGGTCAAACTATGACAAAAACAGCCAGTAGGTTGTCTGCAAATGCAGCTGCCTTTGTCATACTACGTCAATAACAGCTTGCAGATTATCCGTGGCATGTCTCGGACAGAATTTCCTTGAGAGGCAGTCAACAAAGTTCTCCGCCACACCGTCGCAGTCCTGACATTGCCCCGCACATAACAGCACTTCACGACTGCTTCATGGCCATGGAGGAAAAAAAAAGCGACTCAGGAGAGAGCGTCACATCAGCTGGCCTTCGCAAGACAAGCGCTCATGAAGTCATTTCCCACCCCTGGAAGAGATCAAGAAAATATTTTTCTCCCTGTCTCATTTCGCCCCTGAAGCCTGTTTCTACAGATTGTTTGCAAAATGACTGGAGTATAAGCTGAATGAGTGATTTAAGGTAGGTAAATTCTCCAGGACCAGGCATGAAATTCCCCCAGCAGTGTGCAAACGACAATGACTGCAGCTCTTTACATAGCCATGCACAGGGAGCTACATCTCTTATCTTGGGCATAAAATATGCAAGCCACGCTCCACTTACGTTACGCAGTATCTTCACATTCATTACAGCTGTGTGTTCGTTTATTTATGCAGCGTGTCACCTCACGAACAAGTGCGATTCCTGCCCGGGAAACACTGCATAGGAGAGGTTGCCAAGGTGCTTCTGGCTCAGAGCATTCCTCCAAAGCAGCCAATAGCTTACTGGTAGGTATTAGATCCCTCATTGAGTCTGGCATTGTGTTTTTACGGCGAAAGCCTTTAATGCCTCATCACTGTTGACAGAAGGTTGTCAGCAGAAGCTTGTCAGCAGAGGTGTCATGCTTTTGAGGGGTGTCCACTGAGATATGCGAGACAGTTACTGCCTAATTTCCTTTCCTCAAATACAATTTTCATTTTCTTCATTACGGCCCCTCTTTCTTCTTTCACTCCCACTTCCTCCCTTCCTCTACGGTGCAGTTAAGGAGTCCACCAAGATGAGAATTACTGTGCCAGGCGTTCCCTGGACTCCCTGGCAGCGCAACAACGCGCTGTCGCGTTCCACTCCTAAAGGCAAAGCTTAAGCCTCATTAATTAGCCATTAATTAGTACTTAGTCACAAATTATGTGTGACGTCACCAGTGCCACAGAGGCAGTCAAAGTGGTGTGGAAAAGGCTTTCGGCTCTGCGCACTTTAGACAGTCAAAGTGCCCCCTGAATTTTTACAAAAAATTTTCTACCAGCAGCAAGAAAGAACTGTGATAGCACCACTAAGTGCAACACAGTGATTAGTCTCGAATGACGCAAAAAATAAAACAAAGGGAGAAACAAGGACAAAACAGAATAAATAACAGCCATCTCGTTTTTTGACCAATTGGTCTACCAAACTGCTTGCGCTTCAGTGGTGTTCATGCAATAACCGGTAGCCCAACAGCAAGTCAAAAATAGACTGGCAGCAGACTGCTCGCTTTTTTTCACTGCCGCCTAGGCAGTCATATTCCCACTGAGCACTGTTTGCAAGTAGAAGGATGGTTAATGGTTCACGGGGCCTAATGTAGCGGAGGACTCCAGATAATAATTTCAAGCACCCGGGGCTTTTTAACATTCACCGACGTCGCATAGCACATGGGCGACTTCTGCTTCTCGCCTCGAGACATCTGAACCATGCTCTGAGGGAGAGGGAGAGAAAGAAGTGATAGCGTCTTTTTGAAGCGAAAACTTCACTACAGGACTTCGGGCTTCAATCGCGGACCGTGCAAATTTGACCTTCAGCTGAGTCAGAGGTCAAACCATGAAAAAAGATAAAGAAATTGAATCAATATTGTCACAACCAGAGGCAATATGCATGACTGCGAGTCAAACCCGCGGCTGCGTGAAGAGATGTCCTTCAAGGGTCACTCAGCAAGACCACTAGGCTATCGCCGCAGCCAGCACGCCTCGTGTTAAACGACACCACACTCTCGCGCTGTGCATTGAAGAGCATCGTCTGCATGAACTTCCATCTGCTCTGTCCCACGGCACTGCCTGCTCACTGTCGTCTTCTACGCAGCACATATCCGTGCTTTCGCTCCGACTCGCATGTAGTAAACGTTCTCCGACGCCTTTTTTGGCAGACAGAGGGAGGCGCTCACCGGATGTCAAACTTGGGTGTCACCACGGGCATCTTGCCAGTCATGTGGCGCGTCATGGTGGGTGTGTGCATGCTTGCCTTGCGCATCATCTTCCGCGGCTTTGAACTGGCCGGCTCCTCCGCGGCTTTCTTCTTGCCCCTCGCCAATGAGCCACGCTGGCTTGGTGCCTGCACAACAGGACGTGCGGTTCGACTGGTGAATCGTTATACCAGCTGAGCTGGATCACTCTGGCTGATAGACAGCACACGTACAATGCGGACAAAGACACAGGGCTGAACTCAACTCACGACTAGGATTTAATAAGAAAGAAATGGGATGAATACACCTGGTCACACGTCACAAGGAAAAAAAAAAAAGCTTAGAGATACAGTAGTAAGGTGGAAAGTTGGGCGAGTTGAATCTTATCCATGATGAAGTTAGCGCCAAAAACGAGGACCAAGGTAGGAGAAGAGACAACACAAGCGCTCGTGTTGTGCCTTCTCTCCTACTTTGGTCCTCGTTTTTGGCACTAACTTCATCGTGAAGTAGGAGATACAGGGTCTAATACATGTAGCTGTCAAGAAAAGTGCAGACTTTCACGAGTAGCAACAAAAATGGCTTGCCAACACACACGGTCGAATTTCTCAATGAGATGCGCTCACCAGTGTTCATGGGTCTGCTGACACAGGCGAGAGAACAGGACGATGGTGAAACAAATTTGAATGGAAACTTCTCTCAACCAAGTTTTTACTTGCTGCTGGCAAGTCCTCATGCTAGGGCTGCAGCAGCAAGTGCCTGTATCATGCTGTCGCATACAACCAAAGGACTGCACCAAAGAACAGTTTTGCAGCGATTAGAAAACAATAATACACACACAGGCGACATGATGCATTCAAAATGAAGCCTCCCAATGCAAGGAACACTAGACAGAGGATCAGCTTTCTTAAAAATTTCATACAAAGTCCCATAGGTATCTCTTCATAATGCTAGGCTCAAGGGTAAAAATCTCTCCGCAAAACAGAAAAGCACCACTAGACCAAGTATTTGGACAGAGTAACAATTACATCCTCCATTGCAGCCAAGTATGCGGATACAATGATAAACTCATTTGCTTGAAACTACTGAGGCTACATTGAGAAGCAACTAAAAAGAACCAGAAAATAACTTTCCTTACCTTAATCACTACTCAGAAAAGAAAAAGGCACTAACCTCAAAGCAAAAAGGTGGCAGCAAAGTTTAGCCCCAATAACTATCAAGAGTTCTTGCCATAGCACTCCGTTTATTGTTTTTTGCTTTTAAGACAAGCTCCACATGAGTTTGCTTTGCTGGACACCAAGCAAACACCATTACAACAAACGCCAACTGAACGGAAATTCTGCCAATGCACAGTATTTGATTCCCTGCCAACAAACCACATGATATAAAGCAATATAACTATCCACCACCCCATAGCAATGCCAAAGCAGCGAAAAAAAAAGGGGATAGAAAATATTATTGATGTGTCAATAAGCACCCGAAATGGTGTGCACCTGGGCTCGGCTGACTTATGAGGGCTAGCGCGAAGCTCAGAAAAGCAAAACCGAAACTATGTGGTCTGACTGTTCTTGGAGACTGAGACGTCCATTCATTGTCAAGCCTGTCGGTGCACGCATGTGTGAGGTGTGCGAGTGGCTCTGCAGCACTGAATTCAAGTTTAAGTCAGACTATTTGGCCAATCATTTGCCGTGCCAGTCATACCTGGACATGGCGTCCCTTTAGGAGTCTACTTGAATTAATCTGACCCGCAATGTCCGAATTGGAGAGCGCTAGACGCCGTAGATTTAAGTGCGTATCGGCTGGGACAGCACCAGCAGTTTGAATCGTGGATTTTCGAATCAACAGGGTTCAAATTAACGAGCTTTTACTGTAACTCCGATTTCATGACGTCTAGCTTTCGCTTCGAAGAAATTTTTTGTGGGTCCCATGAATTTTGTTGTAGAGAGATTCAACTACACAAACTAAACCACATCCACTGGCAACTAATATGTATATTGCAATGCAATGTTCACAAACAGGTGCACACGCGTAACATCAGTTTATCTTTAGGGATTTATCTAAAAGCTAAGTAAATGTCGTTGCCAGCAAACACCATTGCAAGTCGGAAGCAGCAAAGCCACTGCACTCACCCGTTTTGCCTTTGCACTGGCAGCCAGTTTCTTCAGGCTGTGAAAAAAAAAAAAAAAACAGGAAAAATCAGGATGCGCACGAGTTAAGTCTAACCTCCCCAGTGTTGCTGACCCATTCTGACCTGCAGAGCAGCAACCCCACATTCCAGCAACGCGCAACTTAAAATTTTTAACAAGCAAGTTTGTTTATTTATTTATTTATTTATACACACTGCGGTCTTTGTCCAAGACCTTAGCAGGGTGGGTACATGTACATAATTTCACATACACAAAGGCAAAACAATATCAGTGCATTATTTCACGTGCTCTTCAAAAGATGTTAACGATTTCTGCGTGACTGCATCGTTAGTGAAGTTATTCCAATCAATTATAGCTCGTGGGAAGTAAGAGTACTGAAAAAAATTAATTCTTGAGTTTAGGGGCAATGTAGTTCTGTCATGTCGTTGTCCTGTTTTATAACCTATCGAAAAAGTAAAGGTACCAGAGGTGTTAATATTGTAATGTCCTGCTAGTAATTGAAAAAAAAAAGAATTTTAATCTACATATGCGATCTCATGTGCAGTTTATGTTCATGTATTTAACTTTTCTGCTCTGCAAGACCTTTACAGAGCACAGTCAAGGCCCAAGCCGAACCTTTAAGCCACGAAGACTGTCCCAGTGTGTGGCCTGGACAAGCAAACCAAACCAAATTGAACCAAAGGCCCAGCAGTAACACCACTGCACATCATCGTTTTCAAACAAGCTCTATCATGGAGCACATCTAAGTTCAAGGCTTCCAAAAGTGCTCCAGCATACTATTAGTATATCTAACTGAGTCTTTGATAAACTTGCACCACACTTGCCCCACAACCAGTGCAGTATCAGCACAATTTATCGAAGATAGAACTGCACGCCAGTGTCATTTATTGAAGACGCTATAAGACACCAATATTTCAATGAGGTGTGGTTGAACAACCTGTCAGCAGGATCCTCTCGATAGTCAAAAGAACATTTATGTAATCAATTTACAAGTACTACTATAAAGAAATTTTTTTTTTTCACTGACTTTTGTGGTGTCCAAATTTTGAGATATTGAACATCACTCCCCTACTTTTGAGCCACCAATCTGGCAATCATTTTCTACTAACATCTACTGCAAGAGAGTCTGGGAGAGAGACTGGCTCTATTGGCATCTAGATGGATAATGCCACATACTACATGTTCCATTGTTTCAATGGATTAACCACACACTGCATGTGTGTCATATCTTTGGCTCAATTTCATTTTGTAGCTTCGCACCCCGCTCTTGCTTCAGACAGCAGGGCGCTATCTCTTCAGTTATCACAGATTGATACCATCCAGATTCTCCTTTTCCCGTTATCTTTGCAGGTCTAGAGTGCTTTTTTTTTCCATCAAATTAATCCTGTTCTTACCAACCACGTTTCTGGCCTGTCTTTTAAAGCTCTTTACTTTCCAGTCCTGGTTCCCAACAAACTGGTTTGTATAACAGGTCGGACAGATAATTATTAGCCTCCCCTTGGTATTGGGTTGGTGAAAAGTGTCACCTAGCCATTAATTTCCAGCATGCTAAATATCTCCGGATTAACTGCCAATTTTCTTCCCATTACTAAACTACTCTCTTCACATCCTCCACCTATTCTCTAGTCTTCTCTTAGACTTCTCTAGTTTTTGAAAATTGAGCATGTCCTGGCTATTCTATAATCCTAGTGCTTCGCGGATTCCTGGGAAGCATCATGCAATGAGGGTTGGAGGGTCTTGTACCGGATAAGAATATGTTCTATCATTCCCCTGTCTTGCATGCATCAACAGCAAACGTGATCCATGGTGTTTTGCCTGTAACACTTAGACCTCCAGCACTCAGCCCTAGCTTCGAAAAGTGAACCACTGCCTTTGGAATTGTCAAAGGAGTTTTCCCCTTTTAATCTTAGATTTAGCCGTCCTACAGAACTCCAACGTCGGCTTATCCAGCACTTTCTTTGCCAGCAAGTATTTTTTGAGTATCGTACTTTGTTTCACGGTTGTCTCACGAGCGGTTTCTTCCCTTTGACATTTGTGTTTATCAGCAATGGTTAAACAGCACCACCCAGGAGCAAATAGGAGAAATTCCACGAGAACGGATATGAACACAAATGTGCTCATCCCCATCGGTTCCGTAGTGCAAAGGTTTGGTTTACTGGGGTTTAACGTCCCGAAGCAACTCAGGCTATGAGGGTCGGCGTAGTGAAGGGCTCCGGAAATTTCGACCACCTCGGGTTCTTCAACGTGCCCTGACATCGCACAGTGCACGGGTCTCTAGAATTTCGCCTTCATTGAAATTCAGCCGCCGCGGTCATGATCAAACCCGCGTCTTTCGGGTCAGCAGCCAAGCGCCGTAACCACTGAGCCACCACGGCGGGTCGTAGTGCAAAGGAATAGTACATACTATGCTTTTGAATGCATAATATAGCAGTTTGAATCCCCTTGAAGAAAATTATTTTTCCCGCCTATTTTTTTTTTTCTATTACATCCAGAATTAGCAGCGCAACAAAAATTCCTCACTTCCGAGTGCATTACATTTAGGTTAGATTTTGAGATCCCATCACGACCCTCTCATTCCAATGCAGAGTAGGAGGCCAGATAACAATCTCTTTGGCTGACCTCTTTGCCTTCGTTTCATTAAATTTATCTCTATCTTAGGATGCTTCTGAGCCAAAATCGTCGTTTAAAATGCTGAAACAGCTAGGAGGCAAGTTAAGCAGCAAGACTGGAAGCTGGGGCCCTACACCCTTGCGAGAACGTGACAGACCCAAGCCACTGATTGCGACGATGCTCTGAACATGTCTTGCCTCGTCCACAAGAATACAGCTTTCTCCTGCACAATATGACGACGCCTCCGTAGGGCGGCGCTACAGGCACCAGTGTGCAGGGCCCTCAGTGCACGAATCCGCATATTAACGTGAAAGCCTTTAATTAATGCCTCATTGTTGTCGACAGAAGGTTGTCAGCAGAGGTGTCACGCTTTTTCTAGTCTGAACAGAAAATAAACCTTTGCGCACAATGGGATTCGAACCACCATCCTTCCGTATCACAGCCGAGCGTGCTAATGGCTACGCTACTTCCTGCCAATGGATATATAGCTCTCCTTGTCTAGGACGCTGGAGAGTGTTTGCAGAAAGGCGCCGAATCAGACGGACGCCTCCCAGACGTCCTCCAGTGTCTCCAGCATTTAGGATTCTCAAACAATTGTGTACTTAACATCTTAACCACACATCAGTGACACAAGCAGCAACACCACTGTGCGATGTCAGTGCACGTAAAAGAACCCCAGGTGGTCGAAATTTCAGGAGCCCTCCACTACTACGGCGTCTCTCATAGCCTTAGTCGCTTTGGGACGTTAAACCCCATAAACCAAACCAAACCAACCACACTTAAGGCTTTCCCCTCACCGCACTTTACGTCAACTAAGTGCCCCCTGAATTTTTCGATGGGGCAGGCAGACGTGGAAGCCGGATAGCTCCTTTGAGTTTGACATATGTGTGTGCAACAGTCTGCACGAAGAGGAAACCCGTTTCGTCCATGCGACCATGCCTTCCGCGGCATGCTTGCAACAACTTTGCTACTTTTCTGATTTTCTCTTTCAGTGGTGCTTCGGTGGCTTGGGTGCTCGGCTGCTGACACCAAGATCGTGGAATCGAATCCAGACACACTTCAATTTAGGCGGAGCGCGAAAAAGGGTCCCACAATGTTTATGTGCGTTAACGATTCACAGAGTTAAAGCTAATCACCTGCCCTCCAATATCACACCACAGTCCACATGTAGCTACAGGACGCTAACCTGATGCAACATTACCACGCCACAGTTTTGCCGCGTGTAGGTGCAGTACCACTACAACCACTGCACGCTACTGCACGAGTACAACACCATGCTAGTTTACAGGTGAAATGGCACCTGTCAACTTTGCCTTCATAGTTGTATGCAGTGCCATTTACCATGGCGCCGGCCGAGTAAGTGCGCATTTTAGAAGGCATTCCCGCACGCTTGCCTGGCCCCACAGGCGACTGAGCATCTCCTTACTTATCACTATTATATTGCACAACAAACCTTACTACCCTCGCATGCTTGGGTACCTTCGCAGAAATTTCCCACATTCATTTAGTTCAATAAAATTATTACTTTTTAAAACATTGGTATGGTCCAAGTTAGAATATGCTTCATCTGTCTGGAGCCCTGGCATCGATTCACTCGTTTCAGATTTGGAAGCTGTGCAGAACCGCGCATGTCATTTCATTCTTTCTAATTATCACCGAACAAGCAGTGTAACTGTCATGAAATCAAGTTTGTCCCTACCACTTCTTTCGCACCGCAGATCAATAGCCTCATTATGTCTTTTTCACAAAATTTACCACAACAGCTTTCTCAATCGTAAGTTACTGTCAGGACTATGTTACATATCAGCACGCGTTGATCACCGTCATAACGTTGGAATCCCATCTTGTCACACCAAATGTTTTAATGACTCATTCATACCCCGAACTTGCGTGAGCTGGAATCACCTTCCCCACGACATCGCAGGTATTTCTGATAATACTGCATTTCGTAAAGTCCTTAATGTTTCTTTCTCAGTATGTGTCGTTTATTACTGCATAAAAATTGCCTTTCACTGTCTACACACTGTTTTGATATATCCCCATTGCATTTATAATCTCATTGTCTTCCTGTGTTTTCACTTTGTCATGTATTCCTGGTTTATTTTGGTTTTCTCACCTTGTTGTTGCTGTTTAGGCTGAAATTTTTATGTATCCCCACTCCCCTCTGTAATGCCTTCGGGCCCTGAGGGTACAAGAAATACATAAATAAACAAATCTACCCACGTTAAAAGAGTTCTGTGAGCACACACTTTCCGTCAAGAACACAAACACGGCTGTAAGCACGAACATCATGAGCGGGAAGCCCACGACACAAGCAATGTACCTCCCTGCTTTTCAGCAACTTCAGCACCGCTTCGGTCATCGCTGAAAATTCCAAATGACGAGCATCACTGGCGCACGCTGTAGACATTGGGCCTATGCCCGTGCAGAAACTAGCTGAACGGGAGCGAGCAGAATGCGAACACGGTCAGTCCAAGTGTCGCCGCGACATCATGCCCGCTCAACGTTGCGGAATTCTGCACAGTTGATCAAACTCACCGTGGTTGCAGGGAGGCCGATGATGTGCTCTCCGCGGAAGCCTCGGTGCCATTCGAGGTGGCGCTGAAGGCAGACAGGGCAGTGTTGTCTGGCAAAGGGAGTACGACTGTGGAAGATGCGCAGATTTAGCATTGTTTACTACGAGCCTTCCCTGAAGAAGTATTAATTATACTATTCCTAATTAGTAGAACCCCGCTGTTACGTTCCTCACTGCTGCGTTTTCCCCGCTGTTATGTCGTTTTCTTCGGGTCCCGGCATAGCTTCCATAGGATCCAATGTATTGGGAACCCCGCTGTTACGTCGTAGCCGAGGAAACGATCCCGCATGATACGTGACAACCGGGCTCCCCGAACCCGCCCGGGCAATGCGCGCCAACCGCCATTTTGATTTTTGACGAGTCTTGGCCAGGCTTGGCTACGGAACAGGCTGCAAGAAGCCGCACGCGAGTTGGAGAGGCCGCCACTAGATGGCTATCTGCCTCGCGAACTCCGAATGCCGCGATCATTATCGTGGGCAGGGTTGCCAGGTTTGGCTACTTTGCGCCAAATTGGCTACTTTTGGGAGCTGTTGGCGACGAAAATTTGAGCTTGGCTGCTTGGCTACTTTCTGGCTACTTTTTAAGTGCTATTTATGAACACCATTATCCTGTTGTACCTACCTTGTTGTCGATAAATGGGGAACAATTTAGTGGGGTTAGGACAAATGCGAATTATTTGTGCTAGCATTTCGGTTTTCACTTCGGTTTCGGTTCGAGGCTCGGTTTTCCGCGTCAAGCAGGCTTCAGGCAAAGATCAGCGACTTAATCGGACTTGAGCTGCGTGCGCCTTAAGGGTATAGACCTTATGCGAAATGCACTGCCATCTAGCGGTCGCCGCGCGCGATCCGCCATGTTGGAGGATAGCCGCCGGATTCACAGCACGTAATGGTACACGCTCGTCGCGCGCGCTCGAGTTTCACCGTCCTCAGTATGCCCACATATTGCTTAGTGTCTTGCTGTGCGCAGAAGAGTCACACAGACGCCCAGGGAAAAAAGGCAAGAGCACTTGATTTGAGCGCATTTCTATTTTTGGACTGTGATCCCCGACATCGGCGACATAAATGTTGCAGTACCGTCGCTACATGTCGAGACTTCGCGAAACGCATTTCGTTATCGCTATGTAGCAAATGAAATTAGAAATAAGCTTTGTAGGCACGAAGAAAATATCACACAAAAGTAGTTTTTCTCCTGCAATTGCCCGTGAACTGCTGCGATTACCGGCCTCGCAAGACAGTAATCGTGATCAGCTGTTCAGTGGTACGGGTTGCGCTTTGTGAGAACCGTGGCTCGTAGCGTTATCCGCCGCAGCGGTTACACGCGTTAGTTTTAAGTGTGAATATTTGTTTCGACGGAAACACCAGCAAGTATCAAGTGCCCGCGGCACGGAACGTTTGTGTACTGCAAGTCAGTCAATCGTTTCTGTTCGACCAGGGAAAGGTGCCTATTTTGTGGAGCGACGGCTTGATTGCATGTAGCGATTTCACTTAACCGACCGGTTTCCACGAAACCGTGTGTTGTGTAAAAAAAAATAAAGGACCGTAAAGGAAGCCGCTCAAGCGGTACCATAGTTCCAACTAGTAGCGGGAATGCATAACGCATGTAGAATCCTCCAAAAATCTCAGTACACAACTGCTTGCTCGTCGTGGTAAAGCCACAGACACTGCTGCATTCACGCGCTACGTGTTTTTAACGGCGATAGTCCAAGAATGGTGAACAGCTGTGTAGTGGGGTCGTGCGAGGACCTAGGGGTCTATGTGCCCGGTAATAATAATAACTTGTTTTCTTTCTCTGTCTAGGGCACTAGGGCAAACTAGGGGCTCTGGGCGCTAGAGCACTAGGGCAAACAAACAAATGATGTATGAACTTTTCAAGGAAAATGAAAAGCGTCGCATGTTGACAGGCCACTTTTTTCGACACTGCCAACATGAGCGTGAAGTTTACTATCGTTTGCTTTCGGTGTCGACGCAACACACAGAAAACGCTACCACAACAGCAGCAATTCAAGCGGCATGCCCGTTCGCAAAAAGTATCCAATCAAATAAAAACTGACTCAAACTAGACTGAAATGCGCAAATTTTTAGCCGTAAACGAAAATTACACTTGCTTCGTACATTTCTTGGTGTTCAGCGTCGGCAAACTGACGTAAGACTCCGTGAAAAACTTGTATCTCCGTACCCGGTGGCGTTCGGAAAGTGTTTTGGACGCGTAGTAAGTGTCTGCGAAGTCGCTTGGAAACTTCGGCAGCAGAAACAGGTCGACTGACCATTCAGTCATGTTTACAGGCTCAAGTGACAGGAAATAAGATTTTCGAGCCAGCACAGCAGTAAGGAAGCTAACGCAGGGCACGCCTAAATCCAGAGAGCAGAGGCGGAACGAGCTTCAGTCATCCTCCAACATGGCGGATTTCCGCTGGTTCTTCTTTTCTCCGATAGATGGCAGCAATTTTGCATAAGGTAGGTTGGTTTATTGGGGTTTAAGTCGCAAAGCAACTCAGGCTATGAGAGACGCCGTAGTGGAGGGCTCCGGAAATTTCGACCACCTGGGGTTCTTTAACGTGCACTGACATCGCACAGCACACGGGCCTCTAGAATTTCGCCTACATCGAAATTCGGCCGCCGCGGCCGGGATCGAACGACGCGATAGCGTTAATGGGTTAATGCCCAGATATGTGGAGTTGTTCGTTCTCTATATATTACATTTCTTGATCGCTGGGAGTCCCACCCCTCCTGGCGCAGTGGTGCAGCGGTTGAGCGATGCGCCACTGCCCTTCTATGGCAGGTGCTGCCACCGGTGGGGATTGTGCAACCCAGGTTGCTCTTCTCATGCAACCAGTCACAACCGACCAGCGATTTAACTGCCACAAGCCACAGTGGGGAGTGTACTCATAATCTGACGTTCAGGCCTTCACTCCTAGAGTTTCACGCACGCCTTCACGTAGGACTCACATAGGGTTTCACCTAGGGCTGTACATTGGGCTTCACTTTGTTTACTCATGACGAAATCGCGACGTGTCTCCTCTAATGCTCACGCATTAATAACTATGACGGCGTCAAAGGAACACAAAGTATTTGCTCTAACTAGGAGAAAACGATTTATTCCGGTCACTATTCAACTCCTGTCATAAATACATCTAGCGTTTTTGTGCTTCTGTTCCGTGGTCGTAGTACATATTATTTCACCAGCGATTCTCTTATGCTTCCAAGTTATATACAGCCGCTGTTGTCCTGTGTCTTGAAACTGTAAATTTCCTACCCCTGGTGACGTTTTTGTGGTGTCTTGGCGCTATTCTGGCTACTTTTGAGATCGTGGCAGTACATTGGCTACTTTTTGGCTACTTTTATCATTTTTGCGGCTACTTTTTCAGTTTAGGACCTGGCAACCCTGATCGTGGGAGGTGGTGACGAGGAGGCGTGCGGCTGCGGTCGCTTATCTGTTTTTCTCAGCCAGCGTCCGCTTCGGCGGACGTAGTTGTTGCGACGCGTGTCTTTTCTTTTCTTTCACTCTTTCTTTTTATCTTTTAACTCTCCTCTATCTGCAAGTGGCGGCGGTGGTGGCTCGGCTGGAGCTAGTTGGCAGGCCCGTGCAATTTCCTTTTCATCCTTCTCTCAGCCGCAACAACATCTTTATCGTGCTTTGATGGCATGATAGCGTCGCGTAAGCGGAAGGCGCTTCCCCTTGAGGAAAAGCTGGACGTACTAAACGCAGTCGACAGGCAGCCAGGGCGGCCTACGCAGAGCAGCGCGGAGAAGGCCTACGAACATTTCAGTGCTTGACGCTGTGCGCAACGTCGCTTCAGCGTTGACTGCAGTGATCGCGTGAACTGCACAGCACTGCTGCGTGCGGTGTGACCTTCGCAAAGAAGTGGAAACTGCCATGGAAGATGAAGAGTAGTAGGCAGCCTCTCGTGATCAAGAGCTAACTGAGGCTATGCATTGCGCTGGGTGCCACGGGAATCGCATGAGGCGACTACGTCGCCGTGGATGCTGCCGTCGTGACGTCGGAATGTCAAAGCATTGCCGAGATCGTTGCGAACTCGGTTGTAAGCGAAGCCGCTGACTGCGATGACGACGAGCCGCATGATTCCTGCGAGTTGGCAGATCCGATTTTTGGAGCAGCCGTCGCGGCTTTGGACCTCCTCCGCAGGTATGTGCGTCGCACCGCAAAGCGACGCTGACAGCAATGCGGCCTTCCAGGCTATTGAGAAACGCGTTGTTCTTTCCAGCGAGCGAAAGAAACTGCAATCCGCCATTCTCGATTTTTTAAAGTCCTAGGGTCAATTTGCGGAAATAAATTGTTTCAAGTCAAAGCTGCACTGTTTTCATTAATTTTCGGTGCTTTCCTCACTGTTGTGTTTTCCCGGCTGTTACGTTTTTTTTTCCCGGTCCGGTGAAAAACGTATGAACGGGGTTCTACTGTATTAACCCCTTCAGATACCATTTCTCATTTCGATTCAAAATAATTTTTTTACGCCTAAATAGTATATATCCAGGCCTCAATTGAAAGCAAATTCATTAGTTTACTAATGGAACATTGAGCGGCCGTGCCTATGGTTAATATTTCTGCACACAAGTACTGAATGTCGCAAAAAACTGCCAGAATAGTTGAAAACTAATGTTAAAATGCATGGACTTATGAAAGAAGCATCCTAGGGGTCCTGTATATTCATTTTCTTTTTTGGCATGAAAACATGACGTCAGAAATGCAGCAAAAAAAAACAATCACAATGTGACTGGCCACAATATTTATGTCCATTAGAAAATGGCGGAGGACGTGCTACCACGCTCATAGCTTTGAGGGCTATTATTCGTCGCGTTCGCTAGCCGACATAAAAGGTGCCCTGTTTGCAATATGAACAATGCTGAGTTTGCCTGATACAAAGAAATCTGTGCACGCACAGAGAAAAAGCTCACAGTCAGCAATGCAAACTGTCTAGTACAGAGTGCCTTAAAGGTTAAAGAACCTTGGCAGGCTCATTGCGAATGGCATCTTTGACGAAAGAAGAACAGAAAACAAAACTACAGTAAACAAACTACAGAAAACAAACCACAAAAACATCTTATTGGGGGGGGGGGGGGGGGGGGGGGGGGTATTCTTTGTTATGTCCTGTCCTGGCCTATGTTTTCCACAAAGCATGCATGTAAGATGCTTTCAAATAAACTGCGCTCATCCCATCGATCTGTATCTTACCTTTATCTCATTCTTTTATTTCTGTGCTTTTCAAACATGAAGCTTCTCCAACACATTACTTTCAGTACTACTGAACATTATGAAACATACAGCTGCAAGCCACCTGACGTTTTAAACTTTGTTGCACATTAAATACAACGTTCCAGAAATGACCCAAATTTCAGTGCGGCCGGCTTGCTAACAACAACTTGCTAAATTGTAAGGTTTAACGTCCCAAAGCAACACATGGGCTACGAAGGACGCGTAGCGGCGGGATCCGGATCAATTCAGACTACGACGGTATTTTTAATGTACGCTAACATCGCACAGCACTCAGGCTGGCACTGAACTCGGCCACCTGGCTCAGTATTCAAGCATACGAGCCATTGAGCCACTATTACAGGTGGAAATTATGTACCGGCTCATTTAAGAGAGTGTGCCAAAGGTGCTCAAGAGATTCAGAGGAGAAGTGGTTCCATGGAAACACTTACTGCCGCTGTCTCGAACCTCCAAGTATGGCTTGTTGAGGATTTCCTGCATTGCAAAACAAAAATAATAAATGTGCTGAATTTGAAGACCTTCGAAAAGCGCTCAGATCATAGTCACAACAGTGCACAGTGTGCGGACATAAGACGCCAGACACTCAAGAAAACAGTGGCTACAGACCTTTCCAATACGGGCTTCCTGGATGTCGCCATACTGTTTGCAGGGGCGTTGTGAGCACACGGTGCTAGCATGGTAGAAGTGGCAGCAAAACCAGTTTGCAACAGCCCAGCGAGAAGGTGATATCTCCCTCGCACCGAAGGAAAGGTCTATAATGGGTGCCAAGTTTCAACTTGGGCATTGCAGTCCCTAGGGCCAAGCCCGTGTACTAGTTGTAGAGCCCCATTAAAATAAACCCTGATATAGTAAAGGTAAACCACAATCACATATCGCCTTCCATGGAAGACTATGTTTTTTTTTGTTTACAGTAAGGACAGTGTCTTCCCATGGCTACCAACGCCCCCGCGCAATGATGACATTGCGAAGCACGCGCAGTCGCGGACAGCTCAGGGCCTCAGACAGGTAAAGGCATAACTTCAAAACCAGAAGTCAGTGGGAAATGGGTAGCAAAGACGATAAAATGGCAGTCATTGAGAGGGCTTAACCACCAGACTCGCTAGCTGCAAGGAGAAGCCAACTTTGTAAAGGCCTTGAGGCTGTGGGGCACAGCAAGCGACACATATGGGAAGAAAAGCAACGCTGGCAGTCGAGAAAGGAAGGGTAGTAAAAAGCAGAGAGAAGTGTAGGGTCAGGAGAAAAAGGTTTAGTATGTTGACGTGCCCATTTCTAAACTATTGCCTCCCGAATGACAATGAGGCTGCAGAAGACGACGGCCCCATTCAAGGAAAGCTTTGTTTTCATATGGAATCAACTCTCCCACATTTCGCATTATATTCACGGCCACGTTATATTCGTGCAAATCCTTCCACAACGCTTGGATGAAACTGAAAATGTGATAACATAAAATGCAATATTCGAAAAGGACCAGCATATAACCTGACAACACAGGATGAAGGGTATTTCTATGCGGTTTTCTTAACCAACACTGTGTTCAGTAAGGAGCCGAATTACCAGACAGCATCCCGAGATCCATGCCATCACCAACAACTAAAAAAAAACCACTAATTACAGAAAAACCACCACTCACAGTAAAGTCACTCAGACTAGCAAAAATCTTTACTATATCAGTGGAAGAAAGCTGCATCAAGGCACCCTACACAGTGAACATTCCCCCCCTTCTTCAATTCCTTAAGGCGCGTTAACACTTGGGAATTCGGAGGCGAGAGCAAGTGGAATCCGCTACCGCGGCAGAGGTTCCGCCGGAATACCCAGCGAAAAGCCCGATCAGTCCAGGATCGAATTCTGCCGCCGGAAAAAATTCTGTCGATTCTCATCAGCCAATAGGGCGGCGAGTACGAAGTTCTGTGGTGACATATGGCGGCGCCCTTCCATGGACAACGCTTCGCTTCGGACTGGATTCGTCATAGTTAACGCCTTCTTCAACGCATTCACTGGCCATAAATGGGCCATCGATCTCTCACTTCATCTCATCTGGCCCATAAGAAAACGTACGATTAATAAATTTGCTTTATTTTGTATATTTATAGTGACGATTCTGCCACTTTTAGGCTTAAGAGAGGCGTCGGTTTGTTGACAACGGTTCCCGTCCTAACCACCAGGCGGCGCCACTAGGCTAAACATCGTTTCGCTTCTGTTTCAAAAGTGAGAATGTTAGAAATGGCTTAACGTCCGGCAAAATAGCTGCATTTAGTGTACGTAAGCGTGCACACAGTTATGGCATACAGACAGCATCGATTAACCTCTTGCCATATCTCTGTACGCCGTTAGCAGATGACACACATATGGCAATCGGAGACGTAGTGGCCGGCAACTGTGAACAAGGCAGCATTTCGGCCGCGGCGGATTTCAGTGGCCATAGCCACCGAAATGCCCAAGCGTGAATGCGCCATTACTCTTCATTGCACTTTGACAGTCTTTCCTTCTTTCTCACCGGCCTGCACCGCCTTCTTTCCATGTTCACAGACAGCTTGACTTTTTCCTGCACGATTTTTTTATGTGCATGCCACGTGCATTGCCTCACAGCTCTCAAGGCCTTCCAAAAGTTCGCCACTCTTAGTGCCACTGTCATCGGTTCCTCGAAACTTGTCTAATGTCGCACACACGAAAGTATCATGGTGAACAATCGCTATCTCACTCAATTCTCTGTATTATGGAACTCAAGTGATTTGTTTTGAATGTAGCCACAAGGTGCTGGCCACAAACCCATGTAGCCTGTGATGGCTACACGAGTGCAACAATGCGGCTTTGACAGTGGCAGAGCTAACCCTGAAGCAGTCAGAAACATTTCTAGGGCCTCCTTGTTTAAGTTGTGTCACTTCTGCGTTGATGTATTCTTGAACTCAGAGAACGATCACTCCACTTATATACTTGTTTTACAGCCAAGTCATCAGCTCCATTTTGGTTTCTTGGTGCATGCACCCACTCTGTGCGGATTTTTGTTGAGCAACTTGCGAACTTTTTCTTTTGCCACGCCATCCAGCTTCCCGGCAGTGGAATCCAGAACTTCAAACTGGACCTCTATATAGAGTTCTGCCGCTTCCAGTTTTGCACTCGCGCTGCGAATAAATCTGAAGTCCTTGATACTGTACAGCTCAAGGGGATAAGCATCACTGGTTGCAGTTTCTTGCAGCAACTCTACTGTAGCAGAAGTTGGCTTTTTTTATAGAACCTGCTACCATGATAGTTTCCTGCATGATACTTCGCTGTTCTCAGGAATATGCCCCACCATGTCACCACTCGTTAAGGAGGCAATGGAAGATTTGTAGCAGAGGCGAAAAGCAAACGCCACATTGCAGTCTTCAAAAGCACTCTTTTCATTTTGGACACAAACACTAACTACAGGGTGCATGTCTCAAGCGGTGCAGAGCGTGTGCAATGTTTAGTCTCGTTTATGGTGGTTTAACGTCCCAAAGCGACTCAGGCTATGAGGGATGCTGTAGTGGAGGGCTCCAGTCATTTCGACCACCTGGGGTTCTTTAACGTGCACTGACATCGCACAGTATACACAGGCTCTAGAATTTCCCGTCCATAGAAATGCGACCACCACGGCCGGGATGGAAACCATGTCTTTCGGGTCAGCAGCCGAGAGCTGTAACCACTGAGCCCATGTGGAATACGAGCGACATGTTCAAAGTTATGAAATATAGACCTGAGACTCTGAAACATAGCTTTCACATATGAAGCATGGCCAGTTGTTACGACAATGAGTCTTTCGTATTGGACCCCACTGGACCACAAGCAAGCTGCAGCAAGCATTCATAAATTCATGCTGAATTGTCACACTGTTAGCTTCCTCCACAAAGCTTACACTTGGGATCGCTGGCCAACAAAATAATCAGTTCAGGGGAGACAAGTACGTTGGAAGGGATCAGATGTTTCGTCTATTTGGAAAATAATTGACCGAGTCAGGCACATTCGCTTGAACGCTCCCAATATTTTCTATGTAAACTCTCTTGAGGTGCGGCTTCATCGGAGTGGTATCGTCAGGGATGTCCTATTCAGCCCATTTAGAGATGCAGTCAACCGCTGGGTGATCCAACTTGTGAAAGGGAAATGTCAGCACTTGCCAGTGTGGGTGCTATCGGCCCACTACGAATATCGTGGCAAGTGGTACCGTAAAAACCGGAATATAGGTCGAACTTTTTTTCAAAAAGCCATGGCAGAAAGTTGACCCCCGTCTTATATACCGGTCACTGGCAGAAAAACTAAGGAAGTCTTGCAACAATGGGCGGCTGAAGTCAACAGCCTGCATCACCATCGCCATCAGCAGCAGCGCGGTATGGCGACGTTGTGACACCGCCAGTTTGCGTTTCCATTGTCACAAAGTTATTTTGGTTTGTGGCTGGGTGTTGTCGGTGTGGAAATCTCTCCCCGCAGAGATGGTGTGCAAGTCTTTTAGAAAATGCAGCATAAGCACTGCGCTAGACAGCACAGAGGATGATGCTCTATGGGACGTGGGCAGTGAGATGCAATTGTCATCCGACTTGAGTTCGGACGTCTCTGATGACTCAGAGTAATGCTTGCGCACTTTGTGCCCTTCTCCGTGCTGTACACTCGGCCAATTCTCTTACAGTATCGCGCGACCATTGCTTTGCGTGTTTGTCAGCACCTTATCACGAAGCAGCGAAAAAAGTAAGAGTAAGCGCATGTGTACACATCTGTGTATCACGCTTGTTTTGCCGCTCAGCGCCGCTAATAAGGCGAGGTTAATAAGGTTAATAGGTAATACGAGCAGCATCTAAATGAAAATAAATACTGTCGCCATTGTGCAACCAGTTGAGTCGCATTGATGTAAGGGTGTGACTCGGTACTTTTGCCATTGAGAAAGGTTTTTTTCATTGTTAGAATTGGTTAGTTGGGGTGTTGAACTACATTCCAGTCCGACCTATATTGCGGTTTTTACGGTAGGTCGGATGAATTAAATTTTTGTTTGGGCTTGTTGGTTGTACTCAGAGGAGCGAGGAAGCCCGAAGAGACGAGGACAAATCGAGAAACCCATCCCGTCAGTTGTGCCTCTACCCTGATCTGTTCTCGCTGCCTCCTTCAAGCAGTGGCGGGCACTCCTCACCTCAGGCAAGAGGCGCAGCATGTTGTCGAACCACATGTCCGCCTGGCGATGCACCTGGTTGGCTATGGCTTTGGCGGTGGCAATGGAGTGGTCCATGGTGCACTGCAGCTCACTCACCATCAACTCCAGGTACCTGCAGTCCCAGGGCAACCCCGGACATCACAAGACTGGAGGAAAACCTTGTCACAATGAATTACGATACAGCGAAGTAAATGTAAAATGCCTTTGGTCACACTCTTTCAAGGGCATCCTACTGTTGCACCCAAGCCAAAGCACAACATAACTAGCATCAGAGTTTTGTTTGCATGTAGCTTGTATAATTATTAACCTGACCTTCCAAGCACTTGAATCACCCAACATGCAAAAGTGGGCACTGTTTGTTTGTAGCCAGTAAAACAGCCATGAATGGTGAAAAAAGTAACTCTTAATGAATAACTGAAAAATAGAAACAAAAAAGGTTGCTATAAGATAAGATAAAGCAAAATATTAAAAGAAAAACGAAGCTAGGCTAGGTCGGTAGATCAGCATTATTTCAGCACAAAAAGGGGAGTGTTGCTGAGAAGTATTCCAAATCAAGAGTCAGATTTCTTCTCCCATTACAGTCACCGACCGATTTTTCGGACTCGGCGGGACCTGATAAATGGTCCAAATAATCGAAGTCCGAAAAATCTGAAATTAAAAATAAACTTTTCTGCAAAAAACTGGCTTTCAAAATCGCGAAAATCGCCGCTCGCCATCTTTCGGCTGCAAGCGATAATATCAGACTATCTGAGTCATAGCCGTGCTTTCTTCATGTCCGCACCCTATCACATCGTGATATCAAACAGTGCGACACAGCCACAGTCATGCCGCGAATGAATGCACTCGCTGCGCGAAGCAAGAACAGTCAGTTTGCATGGGGCAATGACGTTCGCGAAGACCGAGAGGTAACCCATGGGTAACCCACGGGAAGACGCAAACAGAAGCGAGCGCCTCCGAATTTAGTCCGAAAATTCAAACTTTTAGACTCCAAGTCTGAAATATCGGCCATGAAAATGTACACGTTTCTATGAGGTGCACGATGGTTCCTCAGCGAAGTCCGAAATATTGCGCTAGTCCGAATTATTGGAGTCCGAAATATCGGTCTGCTACTGTACATCTGTGCGCAATGCAGGAGGTGTTCTGTCATTTTTATGCTGCAGAATGTAACAAGGCCAGGGTGGACCGAAGAAAATGAGCCTGCTTTATACACACCAATCAGATGGGCCTTTCATGAAAGTATTCATGAACAGATGGTGGTGCTATACAGTTCAGAATGAAAGGACTGCACACACTCTCGCAGAAATCAAAGCAACATAGTAAGCTGGAACCAAGACAGCAACTAGCTTAGTATGGCAAAGAACCAGAATAGGATTGAAAGTTTAAAAAAGTATGAAATAAATAAAGTGTTCACTTTAATTTACTAGGCAAGATGGCCCTCCCCAGCCCAGGTTTGAAGGAGGTGTCAACAAAAACAAAACCCACCCACACGTTTTCTGGAGAGATGGTGACCTCACTACTCAGTACTCATGCTTGGGTTGAACTCTTAATATTACTGTGCACAATGGCTCTGCGCAGACCTACAGAGCAGTGTACAAAGCGAGCAAGTACGATTCACATTCACGCAACTCAGCAGCACTCGCCCTTTCCTTCTGTCGACGCAGCGTTGCATGGGAAAGCACCACTGAACCAGTGAACCATCACATGTACTTTGATTTTTGAATAATTCTACAGGTTTCCCAAACACTGCTCTCTGTAAAAAAAATGACACAGCACAATATTAAATAACTGCATGCCCGTCTAACTTTTTGGCATTTAATTCTACATTTACAAATGGAAGAGGCTGCATTTGCTCCCACATGGGAATGTTCTGAGAAATGAGACCTTCAATTGTAAGCATTCTGCAGGTCAAAAGTGCTTTTCCAAGGATGGTGCCCATGCTCACATGCTTATAATATTTCCATAACTTTCAAACTAAAGATATTTTGGTTTGGTTTGGTTTATTGGGGTTTAACGTCCCAAAGCGACTCAGGCTATGAGGGACGCCGTTAGAGAAGGGCTCCGGAAATTTTGACCACCTGGGGTTCTTTAGCGTGCACTGACATCGCACAGCCCACGGGCCACTAGCATTTTGCCTCCGTCAAAATTCGGCCGCCGCGGCCGGGATCGAACCCGCGTCTTTCGGGTCAGCAGCCGAGCGCCGTAACCACTGAGCCACCTCGGCGGGCAAAGATATTTTGGGGGCCAGACAATGCCTATGCTTCACTGCAGTTCTTCATGTTCTGGGGACTGCCGTGACAGGCAATGTTCTTGATGTTCCCAGTCCACAGCTCTGAGAAGAAGGCCTCCCAACACGACCTTCTTTTGGACAAGCTATTATGGTCCGACAACTGGCCAGAACATGTTGAGAGTTACGACTGCACTGATGGGAGATCTTGCCTGACAAAGCTCTGATGAAGAAGCCACAACTAAAAAAAAAATCCTTGTCTATTTTTTATTATTAGTTTCCTTCCTCTCACAAAATTTCTAGACCCTTCTGACAAACTATTGACATAGGCACAGATCGGCCATCGAGGAAATGCTGTTTGCCATTCAAAGGCCGCCAGCGAACGAAAAAGCAAAAAGTTTCTCTCATGACAAAGGCTGAAATCCTTAGGCCCGCCAGGGCCGTATGACAGTCTCTGGGCCCACATCAGGCATGCTTAGTTTTACAAGAGCTGCTTCTAGAACACTTCAGCACCGGAGCCAAGTTGTCCCATCCAGTCATATGACGAGACATGTCACGCAACCAGATAAGGTGACATCGCTCCAGTGTTAAATGTCCTAGAAACTCGACACCCCATGGCGTCACATTTGGTGGGAGATTTCTGCGAGCCTAGAATGCAAAGTCACATGACCACAGTCATGCCACTGCCTCTCGCAAATAACAACAGCGGCAGTGACAAACAGTCCTCGTTGAGTCATGTGTCTTCCCATCAAGGGTAACCAGTATTAAATACTGTTCCCTTCACGCCTAACACAGGAACAAAAAGCAAACAAAAAAAGCTGCCTAGAGAACAGAAAAGCAACACATCTTTGAGTCATGGCACTGCAATGTTTCACTCTTTCCGTTCATACCGGATCGAGTCGGGGCTGAGCGTGGTGCCGGGAAGGAGTGAAGAGTCGCGTGGACGCCCCTTCTTGGTGCGAGGCATTTTCACTTCACACTGTCAGTGCTGGCTAAGTGCAGCAGGGGAGGATGAGTCAGCAGCGGAAGGTAGGCTACCTGCCAGAAAAAGTAAATTGCGGCAACACACTTTTTGAGACTGTGACTGAAATGTCGACCCCGTTTGAAAATGGCGATGGCATCCTGAGAAAAAAGAAAAGCTGCCATTTTAGCCAACACATTTTCTTTTATTACAAAAGAAGATCAATTTACAAAGGTATGATACACACAATGCTATTGGACCCAAAGCCAAAGGCATTAATCACCACAGGCACTGCTCATTATTTGGTGTCAAAACAAACATTTTCCTACCTAAACGGTACATCCTGGCATCAAGAAAGAGGAATCTCTTAAACGCAAAACACCTATGTGCAAATTTTCGCAGGCAGGAACAAAATTTTGCAGGCAAATGCCACAATGCGGCTAAAATTGTAACATCGAAATGCCAAGATAGCCTCTAAAAGGAACAAAATAACGAGGTACGAAATAACCGAAATATGCCACTAAGTGCGGGTACAGTTGACCAAAATTCAGTTTCTTAGGGCAAAGAGCAACTTAGTAGGGTGGGGCTCACTATAACGAAGTAAATTCTTTCATAACATATGTTTCAATGCAAAACTGGTATTGATCATTGTTCAAGCCCTATAATCAATCAGCAAAAAGGGAACAGCCACTCAAGGTATATGAAATCAGCTCCAGATTGATCTTAAAATTTCATTTTTGTTGTGAACCTACAATTGAAATGAATAGACTGTCACAGAAGGTTGCATCGACAGTGTCAATAGAAGCTTTACTTTCCCTCTGTAACATTCATATTTCTTCTGTGCACTGACCTGCTTGTTCTTTATGGCTTATGGTTTTTTTTTTATCATCAGGCTATGACGGACACTGTAGTGGAGGGCTCCGGATAATTCGACCATCTGGGGTTCTTTAATGCGCACTCATATCGCACAGCACTCAGGTTTTTAGCCTGTCGTCTCCACCAAAATGCGACCATTGCGGCCGGAATTGAACCTGCTTCTTTCAGGTCAGCAGATGAGCACTGTAACAAATTAACCACCGCAGGAGCTCACTTACGTGCTCTTTAATGTTTAAAAGCTGCTCAGTTCCTAACTGCAACTGTGTATTGTTCCTGTTGGTCCTGAGAAAAATATATTATCATCATCATCAGCCTGACTACACCCACTGCAGTACGAAGGCCTCTCCCATGTCTCTCCAATTAACCCTGTCCTTCACCAGTTGCGGCCACCGTGTGTCCACAAACTTCATAATCTCACCCGCCCACCTAACTTTCTGCCGCCCCCTGCTTCGCTTGCCTTCTCTTGGAATCCACTCCGTTACCCTTAAGGACCAACGGTTATCTTGCCTCCGCATTACATGCCCTGCCCAAGCCCACTTCTTCCTCTTGATTTCAACTAGGATATCATTAAAGCGCGTTTGTTCCCTCACACACTCTGCCTGCTTCCAGTTTCTTAACATCACACCTATCATTTTTCTTTCCATAGCTCGCTGCGTTGTCGTTAACTTAAGCTGAACCCTCTTTGTTAGCCTCCACGTTTCTACCTTACAGGTGAGTACCGGTAGGATACAGCTGTTGTAGACTTTTCTCATGAGGGATATTGTTAAGCTACCATTCATGATCTGAGAGAAACTGCCATATGCGCTCCACCCCATTCTTATTCTTCTAGTTATTTCCCATTCATGATCTGGATCAGCTGTCACTATCTGCCCTAAGTAGACATATTCCCTTACCACTTCCAGCACCTCGCTACCAACTGTGAATTGCTGCTCCTTTGCAAGACTGCTGAGCATTACTTTGGTTTTTTGCGCATTAATTTTTAGACCCACCGTTCTGCTCTGCTCCGGCTGCCTAATTCATTGATGATACTTTGCAGTTCATCTCCTGAGTGGCTTAGCAAGGCAATGTCCTCAGCGAATCGCAGATTACTCAGGTATTTTCCATTAACACTTATCCCCAACTATACTATACTGTTGCAAAAGCAACAACAACTCTGTGGCAGACACTCTTTAGTGCCAATGACATAGACACCAGTGAAGACGATTTCGTCTGCATTGCTGTTGCTCTACAAGAGCTGCAAGTGGCAACTATCAACAATGCAACTGTTGCGGAGGCCATGATATTTGCATCTATATCGTGGCCAGACAAGAAATCTCTGCTGCAACATGTTGTGCCGTACTACCTTCAATGCGTGGAGTTATCCCGCAGGACATCATGTACTGGGGAGATAGGATTACCATTCCTGAAAGTTTACGATGCCGCCTCATGGACATTGCAGAATCACATCCAAGAATCAGTCATACGAAGAGCAGATTGCGAGGGCTACACTGGTGGCCACAAATTGACGAGCACATCGAACAACTTGTACGGAATGCGTTGTGTCAGTCATGCAACAAGTCTGCTTGCCCGGTTCGAACTCCACTACAGCCTGTTGCCGCTTCGCAATCGCACTAGTGGGCTACCATACCAAGTGGCCAGAGGTGTCAGTTGTGAGCAGTGCAAACCCCACAACAGTCAAGGAATTCCTCCTTGTGCTATTTTCTCACAAGGGCTACCCTCAAGGGATTGTATCAGACTACGGTCCACAATGTACACCCGCTGGTTTGGTTTATTAGGGTTTAACATCCCAAAGCAACTCAGGCTATTAGAAACGCCGTAGTGAAGGGCTCCGGAAATTTCGGCCACCTAGGGTTCTTTATCGTGCACTGACATCGCAGAGTACACGGGCCTCTAGAATTCCGCCTCCATCGAAATTCGGCCGCCGCGGCCGGGATCGAACCCGCGTCTTTCGGGTCAGCAGCCGAACGCTGTAACCACTGAGCCACCGCGGCGGGTAATCTGCACCTGCTGACATGACATCTTTCCTTTAAGAGCAAGTGACACGCTATTGCTTCTATTCGATTTATCATCTGCAGGCCAGTGGACTTTTTGAGCGGTTTACAGGGACTTCAAGCCCTACGTTCGGCTGGCACTGTACGAGCGGCGTGATCTGCGGACCGCTGTTGTGGTCTGCCCGGGTGTCTATCGCTGTACACCCACGCAACGACAGGACTTGCCCCAGCTACTTTGCTTCAGGGTCGTTTACCCCGCACAAGACTTCTTGGACTTAATGTCCATAGCCTGCTGATCAGTGCTTTGCGACCGATCCCACGACAGCCCTCGAGCTCCTGAGGCAGAGGCTAGAGAAAAAGCAGGCCAAGTACAAAGCTTATGCGGATCAGCGGCGGGGCGCTCAACATCGAGACTTTGCAATTGACACGTACTACGTGCGAGTGCGGAAGCTGTCCGTGCAAGGCAAAATTCCTCCTCAGTTTTCGGAGACAGGCGACTTCGATCATAGTCATATCCAAGGGCGTCCGCAGAATTTTTTGCAGGGGGGGGCCCCGTTGGTGCCCCGGGGGGGGGGGGGGGGGGGGGTATGTTCGTAGCAAAAAGGCGCTATTTGCGGAGTAAATTTATTTATTTATATATAAATAAAAATTAAACAAAATGCACACATGAAAGAAAAATTACAAACAGCAAATTAAAGCGCGGCTAGGAGAGGTACATTGGAGTTTATCAACGAAGAAACAACTAAAATTAATAAAAAATGCAAAAAGATGCTATATCACTTCGTGGAGAAGAGTGCTCAGTCTTCCTGCATACGGGTTCTCGACTCACCCGGATTGATGACCAGCACACAGCACAATATGTTCGCAAACACGCAACTACAGTCACTCAGTCAGTCTTCCTTGAACAGCAACTGTAGGCGCCTCGGATTTTTCTGGGCGAATTGCGTAATTACACGTGTGATAAATTCACTTCTGTGCTTCATTACACGCTCTCGGTGCACACTCATCATACACATTGATTGGAAAAACTGTTGAACGCGTACGTTGAAAACAAAAGATGACTATATATACAACGAAAACTTATTTACAAGATAAATGCACGCTCGCAGCTTCATACACCTCGCTCCATCTTGCTTGCGCATCCGCACAGTTGAGCAACCCCACACACACTGCTCGCCGCTCGTCGTTTTCTCGTCCGCTGTCTTGGTTGTTCTCAGCTTCGCTGACAACCGGCCACTAAAAACACCCAAGCACAAACACAGAGGCGCGCACACGTGCGAGGGCTTACTTGCCGCAGTATCCCCGAATGCGCACTTTGGGGGTGAAAGGAACGCCGCGCAACTTCCGAGGGGAAGGGACACTCGCCACTCCGGTCGGAAAATTTGTGTTTTTATGGGGTTCAGAGCCCCAAAACGACTCAGGCTATGAGGGATGGAGTAGTACAGAGTTCCGGGTAATGTCGACCACCTGGGTCTCTTTACCATGCACTGACACGCACAGTACATGGGCGCTGTTGTGATTTGAGGCCCAGCCAGAGGTGACAGGCGAGCCAGGCAGGCGCCATCGGGCTGCGTTGACCAAAGGCGCTGGTTTTCACAGAAGACGCAAAGAACGCTGGTGTGGGGGCGCCTCGGGAGACTGCGTCGCCGTGAACAAAAGCAGCTAATCCCCTTTGCCGGAGATTCTGAAAGCGGCGCTTCTACCGAACTGCGCTACACGTGGATCGGAGGAGACAGCGAGCGGCGGCGGCGCCAACTCATCGCCCGCTTGCCCCTGAGCAGCCCGACAAAGCGGGGGTGGACACGGCTGATTTGTCCTTCCCTCCTTAAGAATTCATCGGTGACCGGCGTAACGACATAGGCGAAAACAAGATGCCCCGTGCACTGTCTGCCTCCGTGTCGCTATCTCTCTAGAGATCAAAGAAACAGACACCCATCTCAAGGCGGCTCGAAACACATGCTCGCCGGTGCCGCTGTATGTCTGGAACAGGTCGCCCTTCAGTAGAGCTAACGATGGCGTGGTTTGAAAACGGCGGAACGACGCACGCCCGGACGCGGCATTTCGCAGATGTGACCATGCGGGGCTGCTTTTACCCTTTTGACTGAGCGCACCACCGCCCCTGGTGTGCGGCCATCACTGGCCGCATTTGTTTTTCCAGTCCTGGACTACTTGCTGGCAGGTCTCGGCTTCCGCTCGGACAGGAAAAGCGTCATGGTCACATGACCTACTTGCCATAGGCATGCCATAGGCTGCTTTCGAACTCGCCGCCAGAGCCGGGCTCCCCCTCGGTTACCGTACAAGGACGCTGTCATCTGCTAGCAGACGATGCAAGCCACGGCCACCACGACGCCGAAGCAACGCCGTGCGCTCGATCATGATACTGAGTCGATTTAAAGACTGTACTGTCAGCTTAGCCTAGGTGCATTACAGAACTCAGCTTCGGAGGTATGCTCGCCGCTACTGCTTGCGGCGAAGTTCGCACAAAGTAGCCCAACTCGTTGCGGATAGGCAGATAGACGAAAGCCTTCGCAAAAATGTTGACAACAAGCTCTATAGCTGCTCCAGTATACGAGTGGTTCACCTGCGATGCTTTCAGGTAAGCGTACAGACAGCATGTCGCAAAACAAGCGAACGAGAACCTCTTGACGACACGAGCAAACAATACGCGCTCGCAGTTTCGAACGCGCGTCCGTGTGCGGTGGATTTCAAGAAAATAAACGAAGATGCAAGAACAAAAAGTCTTGCGATGGCTCAGAGAGCAGCTATGGAGCTCATTTGAAGGTTTAACGCATGATATCGACCTCCAGGAACACGAAACGTACTCAAAATGCACACGGAGTCTAACTCAATATGGCTGCCAGCGCGGCGCGCAGCTGTCGTCTGCTGCCTTCTCAGCAGCCCGCGGACTGCCATAGGCTAAAAACGAACGCGTTGCTATGGCGATGCAGGCAGGTGGGCGGAGCTTTCGGGCTGCCCGAGAAAAACAAATACCGGACTCGAGTCCGCAAGTAGTCCCGGACAGTCCGGGACTGAAAAACAAATGCGCCCAGTGATTTTCCAGGGGGGTGCAACCGCCCTCCCTTGCCCCCCCCCTCCGGACGCCCATTTTCATATCTGCTGGGCAATGGGCGAGTCTGGCACGCTCCGAAATTCTCTCCCGTGCATCCGCACGTCGCCCAGCAGCAACTTCCGTCTTCTAATCGTCCTGCTTTACCGAACCTTTGTCGTCCACCGTCAGCGCGCAATTACCGCCCACTCCACATTCGGAACATGCGGCTCAGAGTTTAAATGGTCGGCCGCCTTTCAGTTTCGATACCGTCAGCGATACAAGAGCCAGCTCGGAAACAGGCACACGAACCAACGCCCCGAAACAGCTCCGTTTGAGCGGCACCTTAACTAACGACAGCCCCAAGGCCTCGTCCTACAGCAGAACGGGCTCTTAGCAAATGCTTGCGTATCGAAGCACGAAAATAAAGAGGCACCTACCTCGAACTCGTTTCAAATTGACGGCCGGTCCAGCGGGATGTCACCTGCACTAACCAGTATCCGGCGACGCAGTGTCCAGGCCCGAGTCGCCCGAGTCGCGCGCTGCCCGTTTTTGAACTAACGCGGAGTGCGCGGACACATTGGACTAAGGGCACAACAATGGAAAAAAAAATTCCTTCTGCGATGACTTGTGCAGTGGCGCTACAGTCGTGTAGCAAATTCTAATACCACTTTAGTTCAAACGTTACTTAATTTTAATTAAAATAAAATATTTTTAACACATGTTTTATTGAAAATAACACTCCGATTTTTAATTTTTAACAAAAATACTACTGGCACTAAGACCGTCTTGCCGCTGCTTACCTCTTCCACCTAAAGTCACTTTACTTCCACCCTACTGACACTCGTACGTCTAGGCTGATCTGTGCATGGCGTAACATTTTTCATCTGTCTAGGCGTGGAGGCGCTCGTAGCGTGGGTGATTGTCGTCTTTGCTAGCGCGTCGTGTGCCGGGTCAATTTTGATTCATCATGCCGTTGGAAAATTTGGGAGAGGAGAGTCTGGAGAAGAATCCCAACCTCGAGTTGGCGCAGATGAAGTTTGTGTTGGCCCATCATGAGCCCAAGAACGACAAGATCAAGCAAGACCTCATGACGGCGATCACCGAGCACAGTAAGCACCTGAACTTGTTCGCGGTCGGTCAGCAGTACAGTTTCCTTTGCCGGCTGACCCGTGAAATGCCGTCGTGATAATAAAACGCGTGAACTATGTTTCTCGTGCGAGCGGTGTATCGAGCACTTTCTGCCGCTTGCGAATGGGTCTCGAGTTGTCTTGGGGAGAAGTCCTGTCAAAGTTCATTGAAAGACTTGCGGTATAGCATAGGTGGAGTGCAAAAGAACATAACATTCAAGGCATATGATTCGTCTGGACGTCACACGACACGTTAAAGATGCAGACCACCTCGAGAGCGGGCTCATAAGTGCTAGTTAGTATGATCCGTGCCTTGTACGCAGCCTTCAAAGCCGCGACTTATCGCAGTGACTCAGCTGGATAAGCATCTTCGATATTTTGCAGACTCCGATGCTTTCCGTTAAACTTCCGGGCGTTGCTGTTTGCTAATTATCTTTCGTTTAGTTGGCTATTTCATTTTACAAACATATGTGCACCGGTCAACATGCGTTGGCTCGTTAATCTCCACCGCCAATGTGTGCTACTCACCTCTGTAAACCTTAGGGCATTGGCTACCCCTCTGAATGCTACCTGTCGAAATAGACATGCCTGGCTTGTGGTACTGGCACACGATGCCAACCAGGCGATATTGAAGAGCTCCAGTGCTTAATGACCATAAGGAACGGAGCAAACATAGTAGCGCAATGCTGCAAATTTTGGTCTGGGAGTAAAAATCTTAAAACAGCTAACTTGTCAATTACTTTGTAGCTTTCTGTGTTGAGATTCACTGCGTCTCAGGGTAGGCAGCCTGTACACACACTATCAAACAAACTCGAAATGTGTGATCTCCACGTGTGGGTTTCACAGGGTTGAACAATGAAAGTTTGCCGTGAATTTCGCTGTATTTTCATGAAGTTAAGTTTCTGTGTGGCGTGCAGAATGCTGGCACTGGCTACGCTGATGTCTGTGTATGACACTGTTGATGGGGAATGCATTAATACTACCGAAAGTATGGCTATTCTCACAATTGAGCTGGATACAATGTCTTGCAATGGTGACATTTGTTTAACAAACACCGGCTTGGGGCTGGGGTGTTCAGGGTGCAAATGCTCAGTCTGCAAATGTAAGACAGTGTGTGCATTGAATCAATGCCAAATAGTCTGAGAACACATGTTCTGTCACATCCCGACATATTTCCTTCACACACGAGATGCTTCTAAAGTTCCTTTTGGAAAGAAAAAAAAAAATTCTGGACTCATCGCAAAGTGCACAAGTCTGCCCTGCCTTCTTCAGTTTTGCAGCACTTACTCTCTCAAACTAATAAAATCTTTGAAATGACTCATTGTTCACTACTAGCGCTTGAGCATGTTTGCTAGTTGTGCACGTCTTAGCTTCATTTATTAGCAGTTTAGAACTTTCTTGTGAGAGCAACTTCGAGGATGGGTCTGTAAGCACGCCCATTTCTTATCCTACAAGCTGATGCAGCCCTTAAAACTCTTTCAAACAAGTTTTGAACTTTTGTTGTTTTGGTAGTGTTGATAACATGAACAAACGGTCAGCATGGTGAAGCATTTTAGTTCGAAAGGAACCTGCAAGGTCTGTGAGACACCACTCATGAAGGCAGTGGGTGGGATGAAGGGAATAGACAGAAATGAAAGTTGATAAATGTATAACCTGAGTACGTACTGTTACTACATAGCAAGTAACAGCGTACTAGTTGTCCGGACAATTTTTGCCTTCATAAACCTCCTATTGCTATCGCTTTAAAACAAGAATTTCAGAGCTGCCATGGTGGCTCAGGAGTTATGGTGCTCAGCTGCTGACCTGAAAGACGTGGGTTCGATCTCGGCTGCGGCAGCTGAATTTCGATGAAGGCGAAATTCTAGAGGTCCGTGTGCTGTGCGGTGTCAGTGCACGTTATAGAACCTCAGGTGGCGGAAATTTCCGGAGCCCTTCACTACGGCATCCCTCATAGTCTGAGTTGCTTTGGGACGTTAAACTCCAATAAACCAACCAATCAACTTGTTTGCAGACATGGCCCCTTTCTACGAGGAGACCTGTGCTGAGCTTGGCTGGCCCGTAGACCAGCGTCTCCTGAACAACATGAAGACAGCCAACACGGCTGAGATTGCGCGGCTTGACTCTGCCATCGAGGATGCCGAGAAGAACCTGAGCGAGATGGAAGTCCGTGAGGCCCACCTGGCCAAGGCCGAGTACCTCAGCCGCATAGGGGACAAGGTGCGTTGCTGGTAGAAAGAGGAAACTTTCCGGGCCTGGGTTGCAAAATTGAATCCCATTTGCAGAAGCTGCATTTTAATGGAGGTGAAATACGAAAGCACCTCTGCACTGTACTATCACTGAGAAATGAAACGTGAACAAGACAATTGAACCACGCACTGGAAAATGCACAGCTCTTAGCCAGGGGAAGCTGTATACTAGCTCCTGCTATTTCAATTTCGAAGGCATAAAGTCTCTTGTTATTCAACCGCGCTTGTATTTCCAATACAGGAGCTAATATGTTGGTGTTTTTGTGTTGCCACCTCAGTTTTCTTGTTCGCATTTCATTCGTTGCTGCTTTCATTCATTGCGTTGCGTGCTGGCAGGAGGCAGCACTGACGCAGCTGCGCAAGACGTACGACAAGACGGTGTCTCTGGGCCACCGTCTCGACCTGCTGTTCCACCTGATCCGGTTGGGGCTGTTCTACCTCGACCACGACCTCATCACGCGCAACATCGACAAGGCCAAGAGGCGAGCACTGCGTTTCTCGGAGGCACCCCTCCCTCCCCCTCCTGGACTGGCTTTTTGTGCTCCTCTGTTTGTACTCTTCTTCTGGATCCTGCACGTCCTGCTTAAAGGTGCAGTGACGAGGAATCTGAACTCGTCTCTTTGCCACGGGAACTCAATCTACACATTCCCAGCATTCTTGGAAAACTTCGATTTATTGCCCTGTGTGGCCGATTTCCCTAATTAAATCGAATTAACATCTGGCTCCCGCCTTTTTTTTTAGTTCTCCCCCGTGCGGTGGGCGGAGTCGACCAACGCGTGGAGTGCCTTTCACCCAGTCCCGTGGTGGCATGCCGCTCTGCCATCGGTGGAGTAATACGTAGTAGTCCGTAGAAGCAAATAGTCCGCGCGTATTTTTTTTTCTGCAGGCTTATTTTGCGGTTATATTATCTGCGAATGAAACTATTTGTTCACGGAAACCTAAAAAACAAAATAAAGCGAAAGCAACGCCTCGACGGAGCTGGCTGAAAGGCACTCCACGGGTTGGTCGACTCCGCCCACCGTACGGGGAGAATTCAAAAAATAAAGGCAGGAGCCGGACGTTAATTTGATTTAATTAGAGAAATCGGCCACACAGGGCAATAAGTCGAAGTTTCTAAGAATGCTCGGAACGTGTAGATCGAGTTCCCGTGGCAAAAAGGCGAGTTCAGATTCCTCTTCTGTGCACCTTTAAGCTCCACTCTCACTGACCCTCTAGCTTTGCACATACCTCTGCTGTTGCTGCTTCCCATGTCTGACTCTCTTGCTTCCTCTGTGCCGTTCTCTTCCTTGTTTCACGGCCTCCCATTTGAGAAACTGCACTGTCTTCCAAATGTCGTGCTTTTGTTGCTCTGCTATCTTTTTGAACTCCCGGGCTTCTTCCTCACGGGTCTCTTCCGGGTGTGTTTTGCCTCTTCATTTCAGTTTCTTCTCAGCTTCATGCTTTTGTCACGATGTTTTAGTTGGTGCTTCCCGTTTAAGTGGGGAAGCTCGTCTTAGAAAAAAAATTTTTGTTTATAAAGTCACAGTTATGCAGTTTTCAAGAAACATGTATTTTTTGCGTGCTGATTCCGAATATGTGATTTAAATTTATGCAAAACAAGTCCTCGTGCACTAATATAATATGTTATGTAACTTTTTGCCGAGAGCTTTCAATAAATTTTGCTGCAGGAAACTTCCTAGGGCGCACGCCATTGGCTTGTCTTGACATCAAACTATGCAATAAGGCCAAAATTATTATCCTGCCTATCATAGAAGTTGAGTTACAGGGTTTTGATAGATAGATAGAGATAGATACAGAGAGAGGGGAAAGGCAGGAATGTTAACCAGAAAGGATTTCGGTTGGCTACCCTGCGAAGGGGAAGGGAATGGGGGGATTAGAGAGGGAAGAGAGAAGGAACTTGAAATAGTCACAATCTGTCAATCAAGGCAGTCTCTCGTAAAAAACAAAACAGTGCCTTGTAAGCCTTGATGGCAGTTGACCGTTGTGGCCACGGACCGAGGATCTTGGCCTCTGTGAAAGGGCTTAAATTTGCCACAGGGTTTTGAATTTGCCACTTCACAGAGGGGAAGAAACTGATGATTTCAAAATCCTATAACTCACCACTTATAACTGGCAGGATGATATTTTTACCCTTGCTGCATAGCTTGAGGTCAAAAGAAACCAATGGCATGCAATCTAACAAGTTCCCTGCAGTAGAATTTCTTTCACTCTCTCGGCAAAAGTTACCTAACATATTGCATAAGTGCACAAGGACTTGTACATGAAATTATATTACATATTTGGGATCAGCACGCAAAACTGCATGTTCCCTGAAGATTTCATAGTTGTGACTTCATTAATAAAAATTTATTTCTAAGACCCTCTTCCCCCAACTATATAACAGCTGTATCCTACCGGTACTCACCTATGGGGCAGAAACGTGGAGGCTAACAAAGAGGGTTCAGCTTAAGTTTAAGGACAACGCAGCGAGCTGTGGAAAGAAAAATGATAGGTGTAACGTTAAGGAACCAGAAGTGGGTGGTGTGGGTGAGGGAACGAACGTGGGTTAATGACACCCTAGTCGAAATCAAGAGGAAGAAGTGGGCGTGGGCAGGGCATGTAATGCGAAGGCAAGATAACCGCTGGTCCTTAAGGGTAACGGAGTGGATTCCAAGAGAAGGCAAACATAGTAGCAGGGGGCGGCAGAGACTTAGGTGGGCGGATGAGGTTAAGAAGTTTGCTGGGATACGGTGGCGGCAACTGACAAAGGATAGGGTCAGTTGGGGAGACATGCCCTGCAGTGGGCGCAGTGAGGCTGATGGTGGTACACCCTTCGGTGCAGCCTGATTGAGGAAGGTGGTGACTGGGACCGGAGGAACCGGCTCAAGGTGTACCAGGGCCTGTACAGCCTGGCGGTGCGGGACTTCAAGGCGGCTGCGGCCTCCTTCCTGGACACCGTCTCGACCTTCACCTGCTACGAGCTGATGGACTACCAGCGCTTCGTCACCTACACCGTGCTGGCCAGCATGATCTCCCTGCCCCGGGTGGAGCTCCGGGAGAAGGTACCCACCAGGCTAACTACCGTATGAACGCGTGTATGGGCCGCACCCCGTTTTCCTGAAGGAAATGTTTTTAAAAAAAAATGAGTCCGTGTAAGGGCCGCACCTGAACTTTCCACGGCCCAGGTGGGAATAGCCTTCTAAATGCACGTGCCGTGCCCTCCGCAATCAGTTCCGGCTGCGAGCGACAGAGCTCTTGATCGCGGAGGCCACACGCGCGTACAGGAGCTTCCAAGTGCCATCCATGGATGGTGCCCGAGGTCACAATCATCATCATCATCGTCAGCTTTTTTTTCCACCGCGACCTCCCGCTATCCACATCGGCATCAGTATCGCCAGCTCCAGCCTTTTGTTGTTTTTTGTGGCGTGTTAGTGTGCTCGCCGTAGTTGTCGTAGTTGTGGCTTTCGCGTGCTGCCACCGAGCGTTGCAGTTTTAGCACGATGGGCAAGCACCTTAATAGCCACATGGCTGGGAGTTAGCTCTCGAACACGGCAAGTGTGTGGCGGGCAGAAATTTCGATGTGCCTGAGAAGTGCGTCCGATGATGGTGCAACCAAAAGGATGCATTGAGAAACACAAGCTGCACAAAGCTCGCTTTCCGAGGCAAGTCGTGCGAGTTTCCCAAACTGGAAGAAGAGCCGCTCTGCTATGTGATGGAAGTGCGGAACAACGGCTACACGTTGACAGCGGACATGCTGGGTGGCTTCTTGTGGGATGAGCTTGCACCGATGCATAGCACCAGCTCAGAGTCGAAATACTTCGTGAGTGACGATTGAACGCAGAATAAATGCCGCTCATTCCCTGATTGGTGTGTTTTACTTTAAAAGAACATTTTTTTTAGCACATCGCGTGTGTGGCCGCACCCCGAAAATTGGCTCTCGAATCTGGGGAAGAAAGTGCGGCCCTTGCACACATTTATACGATGCGTCCACTGCAGGACACTGCTCCAAAAGAGCACCTAAGGACCACCTTGTGTTTCGGAGGCACTTGAGCATGTGCTTCTTGTAATGCTATAAACGCGGGCAATGCTTGCAGTTCCTCTCTCACCTGATGCCTGTGGGCGCACATTCGCAGTGGACTGACATTTGCCGAGACAATAGAGAGAGAGGGAGCGCTTCTCAGAAAGAGCTGAAGCTGCTGACTGTATGCTGCTAATACTCGACTCTGTCTCTTTGGTGTTGTATCCTGACTTGGTCATTGTGAAGGCGACCTTTCTTAGTTCGTTCAACTTGGTATCTGCTGCAGGTCGTGAAGGGTTCTGAAATCCTGGAAGTGCTGCACAGCGTGCCCGACATCAGCGAGTACCTGTTCTCCCTGTACAGGTGTCAGTACGCCAGCTTCTTCAGGAAGCTTGGTGAGCTGTTCTCCTGTTTCCCACTCCGACACTTGAAAGTCTTGTGCTGGTTTCCTCAGTCTTTGAACTCTTTTCCGTGCATTGACCAAAAGTTGTTGGCAAGCCAAGCCTGCAATCCGTAGTGCACGACCGCTTCTGCGTTTTCTGGTTGGTAGCTGAAACTCTTGTTGTTTTGGTCACCATTGCATGCTTTCTAGGCTTAGCGGTCACCTTGTGTTCATTTCGTAGCCACCACTGTGACTGTGTTGCGAGACAGATTATGGACAAACTGCTTCGTTTGTTTTCTGTGTTCACCTCACAATTTGAACTTAGAGCAGATTTGAACGAAGAGCGTCAGTCATTCAGGGACCTGTCAGGTTGCCTCATGCCATGGGGTTTCCTCTTCGTGTCTCTTGAAATGATTCAGTAGCTCAGCTATACAGGGTGTTTCACCTAAGACTTTCTGCAATTTTTAAAAATAAGCTATTTGAATTAGATGCGCGCTTTTTCTGGCTTAGCATTGTCAGTGGTGTAGTACATCATAATGCAGCTAAGACGTGCTAACTAGCAGGCTTGTTAACCAATATTTAATAGTTAACTTTTAAACTATTACCGTTGGGCTCCTTAATTATTGAGAGGCATGCAGCCCACCGTAAGTAATGTCCATGTCCGTTTTTAGAATTTCGAGAACGCGATTATCCTCGGCGCTGTGGCCCAACAAATTTCGCCTACATCACGCCAAAATACATGCGGTTTAAGAAGCTTGCAGGCAAAGCAACCTCTCCAGTGCACGTAACTCGTCGAAATAGCCAAAATTTGTTGGGCCACAGCGCCGAGGATAATCGCGTCCTCGAAATTCTAAAAACGGATATGGACATTACTTACGGTGGGCTACATGTCTCTCAATAATTAAGGAGCCCAACGGTAATAGTTTAAAAGTTAACTATTAAATATTGGTTAACAAGCCTGCTAGTTAGCACGTCTTAGCTGCATTATGATGTACTACACCACTGACAATGCTATGCCAGAAAAAGCGCGCATCTAATTCAAATAGCTTATCTTTAAAAATTGCAGAAAGTCTTAGGTGAAACACCCTGTATATGCTAGTAATGTGGCACGACATCATGCCATGGAGTCAAAGTCAGCTTTTGCACACCTCTGGGAGAGAAAGCAAAGGGAGACGCTGTTGGATATCTTATATGAGGCTTGCAAGATGGAACTCTTATCCATGACCGACAACAACACGAAAATTTGCATCTGTGATTAAGGTGCAATAAAGGGGCCCGAACATTCCTAAACAGGCATTTTCTCGTCGCTTCGGAAGTCGCAAAGCATCGTCCTTGGTGTATTCATTGCCGAACGCACTGCTTCAACTGTGAAAAGAACTGTAGCTCAGTTATTGCCGACCCAGCTCACTGGCAACACATTCACTGTGGCAAAGAGGGCAATTCACAGTTGCTGACTTCGTCTCGGAATCTCGTGGAGGAGTGCTGTGGAGGAAATGCTTCTTGCATGTTTTTTCAGCGCATGTAATCTCGTGGAAGAGTTCTGCGGAGGAAACAACACTTGCTGCATGTGCTTTTTCAGCGCATGTGGAGCGACTCCTCCAGCGGGACCGTCTGTGGGCTCCGCATGCGCGCTTCTACGTGCGGGAGATGCGCATCCTGGCGTACAGCCAGCTGCTGGAGTCCTACCGCAGCCTGACGCTGCAGTACATGGCCGACGCCTTCGGGGTCACCGTGTCCTTCATCGACCAGTGAGTGTCCACTCTGTGCGGAGTACCTCAAGTTGTTAAAACAAAGAATTAGGTCTACAAAAGCGGCTTTTCAGTACGGGGTCATGTCCTGGTCAAATTTTCTGCCTGTTATAGGGGATATTCAAAATTCCGCAAGTGCGCTTCCCCACATAACTATGTTGCCCCAAACAAGATGGCCGACTCCGCTATAAAGGAACTACGTGAGCTACAGGACAGGCGCTAAAGGTGTGGATAGAATGTGAGAAACGTATTTTGGAAGCTGACTCCGCTATAAAGGAACTACGTGAGCTACAGGACAGGCGCTAAAGGTGTGGATAGAATGTGAGAAACGTATTTTGGAAGAATCAAACAAAAAAACTAGTCTTTCTTGCTTTGTTTCAGCTGGAAAGGCATGGTCAGCCATCTTGTTCTGGGACAACATTGTTATGCGGGAAAGCGCACTTGCGGAATTTTGAATATCCCCTATTGCACTGGGCGAAAATAGAGGGAGCTGATAAATTGAAACTATAGATAGCACACTGATAATGTATGCCTGTATAGAAGCATCACAAATCATGCGACGATTTGTAGTTTTGGTCAAAAGCATGCAATTTTTAGTAAGGTCAGATGTTTCGAGGGCATTTGGTTTATTGGAGTTTAACGTCCCAAAGCGACTCTGGCTATGAGGGACGCCGTAGTGGAGGGCTCCGGAAATTTAGACCACCTGGGTGGGGTTCTTTAACGTGCACTGACATCGCACAGCACACGGGCCTCTAGAATTTCGCGTCCATCGAAATGCGACCAGTGCAGCCTGGATCAAACCTGAGTAGAATATGATAAATTTCTTTTATGAATGCATTGTGAAAAAGCAATCAGCAAACAATTCTTTGGACTCTGCATTGATTAGTTAAAAGTCTAAAAGATGAGGCCATCAAAAGAAATGCGTTCAGCTGAACAAGTTACTGTTTAAGCTCGTAATTTCCAAGCAGCGGAAAGAATCATGCAATCACATCACTGTGGATTTGTCAAGCAGTACGCCACTACTATATGCACAGAAAACACAAACACAATAGAACTCATCGAAGCAGAGAGAGAGTCGTGCTAAAGAAGCAGTCAAACTGTGTGTGGTTGTAATGTGTAGTCAAGTAAAGCGCTAGTACAGCACAAACAGTCTCGCAGTCAGTGCCAAACAGTGCGCCAGGAAAGGCTTTCGCCTTGCAGCACTTTAGAGAGCCAAAGTGCCCCCTGAATTTTTGTCCTTGACTGCACATCGAGCATCTATGCAGTTTGTGGACTACAGTCGCGCTGTCCTGTCTTGCATTGTAGGCTGCCAAGCACAAAAATGCATTCCTAACTTTTGTGCGTTGTTTATGAGTCAAGATGCAAGCAAAAGTCCACGTGATACGGCATGCTTACCCAGTGACAGATGCTGTGTAATGTCACACCGTATGCATTTTTCTTGCAAGCTTTCCTGTTTTGCATATTGGTTTCTTCGTTGATTCTGATATGTATCCAAGCATTGCGGCAAATCCATGAGGGGTAGTAATGCAATCGGCCAGCTCACAAAGAGGAGTACATAAATGAACTGATTTCTAGATGTCAGCGGCTGGGACCAGGGTTATGGCAGCACGGTCGGCAAGGCCATTCCGGTCTCGGGCATTATGCGCTAAGGAAACATCGTTGAAAGGAATTCGTCTGGACGCGAACGTTGTACACAGGACAGCTAGTGCAAGAAGACTGCGATGTACACCCGGCCAAATCTTTAACTGGCTTGGGTGTTGCATCGCTAAATGTACCTCGTAAAAGGTTCTTTTCGGCTACACCGCTAGCATATTCATGCTGTAATTTGACGCGTGAGATGGCATTTCGTGGCTACTTTTTGTTCGTATAATGTTTGAGTGGAGTACTTGCGTGTTTAGATCAAAGTTATCAGAAATATTCATTGTCTGCCACTACGAAGAGCCGAGGCAAGCGGAATACGCAGCAATGGTTCTGGTGGAGCATTTGCGCTTACTATGGGTAAACGACTTGTCCGCCATGAAAGAAGTGGTAGTTTGCCCAGAGGAGGAGGCCATATGGACCAGAACCAATGCTGCGTATGCCGCTTGTTTCGGCTCTTCTTAGATGCGGCCGATGAATATTTCTGATAACTTTGATCTAAACACGCAAGTACTCCACTCAAACATTAAATAAACAAAAAGGAACCACGAAGTGCCATCACACGCTTTAAATTACAGCATGAATATGGCAGCGTTGTAGCCGAAAAGAACCTTATGCAACACGCGAGCCAGTTTAAGATTTGGCCGGGTGTACTGGCGCGATGTGCTGAATCACGGAAATAAATGAAAGAAAGAAGAGGAGGAGACACTTAAAGCTCCACCTGAAGGGCATAAAGCCATAGCGTAATGGGTTAACTGCCATATATGTAGAAGGTCATCCTCTACTTTACATTCATCGGTCTCTGGAAGTAATCATACCACTCCCGATGGAGTGGTGCAGCGGTTAATTAAGCCATGCGCCACTGCCCAGCGATGACAGGTGCTGCCACCGGTGGACTTGATGTGGACCAGGTTGCTCTTCCCGAGCGACCAGTCTTGAACTGCCAATTGTCGCAGTGGGCAGTTTGCTTACTATCCTATGGGCAGTTCGTGATGACTCTGCAAGGTCACGTGACGTGGGTGGCCCACCTGCCTCCTAGCTTACTCTCTGGGCAACACCTGCCAGAGTCATGCTCCTGATTTTTCGCTCACAACGTCGGCAACGCCGACGCCGGGTTTTCTGGGTAATGGGGCCTTTAACGATGTGGCGTTAATAATTCATATACGTGATCACAGAATCTTTCTTCTTCACGTAAGCATGTGAAGAACCACCAGAGTCAACTAAGTTCGATTTCATGGCAGTTGTGGCGTGCATGATTGTGTCGCATGTGCCGTTTTCTGAGTAGAGATGTAAAACTTCAAGAAATTTTGAAAGTTCAGAAAAAAAACGCTTTATTCCTGCTTTCTTTTTTTCTTCCGAAAAGTACGGAACTTTTGAAGTAAACGAGAACGTATTTCATTAAGCACATTTAATTTGTAACTCAGGAATAAGTTTGAGAACACGAGCCAATGCGCAACACACATAGCTCTAAGTCAAACATAACAGTGTGGCATGCAGCGATAGAAACAGGACAGACTTCTAACGCAGTTTGTTGACATTCGAGCTGATACGAAACAGACCTCGAAACAAACTTTGTTTATGGAGCAATGTCTCTCTTATGCTTTCTCTGTCCTCTCCACATTGCTGGCGGGCCGGATGCTAGATGCAGGCCCGGAATAGAAAGGGCAATGCACTGCAACTTCTTTTTTTTGTTTACCTTGATACGAACGTGAGCAGGCTCTTCTATCGCCGCGTGTAAGGAAAGAGACGAAAGTGACAAGAATCATGAAGGATGTGGAGCTGAACTTAACATAGAGGAAGTGGTGGAAAATCAGATGGAACGGTGAGCCCAAGAAAGTTCGCACGTTTAGAATGGGCACATTGTGCGCTGACGCATGCAGCGGTTGCCCACGGGCTTTCGAAGATCTCATTACGAACCAGCACGTTAAATTTGGGCAATTAAGACAATAGCCGCTCTGCAGGATCGTTCATGCAGCAATCTACTGCTGCCTGGAAGCATTCAGTGGGGCTCTAGTAAGGAGCCATTCGCTCTGCCGTTCAACATCACCATCAAACATACCGGATGGCAACGATGGTGTGCAGTCTGTCATCCCGATCTTTATTGGTACATTTGATAATGCGAAAGCATGTGATTTCTCATCGACATGAAAACCCCGCGTTTCCCAAAAAATGACGGCGTCACAAAACAGCGATTGCTCGAAACGATGAGACATCATCAAAGGTGGGAAAATACGGAGCGTTAACTAGTAACAGTCAGTACTATAGTACTTACAACTGCACCAACTACAGAGAAATAGCATATAATTAGAATGGACTTAGAATAAAAGTGAGACATAATTAAATGAAATTCGAATAAAATTGCATTAGAGTTGCAGTGCTTTCTCATTACTCGCACGTAAGATCCTTGAAGGCCCCGGTAATTTTTGTCATGTTTTCTTTTCCTTTTTTAATACTCGGTAAGCATCCCTCCATCCTTCTTTTGATTAATTGTTGTACTTTTCCTTCATTTCATTTTCCGTCTTTGCTTATGAAATGAAGTCTATCGATGGTGAGGCACTTCACGTGTTCGTATATGCTACTTTCAAGGGGCGCAACAACGACGAAAGATTTCCTCGTGTTGCATTTAACCCTGTTGCGCCGATGTTTAGTTGCGGCATGGCGTAGTCATTCCGGTCATTCACGCCCGCGACCACATCGGGTCCTGCAGGGTCATCCGACGGGCGACTACGTCAAGTGGTCCAAGGCTACTCCCCACCTGGAGTTGGTGGGCGCCGAAGCCGTGCGCCGCATGCCGCGACCCAACGCCATCAAGTCACACCTGCCTGTCCAGCTGATGCCCTGGTCCGAGCGAGCAAAGTACATCTACGTAGCGCGAAACCCGAAGGACTGCTTCGTCTCCATCTTCCTCAACCGGCAGCTCTTCCTCAAACAGAAGTCAATGGACGCCGCGTTCCAGGTACGGTGCGACGCACATTGCCACGTCGCTTTCATCCAACACGCTCCCAAACACGATTCCAGGCATTTGAGCCTACCCTAGTGCGAAGCAGTGACAGTTACGAACAGCTGCCCTACAATGCACCGATGTCTGTGCACAAAGCATTTATCTGCTCTTGGATGGTCTTCTCTACCCAACTGCTGGACATAGTCCATAACTTTAGAACTTTATCGCATTTTCATTTGTTCCACTTTCACCCGAATTTAGCGAATGCATCATTTTATTCTTTTTATTTTTTGTACTGAGTTACCAATCCAGTTTTATATCGGCAAAAGTCCGCTGTCTGTGTTTCCATGTAAAGCCTTCACCTCCCGGGGGCCCTTACGGTTCGGAAGGTGGAGCAGTGCACACCGGTAAAAATGCATCGCCCACTTATTCCACATACCACTTGTCCACCCAAATCTACCTCCAGAAGGCCACTAACCAACCTCCACCCTCAAAAAGCCTTCACCAAACGAAAAGCCCACGGCGAAAGCAAAACTCAAAAACGCGATAGGAAGGCGATCAATGTAAAAGTGAAATCTAGCTGTAGCCAATACTGCTAACGCAGATTTGTCACATCACATCTTACGATCGCCTGTGCATTTCTTACTTTACTATTTTCTGCACTTTTCTTTTTCCTCGCGCTTTTCTCTACCAACTCTCCAACACAGCGTACTCAACGCCAACTATATCCTCTTTCATTAAAGAGCTTCTCTCATTCTCCTTCCTCTAGGGTCGCCTCGTCAGTTGCCTTCCTCTTCTGCGCGTTCTTTTCGGGGCTTTTTCTTCCGCCAGCAGCCCCGCTCCGAGGCGAGGATCATCTTCGCATGAAGTGGAAAGGGCCTAGCTGTCGCACAAACTTAAGGGAAATAAATAGCGCACAAGAGAAGACGGGACAAGCGAGGAGACACAGACAAGTGCTAACTTTCAACAGACGGTTTATCAAAATCGGGAGCATATATACACATGTCCAGAAAGGCAACAAAGAAAAGGATCGAAGATAAGAGAAGTATGTCATACCAACATGCCCAAGCCTCATCTCTTCTGAGTCGCACAAAATTATACTGTTAGCAAGCTTTCTGGACGGGAAGAGTGTATGTTTGTAGTACCACCGCAGCACGAAGACACTTTTCTGTATAAAGAAAAATTCCCTAAAACTCGCGTCAGTCCTGTTTCCTCGTATGAACCAATGGCGCAGTTGTGAGTTTCAGAAGTTCGGAGTAGCACGCAAGTTGCGAGTCAGTGTGATTCTGTGTGTAACGACTGCAGCGCACATTGCCCTGCCGCTAGAGTAGTCAACTTTGTGACTGGCAGGAAGTTGAAACAGCCACAAAACTGGCTGCCTATTTTTTGGCTGAGACAGCCTGAAGGCGGCTTGCAGATATGAGAGACCTAGCTCTTGGCAGACATGCTAGTAAAACTGGGGATGTGCGTGTGAGGCAACCAGACAGAGTAGCCGAGTTTGTAATGGCTAACGCGAGTCTTTGCTGTATTAAAGGGCAACTGCAGCACTTTTTTGAGAATTTCGCGGTATTCAAGGTTTCAAATCTATATCGGCTGTAGGTAAAGCATGCCAAGTGTTTTTGCACTAGCATTTAAAATAGTGACTTAATCGACGACTGAATGTTGCGCTCCTCCTCAATGCACCGGAGGAGTGCAGGGAAATTCAGCGTGACGTCACGGAAGGTACGATTTCAAATTACCGCTCTCGGTAGCCACACCCTGCCCTGACTCGTTAAACGCTGGCAAACAACTCTCGGCAGGGTTTGCCTTCGGTGGCGTTGTTTTTTTTTCTTCAAAGCAGGCGTTTGCGCGTTGAAATATGCCGATACCTTCGATGACGTCATCATGCACCCCCCACTTGGCGTTGTGCACTGAGTTGAAGCTTGAAGGGCGTCCTGATTTTAATCGGTGATTACTTCACTATTTCAAGTGCCCGCCCAGAAAGACCTCGCATGCTTTACCTGTAAGTTTCACTCATTCGACCCTCTTAAGCTCGTTGATTTCAAAAACCTATGCAGTTTCCCTTTAAGCTCGCTGTCTTCTCATTCGTCACCTTCTCACCCAGTGTCCTCCCCGCATTGCCCCCTCCTCTTAATCCACGACGCAGGAATTCGTGAGCGGCGACATGATCTGGGGCGACTACTTCGACCACGTGTGCGGCTGGTACGCGCGCCGGGACGAGCCCAACGTGCTCTTCCTCCTCTACGAGGACATCAAGCGGGCGCCGCACGAGGTGATCGAGAAGCTGGCCCAGTTCCTGGGCGACGAGTGGCTCGAGTCCGTGGCGCTGGACGAGAGTGCGCTCGACATGATCGTCCACCACAGCTGGTACGACTTCATGAAGGAGCACGCCACGCGCACCGTGCGACGCTTCCAGGAGTAGGACGACGAAAAGGAAGAAGACGACGACGACGTGGTTGTGGAGGCGCCCGCCATGCGCACGCGGACATTCGCGCGCCGCGGGACGGTGGGCGACTGGCGTTCCACGCTCAACGCGACCCAGGAACGCCAACTGGAGCGCCTCCTCAGAGACCGCTCCAAGGACACGGGCCTCTGGAAGCTCTGGCTCGACCTGGACGAAGAAGACGACAGCGACTTCTGATGGTCCCGCTGGACAGGCCATCCTGGGAAAGGCCATCGTCTGGAGAGTTGAGGCGACGCGACTATCCTTGACGACACCTGCAAGGGCCGTGCACATATCCCTCTCGGAAGAACCGTGTAGTAGTTGCACTGAGCGCCCTCAAAAGTGTCGGTCGTGTTTTTCCGCGGTCTGGACAGATAGCGCTTCCAGCATTCTTGTATTCCAGCGCTTCTCATTCGCGTAGGATTCTCGTCTCAATCAACATCTCAGTCCTTGTCTGAAAGAAGCTGGATAGCGGCACCAAATATTCTCGCGTCTGACTTCGTAGTAATCCTAGATGTTGCCGCTGTCAAGCTGAGTAAGGGACTACCCTTCGTACCCCTTCATACAAGATCGTGAGAGCTTATGCCCTCGCTCTGGTTCTGAGCATCAAGTATGCAGTCTGTGAAATAAGAATTTGAAGCTCTCATAGCCCTTACTACGAGTCATGTTCTTACGAATGAGTGCATCATGTACTGTCCGTACCCATGTCTGAGAGGAAGAAAGCAAATGTGTTAGAATGTCACTTTGAGTTTAGCCAAGTGTTCCCCCTTGCGAAGACGTGCCAAGACGAGCCGGCTAGCAGGCTGGCATGTCGCAGCGAGACTGTTCACTACGGTGCAACCTGAAGCTCAGTATGGGGCTTCGAAGAACTGTACAGTCGAGTGAAGCAGAACTAGTATGCGCGCCCTAGTTTGAAGTGCCATTTCGAATAAAACACAAGGAATGAAAAGAACACACATGCCATTACTGACAGCGACTCGCTGTGACCAATTATTAGCGCTGTGTTCATCACCGACGTCATGTTCCGAGCTGGCGTTTGAAACAACAAAATAATTGAGTTACTCGCAACTCTGCAAAATACGTGCTTTGTGTGGACAATCAGGCGTACCATATATGTAGAAGGCTCTTGCAGCTACTGGTGCTTTTTCAATTATTTCGTCGCTAGATGACTACACTGAACTGAGCAGTTTGTTAACGTACAAAGCTCCTAGGTAACTCTATAGCAGTTTTAGCGAGAACATTGTCGGTCGCCGACAGTGCAGTGTAGGTTACGGTCAATGAGGCGACTCATGCAAACTTGTCGCCTGTCTTTTAAGGCCGGCCGTTTCCTTATGGCACTGGCCGTCGCACTGGCTTGTATACGGGCCTTAGACATACAACCCTCGCCGAAAGTAAAAAGACTAAGAGCTTTGGTTCCAAGCCATGCAGTGGGATCTTGTCGCATTCGTTCAAGTTTCAGAGGGCAAGAGTTCTCGCCTTTAATCATTTGCAACGCTGGCGATACATAATGACGCACACAGCACGGCTCAGAATGAAACCACTTGGTTTCTTCGATTTTGACAAAGGGTGTAAATATATACTTTGGGCTCCGCCTATGCAGCCTATTCCACCTCCGCTGCGCGCAACTACATTAGTGGACTGCCTCCGGCGAGAGCCCATATGGCTCGCCATAGACCACAACAAAGTAGTACTGGAGAACGTCCACATGCACCACCAGTATTCATGTTGGCGAGGTAAGAGTTTTTCAGCGGTCTTGCTCGTGCACCACGTGCAAGAACTAGTCCGCTTGCTGTAGCCTGAAAAGCTCAAGAAGGGGTTCTGCTATCCGAGTGTCATTTATGAGAATTCGCCATGTCGAGACAGATGGCCAGCTTATACTTTACAAGGTTCACACGGTTCGCAAAAGTGCGCGGACTAGGCGACACGAAGGTATATATCCTCAACGGTGGTGTTCTATTGTTCCGAAAGCTGACAAAGTATCATGGCAACTGCTTGTTCGAGTTGGTTTCCCGTGAAAGAACTTGTACGGCTCGAAACACAAGGACAGAGTCAAGTGGGTAACGCTTATGCGATATGCTGATAGCGCATGTGGTGCCCACTTTGTTCCGTCCTCGCACTCTAAGTGCTGCAAGTTTCGTCACGGCTAAGTATTACCGCTCACTGAATGCGACAGCGGCCGTGTTTCGCTAAGCGCGAAGCGCGTCACCGGCATTACACAAATTTGCGTCTTCTCATGCTGAACAACGCTGGTCCGAGGTGCCAGCCCGCAGAAAAACGTGAATTCCTTCCAGGTCGAAGAAGAAGAGGAACTGCCACCTGGGACAGGACCGGAAGCACTCGTGGCCAATGACTAGCGGACTGCAGTCCGAGCATGCGGTGCTTCGTGCCGCTGGGCGCAGAGCAACAGCACTGCGCGAGTGTCTGAAACAAATGGGATGCACACAAGGCTGCTTTCTATGCTCAGAAAATTATTCCGCGCTGAATTTTCCCAACTAGTTTTAAGATCCTGTAACTCTGAGCGCAGAGTATAAAGCCACAGCCGTAGAGGACACCCATATTCTTTGACCAGCATGCATACTGTGTTGAGCCAGGTGGTTCGCTATGGCATGATTCAATATAGCGTAGGAGACAGCGATGGTGGCCATAAAATAAACGTGCTAACAACTGTTTCATGCTCTGTTTCATACTTCCTGTGCCATCCAAATTTTGGGGGTGGGCCAAACCCATTCTGGGGATGTCCTACCCAGGTTTGTTGGTTTGTTCAGAATGGGTCAACTCAATTTTCAAATTTTTGGGGGTGGGCCACCAAATGTCGGGAAGGGGCAGCCTCATTTTTGGAGGTAAATTTAAAATTGGTTTTAAGGAAATGAAATGACGCCGGCACTGTATCACATATCTTGGTGGACACCTAAACCGCGCCTTAAGGGAAAGGATAAAGGAGGGAGTGAAATAAGAAAGGAAGGAAGAGGTGCCATAGTGGAGAGGTCTGGAATAATTTCGACCAACTGGGGATCTTCAACGTGCACTTCAACGGGGATCTTAAACGTGCAACTCTCAGCACACGGGCACCTTTCGCGTTTCGCCTCCATAGAAAGGCGGCCGCCGCAGTCGGGTTCGAACCCGGGTACTCCGGCGCAGTAGACCAGCTCCTTAAAGGGTCAGTCTACTGAATTTTATCGACCATATTTTCTTTGCGGCAACCGATAGCTCTTTACTCAAATTACCGTTTAGCCAGCTGTGGTGCCAAGGAGTGCGGTAGAACATTTTAAAATAGAATTTATTAATGTGGGAGCACATCTGTATGAGATGGTAGTCTCATCTGGCAACCATCTGGATTTCCGCCGCGCGGCGACAAACATGGCGGCGCCGTCGAAGCCGGACCTCTCGCTTCGGACTGAATTCTCGTTGTTGCTGCCTTTTTCAGTGCGTTCACTGGCCATAAATGGGGCGCCTGTCTTTCGCTTCGTCTCATCTCGCCTATAAGAAAACTTATAAGAGATAAATTTGCTTTATTTTAATAATTAGAGTGACGATTCTGCCGCTCCTAGGCTTAAGTGGAGAGTCGGTTTGTTTACAGCAATGGTTCCCGTCCTGACGACCAGATGGCGCCACTATAGGCTGTTTATTTTTGCGTCTCTGCTAGCATACGCTGAACTAAAAGAGGGAATATGCTTGCGTTTTGCGTACGTGTAACTATAAATATTCATGTGATTTACAGAAAAAGCGAGCGGTACGCCTTCTACAGTTTACTAGAACAAAACGTGCGTTTCTCTGACATTGGGGCAGACAAATGATACGTAGTATAGTCACTTATGCTTCTACAAAAAAAGACTACCACTTTCTTGTACAAAATGAACGTTTGGGGTCGCCACCATGCTTTTTTACGCGACTTTTAACGCCGAAATAAAATATAAATTCCTGCCTAAACCGGGCGCAGACCCCTCGTTATTGATGTTATAGGGTGCCAACTACCAGAATATGCCATTATTTATACACTCATCTCGGTGAGTAGACTGACCCTTTAACCACTGAGCCACCGCGGCGGGTTTCCGAGTTGAGCCTGTTCCTTGTGACAGGTGAAGCCTGTCTTCCACCCGAGCGCACCTTGATTCACCTGCAGTCAAATTCGGCAAAGGTCATTCCAGCAGCAAATTTTAGGTGTCCTAACCGTATATGGGACATGCTTCATGTACCATACCAGGTGTTGCCATCCTTACCCTGCAAGGCCGTCCCCAACCAAACTGAGATTTTCTTGGTGTCTCACACGTCTTCAAATGGGCCAAGGTCATTGCAAGGTCGAATTTCGGAACCATGTTTGGGACATCCCTCATGTGTCATACTATGTGTTGCCACCTTACGCTGCAGGGTGATCCTCAAAATTGAGCGTTCCTTTGTCCATCGCCATGCACACCTATTCCCTTACTGAGTCTGGCTGAGGCTTCATTTTCTTCGCGGTTGACATTGTCGAAATCTCTGGGGGTAGGCTAAAAGTGATTCCGCACTAAAAACCTAAGGGATAAACCCTGCAAATGCTTCGCATTGAAACTTCTCATGCAGAACTGAAAACAAGAAGCGTAATGAAAATTAAAGCCAGCAAGACGGCAGCACAGATGGGACACCAAAGAGCGCCGTCAGCTGGTGCCATCTGGAGTTGGAGCAATCGTGGCCACATGACTAAAGCTCAACTCAGTGGCGCCAAACGGCAATAAATTACCGCGAGAGTGTACCATGGTCGCCATTTTTGTCCTCAGCCGACCTTGGCCCACTGCAGTACAAAGGCTTCCGTCGTTGCTCATGAGCCACCACTGCATTGCGTACAACGGGCCCAACCTTTCCAAAGATCGCGCCTTTAGTTGGTTCGCGAGGCTTAGCGGTTGTAAGGGAGCTGGGGAAGAGTAAAGTGTGACCCATTGTAGAGGGCTCGCTATCTTTTAGTAGCGGTGTGGGAATGAGTAACGTCACGTGAAAATACTTGTCTTAAAGGAGTGGCGACATCAATTTTTTCAGAATAGTTTAGTTTATTGGGTTTTCACGTCTCAAAGCAACTCAGGCTATGAGGGACGCCGTAGTCAAGGGCTCCGTAAATTTCGACCACCACAGTATTTGCTCTGGAATTGACGTGCTCGACATTAGTAATTAACATGGATCACCACGTGGAATTCGTCAGCGCTTAATAAATAATTTGGAATTGAATTTTGTTTTAGGTACGAATTGGGCACAAATGACACACACAGGAAAAAAAACACACGAGGGAGACTGAAAGAGCTCTTTCAGTCTCCCTCGTGTTTTTTTTTTTCCTGTGTGTGTCATTTGTGCCCAATTCGTACCTACAACAGTATGCACCCACTCGCCCAACAAGAAGTTCTTAATTTTGTTTTCTTCAGTTGTTTCGCTTTCTGTTTAGGTTCCCAGACAATGGTTGCGACGTCACTAGGGAGTATGGGATCAAGTGCAGCATATGAAATCTGCAACATAACCGCTGCTTTGTCGTTTTCATTCATTCAATCTCTGACACTGAACTGCTCCAGAAGCCGCATATGGCACTAACTGGTCAAATAACTATTATACTGCAGTTTTTGCACGTCTCACGTGATCTGGTGCTCATTTGTGACGTCGCAGACATATTTCGCCTATTAAAACCGATACTGCACGGAAGAATAAATGCAATATGTTATATACTGGGGCGTACGCGACTTTCACGTGTCGATTCATGTTTACTGAAGTCTTACGCATTATCAGCCTGACTACGCCCACTGCAGGGCAAAGGCCTCTCCCATGTCTCTCCAATTAACCCTGTCCTTTGCCAGTTGCGGCCACCGTATCCCCGCAAATTTCTTAATCTCATCCGCCCACCTAACTTTCTGCCGGCCCCTACTACGCTTGCCTTCTCTTGGAATCCACTCCGTTGCCCTTAAGGACCAGCGGTTATTTTGCCTTCGGATTACACGCCCTGCTCAAGCCCATTTCTTTCTCTTGATTTCAACTAGGATGTCATTAACCCGCGTTTGTTCTCTCATCCACTCCGCCCGCTTCCGATCTCTTAACGTTACACCTGTCATTTTTCCTTCCATAGCTCGCTGCGTTGTCCTTAACTTAAGCTGAACCCTCTTTGTTAGCCTCCCCATTTCTGCCCCATAGGTGAGTACCGGTAAGATACAGCTGTTGTATATCATTCGAAAGCAAAAATACGTACGCAATTTTTTTGCGTCTTTAAGCCCCTCGCATCCTCCGTACAAAGAGCCGCAAATTAGAGGTCATCAATTCCACACTCGTCCCCTGCAGTGTTGGCGGCGACAGCGGCTTAGTGGAGGCGTCGCTTTGCCATCGCTACGTCTATAACGAGATGATAATTGTTTAAGGCATAGATGACTCGGGCCTTGTTGATGAGGGCCTGACCTCCCAGAGACTGTCGCCTTGATAAAAGTTTTGGGGTGAGCCGAAGACAAAAGACCTCACGGCTACCTTGCTTCAGGCGTTGTCTCCTCTTCAGCGGCATCAGATGACCTACGTTTACGGCGCGGGAGGAGGCGGCGAAAACTCCTACGCTAGAGATGAACGTAACGCGCAAGTCTCCGTTTGTACCATCTCTGCATGTAGGACGACGAGGTAAATGCGGCAGACACGTGCATGGCCTCTGGGCGGCGATTAGGTTCAATTAGTACAGTCACCTTCACCACAGATAACCAACACACCAAAAACTGCAGGCCATTGAGTGGAAGACCAGGGTTCCGAAAGCGGAAGTGTATAGTGGCGCGGCAAAAGCAGAAGTCTTTGTTGATTTCAGAAGCAATAGTCGTCGGGGATAATTTTTACAACTCCAGGAACTCAGTCCTGTTCGCGAAAGCCAGACACGGAGTTTTATCACACAGCAAATCAAGGTCGATGAAATGGACCGCGAAAAGACCGCCTTCATCACGCCCAAGAGAACTTCTTGCTGGGCTAGTTGGTGATTCACTGTCAAACTAAAGGCGCCAAAAGCCACACACACACACACAGGACAAGAGAACGGGACAGAGCGCCCGATAGCCTCTACTAGTTCAAGACATGCCATTTTGACTTTGTTCTGCCCCAGCAACGTTCCAGCATGTAATGGACACAGTATTGGCAGGCCTCAAGTGGCAATTTTGTCTGGTATACTTAGATGACATCGTCTTTTTCTAGACCTTTCACGGTCATCTAAGAGGGCTTCAAACCGTGCTAGAGACACTCAAGTCATCACGGCTCACTTGGAATCCAGAGAAGTGCCATTTCGCTGACCAGCAGCTGCTGTTTCTATAGGCCACATTGTAATCAACGATAGAATAAAAAGCTGGCCCGCAGAAAACCGCCGCTATCGCAGTTTCCACAGCCCGCTGACAAGAAAGCTGTGCGCCAATTCCTGGGGCTGTCCGCCTATTACCGTCGATTTGTAAAGAATATTATGCGTCATTCAAGTAAGAAGCTCCGCAATAGGAACCGTTAGTTAGTTATATGGGGTTTTATGGCGCATAAGCAACTATGGCTATCATGCGCCAAACACAAGGTTAGATGATGTTATGTTAAGTGTATAGAAGTTACATTATATTAAATTTAAAACATTGGCTTTCTTTAGAAACTTACAAACAAGAGAAAACTCGACGAGTGTTTGCTCGCCTAAAAGCAATGCGGGATGAAATGGGTGCATTGTAAAATACTGTAAAAATTTTTTTCCGAAGTTCTTCGAGATGCGAACAAGAGATTAAAATGTGAGCTCCTCACCACACATTTCACACACAGGTTTGTCTTTTTTTGTTAATAAGAAGTTATAGGTGATGTGTGTGTGGCCTATGCGTAAACGACATAAAATTACTTCGATAAAACGTTCTTTATGACGGCATGATTTCCATTCTTTCAAAATAGGCTTTACAGTATGCAGCTTGTTGTTTCTTTCATTTTCCCAAGAAGCTTGCCATTTGGCTCTTAGTTTGCTATGCACTAACTTCATGTAATCCCTCGGAGGCAAACCCACATGTTTCACCTCCATGGCTCTGGCTTGTGCAGCACACGTGTCGGCTCTCTCATTATCCCTAATGCCAATGTGACTGGGAACCCAGCAGAATTTTATAACATCTTTTTGTGCTGTGACCTTTACTATCCCAAGCAACCACAGATATCCGTCGGACGTACGAGCTAGATCCGAACGTCCTTTGCCGAAATCGGGCGTCCATCGGACATACGAACACAATCCGATTTCGGATATCCGTATTCGTACGTCCGCCGGACGTACGGACAGTGTCCACTTTTGTATATCCGCATGAGAGACGAGGTGTACGTCCGAAGGATGTAAGGCCGAGTATTTTCCCAGGCCATGAGTATGGACGTTTTTTATTTCACAGAAAATTTGCGTCTTTCGTGTATGTATACTGTTTTATTTGCATCAGTTGGAGGGTTTGACGCGAAGATGTTTGTAAATTGATGCGATTCCACTCCTACCTGCAGTGCAAGAGCCGCCAACGAGCTAAACTTATCTAAGAGGAGAAGCAGGTGTTGCAGAATTTTATATTTATAAAACTTCTCCAAATTAGTGGAGTTGTGCGACATGTCCACCGTTTTGCTAGCTAAACTTGCCATTGAAACCATTCGTAAGTATCAAAACTCCCGTGCATTCTGCTATCACCATCATCATAGATGTCAGTTCGCGGTCAGTCCAATCCAATCCATCAGTACGGCTCCGTAGCGCTGTTGTTGATTTGTCGCGTAGTGTTGTCGCGCAGAGCTTTATAGCTCTGTTATTTTAATGTGTGGCTTTGTTCGGTCTGTGGACGAAAGTAGTATGTAACTTAAGCAATTCGAAAGATACGGGAAGCGCCTGAAGCTCTTCTGGAACACCGGAATCCCGTACTGCGTCGACCTTGGTTTAAAGAAGGCTTAGTGCACATGTGATTGCCTACGAAGGTATGTATCAGTACACTTCTTGGAACTTGCTTCTAGGATAATGCAGCATGCTCATATAACATTCGTTCACAGGACAGTGGGAGCAGTAAGCGCGAGGAGATGGCTTCCACAAGTGCGTGCTGTTATCACACTTTCGGGAGCCTACATCACACAGCTGCGGGAGCCCTCAACTCGCGCGGCTAATTCCCACTCCTCTTCAAAGTTGCGGGACAGAGTATTTTCGCATCTTGTTAATTTTTAAGGCATCGCTAGGTTCACTGTGCCTATATAAAGAGTGACAACGCGCGAAAGGCAGACCATAGAAAGCACGTGTAGTTCGCAGTGGTTCGCAACGGAAGCTTTGCGGCTTTCTGTGCACAGTCGCGTACAGTGCTGCGCAGGTTAGTGCCCTAAGGCCCATGAGAATAAATAAAGAACAGATACATAGTCAAATATGGTGTGGAAAAGTGAGAGCTGTTATTGCCTTATACTTATTGAGGCGTTTGTTAAAGTGCATTGGCCGTTATAATTGCAGCATTAAACACTTCTATTAATTGGTTCCAATGCTTTTACTTGGGCTGCTGCATTGTGCCATTTGTTTCACATGACTGATGTTTGCCGCGTTCTTTTTATTTCAGAAATTCTGTGGGTGGGAAGATTACGGATGTGTGTCCCATGCTTGCCACATTTGAAGAGTCCCATTTAAGAAATTTTCCGAATATAACCCATTGCTCTGCTGATGTATCATCAACCAAAATAAAATATGCGTGCTATGCATCAAATTGTTTTTGGTTTTATTGCATCGGGCGGAGTGAAAAAAGCACGCATGCACCATATATGCGAATATCCGGAAAGATCCGCCAATGGACATACTCAACTGGACGTCCGTCGGCGGGCGAACCGTATACCTTTGGCCACCTTTCGGACGGCCGACGGACGTCTACCGGCTGTTTGCGGATGTTCTGCGGACGTACAGAACATCCGAAACAGACCTCTGTCGGCCGTCCGAAGGATATCGGTGGTTGCTTGGGATATTGTGTATGATGCTTCCAATCAGTGGCTCCGTGGCATTTTTGGAGTTTAATGCTGTAAGGACGCTCAGTGAATCTGTATAAATGATGCTCTTTTTGATGTTTTCATTTGTTATTTTCTGTACCGCAACACAAATGGCATAACACTCCGCGGTGAAAACTGTACCACATGAGGGCAGTCGTACTGCATTTTCATTTTTTCCTTGTATTACTGCGCTTCCTACATGAGCATGAGTTTTTGACCCGTCAGTATAAAATGACGTGTAATTTCTGTATTTTTCTTGTAGTGCTAGAGTCAAAACGCACTACAGGAATTTACGACAGAAAACTTCTGTAGTCTGTCGTATTTTGGGCATGTAGTATTTCTGTAGTCTGTCCTCTGTAGTCTGTAGTGTCGTACTTCTGTAGTCTGTCTTCTGTAGTGTAGTATTTCTGTAGTCTGTCTTCTGTAGTGTAGTATTTCTGTAGTCTTTCTGTAGTGTAGTATTTCTGTAGTCTGTCTTCTGTAGTGACGTAATTCTGTAGTGTCGTATCTCTGTAGTCTGCCTTCTGTAGTGCATTTGTGTAGTGTGTTGTATTCCTGTAGTCATTACCAAGTACGCTTTATTTGTCAATTAATATGCAGCTACAGAGCAGCAGTCTGACTCTGAACATTCAATGCATTCCTGCAGTACAGCCAGGTATAAAAACGCCTCACTTGGAGCAAATCGACTATTTATTTACATATATACAGAATTTTTCTTCAGCAGGTCTCTCTTGTTCAGACTGTCCTAGGTGAAGAAAAAGAACAGTGATATATATAGTATGCATACACAACAAATGCATGCAAATGTTACAAAAGTCATACAGTGGAATCTTGATTATGCATTCCCCTTTCATGCAACGATCCACATTTAAAATCAAATTGGCACGGGCCCGACGTAAACCCATAGGAATAATGCATTAAAGCCTCAATTATACAACTGAAGAATATGCATACGCCGCTTCATACGATGGCTGGCGGGAACCGTCCGGAATGGGAGAGACATTGGCATGCAGAGCACTTTACTGACAGAAGTGACGTCAACCAAGCTGTTTCCAGATAGAAATCAAGATGCAGACGTGCATGCAACGTGTGACCAAGTGCATCATGGCCTGTAATGACTGTTCTGCCAACGGCTCAGAATGAGTCCGTGCATGCAACCCGCATCTATCAGTGCGAGGCGGTCCGCCTGGCCCGTTTTTCCGCACGCTTCACTTACGAAGACGTTGCGGGAATAAAAACTGCACGTTCATACCACCATAAAGCTATTGTAGAGGCGGTAAAAAGAGTAGACATTTCTGTGATCGCTGGTGGCTAGTTCAAAAGCGCTTCTCGCTACACCTTGAGTAAAGCACATGTTAGGCCTACAACACCAAGCAAGCGGTGTACTGTCAGCCGGCAGAACGCACATCACTGCAGAAATCGTGCCAAAGGTGGACATTGCGCTTTCTTTTTTCCTTTAAGATACGAATTCTTAGTACAACATGAACTGGTGGGCGAGTTGGTCTGACATATCTTAGTGAAGCAGCGCAACGGCACAAGGCCAAGGGAAGAAGGGGACAAACAGCGCTGAACTGACAACAAATGTTTATTCCGGATGCTAACAGCATATATATATACTCTTTTGCACCTTAGAAAAAACAAAGAAACAGAGAGCAGCAGAAAGTATCAATCCCAGTCATTGTGCGCATGCAGCTGTATCGCGTGTACATCGATCATTTGAAATCAGGAAGTTGTGCTCTTTCACCGAGATGGCAACGGAAGGAGTGCTGATACAATTCACACCCAGCTTCATGATCTCAGATGCCTCAATAATCTCTCGTGTAAGCTTATCCTTGTGTTTGGTAACAACTTGGCTGTTTTTGAATTCTGGGTAACATGAACAGTCACGACAGTGAGTACCTATGTGGCGGGCCGCGTTCTTGACATTGTTTGCGTGCTCTTTAAGTCTCTCATTAAGACACCGGCCAGTTTGGCCGATGTATGACCCACCACACTTCAACGGGACTGAGTACACCACGTTGTCTTGGCATGGCACATACTTCACCCTGTGGTTTTTCTTGCAATTATGACCAGATTCCGATCCTTTATCCGGGCGATTAACTCTCGCACACAAGCCACTCAGTCTGACAGGAGCCGAAAAAACAACATCTACTCCTGCCTTTTTGCCTATTCTCTTCAAATTGTGGGACACAACATGAACATAAGGTATTACTGCCAGATTTTTTTGCTTGGAATGGGGGACAGCTTTGCACTCCTTCAGCTTTTTCAATATCCCTTCTGCTACTGATGCCAGAATATGAAGGGGGTATTTTGCGTCTGTTAGCCTATCGACCTGATCGGAGAAACTAAATTCAAACTTGTGTGGGCAGGATTTTTGCATGGCATTTTGAAAGCATGACGCCACAATGCCTCTTTTAACAAGCTTCGAATGGGCTGAGCTGTTGGAAGTAAGGGCTTTTTACCCCTAGGATCAAATGCCCAGCATACATGGAAATCAGTAAAATATAAGGTCAGATCAAGGAACTTAATGCGATCATTCACAGCCACTTCATGCGTAATTTCCAGCAGCGAAAGCACTTCACAGAATATCGCGCACAGGTCATTCACTTCCGCAGCGAAGCTAGCCGGGTCACAATCTAGTAAAATTAGGTAATCATCTACATATCGGAACACTCTTGCAACTGTTGAGCTCATGAGTGATTGTTCGAGTGCCCTGTCAAGCTTAGCAAGGAACATGTCACTTAGCAATGGAGCGATGCAAGATCCTATGCAGATCCCATTCTTTTGAATAAAAACAGTACAGCTTCGCTGCGGAAGTGAATGACCTGTGCGCGATATTCTGTGAAGTGCTTTCGCCGCTGGAAATTACGCATGAAGTGGCTGTGAATGATCGCATTAAGTTCCTTGATCTGACCTTATATTTTACTGATTTCCATGTATGCTGGGCATTTGATCCTAGGGGTAAAAAGCCCTTACTTCCATACAGCTCAGCCCATTCGAAGCTTGTTAAAAGAGGCATTGTGGCGTCATGCTTTCAAAATGCCATGCAAAAATCCTGCCCACACAAGTTTGAATTTAGTTTCTCCAATCAGGTTGATAGGCTAACAGACGCAAAATACCCCCTCCATATTCTGGCATCAGTAGCAGAAGGGATATTGAAAAAGCTGGAGGAGGGCAAAGCTGTCCCCCATTCCAAGCAAAAAAATCTGGCAGTAATACCTTATGTTCATGTTGTGTCCCACAATTTGAAGAGAATAGGCAAAAAGGCTGGAGTAGATGTTGTTTTTTCGGCTCCTGTCAGACTGAGTGGCTTGTGTGCGAGAGTTAATCGCCCGGATAAAAGATCGGAATCTGGTCATAATTGCAAGAAAAACCACAGGATGAAGTATGTGCCATGACAAGACAACGTGGTGTACTCAGTCCCGTTGAAGTGTGGTGGGTCATACATCGGCCAAACTGGCCGGTGTCTTAATGAAAGACTTAAAGAGCACGCAAACAATGTCAAGAACGCGGCCCGCCACATAGGTACTCACTGTCGTGACTGTTCATGTTACCCAGAATTCAAAAACAGCCAAGTTGTTACCAAACACAAGGATAAGCTTACACGAGAGATTATTGAGGCATCTGAGATCATGAAGCTGGGTGCGAATTGTATCAGCACTCCTTCCGTTGCCATCTCGGTGAAAGAGCACAACTTCCTGATTTCAAATGATCGATGTACACGCGATACAGCTGCATGCGCATGACTGGGATTGATACTTTCTGCTGCTCTCTGTTTCTTTGTTTTTTCTAAGGTGCAAAAGAGTATATATATGCTGTTAGCATCCGGAATAAACATTTGTTGTCAGTTCAGCGCTGTTTTTGTCCCCTTCTTCCCTTGGCCTTGTGCTGTTGCGCTGCTTCACTAAGAGATTCTTAGTACAGATACTGCTACCTGCTTCTGCGTAGTGACAGCGGTTTTAGAGAAAGTTTGAACAGAAAGACATGTCGCTGGCATGGCCGTATACTGTGCACTGCACATCTCCGAAGGGTTGTAGTCATATTCCTGGCGCGTCGTTCATATTTTTTCGAGATTCATCCGACATCTACTTAATGTGCAGGAACAGAGCGCTCGCCTGCCTTGTCTAAAGCCGCCTCTTCCACGCTGAAAAGCCTGGCTGCGTGCGGTCTCAGAACAGTCTGCTAATGTGGTCCATAAGTGCTGTTAACAGTCTGGTTCATAAATATAATCTTCTGTGCGTCATCTCAGTAGCAGACTATCCTTAAGCAGAACTTGGGTAAAGCAGTATCTCACTATAGTAGGCAAATTCCAGTGCGATTTGCAGGTTATTCCAGTGCCTAAGTGTACCATACAGACAGTTAGGAAATACAGTCAAGTTACGAGTTTTGTAAGCACATGAGCTTACCCAATCTATTCATGCATATAACAAGAGACTATTGGCTTGAACAGATATTTACCGCCGCAGGCCACAGCACTTCTGTGCCAGGTAGCGCGTCACCTTCTTGTGGTACTTTTGGAGATCCTACGCCGAGCAACCCTTCAGCTTCAAATAGTGCCAGAAGGAATCTGCACAGATGGGGTAATAAGTAATGTTAGTGTGGTTGAATATAAAAAATGAGCAGATCGAATAATGAGCATTAATACACCTAACATAGGTTGTCAGTTCGAATCCGTGCTGCAAGAAAGGCTCTAACTTAACTAGTAAGTTTATGCTGCACGACAGGCTGAATCGTATGACACCATCTGGTACATTCATGCCAAACGGTTCACCCACTAATTTTACAGGAATGTCGTGACTAAGCAGCCAGACTTTAATGCCTGCCAGACAGATATACATATACTGATCGATATAGTTTAGTTTCGAGCTGTGGTGCTCGAGCATCACACTGCCACCTGCTATTATTTTATTCCATTATCTAACCACCTCGGCTCCCATGGCAACTACTGGGATACACTGCTGCATTGGAGGCTGCCAACTTGGGTTCTATCCGTGGAATCAGCACAACTCAGGCTCAAAACGCAACCAGGCTGAGAACGCAACGCAATGCTCTAAAATTACTACCTCGGGCTAATAGCTCTGGGAGCAAAGCTTCACACACTGGTGCATAATATTATACTTCAGATACACCCAGCAAAGCAGTAGAGAGAAAAGCCCTTTGATGAATAACAAAATTTAGCTGGAGTTTAAAAACCCACTTGCACTCTGCGTAGGTTTGGGACTTGGGGGAAAAAGAGAGGTGCAGGAAATTGCAAAGGTTTTCAAGCAATTTCAACAAAATTTCAAAAATTATACAGCCCCTGAATTAGGGATGGCATACATCAAAGTGGTGACAAATGGAGTGACAAAGTTCCTTACACAGTGTGTGCACTGATGAGGAATGAGGAGGATTTGGTGTTTAACTGGAAGATTAACAGCAAATAAAGTTTATTGCGCATATCTGCTGCCTATGAAAGGCTAACCGCCGAATTCAGAAGTGCGCCTCAACTCGATACTCCGTCTCCACTCTGTGGAGTGGAGAAAACAACTGCTCTTCCATTTGATGGGCAGTTAGGATTGAAGAATGCCACTCGGCATTTCTTCAGACAAGGAGCTGCTCTAGAGACCTTCTTCCAACTGCCGTCCCTCGAGGAAGCATGAAAGGCAAATGATGATGAGAATAAGGCGAAAAATTGCCTTTGGCTACAAAAAAGAATGGCATGGCTATTAAGTGTCTGTTTTATCACGCTGCACCACCTTAAGAACACAAAGAACCTCACCGTTTATTAGCCTAGTAAAACATCTTTTGCAAGCTGCCTGACGAAAGCAACAGAGAAAAACTACCGGAAACGCTTGCACATCTGGCAACCTTTGCCACCAATGATGTAGCGTCTATGTAGGCATTTACGAATGGTGTAAAAACTGCCGTTCGTCAACTTGTGGGAGGTTTCGCTGGCCTGCAGAGGCCAGCGGCGAAGCTGAGAAGTACCAAAATGGGTTTGGATTTATGGGGTTTAATGTCCCAAGTGACTCAGGCTATGAGGGAGGCCATAGTGAAGGGCTCTGATAATTTCATCCACATGGGGTTCTTTCACGTGCACTGATATCGCACAGTACACAAGCTTCCAGCATTTTGTCTCCATCAGAATGCGACTGCCGCGGCCAGGATCGATCCTGTGTCTTTGAAGTCAACAGCTGAGCACCGCAACCCCTGAGACTGCTTCATCATCAAATTATGCATTACATAAATGACACTGCATCACAGAAAAGGACTAACAGTCATGGCCAAACTGTAGTTACAGCCAAAAGTTGGCACCGTGAACCTGCTCCCCACATCCAAAAGCTTCTTCAGCCAACACACAGGAATCAGATTGTCTCCCAAACCCCATGACACTGCCTCCCAAAGAAGGTGGCAGCCAATAAGTGGGCAACAAAAAAGTAAACTGTGGGTAAAAACTTGAACGTCTTGCATCACGCTACAAGGTGATGTGAAATTTGAGGAAAGGCCCAAGGAAGCACATAATTTTTAGATTTTCAGAGCACTCTTAGCCCTTTAAATGCCAAATGTTTTCCTAAAAAACATGCCAGAAATTTTAAGCAATCAATTTTTTTGTGTACATTATTCTTGAAGCCACTTCATTGCATACACATGGGTAGCTGAAGAGCAGTCAGCTCAATGCACCGATTGTGGTTGACAGCACTCAGACATACAGACAAGGGACAGAAACAAAAAAGATGATGGCACAAGCACTGAACTTAAAACTTTTCCCAGAACTGCCGACATACTGCATAAATACCCACACCACAAGCACCAACACGCAGCGATTTATGCACTCGTGGTAACAAGAAGTGGTATGAGAAGTAGTGGAAAAACAACAAAAGCTAGAAGCAAAAACCAGAGGACACAGCACAGGATAAAACCAGAACAAGGTGAGAGAAAAATTTATAAGCAAGTCATTTTTAAAAGACTGCCAACAGTGGATAGGTTTGACCGAAAGAATATTTAAGAACTGGTCTGATAAAATGGAACTAAAAAACCTTAATACACAAACACAGACCAAGCGCAGTGAAAAAAAAAATGAAGGAGAAATGGCAAGAAAAAACACGCAATAGAAGCAAAATGGCGATTGGGTAAGCAAACGAGAATTAAGCAACAAGCGAAGGTGAAGTGTGCTAAAAATTAAAAGGATAAAAGGGGAATAAAAACGCGCATGAGCCACAAAGGTGAAGCCAACAATTAAGATGGTTAAAAGTGGAAGATGACGTACAGTGAAGCCGAGAGATAAAATATAAAAAAGTGAAATTCAATAACCAGTATGAAGGCAAAAATCAAGGAAAAACACCAAAAGAGGGAAGTTGGCAGAAGAGGCAAGGCATGTAACACACATGTAGAACCAGGGCTAGATCAAGTACGTCCACAAAGAAAGGCAATCCTCCGAGTAAAACCAAGCGTGTTCTTTACATTCACCCCGGAGCCTGAAAATCTCTGCGGCTTCCACCATTGCATTGCGTCAGCTTATTACGGGGCTCTATTAACACAGTGGTTTTCTCGAACTTTGGGCAGCATGGCTTTTTTGCGTCCCATTATCAGCAGTGGACTTGCAGGTACCTAAGAGATGTACCCGATAAATCAGTGTAATGCTCTCTTAGCCTTACATTGATGCCAATGTATACCTTGCAGCAAGAAAAAGGGATTGAGAAAGCACTTCTTGTGCATGCCACTAAGGGTTTCTGTGCAATGCAGTGCAGCCTGTTTCTTTTTTCTTTTTCATTGACGATCCTAGAGAGGTGTGATAGGTGATGGGGGGGGGGCGGCAGCAAAAAAAGCATCTACTCTATCTCTCGAATTTTCTAAAGGTAAATTTCACAGAACCTTAAGAAAATCGGAGACAAAGCAGGAGTACACATTGCCTTTTCTGACCCCCTAGCACCTATTGCAGTTGCGAAATCCTAAATGAAAAAAAAAAAGACGCTGCACCACGCAGCACAGAAAACCCTTAGCGCCATGCGCGGAGGGCATTTAATCAATCCTTTTTTCTTGCGGCAAGGTATACATTGGCATCAATGAAAGGATAAGGGAGCATAAGATTGATTTATCGGGTACATTTCTCGGGAATCTGCCAGTCGGAAAGAGCAAAACCACAAAACTATCACACAGAGGCAGGTGACAACACAAGGCCGTACTGACAACTGAAAATTTATTGAACAGCAGTGCTTATATAGACAAGTCACGTGTGTAATCTGCAAACAATCGTAAAGAGGCAAAAAAAATCAATGGCAACCATAGAGCTGAGCAAATATGACAATCACCTGCTCAAAAATGAAACAAAAACAACCGGGGGAAACACAGACAGAAACGCTAATTTTCCTGAAAAATGAACACAGTAGGCGTGCTGACACACTTATCTGGCTCTGACCTCAAGATGGCAACAGCCTCGACAATTTCTCTTTCCAACTGCTTCTTTCTTCATCCAATAATCTGTGTGCAGTTCAGTTTGGGATAGCAGTCTACAATGAGACAGTGAGTGGGACGGCAAATGCCTCCGGGTCTACTCAAGGAACACGCATACTCTTGCAAACAAATGTGTAAACATCTGCCACTTTGGACGATATAAAACTGGCCACAGCTGAGGGGAATCTCGTACAACATGCCCGTTGGCGGTACTTTTTGAATGCCTCATGCCATGTGCAACGGGGGTGGTGTACACGATTCCTCTCGGCTGTGGTCGATTTTATACCGGCCAAATTGGTAGATGGTGAAACACTCCCTTGCAAGAGTATTAGCATTCCTTGGGTAGGCCCGGACGACCTTGCCTGCCTGTCCACTGTCCCAGTTGTAAAGACTGTTAACCTAAACTAAACTGCACATTATTATTGGATGAATAAAGGGCCAGTTGGAAAGAAATTCTCAAGGCTGTTGCCATCCTGAGGTCGAAGCCAGATAGGTGGGATAGCACGCCTTCTGTGTCCATTTTTCAGAAAGAATTGGAATTAGTTTCCCTCCCTAGGTTGTTTTTGCAATGATTGTTTGCAGATTACATGTGCAACTGATCCATATGAGCACTCATTCCTTCAATAAATGTTCAGTTGTCGTACCGCCTTGTGTTTTGCCTGCCTTTGTCCCATTCTGTTTTGCGGTTTTTCTAACGATTTCCAACCAACTGGCCTACAAGCACGTCCTAAATCTGCAAGTCCATTGCCAAAACTGTGACCGAAAAAAGCCATGCCACCCATGTTCGAAAAAGTGCCATTGTGTTAAAAAAGCACCAGAATAAGCCGACATGACGAACTGGTGGGAGCCGCCGGGATTTTGAGGCTCGAGGATTAATGGGCAAGAACACCCTCAGAAAAAAAGATTGCCTTTCTTCAGGATGTTTGACCTAGCCCTGGTTTAAAAACATCTTGCATGCCTTGACTTTTCTGCCAACTCCTCTATTTTCGCGTTTTTGTTTGCTTTTATCTTTAATACTAATTGAATTTCATATTTTGATATTTTTAACTCTCTCGTTTTTACAGTAGCTCATCTTCCTCCTGTAGCCATGTTAATTCTTGGCTTCACCTTTGTTGCTCATGTGCATTTATTCGCCCTTTATTCTTTCAGTTTTTTAGCTCACTTCACCTTTGTAGACCAATTCTTGTTTGCTTGCCCAATCACCATTTTCTTTTCACGGCATGTTTTTTCTTGCCATTTTACTTTTATTTCACTGCCCTTGATCTGTGTTTGCGTGTAGTGTTTTAGTTCCGTGTTATCAGACCAGTACTCGAAAATTTTGGTCAAACCGTTCCACTGTTTCACGTGCTGGTGGTCTTAAAAATGACTTGCTTAAAACTATTCCTTTAACCTTGTTATGGTTTCATCCTTCCCTGCTCTATAGTCTTGGTTTCTGTTTCTAGTTTGTGTTGTTTTCCCACTATTGGCCATATCACTTATTGTTGCCACGAGTGCATAAAATTGCCACCTGTTGGCGCCTGTGTTTTGGTTATATATGCAGTGTTTCGGTGATTCTGGAATAAATCTGTAGTCAGCACCTGTGCCCTCATATTTTTTCTTTCTGACCCCAGTCTGTGTTTCTAAGCTCTGTCAACCACAAAGGATCAGACCAACTAGACCGACAGCTTGTCCTATTCAAGCTCAATGCGTACTTTTCAAAGAAATACTATGGCGAAAACACTGTACTTACAGTAAAGCCTGCTTGACTGAGCGAATACCACTGGCAATTCGCAAATTCCCAGCCTGCTCCTGATTGCTGGCTCAAGCCGCACGCAACTTTGTGGCTTGCACGACTTCCACGCAACTCTTGGTCCCTTGAAACTGAAACATAGAGGGATGAGTGAGAGATATCAGATTTGATATGCTTGTATTGCTGCAATGACTAAGAAAAAACGATATTTTCCATAAGAACAATTATATTTCACACTAGCTTCGCAGAGTAAACCTCGTTTATCACGACCTCGTTAACACTGACATTCTGCACAGTCCCAGCCTGACTGCATCTAGTTCTATGGTGTCATATGCTTGTTAGCTATGAGCCCTTGGCCTTGCACCGGTTAATACAGACAACCACGGAATGGGCAATCAGCTCCGACCTTTTGAGTCATAGATACTCACAAGCTCAGTGGTCCCAGGGGTTCTAGAAATATTGGCAGGGCGACACAGTAACAAGCATTCCGCACCACTTGCTCTCGCTTCATTGCAAAAAAACTCTCACAGCAGACCTGTCCTCCATTTTGCAGTGTGAAAATAATCAAATTCAAAGCATGCACACAAAATGTGGACCTCTCTTCGAACAGAGCTTCAGAAATACGGGTATAATTATTGTAATTAAACCTACCTGCAGTTTTCAATTTATCCTAAAATTTTATGCAACTCGACAAGCAATAAGCATTAAAAAGGAATTAAAATAGCCAGCACTGTTTAAACAATATAGATATGAAGAAATACGAGACGTATCCACTACTCTCCAGTGGTTCTTTAGCTTCATGCATTATCAATCTACACTTTCTTACAGGCACATTTGCACGCGAAACTTGGGTTTAACCCAATCTTGATGAATCTTTCTGGAATGCAACAATCAGGAGAAACCAGTTTTACTCAAAAACAAAGGGCCCTATACAATGCATCACAAGGCCGGCTAGGCGCACTCAAGACTACAGCCCCTTCTACAAGTCTCCAATTTGCCTGTCCTCTACAAGTTGCAGGATCCCTGTCCACTGCTTGTCGAATATCGCTATCCCGCCTTGCTAGTTCTCCCACTGCCCTTCTCAAACTCTTGGAATTCTGTTGCTCTAGCAGATCATCAGCTATTGTATTATTTTTTGTTTTAGTACTACACACTCCATGCCAACAATGCTGGATAATGTACTTTAAATAGGTTTGTAGAGCGTGCAAGTGGCTTGCAGCTTGACGAATAGGTGAGAAAAAAACGCGGAGCCTGACAAATAGGTGTGAAAAAAACGTGGGTTATTTGGAAGAAATGGGCTTGGGCAGGAGATGTAATGCAAAGGCAAGATAACCAGTGGTCCTTAAGAGTGATAGGGTGGATTCCAAGAGAAGGCAAATGTAGCAGGAGGCAGCAGAAAGTTAGGCGGGCGGATGAGATTAAGAAGTTTGTGGGGATACGGTGGCCACAACTGGCGAAGGACAGGGTTAATTGGAGAGACATGGGAGAGGCCTCTGCCCTGCATTGGGTGTTAGACTGATGATGATGACAACCTGGTGAATTTGCCTCGCAACAACCGCTGCAGCCTGATATTTTGTAGAGCAGCACAATGGCCTTCATTTTTTGAGTGGTGAAGTATTCAGCATTTTGTTTCAACCATGAGTGTAAAGGGAAGACATTTTATGTTGCACAAAATGAAGGAATTACATGCATACTGGGCTTTGGAAGAATGCCCTGTGGACATTACAAAACACTGCCATCCTTGCTTTATCTCTGCCAGGTAACAAAATTCATTATTCTCCAAATACTTTGGACAAAGACAAGCTGCCGTGCACTCATTCGAGCTCAGTGGACTTTCCCTCCAACCAATCTTCAGTAAATAGTATCAGGATTAGGCAAAAGTAACTGTAGTGTATTTCAGTGAGTCAGTGCCTTTTACAGAATGTTTTGGAAACAGAAAAGTTTATGAGCTTTGTGAGCACATGATTGCACAATCTATTTACATAGTCAAATGGGAAATTTGCCTTCCTATTCAATTTATGCACATTCAAACAATATTTACCGCTGTAGGCCACATCAGTTCTGTACCAGGTAGGACATGCCAAAAAAAGCCTTGATAGCGTAATAAGTAATGTGTGGTTGACTATAGAACTTAAAATCTAGGCCATATCTCTTGGATCTAATCTTGACATATTTCTGCATAATACTATACTGCAGATACAAAAAGCAAAGCAATAGAGAGAGACAGAGAAACTTTGCTAATGAAATGAACAAAATATTTACTTAAAATCACTGACCTGTTACTCAGCATGAGGGAGGAAATAAGAGGGAAAGACGAAGGAAAACAGGTGCAGAAAATTGTTAATGTTTAGAAAATAATAAATTTAAACAATTTTTGGAAATGACGTATCCATTACTTTACTTGGTTTTAAAGGGTTTAATGCCACAAAGCGGCGCAGGCTATACAGGGCGCTATTGTAGAGGACTGGAAAATTGTTTAGGTGTGCTGACATCACACGGTACCTGGGCCTCTAGCATTTCGTCTCCATTGAAATGAGACTAGTACAGCTGGAATCAAAACTGGCTGGAATCGAACCTGCCTCTTCCGGGTCAGCAGCCAAGCACAATAACCACTCAGCCACCATGACGGCTCCCATTTGGGGTGACATGCATCAATGTGGTGACTGACGGGGCTGACAAAGTTCACTTCAGAGAGGGTGTGCATTGATGAGGTTATATAGTTCAATTCTCCCTGTGCCACATAATTAGACAGGTAAAAATTTATTATGAGCATATGCTGCCTATGGCAGGCCAAGAGATGTAAGACACAAAGCATATGTCCATAAAATTAAAGCAAGAAGAGCACAATTTCCTGCTGTGAGTAACCGCTCCACTATCCAAAAGGATAGCCAGCTTCTTTAAAAAATGTATGTCCTGCCTATGTCCATTTATGATTCCCGCTCAGATTTTAATTCGCATTTATTTCCAACCAACTCAGTTCTCTCCCAATCTCTTATCATTAACCCTATGATTTTCCTGAGTGGTTCACCGCACTGTTCTCAATTTTAAGCCCTTTGTAAAGTACCCCACTTTTCCCGACAGCTTAGCAAAGGCAAAGCAGTTTAAAATTTCTTTTTGAGCATACTGCAAGGTGCTGCTCGTAACTTCTGAGTGCATGCCTAAGGCAATAAACCCCTTTCTTATTCTCCCAACCATTTCTTTCAAATGCTCTATATCTGTGCATGACCTGGCCGAGGTGTATTTTGTTTCGACTCCCAGTACCTTACTGCATTTCATAAAAAGGCCTCTTTCCTGATTATTAAGTATTGATTTAACTCTCATTTTCACACTGAGTATTGATGTCCTCAATCATTTGCAAGAATTCATCACTTATACTACAACTCACCATTAATACTACAATAACATGAAATCAAATATAACTGAGCGGTTCTCCATGAGTCTTCGCATTTCCTGAACCAACCTGCTGCTATGCAGAGAGGGTCACCTCGTCTAGCATCATCACATCTTGTTCAGGGTATGTGGGTTGTGCAAAGTAAACAACCGTTGATTTCAGGTCACTGCAGTCAAAACTACAAAGTAGCTGGTGCAATGAAATGTTAGTTCTAAGAAGGTCTGCTCGTTTTTTTTTATGCGGGCCCAAGTGAACACAGGCTAAACTGCATGCTGTTTGATGTCAGTGCAGGATAAAGATCCCCAGGTGGCCAAAATTATTCTGCAGCCCTCTGCTACGGCACCTCTTTTCTTCTTTAACTCCCTCCTTTATCCCTTCCCTTGCATCATTGTTCAGGTGCCTATCAAGATGTGAGACAGTTACTCTGTCACTTCCTTGGCTCAAAAACCAATTTTAAATTTTTCAAGGATACTTTCAAGAACGTAGAGGTACAAACTGTACAGTATAACCACATGCCACAGCAATAAACCAGCAATACATCTGCGCTGACAGGAGCTTGCCAAGTACGCTGCAAGGATGCTATGCCACGCAAGATTTGGTGTCATCATACAATGTTACTTTACTGACTGACATTTCAGTGTACAAGCAAGAAATACCATTAAAGTATTATTGTACAGCACAACGTTTTTAAAAGATAAACAAACATTTTGGCCCTTTTAGAGGACACACATGCATAAAAGGCAACAGGTGTGGAATAGTCACTGCACCTGAAGCAGGCTCAACTTTATAATAACAGCGCAGTGTCAAGAGCTACATGAGCGGCTATATTTCGTACAAATTTGCAGTTCATGTAATAAGCTGAGGTACTGCTGTAAAGTGCATGTAGAGTTCTGCATGCATTTTTAAACACAGCAGTGAGCCTATGTTGAAAATATTTTTCAAAACAGGCAGGTAAGGTATGCGTAACTGAAAAAGATAATTACCATGAATGGCTTGGAGGGATGGCACAGCTGAAGGCAGGAAGCACGCATGGCCCAGCAGATGCTGGCAGCTGGCAACTGCAGGTAAATACGTCCCGACCAACAGCTGTCAGTGCCAGTGACAATGTCATTAATGACAACAAAACAAACTGTCGACTGCTTCAGAAACTAAAATGAGGTATTAATATAGGAACACAAAAAGCAATGAGGTGGCCCATGACAAAATAAATAAGGAGATTGTATGTGAAACACCCATACACATTCTTTGAGTACATTTACATGACTGTCATAACCACATTGAAAGATGAGCTGGCTGGAATACCGCTTTATTCTTATGCATGATGAAAAGAGCCCAACTATTCGAATATAGCATGCGCAGGCTTTAGTTAATTACTATTAGGGTGCCTTGCACTAGCGTCTAATGTATTCTTAAATTGAACATAGCACCCAGTCGACCAGTTTACCTTGCATAAATGAGAAGAGAAAATGCAAAAGACATGCATTCAATACCAAGGAGCCCGATATCTCACGTCACAACTGAGCATGATACGAAAATTAGTAGTGCATTTAACAAATTGCACACAAATAAAAACAGCAAAACATTTGTCGAGTGGTAATGCAAGTAGGGGCAAGAGCAAAAAAAAAATACCGAAGAACACTGGTGAGTGAGGTGCAGGGAGGTCTGTGGGTAGGGTTCCGTGCCTGGGAACAGTTCCGAGCGCGGAGAACTGCTGCCGGCAGTCAACCAAGAATAAATAAGAGAAAGTGAAAATGAATAACAAACCATCACCAATTGCGAACGACCTGAAAGCGGGCCGCATAAGCGAGGCATACAGCAAAAAGCTTGAAATCCCAAATAAGTGTGCAGGGGTGCTATGCTGGAAGGCCCGAGTTTGCTGAAACTCGGAATCTTCCCGAGCTCTGGCGACACCCTCAGATGAGTGAACTAATGGTAGCAAGACAAAATCCCACCCTCGTCACGCCTCCAACTTCATTGGGTTATCTGGATATATTCCCTGCTTTATCATCACATCGGCGCCACCTCATCGGCTTCTTGGGCGGTCTGCAAAGAAGGGGTCACGTGAGCCAACCGCCGGTGCACTTTTCATTTGTGTGTCGCTCCACCAAGTGCATTGCGTGTGCAATTAGAAAAACAAGGTTAGTTCAATTTTTTAATGCACTTCGTACACCTTTATAAGCATTTTACAGTGTACAAGATTTGGATTTAAAGCGCTTTAGAGTGATTCATGCATTATTAAATTTTGCTTTGTACCGCGAGGAAACGCTACCAACGCTACGGTCCCGTCATCAGCTGACTGCCAATGGCGACGAGGTAGATAGCGTAAACGGCGCGGCATAGGGCGTCAACAAACAGGCACTGCATTACTTAGACATGAAACTAAAGGTCGCCTCTGTTCCTTGGGTTCTTAAGTTCCTACGTGAGCTGTGATCGTGTGCACCACGCAAGGCCGCAATTGTTTCCGGCGGTTGTGCCTATAGATCGCATCGTGCAACGTTTGAAAACTGAAGTAGAAGTGTTGAAGAAACAACTGTTAGAAGCTCGGTGCTTCTTCATGTAACATCTGTGAGTGTGCTAACAACCATTCTGTGGAAATGCGAACGTCACAGAGTTTACATACAGCGTGCACAAGGAAGACAGCCTGTACGCCTACGATGTTACAAGGAAGAGGCGCTGACGATGGATGATCACAGAGCAACACAATGAAGGCATCAGCAAACTAAAGATAAGTTTATTTGTATCGTTTTATATACTGCATTACGAAATCGCGTGGGCTAGATGAGATTTGTAATGACGATCTTTCAGAAGGCGTTAATAGACCCATGTCTCATGTGAGCCCGCGAAAATTTGAAATCGACCGCGAAAATTTAAACGCGTTAGTCCGTGCTTAGAAGCAAAGCCACGCAATCGCGTAAGTCCGTGCTTAGAAGCAAAGCCACGCCTCCACCGTAGGCAACTGCTGTAGTAGTAGCATGGCGGAAAGCAGCTCCACACCACCTCCGGCGAAAAAGGCTAGGTCGGGACGGCATGCTTCTGTTCGCCAGAAATTACAGCTGCTCGACTTTCTCGAGCAGCATCCCCGTCTGGCAAGACCAAGCAGCGAATTATCGACATCTTTTACGGGGTATGAAAGAGAGCGGCTGTGGCGGGAAATTGCAGAGCTCCTCAATGAATTGGGGCCTGCAGTTAAAGATGCAGCAGGTTGGCGACGGCTCTGGTCGGAACTCGTCGCACAGACTAAAAAAGACATGAGCGTCGTGTCGGCCGCTACTACGCAAGTTAGACTGCTGTTGTTATTTGTAAACAAAAAACGACAGATCCTTTGCCGTTCTGCGTTATGTGCGCAATGAAATTCACTTCATTCGTTGTACTCCTTCACTGTGCCAGCATACAGTCGCGAGGCCGCGCTGTCACTTTTATTTTTAGCAACTTTTGTTCACTTTAAACGCACTGGAGTAAATGGGTAGGTAGATAGGCAGGAATAGTAGCAGTGGTGGGCGTGTAATAATTTTGCACGGGTAACTTTTCATCTAGGGATTGCTTTTGCATGACGTCCACTCATACGCGTTTTGTTCTCAATTTCAGTGGAACGGGTGGTGGCAAGCTGCCCAATATTGGGGGAAGGGTGCTTGGATTGATTGGCCTGGACTGTGTGGTGGGTTGCGGACCTTCACTGCTCTTGAAGGACCCTACACTGGTGAGTGCAGAACAGTGTGTGCAGCAATTTTAATGTGTAGTGTTCTTGCCGAGTGCACAGTGGTTTTCTTTGCCAGGCATCTAGGCACTTTCATGAAGCAGCCAGTAAAGAGAAATCCAACATCTGAATATCAGCGTAGACCAGTTCTGCCCGAATGAAACTAAAAGGTAGTCAACATGCTTCTTGAGAAGCTGCTTTGTATCAAAGGCTGGGAAACCTTGCTGCATATTTGAGGTTCTACTTGATGGCATTCAATAAGGCACCTTTAGCATGGTGTGTGTGCACATCACGCACACGTCAGGTTTTCTGCATCTCCTCTTTGGGTTTGCCCATTTATTTGGCCCCTATCCTGTTCAACAGCATTATTTGGGCCAGGCATCGCACTTAATTCGATCAATCCACAAAGATGAGACTGACGCTAAGTCGTAATTACAACGTAATGAAAATGGCTTGACGAGGACGACGTGACGGTTATGATGTGACAGCACCAGTGTGAGGGCAGCAGTGCAATGCCTGACAGCATGGTGAGGCCAGCATGCAAATTAATGATTGGCTGTTGCCACTTGTCCTTGCCATTTCTGTCATTGTTGTCTCTCCTGAAACAAGAACGCTTCCCTTCACGCAGGCTTCAGCTGAAGTTGTGTCGCCACCCAATTGTTACATATGTGTAAGTTCACCATGCAGGCACAGTGCATAGAGGGCATAAACTCTTCCATTTTCACTCACCTACAAAATGGCATATATAGGGATGAGAAAGCAATTAACGCATCGGCGCACAGCTTGCACTCAACAGAAAAAGTATGATCAAATGTCGCGCTTTAATACACTTTAAACAGATTGCTACATTTGCTTTTCTTCATGCATCTTATGCACTTCTTTTGACAATGTTTTGCAGGAGCCGCAGCCCTCGACCAGCCAGTCGAGCATCCAAGCAGTCCCACTGCAGCACTCGATATCAGGCATGTCATGGGAGTTTTGTATGAAACTTGTGCATAAGATTTCAGAGTCGGTCAATCACAACTCACTGTTCTCTGTTCATTGCCAGCTAGTAGACGCATTCGCCCTGTTCTCTGACTAGCCATAAAGATCAAGCACCAGTGTTCGTGCTCTGTTCTCTTGCAAATTAACAGTGGACAGCAACTACTGTGCATGCAGCATACCATACTGTGTTGTGCAAACCTTTGTGGGCCATTGTATTTGTAGGACTTAGTGCCAAGACAGGCAGCACATAGAATGAGAACAGGACAAGCATACTGAGTGCTGTCTGTTTGTTGCAAGTCCTTTTACGAAACTAGCCCTCCGGCACGTATTACTAAAGGTTATCATTTCTGCTCTTTATAACTACAGTGCCACGGACTACAACCCATCGCAGTGGTGCCTCCGCCCCCCAAAAGGATATCTTAACAACCATAGCCAATGACCAAAAAAGGTTGGCTGAGGCGGTGGAGGGTCTTCGGACAGATATTGCACAGGCATGTATCGCACTTACAAACCAATCTGTAATCAAACTGTGTGTTTGGGTTTTGAAACCATAATTCAATTCAAGACCCTCAGACAGCCTCGTGATCTTGTGCTTAATGGTGTGATACTATGTCAGCCTTCTTAACACCTTTACTGTTGCTCACATCTCTTGGCATAGTTGTGCCCGATGTGCATTAGTGTATCAATGACATCTAAAAGTGCAATGTGCACATTGTTCGGATATTTGTAACACATCACCTTGAGCAACCTGCATTTCTATAATTGGGAAAGTATTGCAAGCTTTGTCTATCCTTGTAAATAAGCTGACTTCTATACTATCCAGCAGGGAAGCCAAATTTAGAAGATTAAGAATAATCTGGAAATAATAGGACAACAGGGAGTCAGTATATCTCAGTTGATGACACAATTTCCGATAAAATTTCTTTTGACAAAGAGAGCAGTGCTTATCAAAACTATAGCTAACCTTGAGGCATCTCCCTAAGTTCGCACGTATGTGTACTGTCTAGCATTGAAGAGGCTTGGTACAATGGCAGAACATAATTGGCTGTTGTATCTGTCTCTACAAATGCAGTTACTCCCAGGTCTGATACGTGTTTGATTCATTCTACAATTACATATATTTTTCCCCACAATGTTTCACATGTCCAGGCTACGGACCGCCAGACGGCTGCGCTGACGTCAGCACTGCAGCAGCTTTCAGCAGCAGTGGCGACTGCAGGCGAACGCCAGGCGCAAGCCATTGAAGGTTTGACGGCAGCACTGAAAACTACACAAGACGGCCATCCCTGCTGTGGATGTGCTGCTGATAGAGCCCAGCCACAGGAAGAAAAATAAACGCAGAAATTTCCTTTTGTTCTCTTTATTCAAGATTATTTGATTCAACAGAGAGATTTACTGAATTGTGCATAATGAGACAATTCTAATATCCGCCTAGGGGTCTAGGACAAAACGCACTCTATAATGCTTGAAAGCAGCGAATCACGAAAATGAAAAAAAAATAAAGGTGGCAATGCAGCACACACTATTGGGTACAAAAGTGTCCAGTGCGCAATAACGAGAAAACAAATCCGATAGCTCTGTTGTTAGCTGATCCAATCCAAACTTTTGGACATGGTAGTTGAACTCATGCACTTGAATGTGGGGAACGGAATCGCATGTTTGTTGGCAGTAATGCCGCCTGTGTGCCTAGAATGCTTTTCCTGCGTCCTGGGGAATTCTCTCCCTGACAGCACGTGTCATTGCACTGATTTCACTGTACTGTTTGTTCATTGTATTTTAAAGAAATGTAAATTAAAGACCAATGATATGAATAGAGGACACACTTAAAAAACCACTAGCAACACAGCAGCAAATTCTTCAGCAGCTGTGCAACCTGATGACGCTTTCATCTACAGACTATGTTTTGAGTCCCCAAAAGCTACTGCGTGTGTTACTGAACGCTTTGTCATTACAAGATGCCATCTTGAGTTCAATTTACCACAGCTTACTCTTTGGCAACATCACATTTTTGTCTCCATTTTCATGCAATGGGCTTTGGTGGGGCCCTCGAGGGGCTCATATGTAGTGTTATTTTCATACACAAAGAAAAGCAATCGTGCATTTTGTTCTTTTGTGTTGCAATACACTTAAAGAGCATCCACTATACTCTGTTACACCTAACGTTTGCTGTAAGGCCTTGCCCACAATCATGGCCGCTGCACAGAAACCCTGCACGACCAAACATTGGCCGGTTGCTAAAACTTATCCTGTTGCATAAACAAGATGGTCATCACAAGAAAAAACTACAACCTCTAGAATTTTGATATCTGGATTGTTTAATAAACTAAAACATTAAAAAGCTGATTTCATTTACAGTTCTGATCAGCTATTGGAGTAATACAGAATGCCACATACTGTAGCCCAGTGTTAACATCTGCTGTTTTCTTAAGTTGTACCCTACTGCAGCATCATGGGATGCCTTGAACTGAGCAGTGACTTTAATGACATGCAGGCATACAAATCTGTGAGAAAGCCAAAGAGACGTGCCCTATACGCCACAGGAGGGGCTATAGGAAAGGAAGGTCAAACATTCAAAGAGCTGCCTGAAAGGGACGGGATCCAGTACGTACTTCCCATTCGGAGTGGACTGCAGACTATAGCGTGAAGATACTGTGTCAAGACAAAGCAAAGACAGCTTGGTCTTGGGTATAGGTTGTGATGGGAGCTTGTGTTTCGTCTAGTAAACAAATTACTCTGCACAGTAAACCTGTTGGCGATAGTCAAGTTTGACATTACAGGTGACAAAAATAAAAGTTCATTTATAAAATAGTATTTCTTTTTTAACGGCCCTGCATTTCTACATTATTTTTCTATCAGCTCATTTCTACCATTGATGAGGTTACATGAACTGGCACATTATAGCCTTTCAAGAGTGAATTACATTCCAATGAAAGGACCATTTCTACAATTAAAGATTTTTGGAAGGAACATGACAGGTTTACAAAGAATTTGATCTTCCCTGATAATCATGTAAACATTTGGGTCCTCACATATCTGCGTCATGAATACATTATCTTTAAAATGTCAACCACCCTTACTTCGACTCATCCCAATCACCATGTACCATTATGTAAACAAGCAAGCATTCATGCTTACAGAACAAGTGAACAAAAAATGATACATGAGACGAGCTAGATCTACCGGAAGACATGGTGCCATAAATTTAACGAATCAGATTCCTGCAAACATGCTTAAACCACTATTTTATACACAAGGTTTTCTAGCTTTTACTGCATTTTGTGCATTCACGTCTGTGGAACTTGTACCTTGAATATGAAAGATTTGATAGTGCACAGGTCGTGTCCACATATGTGGACAGCACCACAGCGATTCCCTAGTGGTTGAGCATCCACCTCACAAGCGGGAGGTGCTGTGTTTGAACCCAGTGCCGCCGGATACCCTCTGATGATACCACTGGTAACAAGCTTTCTCCTTGCCTGGTGCTTGGCTTATCTGCCATAAAATGCTTGAAAAATAGGTCTTTGACTTCACCTTGTGTAAATGACACTTTCCGGCCTAACCTGTCCTTTCTCCATAGCCCACCATCACATATGTGGACAGTGCATTAGAAATAGTTCATTATAAGCACAAAAAACTGCACATTTGAGTTGCAGCTGTACACTGAAGTCAGAAGCGAAGCTGGACGCATAAACTGCCACCCATGCACGAGTGCAGAAGTTGCACACACACTGCTATACTCCGCGTTAGCAATTTTTGGCAGTGTAATGGAAGCTACAGAGGTGAAACATGCCTTCTTCCTACGTAGCGGAATATAGTACCTGCTTGCAGTTATTAATTTCCACTTAAAACATAGCATATTTTTAACATTCCCTATTCAAGGACCCCGCCGCAGTGGCTCAGTGGCTACGGCGCTCGGCTGCTGACCCGAAAGACGCGGGTTCGACCCCGGCCGCGGCGGCCGAATTTCTTTGGAGGAGAAATTCTAGAGGCCCGTGTACTGTGCGATGTCAGTGCACGTTAAAGAACCCCAGGTGGTCGAAATTTCCGGAGCCCTTCACTGCGGCGTCTCTCATAGCCTCAGTTGCTTTGGGACGTTAAACCCCAGCAAACCAACAAACCTATTCAAGGAATATTTCTTAACACAACTGCCATCTTTTGATTTTTAACACTCAAGGAAACAAGTTTTCTTGATTAAAAAAAGAAACTTAGTTACAAGAAGCTTCAACGGGTGGCATCAACTGCTCCAGTGACAGAATGAAGACACCGTTGAGGGAGCAAAGCACCAGGTGACCAGGCCTTCCATCATGCGGCCACCCTTTCTGGCACACACAGACACACTATGTGGCACGAAGACGCCGCATGCGACGCCTCACTTTGTTGAGGTAGCTGAGACGCTGAGGCCTGCCTTGCTGGAAAAGTCGCAACTTGGAGTCGCGCAAGGCCTTTCCTCGGGCAAATAGGAGGCGTCGAGCCTGCTGCGATAGAGGCGGAGTCGTAGATGGTGTGAGCGGCAGAATCAGCTGCTCATCGTCATCATCAGAGTCATCACTGTCTTCACAGTCATCACCACCTACCACAGCCTCACCAGCAGCAAGGCAGATGTTGTGCAAAATTGCACATGCCGTAACGATGTGACCGGCTCGTCCAGGCTCATGGTGCAGCGTGCGGTACTTCTGCAGGCACCTGAATCTTGCCTTCAGGACGCCAATGCAGCGCTCCACGACTGCGCGCATTGCTGCATGCACTCTGTTGTATTCTGCCTCTGGTGATGGCGATGATGGGTGACCTGCCACAGGAGTTAGGAGCCACGGCTCCAATGGGTAGCCACTGTCGCCTGCAGAGAAACAGCAGATAAGCTTGAGAAAGTTGGACACAAATGAGTAAGCACTACTGTAAAGGCAGTGTGCCCCCACATGCACATAATATCACTGCCATTCTTGGTGCTTATAAAGATGATTAACTAGATAGCTAGACTAACAACTGAATGTTTATTGCTTGCTCAAGGTGAATAATTGACAGCCTGTCACAAGTGATCTTGGTGCAGCAGCCAAAACGAGCACAAAAGTGCAGAAACATTTGTCTGCTGTGGTCGGGTGTTGGCGTTTGTGGTGTAAGTACATATGTGCGCGCGATTGGGCTAACTTTATTAAACGCTGCATCCGTGTGGCGTATTTCGTAGCAGTGGCTATGAAACTGGTCATTTCGTAAAGTAATGGAGAACTTGCCTCAGCCCTTTTGTTGAAAAATGTGCAAGAACAAGTAATAATAAAATACTTGGACTCTGAATTCAAGAGGTTATGCAGATTATCATGGGAGCCCTCGACAGTTTGTGCGCGTGGTTCAGCTTGATCGTCGCCAGTACTCAAAAAGTGTCTGGTTGTTCGCCAGCTTCTGAAACTAGATGCCTATTTGGACTGCACAACAGGCGTTCATTATCAGCAGACTGTAGCATTGGAGTGATTTTCAAAGGCTGACTAGTGATCTGAAAACGAGTCGCAAGCGGAGGGGCCATTGACGTTGCTGCATATGAAGAATGCTGATAAGGAGCTGGCCCCCTACACAAAGAAACAATTTGAAGAGAACCATCACTGACATTCTGGTCACCCACATATTAAAATGCAGCAGTACTGTGCTTTCCGCATCTTTTATAAGTATAATCCGCCATGCAGCGTGTTGTCTCCATGGCTGCCTAGCACGGGAAACGACATTAAATAAATACAGCTCAACCATGGAGTCGTCTCTTGTCAAGCACGCCAAGCACCCCATGCCCTCTTGCACAGAAAGAACTAACAGCGGCCCAAGTGAAGGTGTGCAGAGAACTCGCATATGAGAAGGACTGCACAATGCCAAGTGAAGTGCCCCAGTGCAGGTGATGCACGCTGCGCTAGCCAAATCGAGGGCCAGGGTGCAGTAATCTGGAATTAGTGCAGAACGCACAGCCACATCATAGAGACCTATGCTGTGTGTGATAAAGGAATAGCATATACCACAATTTTTTCCGAGAAATTGCAATAAACACTGGTCTGTGCACTGAAGTCTTTCAGTGCCCGCAACGCTGGTTATTAGATCTCTATATTTCTCTGCATTTTCTTTCTCTTGGCACATACTCTGTTCTGTTAGAAGAGAGTCACTTGTCTGCCCAGTGCATTACTTGCCCTTAAGTCTCCACTTCGTCATAATCGCAAATAGAATACCGTCTGCTCACATTCGAGACATCCCAGTGGAGGAAAATTATAGGTGCTATGCCGCTCATTTTGCTTTCCATAAGCCATGACAGCAACTCATTAAGCTAATCAAGAGGTCTGCTACACTGAAGTTTTGAATGTTTAATGTTGTAACCTAACGACAAACAACGAGAAGTGGCTAGGTAGTAAAAGTCGTATCTTTGCATATAAAGTTATATCCTCACCAAACGGTAGAACCCATCTCAGTAGCTTTGTCTGCATGCTCGGGCTGTATGCGTAAATAACAGAGAAGAGTATAAGTGTCTGGTTCTCCCACACTGCATACATATTCAAGCAAGGCATTTTCCTTTCTCTGTGGCACATGCTCCATACAGCAAAGCCTTCAATGCATGAGGTCCTCCAGAGTTCCCGCCTCAGTGGTATGCATCACTTAGCTCCCTTAGTAGATGATGTGGTTGTATTTCACCTGAAACCGATAAATGCTGCACGGAAGCTGGGCATCGTCTGAAGTATTTTGGGAAGCTAAGGGCAAATCAGCCTATGGGAAAACCTGAGAGAATTAAACAATAACAGGTGTGCAGCTAAGTACCCAAAGATTTCTACAGAAAGAGCGGCGGCAGAGTCACAGCGGCAGACAAGCAATAGAAAGCTTTCCAGTACGTATGCAGGAAACCAAGACTGAGAAACACCTGCCGAGCTTTAAAGGACGTGAAAAATGCAGAGGGCAAGAACCACTCTCCCTGAGTCCCTAGGGCTTAGATACAACAAACATGATGTGACTGAATCTACAGCTCACATCAACAAAAAGCAACTGGAAGATTGGTGGCTCAAAGGCAGGGCAGCATCATATGGATATAGGTGCCGGATTAAATACTGGTAAAACATACAACTCAACTGGATTTGTATTTAAAGAAAATGTAAATATATAGTTAATATTATCATGTTATCAAGCCCGAAAGAAAGCAAACGGGAGTATAAAGAAAAAAGTCTGAGAATGGTGGCAAGTGGCCGCACCCTGTGTCTAAGGGGGCGGTCCTAATTTCCATTCATCCATTTGCAGCGCTGCCTAAAGAGCGAAGCAGGTCTAGAAACAACAATTACGGCTTGTTTTTTTTTAAGATGTAAAAAACGCAGATCATAACAGAACTGGCTTTCAAAAATTTCTGTCTCATGTACAACTGTGAATTCTGTGAACAACTGTACAACTGTAAACTGTGAACGAGTGTGTTTTCACCTAGAGATTAAGTCAGAAGTCGTTAAAACAAGTTCTCCAAAGATCATGAACAGGTGATACCCTTCTAGAACCAGCATATGAGCAGAGCACAAAAGTGGGAGTCTGTGCAAGTGCATGTAAGTGTAAATTGATATAATATGGATTGATGGAGCAGTGAGTAAAGCTACGAGCAGGTATCAGGGTGCTATTTTGAATTATTCTTGTAAGGTGCTAACGGATATAAATATTTGTGTTGACACATGCCAAACATATGCAAGCACGTGAGTGCGAGTTTGCTTCTCAGTTGGCAATATGTCTGCAGTCACGATCACAGCTGTTTAGCATATGAAAGAATTTGAAGAGGTTGAAACGCGGACCAGCTGACTAATATTTGACAGGCTTCAAGCCACAGAAATACCACAACACACAAGCGCAAAGGGACACTATAATGCAGTGAGCTACATTTATAACATTTATAAGGCTGGTTTGGTTTTATGCGGACTATGAGGGATGTTGTAGCGGAGGGCTCTGGAATTTTAGACTACCTGGGGCTCTTTAAAATGCATTGGCATCACACAGTGCATAAGCCTCTAACTTTTGCCTCCATCAAAACAGGACTACTGTAGCCAGGATCAAACCCACTTTTTACAGGCAATCAGTCAAGCACCATAGCCACTGAGTCAATGCAGCGGCTTGCAAGTTATGCAAGAGCAATGCAGGCAGATGAGTGCTTTAAAACTACCTCCACGCTTGCTGACATCACACAACACATAATTGCTTATAGTTGCAATCTTATTTTAGTTAATAAATGCATGAAAATCTTGCTAAAAATGTGCATTCTGAAATGGAACAACTTTCTCATAAAACAATCAAGGTTGCCATGGCACACTTCAGTGGTGACCACCCAAAAGTTTTGTTTCTGTTTTGCCTAAAACTGTCATGCACATGTTCAATCTTCAGCAGTACATGGATTGAAGTGAACTGCCTTCAGATGCAAGAGAGAGACATCATGCGTGTTTGCCAAATTATTGACACATCTGTTATGGGCTAAATTTTTTACGCATCCCAGAATCCTCAGCAGTGTATGAAACGACCTGAGTCCTCTCCAGATGCAAGAGAACTCCATTTCATACATCAGTTGCAACATTGTGGAAGCTACACAAGTAGTCCGCAGCAGGGAGGCATGTTCCTACACGCTGATTTCATGGTTAAGGGGTCTAAGTGGTAACTCAGGAACTGGAAACTTGGGGGTGTACGTTTGATTCCCACTCGTGACACTCTTTTTTTGAACTGCGCTACTTTGAATTTGTTTAAATAGCATTTGGTGGTTTAGTATCACTTTATTTTATCAGCTTTTTGTTCAGAACAGGTTCAAAACCACTCTCTTCAAACCAAACAATGGTGCATGGGCCTATTATGCATGATTCAGGCTGTCTGTAACTTTCATTTTCGCAGTTGCCAAGGACATTACTTTTTCCTGTGCCCCTCAGAAGTATCCTGGCATGTTATCCACTATACTGTGTCAGCAACAGAGCCGCAGATTAAGAGCAACAAACGATTGCACCGGATTGAGTTTTCAGTCAGACTTTATCACTCTGCTGGGGAGAATGTCAGGATATCCCGGAAAGATTTCTGCGAGGAACGGATTTTATTACAAGAGTACACATTTGTAATTACTTGCTTAGCGTGCTGGGGAGTCTTCGAAGTACAAAATTTTGAAAAAAAAAACTAGTTCTGGCAAAATGATCGCATAGAGGCTCGTCCAGACCGCTGAGCACGACTCCATTTTCTCTAAACGTAAGGTGAGCTCGAAGAGTACGGCGGCGGGGTTGTGGGGCATCGAAAACGCAGCATGAAGAAAAACAACAAAAATACAAATTTACAGATTTAGATTCTGGTGCTCCCAAAAATGAGTTTTATCGAACTTATGACAATTGTTTGATGTATTAAACGTGCAGATGAAGTAATTATTATTTTTTGCTCACCGCAAGAAACAAACTATTCTTTATCTCCAGTGCAGGCAGTGCAAACATAAGCTGTAGCTTTGACATTGTTGCACCTGATGTTTGAATTGGAGTATACATGTTGTCCAGCTCAATCATCGAGCCAACTGCCCTATTGACTGGACAGAGTATTTCATGCACTGCTGGGGAAGCATCTGAAAAAGCAAGTGTTACAGACAAGTACCTGAACGTTATTCCTTAAAGCTAACCACTGGAATATGTGTCTGCACTTTCAAAAATATTTCGTCAGAAATAGTTTTCATTCCTCTATTAGTACATTTCACCAATTACAGGAATTGTCTCAGGTACTTGAAGCCAAGAGTAGAACCGTAACTGAAAAACTCTGTGCACTGCATGTCATCAGATAAAATGCAGTTGTACTCCAGCTGCTCATGAAAATTACTTGCCGAGCAAGCAGTCTCCTTCTTCAATCAGGAGCCCCAACTCGAAGTGCCGCCTGAGGGCAGACTTGCCCCAGACGTGGGAATCGTGGCAGGAGCCAGGAAAGCGTGCATCAATGTCAAGGATGCGCAGGTCGGCATCACACACCTGCAGGAAAGTCAATGTGCTTCACACTACACAAAAACAAACTATGAATATTGCATAAGAATGCAATCTGCCAAGTGACACAAATGCTACCGTTTAAAAACCCATTAAAATGCATGCATGAAACAGCTGGAAAAATCCATGCACTTATTACATGCGCAAACATGAGGTAAAACAAAAAATTATCTACACTGTGTGTAAAAATGCTCAGTTATGGGTAAATGGAAGCAGTTTTTGAGGTTTAACGCCCCAAAGTAACTCAAGCGATGAGGCAAGCCATGGTGAAGGGCTGCCAATAACTTCAACCATATGGGGTTCCTTATCATCCACTGACATTGCACAGTACACAGACCACTATCACTAATAAATGGGAGAACATTCCATTAACCATGACATGCATGAAAGCAAAAACAGAGCGTCCTTACAACCATTGCGTTCAATGCATAATGTGCCTTCCTGGTGAAATAGTTGGCCTTCACCACGCCAGGGCTGGACTTCGAAGGGGCCTTTACACCAATGAAGGTCCCGTCGACGCATCCCACGACGTCTGTGATGCCGCCGCGCAGAAGGAAACGCTCCTTAACATACGCACGCTCGGCCGCAGTCGTGGGGAAAGCGAGCCACCGCTTCTGCACAGCCGCGTCGATAAGCGCGTCGGAGACGTCCCTCACACAGCGGCTCACAGTACTTTGGTGGCGTCCAATAAAGCGGTCGGCGCCGACGCTCCCCTGGAAGCTCCCGGTCGCGAAGAACCGGAGGGCGCAGAGGACTTGTCCTTCGACCGAAAGCGAATGAGGCCCGGTACGCACTCTCCGCAGGCGTGGGTCGTCGCCTAACTCTCCACACAGCCATCGTACCGAAGTTTTGGAGAGGCGAAAATGTCGCTGGAATTCGTCGTCGGCCATGGCAGTAAACGGGTCCAGCCGGCCGTACTGACATTTGCCGTCAGAGGAAGCGATGACCCAGGCTGCTGCTGCTGCCGCCATGACAGTCCCGAGATGAATTCGGGGCACTTCACCGTTCACGAGTTTAGCTCCGAGTTCACCTGTCAATCAAAACCATTGGTCACGCCCCCGGCGTGCCGTACATAAATTATAGGCGTACGCGCTATGGGTGGGCCCCTCCCAACATACCTGCCGGCTACAGGTATGCTGCGCGGCTGTGCTGATTGCTGACAGACATCGACGATGTTGACCACCGAAATGTAACAGGCAAAAAGGACGTCATTGCTAATTAATCTAAGCACCTCTGCGAAGGACACGCAACGTTGCGACAGCCGCCGATTTCTTCGCTCGCATACCAAGATTGCACAACACTATAGCCTTTTGCAACCACGTAACACACAGCACAACGCTGACGGCGCCTCACAACTGCTTGCAAGGCGTCAAACACGGAGCACGACGACGAAACGGTGCTTGGAGCACGCCCTACTCCAACAACATCGCATCACAGGTGTTTGGCTTGGCCGTCCTTTCATCGGTGATAAAGCTGAGCATCAATGTGTCAAACACATCCGGGATCGACAAACGGTCGCAGCTCCAGACCCAGTGCGATAAAGAGTTTGTAATTTCCAGCACGCAAGCACTGCGTAATTCACAACCGTAACACCTTTCTCTGTCCGATTCCATTATTACAAACAGGATCCCTCATCTGCCCGAACGATATTATTGCGATGTCACTGCGGTATACAACGGCGATCGACGTTAGTGACAATACCAGTCCGCAAAACCTTGAATTGCGCGACGTAAACAAATACTACGCAAATACGCGCGCCACCACCTTCACACTTTTAGTCAGCGTCTGATGACATAGGATGATTTGTGTCGCTGGGTAGCACGCTCTTCGCATCCGCAGTGCACTTAAGAGGCGTCACACACAACAGGTATACGTAATGAATCATTGAATACAGCCAAACAGCAATTTTTTTCTCACACCGCACCACAGACGCTCGCACGGCCAATTTCTACCGCTGAGACTCGCCAAGAGCGTACTAAAAGCAATGGTATTAAAAGCAAGCGGGGTGCGGCAGCGGCCGTAGCAGCGGAGAACTCCACCTGAGGGCACTGCAGAGAGCAGCAGTGACGCGGGGGTGCAGTGCAGCTCAGTTTTTTGCTTTTGTGTATTATGCAAGCCAGAAGATGCATGACTAATATTTTAATATACGACACAATAAAATATATTATTGCAATGGCCGAAAAATAAGACAGATTCAGCGTGTAGTAGTTACCCAGTCTTTCCAGTCGAAGGCAGCGCTACCGGCGGCGTGTCAGCGCAGGAGCTCTCGTTTTCGGCACGGTCGGCTGCCGCTCTAGTTCGTATGCAAGCTACGTTGCAAGCTATGGCCTCACTATCGCCACTAGCGGCAGAAAGTGTCAAATCTTTGTTAATTTCCTAAAGCTATGCTTTTCAACAACGCTTCATTGGATTCAGATTTTAAAATACACTTGGAAATGAACAAAATGTTCATAATATTATCTGTCGCCTTTTAACGTATTCGAGAGAAGAGAAAGGGTTGATACCAGAGTGTACCTAGTGCACGCTTTTCGTGTTCGGAAATGGAGAGACAGATAGAGCCTGAAAGAGCAGACACGCCTATGCACGCCTTTGACGCGCCCGAAAAGGCGTGTCAAACAGCTAGCGGCGAGTTTGAAGATAGATAGCAGAGAAGTCACGATTTCGCGATTGCTGATATGGCGCTGTTAACTTCAGGTAGCGCTGCGGCGTGGTATTGCGCAGTGTGTTGTGTTTGAAGTGTGAAACAGGCGCACAGGGTGCGCTTGTATCGCCTTTACGTGGCTTTATCTCTACATTTTCTTGTCCGCTGCCTGCGCACGTTCCGCGCTATCTTCGTTCACTGACTGCCGTCATCGCAAACTCGGATGAAACTCGGGCGAGCGCCAAACTCGGGCCTTCCGGCATAGCACCCCAGTTGCATCCCCAACAGTTCAGTGCCCTGAAGGAGAGGAAGCATGGACGCCTACAGTTCAGGGAAGACACAAGAACGACCTAACTGACATAATATTGCCAAATTCTGTTCCAATGGGGAAGCACAGATAAAAAGTTTACAAATGACTAGTACATATGCGCCAGCCTTCCACATGCGATCACAGTCTTCAAAATAATTTGCATGACGAATATTAAGAAGTAAGCACTGATCCGATGAGCACCAACACCGAGCAAAACCATCCGTCGTCTGTTCGCAGTTCGCCTAGCGCGAGTGCTTCATCGCGCAGCACTGCCGCTCATAATAATCTTCTAAATAGCACAAATCCATCCGATGGGTACCAGCCGCGAGCAAAATCACCTGTTGTCAGTTCCCTCGCCTGTTCTCAGCTGTCCACGCAAAAGCGCTCTCACCCGCGGCACTGATCGTCGTCTTCTACGCAGTACAAATCCATGCCAGTTGAATGTAGTAAACATTGTAGTTTTTCGCAGCGCTAGCAAGCGACCGCATAACTCTGCTGTGATCTCTGGTGGCATTTTTATTTACCACGGCACCTGAGTACTAAACGCAGACATAGACTATGAAGCAAGACTTGTCACGCAGGCTATACGTCCGTTCTTTTCAGGCAACGCATTATAGCTGAGGCAACCGCACGCAGACTGCCTCCACTGCCATCCCTATATAGCCGCACACTAATAACGCGTGTGAATACAGATCAGTAATAGAGAAGCGGTGACGGTACTCACCAATCATGCAGCTCATCCAGGCTTAGTAAAACCGCGCCGTCGTCTTCATTGCCTTTCCAGATGACAAGACGTCGTAGCGCTGCCTTTCTTCACGGCTTTGCCCGTCCAAACTCACCGATGTTGACTGGGCGTAATACTCGTCGTTGGCTTCCAAAACACACTTCTGTTCTTCACACATGTCCGCCGCACAAGCACTCAAACAATGCCATGAAAATCCAAATAACACAAAACGTGAGGCAACGCACGCACTGACATGGCGCCGGCGCCAGCGGCTTTGCCCTTGTTTTTGCGTCGTTGAAAAACTGCAACTCAAATGCGCTTTTTTACTACTAATATTTGAATTATGTTCAGAAGAAAAATATTTCAATTGTTTTAAATTTATTTTTTTATTAAGTGCGAACACTAAAGCGCTTTTAAATACTTTTGTAGAAGCTGCGATCCTGTGATCCCATCACCCAGGGTGCCCCGGATGTTCTAGCAGACGATGGAGCAGACGACGGCGCAGACGACGCTGTTGACGGAATGAAATTTCGTTTGCTGCCAGCTAAAATCTCTTAATTGCGACAAAACGGGCAAAGAAATGCACCGTACCTCAAGCTGGTGCATATCAAGGATATGTTGGACGTGAGCGGTAAGACTGAGAGCAGCTGCGATGCATTACTTTGACTGACGCGGGCATGCTCGACGGAGATTTACACGAAACTGAGGGCTTAACTGTGACCCGTACAAGCGGATAACTTTGATATCAACTGCTTTGCGAAACTACGCCGATAGTTGCGTCACACTTTAGCTGATATGCAACAGCGGCTCGCACTCGCCGCATCTTGCTCGCGTGTACTTTCACAATTGAGCAAGAGCCCACATGGAAGCCGATAGAAGCAACTGTGTTTTCGAGTTCAGATTGTTCCGCGAAATACGAGCAGCTTGTTTTAGCACGCACTCGAATTGTAGTTCTCAGCCAGTGCGTCACGAGCGGTGACGATGGCCTCGATGACGAGCGTAAGAATCACCTTAAGGTGGCCGCAACGAAGCCGGTATCCCAAGCGTATACAGTGAAAGCTCGTTAATTCGACCCCCGTTAATTCGGAAAATCGGATAATTCGACGCGCGCGCGAGGTCCCTACAATTATACATAGGAGTCTATGGGGCGAAACTCTCGTTAATTCGAACAAATTTTGCCGTGCGTCGGTTAATTCGACTTCACTCCGCCGCCCGCCAAGCCGGTTTGCCGAGAGCAAAAAGAAAAAAAAACTGCCATGAGCGGCGCTACTGTACGGCTGATAGACCATCCGTATGGTCATATTATCATCCATCCATCCATCCGAGGAAGCGAGTTAGCGGCGGCCGAAGCGGCTGGCGTCTTTTTTTTTGTGCTTTGTTGTGTCGCAGCAGTCGCTACGATCGCGGTTATTTACAGCGCCTTTTTTGGTAAATGCGCGCTTTGTCAGCGTGTTTACTGCGCTGCTTGTTGTTGCTGTTTTGTTGCGACTGAGAGAAGGGTGAAAGGAAATTGCAAGGGATTGCCTACTGGCTCAGCCGAGCCACCACCGCTGCCATGTGCAGATAGAGGAGAGTTAAAAGATCAGAGGAAAGATAAAGAGAAAAGATAAGACGCGCGTCCCAGCAACAACGCCGTCCCCGCGAACGCTGGCTGAAAAAACAGATAAGCGGGGAGCCGCGCTCCCTTCACCTCCTCCCCACCTCCTCCCCGCGCTGCTTTCGGGTGGGTAGCGCGCAGGGCCTGCGCGCCTCGCCTTTGTGTCCTGTCAGCTGACCGAGGATGAAATAATTAAAGTGACAGGCGCTGACAGTACGACGACGATTTACGATTGTGAGCAGTTGTCCCAAATGCCGAAGTGCACGGTGAAAGAAGCCGCAGAAGCCTTGTCTGTGCGGGAGGACTTCTGTGAACAAATCCCTGACGGCGCGTGTGCCGCGGAGCACCTGGCAGCTGTTAGAGCTATCGTAGTCGCTCAAATTCGCTCGAAAAAGCAGACGGTGATTACAGATTTCCTTGCCAAATAAAGGTATACGTCCTGTTGCGGCAAACATTGTTTTTTGTTGTTCATTCGATAATTCGACATTCGGATAATTCGACAATTTTTCGCGGTCCCATCAGTGTCGAATTAACGAGCTTTTACTGTATGTGAGCTAAAAGTTGTTTACCTGTGCTGTAAACGTGGGCTCAGTCGCAGTCCAGCCGCTAGCTGCTCAGTTTTCCAGCCTTGCGAGCCCAAGTCGCTGGCTGCTGAGCATTGCGGGAGCTGAGCTTTCAGAAATGACACTGCCCGCGAGCGCGCCGGGCGACAAGTTTGCACTGCTCCCTGGATGTCGTATTCGTCGCTAAGCCTGTCAGGTTTCATATCGATGCCAGAGCTGAGAGTGCTTTCGAACTGGCTAGCGCTGAGGTGCTACTCTCTTCACTGTACGTTGTACTGTGAACCATGTCTCGTAGTGAAATAAAGATATGCGCGGTTTCCGCGCTAACGGTGACGTCGAGGACGAGTTTAATAAACGCTGTAAGGCAGCAGATATTCGATGCATATATGTGTGCTAAATTTGTTCACCTATGCTGCATGCAAACGTGAGAATAAAGTCTCGCTCAGTCGCAGGACAGACGCTCGCTGCTCGATTTTCCAGCCTTGCCTGCTCAGTTCGCGAGCTACTGAGCCAATCATTGAGCGAGCCGAGCTTTCGGCAACGACGCCGCCCGCGGGCGCGCCGGCCGACGAACTGCGCGCTGCTCTCTAGCTACCCTTGTCGTCGCTAAGCTTAGCCGATTGCACATCGACGCCTAAGCTGAGTGCGATTCGGAACTGGCTAGCACTGCGGTGCTACCCTCGCCACCGTTTTACTGTGAGCCCCGCGTCATAGTGAAGTAAGCTCGGTTTCCGCGACCCCTTCAGGAGCAGAGCTAGCAGAAGCCAGGCGAGCTGCAATGGGCAGCAGAAGCGGCTGTGGGAGAAAATTTGTTTTGCTGTTACCGCTTCTACCAACAACTCGATATTGGCTAACGATACTCTATCCCAGAGCTTAGTAAATGGACGTGAACAAACAATACCAGTGAATTTTTCTGACGCCGGCTTCCAGGCTGGCAGGCCGGTCCCAGAAGAGCGCCCTTACGCTTGCATGGCAGTGGCGCACGTCAAAACCGCCCCGACATTCTACTCTTCGCTCAGGTTGTCGTAGCACACTGTTAATAGCGAGGGACCAGAACACTTTAGTGGACCGAGCGTGAGGGACCAGAACACTCTAGAGGACGAGGCGCGAGGGCGCAGGAGACTGAACCAAAGCGCGCGATCGACTGACGTCAGTCCCAAGACTTCTCATTTCACGTGAGAATCAAACGAGCAGGCGAGCTGCAGGTCACTCTTGTAGGTGTGAGGAAGTGTCGTGGAGCTGCTGCCCGATCGCAAGCGACTGCTGGCCGCATGGCCTTTGCTATTGCGAGTGTGAATGGACATTAAACGCACGTTTACAGTAGGGAGTCACAGAGTTCGCGCGAGTTAATTAAGCCCCTTGGTCACGGAGGGGGAGCCCCGAACTAATACATCCTCATGGGGAAGTCACTCACTGACCGAATTCTTGCGGCGCGACTTCATGTCGCAGAACTCGCCACCCAATTCTTGGCGTCGCGGGGTAACGCCACGTCGACTGGCAAATATTGGGTTCTTGCTCCTCCGGGAAATTACAGCGCAGGCGCGACGCAACGGTCCACGCGCGCGCCCTTTCTAGGCGTCCGTGTTCAAACACGCTCAAGGCTGTACTAGGCCTTAGGATTCGTACGCTGTTCTCTATATTTAGCGAGATGGTTGTGTCACTGTCATGAAATTTTCAATGGAAGCAATGAACGAAGTCGTACGTAAGAATATATATATATTTTTTCATATTTTATGATGATCTTGCAGCATGCGCGGCTAAAAACTGAAACGTGGAAACTTGATATGGGAGTCGCCTTGATCATTTATACAGGCAACAGGTCATGCGTGCGTAACATACATGCTGCCTTTGTGATAGCAGGACGATTACTGCGAGTAATCTTCCAGCTTTTTCGCCATCAGGTTACTCTCATTACGTGACGTTAAGCGACGCGTATATGTGACCTTAGCCTTTTCTCCGCATGTGGTAGTGGGTACAGTATGTTGCGAGACGCACGTACAGGTCACAGCAGCCACGAGTACACTGACCTTCAGTAGCGCTATTCGTCATGCTCGCGCCGGATGGAATGAAGACGCTCGCGTGGCTCGCAGCATGCCACTACCGCAAGCACTGCCTCATTCACAGGCACCGCTAGCATTCTCGCTGGTGCATATGCTTTCTCTTGAGCATGGTCTTCTTTCGCTCACACTGTCATGTGCGAACTGAAGGGAAGATTGATTGCGAGCGGCGCCTCTCATCCCCGCCAATTTTCGTGCGGCCGGTAGCTAGGTAGGGAAGCGAGTTGCAAACTCGAGTCGCGTTTGTGAATTAACACTTCATTTAATTCCCTCGATGATCGTCGCCAATCGATCAAAGCAAGTCGCATCGTCTTCGTGGCCAAAGTGCAAGTGATTTAACACGAAATTGGTGAATGTCCGCCTATCACTATCCCACGATGGCGCTACAGAAATTCGAGATTTCTGTAGAAAACCACAATTACCATCGACTGCAACCTCTAACACGACACTTGCCTCCACAGATATTTGTCCCAAGACAGAACCCACGACAGATATTTGTCCCAAGACAGAACCCACGACAGGTATCTGTCGCAAGACAGACCCACGACAGGTATCTGTCGCAAGACAGATACCTCGACAGGCTGTAGTGTCGCGCGACTGAACCCGCGACAGGCAACTCTGTCGAGGCACGCAGGCCCTGTCGCGCGGCACGACCCTCCCTGAAGCACGACAGCACCTACGACAAAAACCTGTCGCGCGACAAATCCTGCGACAGGCACCTTCTGCACACTACAAAATACAGGAATGATGACTGTCGTGCGACAGAACCCACTACAAACACTTTTGTCGCGAGAAAGAACCCACGACACGAGCCCCTGTCGCACGACACAATGCACTACAAGAGAGCTTGTCGCGCGACACAAAATTTTGTCGCGCGACAGATACGCGACAAAAAATTCTGTCGTGCGTTTTGATCGGGATAGTCTTGTATTATATGGTCGTGTGGCGTACAGGTTTTACTGAGGCGTGTTAGTGTGACGTCACACACTGTGGGGAGAGTGTACCACGGTGCTAGTGCCTCGTGTCTTGGGGCAATATTTTTGATTTCATTTAGTATGTTCAGAGTTTGACATTTTTCTTCGAAGCGCAAGAGCAACGGCTTAATCGCATAGGGCTTGTTGTTGAAGAGCATTCGGGATGGGCATTCCGTGACAATTGGGTAACAGAGATGTTTGGGCTGTGAAAGGATTTTTAGGATGTATGTACAAGTTAGTGCAGTTCTTCGATCTTCTAACGAAGGTTCATTAGTTTCCACATACAGACTTGCTATTGGGGAAGTTCTGTCAGACCCCCAGCGTTTTCTTGATAGTATTTTCAGCACATTGAGGGCTTGGGAAGCTTTTTTTCTTTAAGCTGTTTATATGTGGCAAGAAAGTGAGTTTTTTATCGAAAGTTATCCCTAGAAATTTGTGCTCTTGTTTGAACGGTAATGGGGTTTGGTTTAAATATAGTGTGGGGTCGGCCTGTAGGCCTCGTCTCAAAGAGAACAGAACCGCTACTGTTTTCTGAGGGGAAAATCTAAATCCGTTTCTATCTGCCTAGGTAGCCAGTTTATTTATTGTTATTTGGAAGACGTGCATGCTATTTGGAGGTCGTCTACGTAAACTGAGTACATGATGGATTTTGGGATTACTTTTCCTATGGAGTTCATTTTGATGACAAATAAGGTCGTGGTGAGGATGCACCCTTGGGGTACACCAGTTTCTTGGAAGAAAGTCTTGGAGAAGGTTGCGCCTAGGCGGACTCTGAACGTGCGATTGGTCAGGAAGTTGCTCAAACAGCTCAGCATCCTGCCGCGGATACCTAGGTCCGCTAGGTCACGGAGGATACCGAACCTCCACGTGGTATCGTAAGCCTTCTCCAGGTCGAAGAAGACCCCGATACAGTGTTGGTTGTGGATGAACGCTTCCCGGACTGTGTTCTCGAAGCGGACAAGGTGATCGGTTGTGGAACATGTCTTTTTAAACCCGCATTGATGTATATCTAAAAGTTGCCGAGACTGAAGTATGAAGGTTAGTCTGATGTTTAGAATGCTTTCGAATGATTTTGCTATGCAGCTAGTGAGTGCTATTGGCCTGTAACTGGTGGGACTAGTTGGTGGTTTGCCAGGTTTTAGGAAGGGTACTATGATGGCTTCTTTCCATGCATGGGGGATTTCTCCACTCATCCATATTTTATTGAAAAATTTTAGGAGAGCCTCTATGGCCGTCTCAGAGAGGTGAGCAAGCATGGCATAATGTATACTGTCTGGGCCTGGTGCTGTCTTTTTACCGGATGTTAGTACTATGTTTAGTTCCTGCATGGTAATAAGCTGATTGTAGTCTTCATGTATGCATGTTCTGAAGGGAAGTTTTTGTTTTTCTACTATTGTTTTGTGCTTTTGAAATGTGTGTGTGTGTAGTTGGATGCGCTTGAAACTGTGGAAAAATGCTCACCCAATATGTTGGCCTGATCTTCTAATGTTGTTTGAGTACCGGGTGTTGTTAGCATTGGAAATGTAAAAGGAGTAAAATTTCCAGTGAATTTCCGTACCTGCTCCCACATTTTCTTTGATGATATTGAGCTGTTTATGGAGGATATGTACTGTTCAATAATGGCTGCGTTTGGGCGAGTTGCCATGATGCCCTTTCTGCGTTGGTCTAATGTATCGTGCTTTGGCTCTAGCCCTTTTGAAGGTGAGCAAGTTCCCTGCAGTGGGATATCTGCGAAGGTTGCCCCAAGCCTTGTTTTGCTGCTTTTTAGCTAATGTGCAATCATTTGACCACCAGACTTTATGTGTTTTTCGTGCAATTTGAGACGTTTGTGGGATGGCTTCTATTGCTGCAGATATTAAGCATGTGACAAATTTTTCATTTATTTCTTCTATTGTAAGGGTTTCGGCATATTCTTTTTCTAATGTGGCCAATTAGTTCTGAAAAGTGCCCAATCGGCGAGGTGAATTTTCCATCGCCGAGGCTTCGTAGGGAGGATGGATGTCGCTGATGTTAGCTTTAAAACCGTAGGTAAGTGATCACTTCCCCGGGGGTCATCTAAAACATCCCAAATAAAATCATTAAAAACAGATGGTGGTGCAAACGCTAAATCTAGACAGATCATTTTTCCAGAGCTGGGGCAGCAGTACGTTGCTTTTCCCGTATTCATTAAACATATGTTATTCGAAAGAATAAAATCTTCTATGAGCTGACCCCTGGAATCAGTATGCTCACTTCCCCAGAATGAGGAGTGTGCGTTAAAATCCCCAATTATGACATATGGCTCTGGCAACTGTTCCAGAAGTTCTTCAAGGTCATGCATGGCTATTGTGTTGTGTGGTGGTATGTACACAGAGCATATTGTTATTGTTTTATGGCTAATGATGTTTACTGCGACCGCTTCTAAGTTCGTCTTTAATGATACCTCTCTTGCAGGGACATCGCTTTGCGTGATGATAGCGACGCCTCCTGAGAGTCGGCTAGCTTGTACTCTGTCTTTCCGGAAAATATTATATTTTTTTAAGATGTTTGTGTGCTGTGGCCCAAGGTTCGTTTCTTGCAGGCACACAGCTGTAGGTGCCATTGTTTATTTGAGCATATCGGTTATGTCTGTGTAGTTTCTCTGTAGACCTCTACAGTTCCATTGTATTAGATATGCCATTGTGATAAGTTGGGGATTGGGGAAGTTACTTATTCTCAGGAGCAGTGATCCGTGGTTTCCCTTTCTTCTCTAGGGAGTCTCGCCGCCGCTGCAGCGGTGGCGAACCAGGAGTTGTATCCATCGCCACTTTCGTGCCGCCGGATTTCCGCGGAGACGCCGCGGATGTGTGTGTTTTAGATGTCGGCGGACTTTCGCCGACATCCATATCCTCCACGGTGGACGTGGGGGATGCTTCTTGGTTGCGATGGCCCGTGGCCTTCACATTCGTCTTTTTTGTTGGCACCGCTGAACCAGGCCCTGCTCCAGCGGCGAGTCTTTTGGGCCAGCAGGTGCCTTCTTAGAGGGGTGGGGCGACAGGTCCAGTTCAGCTGAGCTGTTCTGGGTGTCTGTCGCCGAGGATGCCGCTGCTGAAAGTGGGGCCTGAGGGCCTCCAGCGAGGATCGCGTGGTCTTCTCGCGAAAGTTTCAGCCCTGTGGACTGTACCACCGACTTCTGTGGTGGGGACTTGGGTGTCGACACCAGGTCCACCGGATAGACCTGTGTGCCGACAGAAACTGAAGGCGGCGGCCGTCCCCACGTCACCGCTTCAGAGTATGTCCCTTTCTGTTGGAAAGAGACACGTTTTTTTTGCCTCAAGGTAGGACAGGTTTTCTGTGGTCTTCAAAGTTATAATTTGTTTTTCTGTTTCCCAGACTGGGCACGACCTGGAGTACGCGCCATGTGCGCCATTGCAGTTGACGCATTTTGCTGTGCGTTCGCATCTTTCTTCTGTGTGTGCGTCTTCTGCGCATGTGACACAAGTGGGTTTACCGCGGCAAGCCAACATGCTGTGTCCAAAGCGCTGGCACTTAAAACATCGTCTCGGATTTGGTATGTATGGGCGGACTTTGCAATGGAGGTATGCGGCGTGGATGGAGTCAGGCAGAGTTGTGCCATTGAAAGTTAGGACAATGTGTTTTGTCTTGATTTCTGCATTGTTTCTCCGGATGGTTATTCTTCGGGCTGCTATTACTCCTTGTTGAGCTAGTTCTTCTTCCATTTCCGCATCGGTACTCTGTAGGAGTTCATATTCAGATATGACTCCCTTCGAGTGGTTCAGGGTGCGGTGCGGGGTTACCTGTACGCTCATTTCTCCAAGATTCTGTAATGACATCGGTTTGATACTTTGTTCTTTTGTGTTTACTTCTACAAGGAGATCTCCGGTTCGCTGCTTTTTTGCTTTGTAGTCTTTGCCTACACAGCTTTTTAGGGTGTTGGCGATGACAAATGCAGAGAGGTTGGCTACCGGTTCATCAGTGTTTGAGTGAACCATAAAAAACTTCGCGAACATTTCTGGCTTCTGTGGATTCAATTTCTTGACATCGGTGCGACCCCTTTTTGGGGGCCGATCAGATTTTTTTGCAGATTTTTCCATACGGCATGTATAAACTAAGGGTTCCTGACACTTTGTCGCCTCTGATTCACCCTTATACACAGAGGAAGGTCCCGGGACTCCCCGCCTGGTAGACAGACGAGGAGCCCATCGGCCGAGGATTGACCACTTCCTCGACCGCCACCGTTCAAGGTTTCTTCCCTCCACCTTTCAACCTATCGCCACGGTACGGATGACAGCTTCGGTATGGGGGCTAAGGGTCCGTGGTGGCGCCAAGCACCAACACCTCGTTACACAAGGTGCCCTTGCGGGGGCAATAGGAACCATTCCGGGAACTTAAGCGTTGCTTACAGTCACCGCCGTGCTTGGACACTTGGACGAAAACGTCAAAATCGAAATTCATGCCGACGCAAGCAGAGTGGGGCCCGGCGCCGTTCTCGTTTAGAAGCGGCAAGGTCGCGATAGAGAAATAACGTACACCAGCCGCTTTTTGTCAAAGATAGAGGCCACCTATCTCACGATGGAAAAGGAGCGCCTTGCGATAGTGTGGGCCATGCCGAAATTCTGCCCGTACTTATACTACAGGCCTTTCAAAGTTGTGATTGACCATCACGCGCTGCACTGGCTCACCCACTTGAAGGACATGTCTGGCCGCCTCGCTTGATGCCGATTGACTGTCACGAGCCGACGACAATGATGCCTTCCTAATGTACCAGCACTTTTACACATCAGCAACGCTCGAACCCTGAGCTCTAACACCTCGAGTACTTGGAGGGCAAGGCTTCTCCATTCCTAGCCTCGTTCAAGTAAGAATAGTCTTTGATCTGCATACAGAGTGATGTGATCGTGAAAAATTCACACCGAGCACAATGTTTCCCTCCTTGTACCCAGAAGTCTCCACGAAGAAGTTCTGCAAGCTTCACACGAGCCGACAGCTGGACATCTCGGGTTTTCTCGCACACTCCGCCGCATTCAAGACAGTACGTATTACTGGCCCCGGCTATCTGCCGATGTCATGCGTTATGTGAAAACCTACCGAGATTGTAAACGATGGAAGACTGCTGCCACCCAACTGTAAGGATTCCTGAACCCTACAGAACCTCCATCAAGACCCTTCCAGCAAATCGGCATAGACCTAGCTACTTGGCCCTTTCCTAGGTCAAGGTCTGGAAAGAAGTACTAGATCATTGTAGTGACTGACTACTAGGCCCGCTATGCCGCGGCAAAAGACCTGCCGAACAGAATGGCAGCAGAAGTCGCCAAGTTTTTCGTGGGGTGCATTTTTCTGCGACATGGCGCCCCCAACTACTCATCACAGAATGAGGAACAGCATTCACAGTGGAGCTGAGACAAGCCATCCAGTGCTATAGTCAAACAAGCCACTGGAGGACAACCGCATATCATCCGCATACCAACGGTCTTAGGACCGCTTGAACAAGACCATAGCAGGCATGGTTGCCATGTATGTCGATGCCGAACACGACTCACGACTTGGGACGTCATCCTGCCTTACGTGGTCTCGCACTGCGGTCCGCAGTGCAAGAGACTACCCAGATGACCCCGTTTATAAGGCTTGTCCGTGACAGGGAGGCAACCACCATGCTCGACACCAAGACCATTCTCCCGAACGTCTCAGACGAAATCAAAATTGAAGCCACTGCCTACCTCCAGCGCACAGAACCCACATGACTTGCCCCGATAACGAATGAAAGATCAATAGTGCACTGACGCCCGACGGTATACCCTGCGCAGACGTCACGCAGAATACTAGCCGGGTGACCGTGTATGGGTGTCGACGCTCATTCAATGCCGCGGACTGAGTGAAAAGCTTCTGTGCTGTTACTTCGGCCCATGCAAGATCATTCGTCGACTTGGAGAGCTTGACTACGAAGTGGCCCACGACGGAGCGACAGCATCATAGCGGTGCCTTGCATGTCCGGAAGTAGTATAGTATATTGTGCGCCTGAAGTCTTATTAAGCTCGCTGAAGGACTGTGTTTTCAGTGATTGTTTTGCTTTCTTCCATTCTTAGTGTTTATTTCTGCCCACATTTCATTGCAAAGCATCGGGACGATGCCAGATATTGTTGTGGTTACTCTGCACGCCGTATCTCGAAAGTTCGTTGCGTTTCAAATCGAGCAGGGCTGAGAGCGGCGGGCATTCTGTTCGACGACCACAGAGCACGCTTGTTGCCTATCGTAGCCACCGAGCCTTTGTTCTTTTTTGGGTGCGAGTCTAAACAGATTCTTTTGGAAGCTTGCTTCGCAGCCTTCCTGACTGCCATCACCGCTAAGTGACAATACCTCGTCATGCTTTTAGGTCACAAAGCTCATCAAGCAACGGCCGCTCAGCTTGTGTGAACGGACGTGAGAAAGTATTGGATTCGTTTCAAACAATTTTGAACACGCACTATTTGATTTGTTCAGCGAATCGAACAGGATATTCAATTCGCTGCTGCAAAACTTTGAATATTCACACCCTCTTGCAAAATACACAGTTCCTATGTTAGGTGAACTTTTTCATAAATGAAGGCGGCCGCTGTCAAACAACGCACGCGGGCAGCAGATTCGTATGTGCCGCTGTCCTTCGCAAACCTGGTTCCTATGCGTGCCACGTCGTGTCGTATAGCTAACAAAAAATTCGGGGGACGCTTAAACTCCGCGATGCTCTATCGCGTCGAGTTTCTTGAGCGGCCCAGGGTCCTCTTTGCATATCACTTCACGGACAAGACCACTTTATTTTATAGTATTTTTACTCACACAAGACACACACGCCTTCACTTTAACCAAGTTGAAGGAACGCTCCTCTGTGGCCGCGGGTTAGCGAGCACGGCTCACAACCCAAGGGGCAGAGGTTCGAGACCCGGCTCGACTTTTTTTCTTTTCAGCACAGTTGGTTTCCTTTCTTTAGACACACTCCGTAATAGCGGTGGTATGACGTCGCGACCCTGTAGACCAAAGAGGAATAGTGTAGCGATGTCATCACTGTTGTACTGTGTGATCGTTGTGGGTTGTTTGAACGAAGGATTTTATCGACACACCAACGCCACTGGATTCCTCGCTAAAAGGGCCCTTAACGCTGAAACGACAAGAACATTGGCACCAGTTTTCTTTCTTTGCCAGCGCATTTATAGCCAGTCGTGTGCATCTTGGCGCTGCACGTATGCTGACAAATCAGTGCACAGCGGCACTTTTCACCGACAGCCAGCGCCAACCCAACAAACACAAAACCTCCTCAGAAACTCCAAAAAAGGATGGAATGTCCCAGTCCCAGTACAGCATTTATCAAACGTTTCCAGACCATAGAGGCAAGACATAGAAACACAAGAAAAAAGGCAGTGCTCCTACTAAAGGTCTAGAAACGTTCTTTCGAGAGTTTTAAGCAGCAACAAAAAAGAATTAATGCATTTTGGTCCCAGAAAGGTAACTGGGTATAACGTTTTCGGGACCAATGGTTTTCAACAAGAAATAAAAATCGACTGCACGCTCTCTTTTCTCTCTCCCTCGCGCCACAAGCTGCGGGGAGAGAAGACTTTGCTCTTCCACTCGTCGTTTTGAGAGATGAAACAGCAGTCTCATTCGAACAGCCGAAGGAAACGGTAAACCACGCATCTCTCTCGGCGCATGCGTTTCTCGCACGTGGGCCGTCGGCTCCATGCTGCAGGCAGGCGGCGGCGGTCTGCATTTTCATCGCGCCGCCGGCAGCGGCGATCACCAGCTTTCACGCCTTCTAGTGTTTTCCCAGCTTGCGCCCAACTTCAACATTATGTGGTGGTCCCTCCAGGCGTCTCCGACTATCGGCACTCCTCGCTGCGCCGCTGTCTAGCAGAAGTGCAGTAATGGCCTCCCGTCGCTCGCCCGGCTTCCTCGCTGGACGGACGCCATTTTGCGCGCGCTTATTCGCGCTGCCCGAGACGTTCGAGCACAAGCCCCAGCGCGCGGCAGTTCTTGCTCTCGTCACTGCGCCAACTGGGCTGTCGTGGACTTCGTAGCTACGGATTCACGGAAGTTTTCCCGCGCACCTCGGCGTGCCCACACCATTCCTTTTGGAACTGATGCCGCGGCGGCGCATCGCAAGTTCTTTACGCAGCTCCACGGCCCTACTGATGCCGCTCTTCGAGGCGGCGTTCGCGGCAGCGGATTTCGTGGCAATAAGAGGCTCCTCGCACGCACCCTGCATTCCTCAGCGCCTCCGACGACTGCAGCACGTTGGCGGTGGCAGCGTGGCCGTCTACTACGGTCTGAGGCGGGAATTCAGGACCTTCGGAGACCCACCACTCTCTTTCTGCGAGTGCCCATGGATTAGCCTGCTCTACCTACTTCGCCACCGCGCAGCCATCCTGCCGCAGCGGTATAGTTTGTGCAGTGTTCGCGTGGTTATATTGACTCTCTCTCACTGGATTAATCGTGCCTTGATCTCGACTCCCAAGCTGGACTGTGCCGCATGCGCGGTCTGCCGCACCATGGATGCAGCGCGCCACCGCACGTACCTGAGCACGTTCACCTTCCCGCCTGGCTCCAAGCAGTCTTATCCCCACACTTAGTCACAAGAAAATAAAACTCCCAGGATCGTTACGAGGGTGTAACGCGTATGTTTGAGCGCTCGCTGTGCTGTGAGAAGGCGCAGGACAGAAGCCTGCGTTTAATTTATGGTTTCAGCTGTTGCAGCCTTGTATTTCAACCCTGGGTTTCCGTAGGCAATGTCGTCAAGGTATGTTGGTTTACATGGCCAGGATTCTGGTTCATGCGCCCCTAGTTCACAAATCCGCCACCACGCGCCGCATGAAGTTGAGCTCCTCCTTCTCCTCTTACATTCCTCCTTTCCTGGTTTGGGAGAGATGCCTTCACCTTCCCCCATTGTCCACTTAGTGTGTACTGGTACTCCCCTCACGTGAACCCAGCTTTTCGGGGCCCCGGCTGAGATTCTCTTTATTCTTTTGTCACCCAGTGTGTTCAAGGCGCGCTGATTGTGTGGCTCCCCTACTCGCTCCCTTCTTTGCTGGGGTGAAAGAAAAGAAGCCGAACCGTGGCTAGTGCCTTGTACGCACGCCGTCTTTGTCGAAAAATTGGGGGCGGTTTAGCCCTGCTAACTACGAAATATTTTTCAAAGGCAAGTTTTTGCATGTGGACACCAACGCCGCGTACCTGTTTCTTTTCCTTTCTTGACTTGGGCACAGATGGGAGTTTGTGAGTTTGTGAAGACGACGAGGCGCAAAGCACAGCGTGAGAGTGTGTTGCAGTTTAGCACGAGGTGGTGATTGGCTTCGGCCCTAGCTTCGGCGAGAGCATAGTGCTCCCGTGTACAGGCCAGCGAGACTGATCTGTTTGCACCGCCGCGGGGTGCAAACTCCGTCGCGGCAATATTTCTTTTGTTTGTTTGTTCATTTGTTTACATAACTACGTTACAGCGCTGCTATGTCGCTGCGGATGCTATGTTCTTGGCACAAACTTACATTTATAGCAAGATATTGCTCGGGATTTACACACCGGAACAGTGATTTCGTACCAATAATGCAAGTCTGCATACGAGACAAGAAATACCCAAAAGTTCCGAAAGCCGTTCAGAACTTCGAGACAAGGAGAATGCCAAAGCGGCTGATAAAGACAAGCTTGTTGCTGCGATAACCAGACAGTGGCGCCTTAAAAGCCCGGCAGTTGCTCTCATTAACACCATCGACAATTTCTCTAAAGTATGAAGAACAAGGTAAATGCGCACACACATTCTGAGAGAAAGTGTATCACTAAAAATGAAGAGCCTGGACAGCCGTGAGGTGAACAGTGCATCAAACAAAAAATGGAACCTAAGAAACTTAAGAACCACGCAAACAGATTGCTTTGAGACGTGGGAAATTGAGATAGTCTAAAAGCCCAGTTTTGTCCTAATTGCGTTCAGCACATGTTCTACGTAGTACGAATGATTTTTGTATTTACGAAATTATTTCCATATCAGCTATTTGGGTTTTTCTGTGAGGAAATAATTTCTGCAGATCACTGTCATATATGGACTAATCAGAAACACATGTCGTAAGCTTAAAGCCCAGTTACAGCGCGAACACCTCAATGTACATGTAGTGCAGACAGCAGGCACGTAGGCAAAAATTCTTTTCGAGAGTAGCCCGGGTTAAATGTCGAGCTAACGAGGGAGGGGGCTTCGATAGGTGCCCTGTGGGCAGTTAAAAATATAATACTGCCCTGCCGCATAGGAAGGACTGTTTACCTATAGCAGATGTTACCACATGCTATACCCGCCACGCAACAACTCTTATTGAACAAACTAGCGGCCGCATAAGCATTAGTGCAAACACGGCATTGCGGATTTATTTTCACTTTTGTTTTCTTTTTGCTCGAAGAGGCTGCAGTCATATGGGTCCGTCAGTGATCTCGTATGGTGACCGGATACATGCAGCAGGACATGCGGCTAATTTACGGTATTTCACATCTACGCATAACCTCAGTCACCATGTTCTTTTCATTTTTCCGTAACGGAGCAACACAATATGCATCGCCATGGGCGTCCGGAGGGGGGGGGGGGGGGGGGCAAGGGGGGGCGGCTGCACCCCCCTGGAAAATCACTCACTCTAACCGTGAGTGATGGCCGCACACCAGGGGCGGCGGTGCGCTCAGCAAAAAGAGTAAAAGCGGCCCCGCTTCCAGCTTTGGGTCACATCTGCGAAGTGCCGCGTCCGGGGACGCGTCGTTGCAGACATACAGCGGCACCGGCGAGCATGTGTTTCGAGGCGTCTTGAGATGGGTGCCTGTTTCTTTGATCTCTAGAGAGATAGCCACACGGAGGCAGACAGTGCACAATCCGGCCACCGATGAATTCTTCAGGAGGGAGGGACAAATCAGCCGTGTCCACCCCCGCTTTGTCGGGCTGCTCAAGGGCAAGCAGGCGATGAGTTGGCGCCGCCGCCGCTCGCTGTCTCCTCCGATCCACGGGAGAGCGCAGTTCGGTAGAAGCGCCGCTTTCAGAATCTTCGGCAAAGGGGATTAGCAGTTGCTTTTGTTCACGGCGACGCAGTCTCCAGAGGCGCCCCCACACCAGCGTTCCTTGCATCTTCTCCGGAAGCCAGCGCCTTTGGTCAAGGCAGCCCGATGGCGCCTGCCTGGCTCGCCTGGCTCGCCTGTCACCTCTGGCTGGGCCTCAAATCCCAACAGCGCCCATGTACTGTGCGATGTCAGTGCATGGTAAAGAGACCCAGCCCAGGTGGTCGACATTATCCGGAACTCTGTACTACTCCGTCCCTCATAGCCTGAGTCGTTTTGGGGCTCTGAACCCCATAAAAACACACAAAACAAATTTTCCGACCGGAGTGGCGAGTGTCCCTTCCCCTCGGAAGTCGCGAGGCGTTCCTTTCACCCCCAAAGTGCTATTAGGAACGACGACAACAAGTCTCGCCGGGTGGCCGCCAGCACGCCTGTTTCTACTGTGTATGGCTGCTAGCGACTTGAGGGTGATTGCTTTCGGGCCTGCCGCCATGGACCACAAGCACCGAGAGGACCCAGGTGCCAGCTGACTTCAATTACGGAGTTTGCCCGGTTGGAGTGCAGGAACAAAACCAGACCCCCTTCATAAAGTGCCTGCACGTGTAGAACGCCGCCGCCGCCTCGGGGAGACGAACGTTATCTTCCCCATTTGCCGTGACCGTGCCAGGGAACAAAGGGCCTCGTCTCCGGTTGCTCTTTGGCGTGCCCAAGCACCGCGACAAGCTGGCGGGCCTCATCTCCGACCCAAGCACGAGGAACCACTTTCGGCGTTTTCGTGACCTCGCGTCTGGCCTCGAGCGGCGGGTGGCATTTGATGATCAACAGATGTCGGTGACCCGCAGAAACCTTCGGCTGGCCGGAGGCCATCACCTACCGCCGTCAACGCTACCTCGACGACAACCTTCTTTCCCTCAGACTCCACATGTGAAGGGGGCGTGACCATGAGTGCAGTGTCGTGTGTGTGCGCACAGGTGAAAGCTCTAGGCCCCTCCCACTCCGGCAAGGGCGTCCTCAACCTAGGGACTTTATGGAACAAGAAGGATATAAAACTCGACAACGGATGCGGCAGAATCGTCTCACTTCTAACCACCAATGTAAAATGTAAATAAACCTATTCTCCTTTCGCCATCTACCTCTTCGCTCAGCGGCACTCCTGTCCTGAACCCTCAACTCCAACAGTGCGTATTCGGGGATACTGCGGCAAGTAGGCCCTTGCATGTGTGCGCGCCTCTGTGTTTGTGCTTCGGTATTTTTAGTGGCCGGTTGTCAACGAAGCTGAGAACAATCAAGACAGCGGACGAGAAAACGACGAGCGGCGAGTAGTGTGTGTGCAAATACTCGACTGTGCGGTTGCGCGAGCAAGATGGAGCGAGGTGTATGAAGCTGCGAGCGTGCATTTATCTTGTAAATAAGTTTTCGTTGTATATATAGTCATTTTTTGTTTTCAACGTACGCATTCAACCGTTTTTTCAATCAATGTGTATATATTTTTAACACTACCAACCCCGAAGAACTCCATAGCCAGCTTTGTCTCGCGCGGTTCCGAATGATGGACATTCGGCGCTTCTTCAAGCGTCAGCGGTTGTCTGACGAAGCGTTATCCAAATGCGCCCCTGCAGATTCTGGTGTGATATGTGACAACGGTGTAGCATTTGAACAGAGTGATGCAAGCTTTTATCACCGGACAGTAGCTGATGTCGTCGACTCCATGGAAGGGACTCTGTCAACAGTGAGTTCAGGTAATGCAGCAGGCCGAGATGATTCCATTTCTCCTTTCTTGGGATTTAAGTCCGGATTTGACCAGAGCGATGCAACCTTTCATCACCGGACAGTAGCCGACGTCGTCGTCTCCATGGAAGGAACTTCACCATGCGAGCTCCGGTCACGCAGTAAGCCGAGACGATTCCCTTTCTCCTTGCTTGGGATCGAAGTCCGGAGACAACATCAAGAAAACAAATAACTTGCCTCAAGAATATGACTTGGGAGAGTTTCTAGGCAAAGCTAAACTCACTGGCATACCGGACTTTTTGAAGTTACGTCTTCTTACTAAGCCATGGTCACCAAATGTTACATACGATTTTAAGAAGGATGTAACACCTGGAAAGAGGCCTTTTCGACATCAATGGCTGGGAGATTACGCCCCCTGGCTTGCGTACTCAGCGACAGCGAAAGGCGCTATTTGTCGTTTTTGCGTCATTTTTCCTCCACGTGTTCACCGGGGTACTCAAGGAAGTTTTATCGTGCGCGCTTTCAGTAACTGCAGAAAAATGCACGAGGCGTGCAGGGATCACGTAAAATCCCAATGGCACCAGGAGGCAATGACGGCCTCACAGAACTTTATGGATGTGATGAAAGGCAAGCAGCTACCCGTTGTAGAGCAGCTGAACAGAGCACTCCACGCGCAAGTTGAAAGGAACCGTGAGAAACTATTTCCAATAGTTTCCACCATTGTCTTTTGCGCGACGCATGACTTGCCAATTCGCGGCAAGCAGTCCGATAGTGGAGTCTTCAATGATCTGCTTGACTTTCGTGTAGAAGCTGGAGATACTCTACTTCAGGAGCACTTCGCTTCTTCTGCTGGCAATGCCAAGTACACTTCTGTCCGCGTCCAGAACGAGATCATCACAATCTGTGGCGACATCCTGAAAGAGCAGATAGTTACCGAAGCTAACAAAGCGTTTGCTTTTTCCGTTCTTGCTGACGAAACTGCAGATATTTCAGGAAAAGAGCAGATGTCTATAGGCGTTCGCTTTATTGACAAGGCGGGAGCCGAAGTGTGCGTTCGAGAGCAGTTTTTGGGATTTGTAGAGCTGGAGCAATTAAACTCCGCTTGCATCGCCGCGGCAATCTTGAAGTTTTTGACGAATGTCGGGCTGATTCTTTCGAACCTCGTTGGACAGGGGTACGATGGATGCTCTACAATGGCTGGAAAAGAAGCTGGACTGAACAAAATTATACAAAAACAGTTCCCGAAGGCACTATTTTTCCACTGTGCAAGTCACAAACTAAATCTCGTCATCAACGATATCTGAACGACGTCTCTGAAATTCGAAACACAATTGGCATAATCAAACAAACCATAAACTTCTTCCGCGAGAGCGTACTCCGGAGAAAATTGGTGCCGAACATTCCGATGCTGTGTGAGACAAGATGGTCTGCAAAATATAAGTCTATTAGGATCTTCTCTCAGCATTACGTGGCCATCATGGAGGAAGAAAAACTAGGAGGGAGCACGACGTCACAACCTTGAAGCCTAGTCATAAAAAATATAATGGAAAGCATCATGGGAAATAGGCCCTCACGTGACAAGGCAGCGGTAGCTCTTAGCCGGATTTCGGTTTCGGTTTCGCTCTCTCGCTCTACGAGCAACTGTGCGACCATCTGCTTGCGTTCACTGACGGCTCCGTGGTGAGCGCAAACTGCTCGCTCGCCGCAGCGGCCACCACCCCCGAGCGACGCGTGCGATGACTGCGGCGCAGTGGAGACCACATGCTCCTTCGCTGTGCCGCTTCTGCAGTGCCGCGTCGCGAGATGCTCGCGGCCTACAGGGCGCTGGGAATCATACCGGACAGTCTCGAAGCGCTCCTGTGGCCGCGCGTCAGTGCTCGCACCTGTGACAGAACAATGGTGAGCCTCTGTGCGTTCATCGAGCAGGCGGGCTTGACTTCCCACTTGCTCTTCGCCAGGTAGTGCACGCTTGACACGAACGCTCCGTGGGTGCTACCTCGGACGGTATACGCGGCCGGGCGCCCCACCCCGGCCGCTAGTGCAGTATGCTGCGCGCGCGATTAGTCGAGACAGGACGGTACGTGCGCGCGGCTATGCAGTAGATATAGTTTACTTCTTTTTGTAAGTGATGGTGCGCAGTGGCCGGGAGACCCCGCGCAGGGGTAGACGTAAAGCCGCCGGCACTCTCTCTCGACAGCGAGAGAAATACTTCACTGCTGCATTTCACGTCGGAACAGCGTATGTGCGCGAGCGTATTCGGCGCGACGTGTGCCTCGAGAACAGCGGAGAACGGCGGGCCCATGGGCGGGCCGAAGTCCGCCTGCCCGAGAAACAGAATCTCTCGCAGCGCGTCGGAGCGCTCGTTAAACACGTCCGTCCGCCGCGAGCGCTCTGGAAGACATTGCGCCCTTTTTTGGAGGCTCGTTTTCTTCGCCTACTCTCGAGTTCTCCGCTTACAGCATGCGCTGAAATAAACGCTCCGTATGTGTGTATAACGACGAAAGGAATTCCTCGTCATTCTCTTTATGAACCACAGTTGAACAGTGACGATCGAGGTCGCGGACGCACCCTTTGATGAAAAGTTTACCTGCAGTTTTCTACAGTGCACCCAAAAACTCGAATGTAATCAACAGAAGTGTTGAGACGCGGAGCCTTCAGACAACCTCGAGCTCGGTACGCATTCCGCCAAAGCTGCAACAAAGGCGCTGCGCTTCTGCGCTACATCGGAGCACGGACGTTCACTAAAAAACACCGCTGGTTGGCAGTCTGGTAACTGTGGAGGAGGGCCTATTTTCCAAGAGCCAGTGCGCAAAAGGGCCCTCGGCAGCGGCGTCAGAGGAGGATGGCTTGCAGAGGCTGAGCGCACTCTCTCCTAGTTTTTTTTCCTCCATGGTGGCCATAGTCGAAGCACTCGAGGAGCTCGCGTCCACGGAATCATGCTCGAACGCTGCAACTAGACAACGAGCTCACATCCTCTACTGCGCAACAACAAGCTCATCTTTCATCGTCTGCTTGCATATTGTAGCGAAGTACAGCGCTCGGCTCGAACCAGTTACGAACATTCTGCAAGGTGTATCCATGGACTTCCATTCTGTGCATGACCACATCACTGAGCTGCAACGTATTTTTCGCGGCCACCGGACGAACGCTGTAGAGGAGTTCTCTAACATCATGAATGCAGCAAGGGAGGCAGCCAATCACTTAAATGTGGTGATATCTGTGCCAAGACAAGTCTCTCGTCAGGCCCACCGAGACAACTACGGGATTCAGTCGCCGGAGGAATACTACCGTGTGGCAATATATGTGCCGTACTTGGACTCCCTCACTGCTTCTTTAGCTCGGCGCTTTTCTGAAAGCAATGAGAGGAGTTTCAAACTTCTCCAGCTGCATCCATCAAAAATGAAGCACTTGAGCCGTGTTGAGTTCGCTGTTCTCGCCGAAGAACTCCAGTGCTTTTACGGCATCGACAACTTCAAGGAAGAGGCCATGGATCTCTTGGTACGAGATGTGGTGCAACAAAACTGGGGACCCATCAGAAATAACTTACTGCGAGCTTCTACATCAGGCCAAGACATTCTTCCCTGGTGTTGCAAAAGCCATTGAGGTGGCTCTGGCTTTGCCAGTTACTACCTGTACGGTCGAACGCTCCTTCAGTACAATGAGGAGAGTGAAAACGTGGCTACGCTCAACGATGACAAACGACAGACTGGACGGCCTTTGTATGATGAGTGTGCACCGAGAGCGTGTAATGAAGCACGGGAATGAATTTATCACCCGTGTCATCACGCAATTCGCCCAGAAAAATCCGAGGCGTCTACAGTTGCTGTTTACTGACTGACTGTCGTTGCGTGTTTGTGAACATATTGTGCTGTGTGCTGGTCATCAATCCGGGTGTGTCGAGAACCCGTATGCAGCAAGACTGAGCACTCTTCTCCACGAAGTGATACTATCTTTTTGCATTTTTATTAATTTTAATTGTTTCTTCGTTGATAAACTCCAATGTAACTCTCCTAGCCACGCTTTAATTTGCTGTTTGTAATTTTTCTTTCATGTGTGTATTTTACTTATTTATTTTATTTATTTATAAATAAATAAATTTACTCCGCAAATAGTGCCTTTTTGCTACGAACATAACCCCCCCCCCTCCGGCGCCAACAGCCAATGGGGCCCCCCCCTGCAAAAAATTCTGCGGACGCCCTTGTGCATCGCGCCCGTTTCCTGCATCCGTGCAGTATTATGGAGATAGCTCTACTGAAACGTATATCCATTCTCATGAGATTTGCCGTCGTATATATGATATAGTTTGATGCGCTTACATAGGAATAGCGCTTGCATTCACGCAACTTTTTGTTGACACTCCGCTTCCTTTTGTGTGTGTGCGTGCACACACACACACACACCTAACAACTGATATAGACCAGAATCCAGAGCCGCTCCTGGGCGCGGCCATTTTCCGCCGACTGGTGCGCCGCGGTGCGAGCGTTTCTTTGGGGACTGCGGGGCTGCGGCAGCTCCGCGGGCGCGCCTGCATATAGCCGCGCTTCGGGCGCTAAAAAACATTACCGAGCATACTTCCGCAGCGTGGCTGTGTTGCAGGAAGTATTCACGTTATCAAAGGGAGCACATTGATGCGTTTTAATGACATTTAGTTTGACATTCACGTGAATTGTGCTGACGCTTAGAACGCGCTCGTGCTTATATCGCTACCGTCTTGGTGCTCCACTGCAAAAAAAAAAAAAAAACTTTTTGTTCAATATCAAGTATTAGGTGAACGGCTAGCACGCAGTTCCAATTCCCATGCACTCTTAATCCTTCGGCCATAGAGTACCAGCCACAAACGCAAAGAGGGCTTTCTTGTCGCATGCGTGGTGCGCCAGTTTATCAACAAATTACAGCTGTGAGCTTAACCGAGTCGCAGCGCCAACAAAAAACAAAATTTGTCATGGTTTATGCAACCTGGTTTCATAAAAACGTACTTTTGCTCAAATTATCAAAGCTTGAATAGGTATTAGCAACGGATCCAGCTTTCACGAATTCTGAGGTCCGAAGTCGCGTTCATTTTATTCGGTAGCTCTCGCCGCGTGTGACAGCGTTGCGTAGGCGTTTGGCTATGTGTGAATGAATGTATTAAAACCGCGCATATTTTCCTATGATTAAGGTAGATAGCAAAAGCAGAAAGACACTACGGTAAACCCTTTATCACCCCCCCCCCCCCCCCCCATTTGATCCCTATAACATGCGTGCGGAAAGAGCAACTGAGATCAGTAGCGGTCGTGCTTACAATCCGGTGCATGAAATGTTTTTAATGGGAACTAGAGCAAGAGAGGAAGTGATCGAAAACACGCGCTTCGTCGGGACAACCTTCAGTCTGCAGCTCGCCTATCCAGTTACTACACCACTGAATCAAATCAATAAATCCGCATTCCTGTGCCTAAAATTATCATAGATGATAGCGCACGTAAAAGACGGCAACAAACGACACGCCAGCGCAGAAATCTGCTTACAAGTGCCGGTTCCCAGTCCGTACGCTACCTGGCCGACTACTCCGCGGGAAAAATCCTTGCTGTTTGCAATACTATTCCAGAATTTCCCTGAGCAGCGCCGCCGCACGAGCGGCTCGGTGGAGCAGCGTCGTCGCTGCGGTGCCAGCGTTTAGAATCCTGAGCCAGCAGAATATCATCATTGAAAAACCTAGCACGAAAAACGAGACACAGAAAAGGTGAAGACAAGACACGAGCGCTAATCATCAATATCATCATGGTGGGCACAAACAACGAGACAGACGCGCACTGCCTCGGCGCACTTACATCCAAATGAACGGAAAAAATCTCGGAGATGTCACGTTAACGACTAACTGCGCGCAAGATAACCGCAGTACTGTCTGGTAGGGGGAAAGTGTGAGTAGTGACGCTCAGCACACACCCTCATACGTTATGATGAAGCACTACAACGACAGACATGCACTACAACGACAGACATGCAACACGTAAACATGCATTCTACGCGCGGTGCCGGCGCGACCCGCAGTCCATTGGGCCGCGCGCGCCGATAGATGACGACTAGTGTCGAGAGCAGGGGCGCGCCCGCAGCCTGCGTGTGAGGGTAAAAGAATCTGGCCTATAGGCCTAAGAGCTAGACCACCGGTAGGCTTCCACCAGCGCTGGTGGAGCCTTACCAGCGGTTAGAAGGGGTTGGATCGTCACAGGACGTGATGCTTTGCAAGTGTAGGCGTCTGTCTTGTGATAGGGTAAATAAGATATTCGAGAACGCAACACGCAACCAGATCCTCCGGCTGTGTCACTTTCGTCACCTACAAATGATCTGTAGAGAAATGGATACCTTGCTCCATACGACTGGTTTCTTGACGCACAGGCTGAGGACACGGGGTTTTCGAAGCTTTCACCAATTATGTCGCCGCACAAAGGTCTCGCCTGTTCATAATGGTTGTGTAATGAATTGTTTACGAAGTATAGGCTCTAAGGTAGAGTCTTTTCTTGTACCGTCTTCTTCATTAAGTCAACAGACGAAAACCACGGCCGCACGATGATGCGTTTCCATCGGGCGGCCGGTGAACACCTTGCCGTTGCCTCCGCATGGCGGTGTAACAACAGCGACCTGATGCGATCGAATTTTTTTTTTATCCGGGGGTGAGGCTTTCAATCTTAGTGTTCGCCTAGGTCCGTCTGTATGTCTGGAGTTTTCTTGACCTTAAATAAAATTAACTAAAAGAAAATACCTTACGGCCCGAGTGGGTTTCGAATTCGGACGGCGCGATTAGATTAGTTTTGCTGGCCACTGCATCAGACCACTAAATCATCGCTTTTTGTTCTATGCACATGAACAATGTACAAACCATGAGGAAAACAGTGGAAGATCGACATAACACGTAATACGACACACCTCAGCAGCACAGCACTCGCTCTTACATCGCCGCAGCCGAACATCCCGTGTCCTAAATTACCAGTCTCTCGCGCTGGACTTTTGGTATCTTCTGCATCAACTTCCAGCCGTGCGCAGTGGATCCGATTACGAATATCGAAACCGCTGTGCTAACACACCTAATTCGCATTTTCCGTAGCCACGCCAAATCGATCAAAATTTGTTTTTATGCCATTCTTTGTGCCTCTCACTGCGCTCTTCACAAAGCTCGTGGCAGTCCTGCGTAACCAGGACGTCAAAGAATGCAACTGATTCTCTCCAAAAACTCTGATGGGATTTTTCAGAAATGTTTCACCGCTTCAGGACTGACCCTTCGCCAGGAGTGACACAATAGCCGCTGTGAGGTTTTCTTTTTTTTTTTTTACGTGAGCCGGCAAGGCTCCGTTCATGCATGAGACCTTTCAGGACCGGTTTGGCAGACTCGCCAGCTTTGTCGTTCTTCAGTGTCGGAAAAAACAGCGCAAGCCCAAACTCCAACGACACTTCCTGCGCGTACGCGCCCAGCGTCGGCGCTCTTGGCGTACGCCGGAACGGGCGTCTAAAAGAGGCACGCATCTCCATGTCCCTGGTGATGGCGGGCTCCCCCTCTCAAGTCGGGGGAAGGAATTTCAAGCCGTGAAGAAAAGGGGTTGGGGGCGCTGAAAGGACGAATTAAACCGCGAAGAAAAGTTCGGGGAACACGAAGCTATGAAGAAAAGAGTCTCGGAGAGCCCCGCGGTCCTCCGAATGTCCTGCGAATCTTGTGTCACGTTGTCATAGCCTTTTTGAGAGGAACTTTGTCAAAGAGTTGTGTCGGAAGGGTACGGTGAAATTCAAGCAAGTTTAGGTTGAACGCGATTCCCAATTCTTCCTTATTTATTTTAAAATCAGCGACTGCAGTGCTTTGCGCATGCGGTTCGCGGGCGGTTTGGTTGTTCGATTCCCAGTGCCGCCGGGTAGCTCTCGGTTTCCAATGCATACAAATTTTCTCGTGGTTTCTCTTAGGTGAATTGATTCGAAAAAAGTCTTGGACCTAACCTGATATAGAAGAAAACACTGTTCCATAGCGCTGTTTGGTGCAAGGCTACCCTTGCACAATTAAAACTCGCCAACAAAAGAAAACATCCTTATAGAAAAACACCGAACGAAAAACAATTCTACCCGTAGGCTAAGTACACGCCAGGAGCAAAAACGCGTATGCAATCCGTTCGTAAAAGGCGTCAGAAAAACGTTGGCCAGCATTCTCGGAAAGGAAGCGGTGGAAACTGGGTACCAGCCGGACACCATTATCAGGCGCCTCCTCCACTGCCCCAAAGACTCGTCGTCCTACACAAAAGATGCAAGGCGTGGTACGCAAAAACCCTGCTTTGGGTTGAAAACCGGTTACTGGTTCAATGTAAACACCGCACAGTCGATTCCGGGAGTCGAGGAAGTGAGTCCAGTCGACTCCGCTGCCGAAAGAAGGGCAGGGGGGGTGGGTGAAGGGGGGGGGGGGGGGTTGACTTCCTCAGCCCCAACGGAAGATAGCACGTAAACCGGATCGAGACGAAGAGTCGAGTTAGCGGGAGGGGAGAGGATAAATTGCGATCCTGTTTTTACGCTTGCGCCATCGCGCCTGCGAGACAGCGGTGCCATGCCGCGATCTTGGAGGCTGCCACTGCCCTCACCGCTGTGGTACTCGACGCTTGGTGTCGCTGCAGTTGAACTGGTCTCGACTCTCTAAAATCTAGTTCATGCAAACACGCAATGCGCGTATGACGGAGCAGCGTTCGCTCAGAGCTCCACGCGCGTGCGCACTGTATATATGTATATTTTATTCCTTGTAGATATGTAAATAGACTCATTGAAAGTGTACCCCTCCCCCTGTCCTTTCTACTGTCCCCTCACCACTTTTCTTTCACTTCTACACTCTGCCTGCTATCCTTTATTTCGCTGCCCCAGCTCAGGTGCTTCCTGTCGCGATAGCAGATGCCGGGGCAGCAAATATTATTTTATCTTCCGTATCAAATGCACAATAAATAACCACTTACTACTACTACTACTACTACACGCAATCGTCGAGTCGGGGTGACGTTACACAACTGGACCCCCCGATTCTATCTACCGCAGTCCGGTTCATATAAACGAGGCTTAGGCTGGGGACACCAACAATATGATGGAAAGGGTGAAGCAGCACAAAGCTTATGTCAAGCAAATGAACAGAAACGCAGTGGTCGTACTTCCCAGCCATGCCACCACAGGGGTGACTTTGACGCAGTGCTGTAGGCATTACCGAAAAAAAAGTAACTAAATACGTTACTCGTTGCACTAAAAAAAAACGCGTTACCGCCCTACGTTACCTACAAACCGTTACCGAAAAAAAAAAAGTATCGCACGTTACATTGCCGTTACTCAATGACCATAAATTATAATCACTGTGTATTCGCTGTAAGAACTCAAGATAACAATTTTGTAAAGCTCATACTTCATATAATTCCAACTTCACAAAGAAAACAGCGGAACTAAACAAATTTACAGGAATTCTGGTGTGCTTCTGCTTACGAAATTACGCGGAAATCGTGCAGCAATAAAGAAATGCTTAAATGTCATAGTTCCGGAAAAAATAATTTTGCGCACCAAAACAATTTTTTTTTACTTGACCTGCATAATTATCGCAAAAATGCGAGTGCTTACGTCAAGGTGTTCAAGGTCAGCTTCGCTCGCAATAACCAGAAATGTAGGCGCAGTTGCAGATAGAAACAGCCGGTTGACTGGAATCTCCTTTTCTGTGCTGTACCATTGTACTATTTCGACGACTCTCTTGGGGCCATCTTGAAGTCAACTGGCGACATTCCTGAGTTTGCTCAGAAGAGGGAACTGCTTTCACAAAGAATGCGAAAGTGTCGCCTTTGAAAGAGACCTTTTAGTTGGAAAACAAGCTTACGCAGAAACTGACTTACAGATTTCTGCAAATGGTCCATTGGTGGCTTGGCATGCGTCCACTCTTTAGAGAGTAGTGTGCGTAAGTGGTTTGGGAATAGAGACAAGTGTGTGACTGCGTGTTCGTGCTTTTTTTTAAGTTGAGTGCGTCGTCAAGGGCAGGTATTTTTTGGCATGCATGCGAGCCGCTACACGAGTCGTCGAGAACACCTGTATATTTTGTTTATTTGCAAAATCATTTTCGGCGTTTTTTTTTTTGAAAAAGAGGCGGAGGCGGACAATATTCTAGTAACGTGACACCTCACGTTACCAAAAAATGTTAACGTAAGTAAGTTACCCGTTACAGTTCCGAAATGTATAACGACTACGTTACTAAGTTACCGAAAAAAGTAACGCGTTAGCGACCACTGCTTTGACGGCACTATTGTGGTGGAAACAGAACCAAACTGCGCAGAAGCCTTCTACTTGAGTCATGAAGGAAGAGATTTTTGAATGTTCTCTGGGAACCACTCCCTTTTCCTACATCCATGGTTTAAGTTCCGTGACCCTGCGGTCGACCTTATGTGGGCTTAAAATGCCTCTGCAACGCGCCCGCAGTCGCACCTTCAAGAAGTAGTAGCAATCGTTTAATGACAAAAAATACAAAAAGGAAGCACGAGAGCTGCAGCCGGCGGAATTCACGGAATTCACAGCCGGCGGAAGTCACAGGGAGGGGATAGCGAGGAAAAGTAGGGGGGAAAGCGACCGGCAGAAAAGACGGGGAAGCTTTGTACACAATTCACAAAATACAAAAAAGAATCAAATTCGCGCCGCTCGCAACCGAGTGCCTAAGCATTGTTGTACAAATTTACAACACGCGTAAATTCACTGCATATTCAAGGCCGCGTGCACGTAGCGTCCTGTCGCTAATGGAGAGTGCGAGCGGCGCATTGCGCAAGTGGCCCGGTTGGAGCGCCCAGCGGCCGCGTTAAAGCAGAAACAGAGCCAGTTTTGAAACGTCGTGTTATCGTACAAGAACTTATTTGGCCGGCGTTTACTTCTCAATTCAATGGGAATTATAATCATAAAATTTAAATTGGATTTGCCTCTGGGTTGCAGCTTTGGGAAAAGGCGTAGCTTCCTGCACAGCAAATGGCAAATTTGTCAGAATAGCTCACAACATGCCGTTCTATGAACTCTTCGTTATCGCTTCATAGTTTGCACACACTTTTGACATGAACGTGGAAATTAGCAGCGATTACGGCAATGGCAAAGCCCTTAGCGACGGCGAATGATCGAGTAATTGGAGGCACTTTAACAACCTAGAAGAAATGCTGTGAATTACCATACTACGAATTGTTACATTGGACAAATTGCCTAATGCGCACAGTCGTGAAACAAGCACAAAACGGAGCACCAGGTTCCTTGCATAGAATCCTGCAGTACTTGCAACATACAAGTTTATGGAACCTCCTTGGTTTATGGGCATATATATGTACAGATGACAGAAGTACAAGAAGTAGCCAAACGAATTCGGCTTGAGCTTGTATCCCTTACAGAAATAGCTTTATATTCAATAAATAGACTACAGAGGTACACTGACTTCAACGCATCCCTGCTGCATTTTGACCACGTCGCCTAAACTTTCGAAGAGCTGACCGCTATTGAGCTTTATAAGACGTAGCGATTAATGCGCTAATACCTAAATTTCGTTGCTTTGTATTGTTGATGCGCACACAATTCCACTATCACTCATCCTCAAGTAGCCACTGTAAGCGTTTGAAATAGTATTTACTTATTTAGTACCTGCATCGCCTGTTTTAGGCATTACAGCAGGGGAGACATTAACGCAACAAAAACTTCGAAATCACATGCGCAAAATGTATCCGTAAAGCTCCAGAGTTTCCTTATAATCCTCTCTATACCCATACATGGCGAGCGCTTTCTTGTAGCGGCCCATGTTTGTGCGCCTACATCCGATGGGGACACTTTTAATAAACGCGCGCATGCACAAATCATGATTTGATCTCCCAAAAGCAAGCAAAAAAAAATCTCTGCCTCTCCCGTAACCGAGAGTAGAGTAAGCATGCAATGTTTACGGGCCTAATGTCATCTCGGTGGACACCCGAACCGCACCGTACAGGAAGGGAGGAACGCCACCACCCGTTCAGCGCGATGCCTTGCCATTTGGTTTTTTGAGGAAAGGAAATGGCGCAGTAATTCTCTGCCATCTCGGTGGACACCCGAACCGCACCGTAAAGCAAGGGAGGAACGCCACCACCCGTTCGGCGCGATGCCTTGCCCTTTGAACGCAGCGCTTCTCCCCCGGGCCCCTGTGCACCTGCGCAGCTTTGCTTCGATGCGCGAAGCCCCTAAGAGATCACGTACGACAACGAAGTGTACGTGGCATTTATGTGCTTTTTGCAGGCGTTATTAGAAATCGGAAATTATAATTCCGTGCATTATCAAACGCACAGCGCGACTGATATCTTGATAAACATTGAGAAGGCACTGGCAGCAGTTATTTTTTGTGACTCGTTTGGAGACCAACCGTTGCTTGCATGCCGGTCGCGTAGGAGGGCTTAGAGAGTCTCGTTAAATCTCGTTAAGTCTCGTACGGTGCCCGGATGTTCTCGTTTCAGTGCCCGGATGACTCGATTTCAGTGCCCGGATGACTCCATTTCAGTGCCCGGATGACTCGATTTCAGTGCCCGGATGACTCGATTTCAGTGCCCGGATGACTCGATTTCAGTGCCCGGATGAGTGGATTTCAGTGCCCGGATGAGTGGATTTCAATGCCCGGATGAGTGGATCTCGGTCTCGGCGTGACGTCACCACACTGCCGACAACGGGGGCTAAAAGCATTTCATGCTTAAAAAGCGTAGACGTGCGCCTAGCCAAACGCACCGAGAGAGGGCGCCACACGTTTCTTGCCGATGCTGAGGATGCATGATGAATAGAAAAATAGCCAGGGAAAAAATTTGCCTCTTTCAAATGTAAAATACTTTACATCTATTAAAAGATGGGACATTTCGCTACCTAAAGCTCCTAGAGCAGGCCGATATATTGCAAATCAGGGCAGCGGTGAGTGATCAAGTGAGGGCAAGTGGTTTTTTTTTCGTGACCTCGTCATAGGCTTCATGCGTCCATATCTAATCGCGCAGGGTAAACGCAATATTTAAGCCACAGTGATGAAACTTTATGAGGTATTTAACCCCTCAGGGTCAGAGCTTGCTTGTAACTGTTATGCGTAACGAGATATTGATTTTTTTATTTTTCATCGGCACTCAGTTACGCGCCGCCGGCTGTCGCGAGATGGCGCGACCGGTTTTCCGAGGCGCATGGGCCGGAATCCTGGGGACGTTTTAATTTTTTATTTAATTAATTTATTTAAGCATACTGCAGGTCCTTTTCGCACTTTTTATTTTCGCCTAGTAGAACTAATATTTTTTTTTGTTTTGATAACACGTCGCTGAAGCTTGCTCCGAGTCTCTAAGCGTGAGGGGGGTTTCAACTTGAAGAAAATCCGTGACCAGAAACTGCATGTCTGCAGCGTACGCCCATCTCGTCTTTTCTTTTGTCACCAAGTTGCTCTTTACATTTTGCATGTGCATATCTGCTTTTGTAGCCCTTAGAATGCTCGTTTAAGGTGCATCAACTTTCAGCCTAGGTATTCTGTTTTACTTGCTTCATATTGCAGATTTCTCAGGGCTGGAGAAAAAAGTGGCCATCATTATATGCATGGCGCCGTAGTGTTATGTACACTGTGTATTAAATGGTGCATACGTTTGCGTCTGCTGTTTGTATTCATTCAGATTTACGCCGTTGAACGCAAGTTTTGTTCGGCACGGACTTTCAATTCGGTCTGCATTGTTTTTCTTTGACTGAAACATGAATGCATTTTGATTGTGGTGGTGTATGGTGCGGTCGCCGGCATGGACGACAGGATGCAATTCGTGCGAAGAGCACTGCTCGTAAACTGAAATTACTTCTGTATGGCGCTGCTATTTGCTCTTATATGGGCCAAATCAGGTGACTTTTTGAGTTCATATTTCCTTTGTGTGCAAAATGCTAGGACATTTCACGTAAACGGATAAGTGCAGAAGGCCGAGCCAGCACGCATTCAGACGATTGGAAAGGTGGATTACACCACCTGTAACGTAAGTATGCACCTGAAATTTGGCACATATGTGCGCTTGGATGCTTGCAGGCTGCATGAAAAAGGAGGAATAATTTTATTGAACCAGAGCTGAGAAATCGAGCATTAACCTTTTGGGGCTTTTCGTGGGACGCACAACTTTTTGGACATTGCTAGTTGTGAGGACGTTTTTTAGATGTGTTCGGGAAAAATGAGCACCTCCTGGGGAGATTCCAGATGTCCCGATGGGTCATTTTTGGGAGATTTTGAGGAGGTTTTGTGTTTGTTGGGAAGGCTCTGTCATCACCGAGCGTGCGGTTTTTGGCCATGTGCTGGCAGCCGATTGTAGGGTAGAAGAATAAGTTCGTATTTTCTTTACATTTTGAACGTTCGAATAGTAAAAGTGTGGCGTGAATCGAATTAAACTTCAAATTTCGTAAATTTGCATACCCTTGACCAAATGTTTCCGCTTCGAGTTTCCGCTTCGAGTTTCCACTTCGAGTTTCCACTTCGAGTTTCCACTTCGAGTTTCCACTTCGAGTTTCCACTTCGAGTTTCCACTTCGAGTTTCCACTTCGAGTTTCCACTTCGAGTTCCCTCTTCGAGTTTCCACTTCGAAATGTTCCCACTTGTTCCCACCACTGTTCCCACTTCGAGTTATTGATCAATTCGCTCTCGCCCTACCATAAGCTTGCCGTCCCAGTTAGCTCAATCGATAGAGCGACTGCTCCGGTGAAGCGGTGGTCCCGGGTTCGAACCCCGGACCAGGACGAATTTTTCTTTAACTGCGAAGTTTCTGAGAAAGCTGTATAGCTTTCCTTTGTAGCCTTATGGCTACACTTGAGTGGATGTCAATGAGTAATTACTCCCTTATTAGCATACCCTTAAAGGGGCCCAGAAACACAATCTTAGTTAACCGTTTTGCCTGTTGATTGCATACAGTGAGTTATAATGGTGCTATTAGCGTCGGCAATACCGCGTACATTCCATTTTTTAATATTTTAATGGCCTCCCAAAAACAACTTCATGGCTCTGATGGTGTCGCCACACAGTGGCGGGTTTTTAGCAGCGGATATGACATCACCTGGCGCGAGCTTGATGACCGGAGAAACAGTAAATATACTGCAAATTGTGTGAATAAATAGAGACACATTTTGTCACCTGTCTGCGTTTTATATTAGATCAACAAAAACAATTTGTTTGTCTGAGATAAAAGCCCTGCAAAGCAAGTAAAATAAAAATACACCACCAGGGGCGCTCTGGCATGGAAACAACGCTGCCAGTCTCAGCAAGAACGAGTTACAGAGAGCAGGCAACCATGGAGTACAAACTTCCGCGACGTGCTCTGGCTGGCTGTTTTGATTGGTTGCGCCAGGTGCAGTCATTGGGAGAGCGAAATAGGAGTGGGAAGCCCCGCCAAAATCGAGTTGAGGGTAGCGTTTTGTTTGCTTGTATTCTGAAATTTCTTCATTGAATAACTCTCGTTCCTGTGCATCGATTCCTGCAATTCTTTTTAAGTCAGCATCTGTGTGACATAAAGAACCCACCTGAAGTATAGCCGGTATTCCCCCAGGCAGTGTTTCACAGCCCCTTTAATCCTGGAGAGCTTCCACAGGTACTGCTATAAAATGTCTTTCATGCCTAAGAAAAACAATTCATGACCTTTTATCTTGCGACCACCAGATCACCCCACAATAAGAACAACTTTCAGTGGGAGACAAGAGTGTGGCTTTCTGCATGATTTATTTGCGGCACTGAAGCACTTGTGGAAAAGTAAAAGAAATTAAAAACACAGGCTCAATTTTCCTTTAGCAAACAACTGCACCTCGGCAGTACTCGGAGCCAATTACGCAAGATGCATGCACATATTAAAAAAACTGCAAAAGATGCCAGTTCCTTCTTTTGTGCCCCATGGAAGGCAGGCCACTGACGCGGTAAGAGCTTCTACGATTGCTTCCATCACTTTTTGCACAACTCCTGGATGGCTTTGCACAGTTTCTCCACCGACGAGTTGCTGTTTGGGTCAGCCATCATCTTCACCACCTGAAAAAGACACAGGTGCAGTGTTAAGAATAGACAGGCACTCCAGAAGAGAGCACTTTCTAAAGCGTCCAGAAAGACGAGGATTCAAAAAGGTGAATGACATATTGTCACCGACAAACGCAGCAGGAAGCGTGAAGCACAGCCGTTTTCTAGGACGAGGTTCGCCGAACTGCCAAGCTCATTCACGACAAAGAAGACGCTCGGCCACACGCTGGGAGACAAGGTTCGGCTTCCAGGTGGCAACGGCAGAGTGTCAGCAGTGTGGCAATATTAGTAAGTGAAAACTAAAAAAAAGCAGACGAATTTCACAGGAGAGTTACTACTAGTAACACGCGTTTCAGCAATGAGTGCTACTTGTAGTCTGTGGAGTGAAAAGACAAGAGTAATGCATCTGGGGATTTGTGTTTGAGACGTTTCGTCTCTGTTGCCACTGAATGCACTGCTCGGCAGTCTTGTGCTGCCACCAAATACTGTATAAAAGCCCAATATCTCCATGGCATCGCAGTGGTTTCATTTAAGGGGGGGAAGCTGGTCTTAGAAAAAGAATTTTTGTTAATGAAGTCACAATAATGGAATCTTAAACAAACATCTATTTTTGCATGCTGATTCCAAATATGTGATTTAATTTTCAGTAAAACAAGTCCTTGTGCACTTACAATGATATTTCATGTAACCTTTTGCTTAGAGCTTTCAATAAATATTCCTGCAGGAAACTTGCTAGGACGCATGCCACTGGCTTGTCTTGACATCAAACTATGCAATAAGCACAAAATGATTATCCTGCTTATCATAGAAGTTGAGTTACAGGGTTTTGAATTTGCCACTTCCCAAACGGGAGGAAGCTGATTATTTCAATATCCTATAACTCGCCTTCTATGACAGGCAGGATGATAATTTTACCCTTAGTGCATAGCTTGATGTCAAGAGAAACCAATGGCATGCAGTCTAACAAGTTCCCTGCAGTAGAATTTATTTCACTCTCTTGGCGAAAGTTACCTAACATATTGCATAAGTGCACAAGGACTTGTTGTACATGAATTTAAATTACATATTTGGAATCAGCATGCAAGAATGCGTGTTCCCTGAAGATTTCATAGTTGTGACTTTATTAATGAAAATTTATTTCTAAGACCATCTCCCCCCCTTAACGGTTTTACTACTCATGTGGATCAATTCATGATGTGGATGAGCCGCTCGCTCTTCTCGCCACACATCATGCTCGTTTCAGTCCCCTCCTTTTTCATTGTCTCAATCTCATTCGTTCACGGACTACGCCACCAACGCCATGATATTGGGAAACGAGGAACTGACAGCTCTCGCTGAAAAATGAATGGCTACGCTCGTTTTCTCCTTTAAGAATGAAATGCACTTTAGGTCATCAGCCTCCGCGTTTGGGACCACGAAACTACACCAAAGCAGAGTGTTTCGAACAGCCGTGTGAGGCATGACATGCACACTATCCAGTCCTCCTATTTTGATGTGGCTGTCCTCCTCAAGTCAGAAAATGGAAGCAAAGAAATAAAAAAGCACCAAGTGAACTTTGATCACCTTGGTACTGAGGCCTGTGCACAAATGAGGGAGCACGTATACACTACGGAATCTGCAAGCACTCGGAAGACTCGCGTAGCACTGTGCAGTGTACGTCAAGCAGTCGACGCTACTTTGACAATGTCGGGGCCATGGTCTGGAAGTCAACATGCGTTGAAGGCATGAAACATATCTACACCATAGCATGGATTCCAGTAGATGGCAAGAATGGTTTATCGTTAATGGAGTTTTACGTCCCAAAGCGACTCAGGCTAGGAGGGACGCCGTAGTGGAGGGCTCTGGAAATTTCGACCGCCTGAGGTTCTTTAACGTGCACTGACATCGCATAGTCTCTAACATTTCACCTCCATCGAAATGAGACTGCTGCGGCCGGGATCGAACCTAAGTCTTTCGGGTCAGCAGCCGAGCACCAGAACCACTGAGCCACCGCGATGGTCAAATGGCGAGAATGACACAACAGCGTCCAGGTAAACACCAGCATAAACCTGCTAATGTCAATATTTGGGACACAATGGGGCAAAACGAAGTGCATGTGGACAGGAGTTGTACACTTGATTAAGAGCAACTTAGCCGTAAAGACTTCTCTCCTTTCAGAAAACTTGCAGCAGAAAATTTTTGAAGACACACTGCTTAGTACTCTGCTTAGACACTCTGCTCTGATTAGTAAGTTCACATTAGGATCAGGAAGAAAACAAGCGAGCAGCTGCTATGCAAACTTACAGAAAAAAAAGCACAGCCATTTTAAACTATTCCTAAGAATTTACAAAAGCAACTGCAAAAAGGTGCTTTCTTGCGAAGATGAGCACTATGAAATGTTTCAGCGCAAAAAGTCATCTATGAAAGCCACAGTGAACAAATGGGGGGGGGGGTTTCAAATATGCTCTGCAAAACCATCACGAATATTCTATGTTCTACCTGATTTATTACTCGCACATGTAATTACAACATGCGCAGTCAGTCTTAAAACGCCATTCACCACTGCAGTGGGGGGATAAGTTTCAAACCTGTGGCTGTTGGAACAGCACTGGCACACTAGTACCACAGTGAACATTCACACCATTCCTCCACTTCCAATGCCAGATTTGTTATCCATATACAGTAAAAGCTCGTTAATTCGAACTTCAAGGGACCGGGAAAAAAGTTCGAATTATCCGATGTTCGAATTATCGAATGGCCGGGAAAAAACTAACAAGAACCATTTGCATTACGGTATTTGTATTGTATTTACTCGCGTAACGAACCCATTCGCATAATGAACCCACCCACCCCCGAATTTCGCCTAAAAATTTGAAAAAAAAGAAAGAAAGCGCCAGTCTCCGTTTCGCACCATCACGGTACACAACGCATTTCTTGGCGGCGCTCCAAGATGCTGCGCAGCGATAACATCATCGTGTGTTTACTTTTGACGTTAGCTCTATAGCTTCCCCCCTTGCTCTTCATAGCAAGGGGGGAAGCAAACTTGGCAGAGTGCCAGAGCTTGTCCGGTTGCGCAAGCCTCGTTTTCAGCATAGGTTCGCCTTATGGTGCCATGGGCGATTGGGGCGGACGCCGTGTACTGCCACTCAATCATTGAAATGCGCGATAGCAGCAAACGCCTTTTGCAGCGAACGATATGCTAAAAGCTGGTGTCATGATCGCGGCTGACCGCGTGCTTCCGTTGGCAACTGATGGGTGGAAAGATGGACGACACTCGCAAAGAAAAAAAAAGGTTTCGGCACGTAATTTAATTGTAGCGCCTGCCCGAAGTCATAGTCTTCATGGGTGTTGGCTGGGACCGCGCTGACAGTACTTATCCGTACTTCCGAATTAACAGGGCTTGAAATAACAAGCATTTAGTTGCGAGTTCCGGAGGTTGCGCGGAAAAGAGGGTAGGCAGCCGCGGCCACGAACCCCTACCCTCTGGCACCGCCGGCCGCCGCACCGGTGATGGCGCCATTTAGGCTGGTTCCATCTTCTGTCCCCGTTAACGACGTGCGCAGCCTCTAACCATGCGGAAAGTTTTTTTTTTTTTGCCCCGTGCTGTGTGCCAAGCCACCCAGACACGGCGGCGGGTAGTTCGAATTATCCGTAGCGGAACCAGCTCGCTTTCCAATAAACGGGCTTTTTTATACACAGATCTCTATGGAGAATTAACGAGCTTTCACTTATATATGTCTACAGAAGGAAGCACACATCTAAAGGCGTCCCTCCATGCTTGAGTGACAGCCGCCCACCTTTCCGTTGTTGAGGTGCACATGGATGGGGGCCTCCACCGCCTTGCTGTGGACGGGGCTGCCCGAGAGGGACAGAAGGGTCTCCCCCTGGCGGGCCTTGCGTGCCGTTGCCGGCCTCTTCCTGCACTCCCCAGCCACCAGAGACAAGGATATGAAAAAGCTGCTGCAGATAGCTGGCACCATATCACGAAGCATGTTGCATCTTCAAGTCAGAACACCACAGCAAACACGAATTTCACAGCCCAGTGGTGCGACTGTCAAACCATGATTTGGAGCAATTTTTCCAACAACGCCCTTAGGAGTACTTTATAGCAGTTTGGAGAGGCCTTACTCCATTTATATACAAAGCTTGCTCACTCAAGCAATTAAGATGGATCACTATACTGTGAAAAAAAAAAAAATTGAATGCTGGTTAACATCTAAATGCCTCAAGGAAATTCCTGGTCTCCAGTACCTTGGACCGATAACTTTTGAACTGCTCAGGTAGACAGAAACCCCCTCTCATACACCCACTGCACAGCAAGGGTCTATACTCCATCTCATAAGTTCCGTGCAGCACTATGGAAGGTGGTGACCTCTCAGCCAATCAGGAGAGCGCGTTAAATGCATTCCTCTGTGCCTTGCCGTCTGTGTGTTGTCTGCTCATGGCGTAGGCATGTGCAAATATTCGAAAATTCAGAATGTTCTGTCCAATAGTAAAGTTTTCGATATTCAATTCGATCCTAATGTTTGCTGTTCAAAATCTCGAAGTAGTAGCCTTGAGTGAATAACGTTTCGGGACTCTTGCTGCGTGTTTTTGGAGGCACATGGAGATGGGCACCCTTTTCCGTCACGTGACGCGGGGTGGCATTTGGCGTGCGGTGCATGCGCCTGCTTATAGCAGGAGTCGTCGCTTAAAAGCAATAGCTGCACAACAACACAATTGCATTAAAAGCAGCAGTCTGAGATCCCAGACAGGTTTCGCACCCCACAAATACGTCAGCTGTGCATGCAGGTCGACTCCCCCAATTTCTGACTGCCATTTTTGCACAGTCTACACAGCTTCAATGCATACTCTCTCCTTTCTTTCAGTTAATGGCCCTGTGTGTTAAAAAAATTAGAGTTTTGCAAATGCCTGATGCAATATTCAACCTTTCTTGTGTGCTAGAACTATTTTAAATATCTGCTTCGAACTTATTCGAAGAAAATTGCTACTCGCTTTGAATTCATTTTGAACCAAAAAAACCACTATTGTATATGCCTTGCAGGTATGGTTACAAAAGTGCGTAAATCAACATTCTCTATGCACCATAAGTGTATCCACGCTACGTACACTAAACCCAAGAATTTTGCGGGATGTTGCACCATTTGTCGCATTCGCACATTCAGTTCACTGTATGGAAACAGAGATGCAACGATAAGCTCAACCTAGTGACGCAATCAGGTTTTTAGAAAGGGAACCATTTGTTGCAATAAACCAATGCTTTTCTCTAGGTCTAGAAGAGGCAGAATAGTCATTCTAAATGAGGCAAATTTATTGCTTGCACGTTTTGTTACAGGCGAGACAAGACGAAGCAAAAGCTCAGTGCCAAATTTATGGCCAATGAATGCACTGACAACAGCAGTAGCAACGACAAATTCAGCCCGGAATGAAGGGTCCTGCTTAGAAGGGCAGAGTCCATTTACAAACAATTTAGCATACACAAAAACCACACACGCTGAACTCTGGAAACAGTGTGCGTAACGCGAGCATACGGTAAGGCTTGATTTAAAATAGCATTTTACACACGTACACTAAAAAGTACGCCATTCTTTTTAGTGCATGCTATCCTATATGCCCAGTTTCTACTGGCACTGCATTCTGCGGTGACAGAATGTCACCTCAGCACTCAATGTAGCTTTGGTAGTGCTGCACGGAATTGCTGAGATGGAGAATAGGATCTTGCATGCATGGCCTCACAGGCAAATCAAAGGGGCAGTCAAACTAAGACAATCTCAGCCAGCAGGTTGCCTGCATATGCAGTTTCCTTCGTCATACTACGTCACTAACAGCTTGCACATTATCCGTGGCATGTCTCAGGCAGAATTTCCTTGAGAGGCAGTCAACAAACTTCTCTGCCACACCGTCGCAGTCCTGACATTGCTCCGCACATAACAGCGCTTCACGACTGCTTCATGACCATGGAGGAAAAAAAAGAGACTCAGGAGAGAGCGTCACATCAGCTGGCCTTCGCAAGACAAGTGCTCATGAAGTCACTTCCCACCCCTGGAAGAGATCAAGAAAATATTTTTCTCCCTGTCTCAATTCGCCCCTGAAACCTGTTTCCACAGATTGTTTGCAAAATGACTGGAGTATAAGCTGAACGAGTGATTTAAGGTAGGTAAATTCTCCAGGACCAGGCATGAAATTCCCCCAGCAGTGTGCAGACGACAATGACTGCAGCTCTTTACACCGCCATGCACAGGGAGCTAGATCTCTTATCTTGGGCATAAAATGTACAACCTAAGCTCCACTTACGTTACGCAGTATCTTCACATGCATGCCAGCTGTGTGTTCGTTTATTTAAGCAGTGCTATACCTCTGGAACAAGTGCAATTCCTGCCCGGGAAACACTGCATAGGAGAGGTTGCCAAGGTGCTTCTGGCACAGAGCATTCCTCCAAAGCAGCCAATAGCTTACTGGTAGGTATTAGATCCCTCATTGAGTCTGGCAGTGTGCTTTGCCAAAACACTTTCTCCCAGAAGCAAGAAACAACTATGATAGCACCACTGCGTGCAATACAGTTATAAGTCTCACAAAACCACAACTGTTTTGCATGTGCTTATGAGTACATGACACCAAAAACAAAGCATAAAGGGAGACACAAGGACAAAACAGGATAAACAATAGCCATCTCGTCTTCCGACCAAGTGGTCTACCAAACTGCTTGCTCTTCAGTGGTGGTTACACAATAACCGGTAGCCCAATAGCAAGTCAAAAATAGACTGGCAGCAGACTGTTTGCATTTTTTTTTTCACTGCTGCCTAGGCAGTCATATTCCCAGTGAGCACTGTTTGCAAGTAGAAGGATGGTTAATGGTTTAAGGAGCCTAATGTAGAGGAGGGTTCCGCATAATCTCAACCACCCGAGGCTTTTTAACATTTACTGACATCCCACAGCACATGGGCGACTTGTGCGTTTCGCCTCGAGACACCTGAACCATGCTCTGAGCTAGTGAGATAAAAGAAGTGTTGGCGTGTTTCTGAAGCGAAAGCTTCACTACAGGACCTGGGACTTCAATCGTAGACCGTGCAAATTTGACCTTCAGCCGAGTTAGAGGCCAAACCATGAACAAGAGACAAAGGAATTGAATCAATATCCAAGACTGGGAGTCGCACCCGCGGCTGTGCGAACAGATATCCTTTAAGGGGGGACACTGGTCTTAAAAAGAAAATTTTATTAATCTAGTCATAGTTATGAAATTTTCAGGGCACATGTATTTCTGTGCGCTGATTCTAGATATGTCATTTGGCAGGATGATAATTTTACCCTTACTGCATTCCTTGGTGTCAAGAGAACCCAATGGCATACATTTCAGCGAGTTTCCCGCAGCAAATTTTCTTCAAAACTCTCCGCAAAATACTAGCATAAAAGTTACATAAGTGCTCAAGAAATTGTTTTACATGAAATTAAATGACATATTTAGAATCGGCACACAAAAATGCATATTCCCTGAAGATTTCGTAACTGTGACTTCATTAATAAAAATTTTTTTTTCAAGACCAGTGTCCCCCCTTAAGGGCCGCTCAGCGAGAGACCTAGGCTATTGCCGCAGCCAACACGCTTCGTGTTAAACTGCACCACACTCTTGTGCTGTGCATTGGAGAGCGTCGTCTTCATCAACTTCCATCTGCTCCATCCCGCGGCACTGCCTGCTCACCGCCGTCTTCTACATAGGACAAATCCGTGCTTTCGCTCCGACTCGCATGTAGTAAACATTCTCCGACGTCTTTCTTGGCACACAGAGGGAGGCACTCACCGGATGTCAAACTTGGGTGTCACCACGGGCATCTTGCCAGTCATGTGGCGTGTCATGGTCGGTGTGTGCATGCTCGCCTTGCGCATCATCTTCCGCGGCTTTGAACTGGCTGGCTCATCCGCGGCTTTCTTCTTGCCCCTCGCCACTGAGCCACGCTGGCTTGGCGCCTGCAGAACAGGCCATGCATGCCAAATGGTGAATCGTTATACCAGCTGAGCTGGATCACTGATAAACAGCACACATACAACGGACAAAGAACACCAATTAAGGGGGCCCAGAAACACAATCTTAGTTAATTGTTTTGCCTGTTGATTGCATAAAGTGAGTTAAAATGGTGCTATTAGCGTCGGTAATACCGCGTATATTCCGTTTTTTAATATTTTAATGTCCTCCCAAAAACAACTTCATGGCTCTGATGGTGTCGCCACACAGTGGCAGGTTTTTAGCAGCGGATATGACATCACCTGGCGCGAGCTTGATGACCGGACAAACAGTAAATATACTGCAAATTGTGTGAATAAATAGAGACACATTTTGTCACCTGTCTGCGTTTTATATTAGATCAACAAAAACAACTTGTTTGTCTGAGATAAAAGCCCTGCAAAGCAAGTAAAATAAAAATACACCACCAGGGGCGCTCTGGCATGGAAACAACGCTGCCAGTCTCAGCAAGAACGAGTTACAGAGACCAGGCAACCATGGGGTACAAACTTCCGCGACGTGCCCTGGCTGGCTGTTTTGATTGGTTGCGCCAGGTGCCGTCATTGGGAGAGCAAAAGAGGAGTGGGAAGCCCCGCCAAAATTGAGTTGAGGGCAGCGTTTTGTTTGCTTGTATTTTGAAATTTCTTCACTGAATAACTCCCGTTCCTGTGCATCGATTCCTGTAATTCTTTTTAAGTCAGCATCTGTGTGACATAAAGAACCCACCTGAAGTATAGCCGGTATTCCCCCAGGCAGTGTTTCGCAGCCCCTTTACGGGGGGACACCGGTCTTTGAGACCAAAAAATTGGTTGGTTGGTTTATGGGGTTTAACGTCCCAAAGCGACTAAGGCTATGAGAGACGCCGCAGTGGAGGGCTCCGGAAATTTCGACCACCTGGGGTTCTTTAACGTGCACTGACATTGCACAGTACACGGGCCTCTAGAATTTCTCCTCCAAAGAAATTCTAGCCGCCGCGGCCGGGATCGAACCCGCGTCTTTTGGGTCAGCAGCAGAGTGCCATAGCCACTGAGCCACCGCGGCGGCAGACCAAAAAATTGATTTTCAAAAAATGGCATTTGTGGAATCTACAGCTATTATTTTCAAACTGTACCAGTTTTTTCCTGCAAGAAATCAACATTTTGACCATAATATTAAATTCAGATTGTGAGGGCTGAATTTATACAGCAGCAGACAATTCAATGGCATGAAAATTTTGGACATCTGGCTGTCTTAGTGTGCTGATATCTCAACATCTAGGACAGACAGAGAGGTCATATTGCTTGCAAAGGGAAGCTGAAGGCACAATGTGTGCAATAATCGAAGCAGATTTGTTCAATCACACTTAATTTATAATTTTGCAAAGTTTATCGATGCATTACATTCACACCTTGAACACTGATATTCCAAGCACTGTAATATTACTTATGAGGGTAAAAGGGAAAAATGGCTTTGATTATTGCACTCTACTCATCACACTATGTAGCCATGGATTAAAAATGGTTTTTTATTCAGCATTTTTTTTTGCATCGAGGTACTAACGAATGACTAACTAAAATTATCTTGGGAACCGACTAATTTATGAGAAAGGTAATTTCATTGTTGAAATCAGTATAAAAAACTGAGCAATGTGGCACAGTTTCATTAGTATTGGACTGAAAATAAGGAAAATAGCTCTAAGACCACAGGGCTGTACTCACAACTAGGATTTACCGTAATTACTCGCATAATAGGCGCACTTTTTTTCCAGAAAATCCGACTGAAAGTTTGGGTGCGCTTATTACGCGGGGTAAAATTTCCGGGAATTTTTAGACTCGCAAGATTGAACATGCCGCATAAACGCACTCGTGTACGGGCCACACCCCGTTTTCCCGAAGAAAATATTTTTAAAAAATCCGTGTAGGGGCCGCACTGAAACTTTCCACAACCCACGCGGGAATAGCCATCGAAATGCACGCACCGAGGCCTCCACAATCAGCTCCAGCTGCGCGCAACGGGCGCTTGATCGCGGAGGCCACACACGCACACAGGAGCTTTCAGACACCGCCCACGGAGGGTGCCCGAGGCCAAGCTTATCATCATCATCACCATCAACATTTTCCTCCGCCGCGAGCTTTCGCTATCTGTATCGCCATCAGCATCACCAGCTCCACTTTTTTGTTGTTGTTGTCAAGCGCGGAGGAAGATGTCAAGTGCCGGGATCTGCGGTAGCGCGTTAGTTTATCGTGGTTTGTGGCTGTGCCGCCGAGCGTTGCTGTTTTAGCTCGACGGGCAGACACCTTAATAGCTACACGGCTGGGAGTTTGCTCTCGAACACGGCAAGCGTGCGGCAGGTCGGAAATTCAACGTGGCCGAGAAGTGCGGCAGTTGCAACTGTGGCGTGCCTAAATTTTCGTACTCGACTCCAGGCGCCAAGGTTTTCGCGGGCCTAAGTCGGGGACGTTTCCGGCTAGAGATAAAGCTTTCCAAACATACATTTAAAGTGAGCATCCCTGAAAACTGTGTGCGGCTGTTCTACGTGATGTCGCTGTACATGCTGTGGGTCCGCAGCAGCTGCGACGGCAGCAGCACTAGTGAAGACTAGTAGTCAGTTCAGCAAAAACTTCCTTAAAATAAAGACTGGGGGGCGGCGAGGCGTCGGCTTGCAATCGTGTAAATACAGTATTGGTCACAGTGCCAAGTTCGGGGTGCGCCTATTATGCGAGTGCGCCTATTATGCGAGTAAATACGGTAATAGAAAAGAAACTGGATGAGTACAATTGGTCACACATGTCACAAGGGGAAAAAACAACAAAAAAACTAGGAGATACAGGAGATACAGGGTCTGACACGTGTAGCTGTCAAGAAAAGTGCAGTCCTTCACGTGTAGCGACAAAGATGGCTTGCCAACACACACTGTCGAATTTCTCAATGAAACGTGCTCATCAGTGTTTACGGATCTGCTGAGATAGGCGAGAGAACAGGAGGATAGTGCCACGTATCATTGTAGTGTTCGTTCGTTTGCGCTCAAGGCCGCAGAAAAGGGGCATTATCACCTTTGTTTGTGACGCGAGAAGCGACCTGACTAATCTCGATTGATAACAGCCATGAAGAGCTGCATCTAGGTTTTTCCAGATTACTGTGGTTAATTTTGACCTATTATCTCGAAGCTTCCTTGTCGGCTTTAAATTTGAACGGGTATGTGCTCGCGCGAAGAAGATGGGACAGAACAAAGGAACACACATGACAAATATACAGAGCGCAACTTCCAACTAGTTTATTTTCTTAGAAGGCAGATACATTTATACCGGTGCTGGGCAATCGCAAGATTAACAGGCAAATTTAACAGAGAAATGAATGCCAACCAAGTTTTTGCAAAAAAACACTGTCTCGCTACCTTAGTCGGTTTCTTCATCAAGTTGTGGCAGCGAACGAGTTGCAGCTAGCTTCGCTTTTAAACACACATATAGTTGGCCACCACTTCACTGAACCTAAACTGCAAATCTAGGAAGGGCGAACGTTTCCGAGGCAGCGATTAATATTTTCTGGCATCTGCTGAACGCGCCACGAGTGAAGCAGCAGCCATGTAAATATATACGCACTTCATGTCAGCATCCCTCTGCCAAGTGTGCCACCATATAGCAAAACGTGTAAAATTGATAACCTTCTATATAATATAGTTATAGTACAATGCACCTTATGGTTGTTTCCTACCTTTTGACACTGCTATTGCTACGATAAGCAGATTTTACGCATTGACCGCTTTATTGTTTTTATTTACTTTGACACTGCTTTTGATAAGAGATTTTTTTTTTGCTATGTTCATCGTTCACCTCATGCATCATCTTTCCTTTTGTCTGTGTTATGGTCTTTTTTTATTATTATATTGAGGGTTATCAATTTTACACGTTGTGCTATATAGTGGCACACTTGGCAGAGGGATGCTGACATGAAGTGCGTATATATTTGCCTGTTAAGCTTGTGATTGCCCAGTGCCGGTATAAATGTAACTGCCTTCTAAGAAAATAAACCAGTTGGAAGTTGCGCTCTGTACATGTCGTGTGTGTTCCTTTGTTGTCCCGTCTTCTTTGCGCAAGCACGTACCCGTTCAAAGATGAACCAACTCGCCCAAACAAGAGTTTTACTTGGCTTTAAACTGAGCGATGCCGCGAGCGGAGGGCATTCGTAGTTCGACGACTGACGAGCATGTTTGTTGCTTGCGCCGCCGCCGAGTGATTCAGTTCTTTTGCGGGCGCAAGTCAGCCCAAATAAAGAGCTTCGTTTGAAAGTCTTTGTTGCTGTCTTCCTGACCGCTGGACGGCCGTCACTACAACGTGACAATAGTGAAACAAATTCGGAAGGAAACTTTTCTTAACTAAGATTTCACTTGCTGCTGGCAGGTCCTCATGCTAAGGCTGCCACGGCAAATGACCATCTCATGCTGTCGCACACTACCAAAGGACTGCACCAAAGAACAGTTTTGCAGTGACTCGAAAACTATAATGCACACACAGGCGACATGGTGCTGGCTCTTTTACCAAAATTCACCGATGCCATTACACCTATGCAGAAGCTGAAGGTACCAAATATCCAAAGAGCTATAGAAGGCCTTCATCTGCTTGCCAAGCCATGCATGTACACGAACTGTATTGCTCTGCTACACATCCCTGATCTCCAGAGAGAAGGCACCCATTCGCAGAGTGGTTCGCTCTCAAGCAGTCTCAGTCAGTTCGTCCACAGCTCACTAACTTAGGTCCAATTTCAGTCAGAAGTGATTTGTCCACCAAACGGGGTGGTGGTTTTCGAAATGCATGTTCCAGTCATTGGCGTGCAAATAATAAAAATAAAACATGAAATTACCTATGCAAAATGAAACCTCCCAATGCAAGGAACTGTGGGCATTAGACAGAGGGTTGGCTTACTTTAACATCGCACCCAGAGAAAGCTGGGCTCAAGGGTGAAAATCTCTCCGCAAAACAGAATAGCACCACTAGACCAAGTATTTGGACGGAGCAACAATTACATCCTCTTTTCAGCCAAGTATGTGGATACAATGATACACTCTCATTTGCTTGAAGCTGCTGAGGTTACGTTGAAAAGCAACTAAAACCACACAAAAAATAACCTTGCTTACCTTAATCACTACCGAAAAAGAAATGGCACTAACCTCAAAGAAGTGGCAGCAAAGTTTAGCCCCAATAACTATCAAAAGAGTTCTCACAACGGCACTCCATTTATTGCTTTTTTTTTTCTTTTAAGGCAAGCTCCACACGAGTTCACTACACTGGACACCAAGCAATCAAACACCAGAGAACAGGACAACCCCGTCACAACAAACACGGACTAAACGGAAATTCTGCCAATGCACAGTATTTATGATTCCCCGCCAACAAGCCCTATAATATAAAGCAATACTGATAGTACGTGGTGGCAAGCCAAGGAACCGAGCGACATGATGACCGATGAAATATGATCTTAACGGCCGCTGGCCTAGCGCGAGCACTCTGTCCCACGCCACAGCCCGCTTCATCATCTACTTCGTAACAATACAACTATCCCCCCCTCCTAGGAGCGCCGAAGCAGCAAGAAAAAAAAAATTGGGTAGAAAATGACTACCGAGGCGCCAATCAGCACACAAAATGGCACGCAGCTGAGCTCGGCTGACTGAGCCGTCCAATCATTATCACACCTGTCATCGCACGCATATCGGAGGTGCGCGAGCAGCTCCGCAGCACTCAGTTCAGGTTTAAGTAGGACTATTTGGCCAATTACTTGCCGTGCCAGTCATACCTGAACCCTTCGGGAACTCATTCGAATTAATCGATGCGAGACCAGCAGTGTCCGAATTGACAAGCGCTAGACGCCGTAGATTTATCTGGGCATTGGCTGAGACTGCACCAGCAGTCTGAATCGTGGATTTTTGAGCTAACAAGGTTCAAATTAACGAGCTTTTACTGTAGTCCGATTTCATGACATCTAGCTTTTACTTCAAAGAAGTTTTTCATAGGTGCCATGAATTTTGTTGTAGCTAGATTCAACTACACAAACTAAACCACATCCGCTGGTAACTCATATGTATATTGCAAAGCCACTAGCCATGGACGTATTTCATGAAATGTTCACAAACAGGTGCACACTCGTAACATCAGTTTATCTTTAGGGATTTATCTAAAAGCTAAGTAAATGTCGCTGCCAGCAAACACCATTGCAAGTCGGAAGCAGCAAAGCCACTGCACTCACCCGTTTTGCCTTTGCACTGGCAGCCAGTTTCTTCAGCCTGTGAAAAAAAATAAAGAAGAAAAAGAAAAATCAGGATGTGCACGAGTTAAGGCTCCCACACCCGTGCTACAGAGCTATTCTGACATACAGAGCAGCATCCCCACATCCCAGCAACGCGCAACTTAAAATTTTTAACAAGCAAGTTTGTTTATTTATTTATTTATACACACTGCGGTCTTTGTTCAAGGCCTTAGCAGGGTGGGTACATGTACATAATTTCACATACACAAAGGCAAAACAATATCAGTGCATTATTTCAGGTGCTCTTCAAAAGATTTTAACCATTTCTGCGTGACTGCATCGTTAGTGAGGTTATTCCAATCAATTATAGTTAGTTCGTGGAAAGTAAGAGTACTGAAAAAAATTAATTCTTGAGTTTAGGGGCAATGTAGTTCTGTCATGTCGTTGTCCTGTTTTATAACCTATCGAAAAAGTAAAGGTACCAGAGGTGTTAATATTGTAATGTCCTGCTAGTAATTGAAAAAAAAAAGAATTTTAATCTGCATATGCGATCTCATGTGCAGTTTATGTTCATGTATTTAACTTTTCTGCTCTGCAAGACCTTTACAGAGCACAGTCAAGGCCCAAGCCGAACCTTTAAGCCACGAAGACTGTCCCAGTGTGCGGCCTGGACAAGCAAACCAAACCAAATTGAACCAAAGGCCCAGCGGTAACACCACTGCACATCATCGTTTTCAAACAAGCTCTATCATGGAGCACATCTAAGTTCAAGGCTTCCAAAAGTGCTCCAGCATACTATTAGTATATCTAACTGAGTCTTTGATAAACTTGCACCACACTTGCCCCACAACCAGTGCAGTATCAGCACAATTTATCGAAGATAGAACTGCACGCCAGTGTCATTTATTGAAGACGCTATAAGACACCAATATTTCAATGAGGTGTGGTTGAACAACCTGTCAGCAGGATCCTCTCGATAGTCAAAAGAACATTTATGTAATCAATTTACAAGTACTACTATACAGAAATTTTTTTTTCACTGACTTTTGTGGTGTCCAAATTTTGAGATATTGAACATCACTCCCCTACTTTTGAGCCACCAATCTGGCAATCATTTTCTACTAACATCTACTGCAAGAGAGTCTGGGAGAGAGACTGGCTCTATTGGCATCTAGATGGATAATGCCACATACTACATGTTCCATTGTTTCAATGGATTAACCACACACTGCATGTGTGTCATATCTTTGGCTCAATTTCATTTTGTAGCTTCGCACCCCGCTCTTGCTTCAGACAGCAGGGCGCTATCTCTTCAGTTATCACAGATTGATACCATCCAGATTCTCCTTTTCCGTTATCTTTGCAGGTCTAGAGTGCTTTTTTTTTCCATCAAATTAATCCTGTTCTTACCAACCACGTTTCTGGCCTGTCTTTTAAAGCTCTTTACTTTCCAGTCCTGGTTCCCAACAAACTGGTTTGTATAACAGGTCGGACAGATAATTATTAGCCTCCCCTTGGTATTGGGTTGGTGAAAAGTGTCACCTAGCCATTAATTTCCAGCATGCTAAATATCTCCGGATTAACTGCCAATTTTCTTCCCATTACTAAACTACTCTCTTCACATCCTCCACCAATTCTCTAGTCTTCTCTTAGACTTCTCTAGTTTTTGAAAATTGAGCATGTCCTGGCTATTCTATAATCCTAGTGCTTTGCGGATTCCTGGGAAGCATCATGCAATGAGGGTTGGAGGGTCTTGTACCGGATAAGAATATGTGCTATCATTCCCCTGTCTTGCATGCATCAACAGCAAACGTGATCCATGGTGTTTTGCCTGTAACACTTAGACCTCCAGCACTCAGCCCTAGCTTCGAAAAGTGAACCACTGCCTTTGGAATTGTCAAAGGAGTTTTCCCCTTTTAATCTTAGATTTAGCCGTCCTACAGAACTCCAACGTCGGCTTATCCAGCACTTTCTTTGCCAGCAAGTATTTTTTGAGTATCGTACTTTGTTTCACGGTTGTCTCACGAGCGGTTTCTTCCCTTTGACATTTGTGTTTATCAGCAATGGTTACACAGCACCACCCAGGAGCAAATAGGAGAAATTCCACGAGAACGGATATGAACACAAATGTGCTCATCCCCATCGGTTCCGTAGTGCAAAGGTTTGGTTTACTGGGGTTTAACGTCCCGAAGCAACTCAGGCTATGAGGGTCGGCGTAGTGAAGGGCTCCAGAAATTTCGACCACCTCGGGTTCTTCAACGTGCCCTGACATCGCACAGTGCACGGGTCTCTAGAATTTCGCCTTCATTGAAATTCAGCCGCCGCGGTCATGATCAAACCCGCGTCTTTCGGGTCAGCAGCCAAGCGCCGTAACCACTGAGCCACCACGGCGGGTCGTAGTGCAAAGGAATAGTACATACTATGCTTTTGAATGCATAATATAGCAGTTTGAATCCCCTTGAAGAAAATTATTTTTCCCGCCTATTTTTTTTTTCTATTACATCCAGAATTAGCAGCGCAACAAAAATTCCTCACTTCCGAGTGCATTACATTTAGGTTAGATTTTGAGATCCCATCACGACCCTCTCATTCCAATGCAGAGTAGGAGGCCAGATAACAATCTCTTTGGCTGACCTCTTTGCCTTCGTTTCATTAAATTTATCTCTATCTTAGGATGCTACTGAGCCAAAATCGTCGTTTAAAATGCTGAAACAGCTAGGAGGCAAGTTGGGCAGCAAGACTGGAAGCTGGGGCCCTACACCCTTGCGAGAACGTGACAGACCCAAGCCACTGATTGCGACGATGCTCTGAACATGTCTTGCCTCGTCCACAAGAATACAGCTTTCTCCTGCACAATATGACGACGCCTCCGTAGGGCGGCGCTAAGGCACCAGTGTGCAGGGCCCTCAGTGCACGAATCCGCATATTAACGTGAAAGCCTTTAATTAATGCCTCATTGTTGTCGACAGAAGGTTGTCAGCAGAGGTGTCACGCTTTTTCTAGTCGGAACAGAAAATAAACCTTTGCGCACAATGGGATTCGAACCACCATCCTTCCGTATCACAGCCGAGCGTGCTAATGGCTACGCTACTTCCTGCCAATGGATATATAGCTCTCCTTGTCTAGGACGCTGGAGAGTGTTTGCAGAAAGGCGTCGAATCAGACGGACGCCTCCCAGACGTCCTCCAGTGTCTCCAGCATTTAGGATTCTCAAACAATTGTGTACTTAACATCTTAACCACACATCAGTGACACAAGCAGCAACACCACTGTGCGATGTCAGTGCACGTAAAAGAACCCCAGGTGGTCGAAATTTCAGGAGCCCTCCACTACGGCGTCTCTCATAGCCTTAGTCGCTTTGGGACGTTAAACCCCATAAACCAAACCAAACCAACCACACTTAAGGCTTTCCCCTCACCGCACTTTACGTCAACTAAGTGCCCCCTGAATTTTTCGATGGGGCAGGCAGACGTGGAAGCCTGATAGCTCCTTTGAGTTTGACATATGTGTGTGCAACAGTCTGCACGAAGAGGAAACCCGTTTCGTCCATGCGACCATGCCTTCCGCGGCATGCTTGCAACAACTTTGCTACTTTTCTGATTTTCTCTTTCAGTGGTGCTTCGGTGGCTTGGGTGCTCGGCTGCTGACACCAAGATCGTGGAATCGAATCCAGACACACTTCAATTTAGGCGGAGCGCGAAAAAGGGTCCCACAATGTTTATGTGCGTTAACGATTCACAGAGTTAAAGCTAATCACCTGCCCTCCAATATCACACCACAGTCCACATGTAGCTACAGGACGCTAACCTGATGCAACATTACCACGCCACAGTTTTGCCGCGTGTAGGTGCAGTACCACTACAACCACTGCACGCTACTGCACGAGTACAACACCATGCTAGTTTACAGGTGAAATGGCACCTGTCAACTTTGCCTTCATATTTGTATGCAGTGCCATTTACCATGGCGCCGGCCGAGTAAGTGCGCATTTTAGAAGGCATTCCCGCACGCTTGCCTGGCCCCACAGGCGACTGAGCATCTCCTTACTTATCACTATTATATTGCACAACAAACCTTACTACCCTCGCATGCTTGGGTACCTTCGCAGAAATTTCCCACATTCATTTAGTTCAATAAAATTATTACTTTTTAAAACATTGGTATGGTCCAAGTTAGAATATGCTTCATCTGTCTGGAGCCCTGGCATCGATTCACTCGTTTCAGATTTGGAAGCTGTGCAGAACCGCGCATGTCATTTCATTCTTTCTAATTATCACCGAACAAGCAGTGTAACTGTCATGAAATCAAGTTTGTCCCTACCACTTCTTTCGCACCGCAGATCAATAGCCTCATTATGTCTTTTTCACAAAATTTACCACAACAGCTTTCTCAATCGTAAGTTACTGTCAGGACTATGTTACATATCAGCACGCGTTGATCACCGTCATAACGTTGGAATCCCATCTTGTCACACCAAATGTTTTCATGACTCATTCATACCCCGAACTTGCGTGAGCTGGAATCACCTTCCCCACGACATCGCAGGTATTTCTGATAATACTGCATTTCGTAAAGTCCTTAATGTTTCTTTCTCAGTATGTGTCGTTTATTACTGCATAAAAATTGCCTTTCACTGTCTACACACTGTTTTGATATATCCCCATTGCATTTATAATCTCATTGTCTTCCTGTGTTTTCACTTTGTCATGTATTCCTGGTTTATTTTGGTTTTCTCACCTTGTTGTTGCTGTTTAGGCTGAAATTTTTATGTATCCCCACTCCCCTCTGTAATGCCTTCGGGCCCCGAGGGTACAAGAAATACATAAATAAACAAATCTACCCACGTTAAAAGAGTTCTATGAGCACACACTTTCCATCAAGAACACAAACACGGCTGTAAGCACAATCATCATGAGCGGGAAGCCCACGACACAAGCAATGTACCTCCCTGCTTTTCAGCAACTTCAGCACCGCTTCGGTCATCGCTGAAAATTCCAAATGACGAGCATCACTGGCGCACGCTGTAGACATTGGGCCTATGCCCGTGCAGAAACTAGCTGAACGGGAGCGAGCAGAATGCGAACACGGTCAGTCCAAGTGTCGCCGCGACATCATGCCCGCTCAACGTTGCGGAATTCTGCACAGTTGATCAAACTCACCGTGGTTGCAGGGAGGCCGATGATGTGCTCTCCGCGGAAGCCTCGGTGCCATTCGAGGTGGCGCTGAAGGCAGACAGGGCAGTGTTGTCTGGCAAAGGGAGTACGACTGTGGAAGATGCGCAGATTTAGCATTGTTTACTACGAGCCTTCCCTGAAGAAGTATTAATTATACTATTCCTAATTAGTAGAACCCCGCTGTTACGCTCCTCACTGCTGCGTTTTCCCCGGTTATGTCGTTTTCTTCGGGTCCCGGCATAGCTTCCATAGGATCCAATGTATTGGGAACCCCGCTGTTACGTCGTAGCCGAGGAAACGATCCCGCATGATACGTCACAACCGGGCTCCCCGAACCCGCCCGGGCAATGCGCGCCAACCGCCATTTTGATTTTTGACGAGTCTTGGCCAGGCTTGGCTACGGAACTGGCTGCAAGAAGCCGCACGCGAGTTGGAGAGGCCGCCACTAGATGGCTATCTGCCTCGCGAACTCCGAATGCCGCGATCTTTATCGTGGGAGGTGGTGACGAGGAGGCGCGCGGCTGCGGTCGCTTATCTGTTTTTCTCAGCCAGCGTCCGCTTCGGCGGACGTAGTTGTTGCGACGCGTGTCTTTTCTTTCACTCTTTCTTTTTATCTTTTAACTCTCCTCTATCTGCAAGTGGCGGCGGTGGTGGCTCGGCTGGAGCTAGTTGGCAGGCCCGTGCAATTTCCTTTTCATCCTTCTCTCAGCCGCAACAACATCTTTATCGTGCTTTGATGGCGTGATAGCGTCGCGTAAGCGGAAGGCGCTTCCCCTTGAGGAAAAGCTGGACGTACTAAACGCAGTCGACAGGCAGCCAGGGCGGCCTACGCGGAGCAGCGCGGAGAAGGCCTACGAACATTTCAGTGCTTGACGCTGTGCGCAACGTCGCTTCAGCGTTGACTGCAGTGAGCGCGTGAACTGCACAGCACTGCTGCGTGCGGTGTGACCTTCGCAAAGAAGTGGAAACTGCCATGGAAGATGAAGAGTAGTAGGCAGCCTCTCGTGATCAAGAGCTAACTGAGGCTATGCATTGCGCTGGGTGCCACCGGAATCGCATGAGGCGACTACGTCGCCGTGGATGCTGCCGTCGTGACGTCGGAATGTCAAAGCATTGCCGAGATCGTTGCGAACTCGGTTGTAAGCGAAGCCGCTGACTGCGATGACGACGAGCCGCATGATTCCTGCGAGTTAGCAGATCCGATTTTTGGAGCAGCCGTCGCGGCTTTGGACCTCCTCCGCAGGTATGTGCGTCGCACCGCAAAGCGACGCTGACAGCAATGCGGCCTTCCAGGCTATTGAGAAACGCGTTGTTCTTTCCAGCGAGCGAAAGAAACTGCAATCCGCCATTCTCGATTTTTTAAAGTCCTAGGGTCAATTTGCGGAAATAAATTGTTTCAAGTCAAAGCTGCACTGTTTTCATTAATTTTCGGTGCTTTCCTCACTGTTGTGTTTTCCCGGCTGTTACGTTTTTTTTTCCCGGTCCGGTGAAAAACGTATGAACGGGGTTCTACTGTATTAACCCCTTCAGATACCATTTCTCATTTCGATTCAAAATAATTTTTTTACGCCTAAATAGTATATATCCAGGCCTCAATTGAAAGCAAATTCATTAGTTTACTAATGGAACATCGAGCGGCCGTGCCTATGGTTAATATTTCTGCACACAAGTACTGAATGTCGCAAAAAACTGCCAGAATAGTTGAAAACTAATGTTAAAATGCATGGACTTATGAAAGAAGCATCCTAGGGGTCCTGTATATTCATTTTCTTTTTTGGCATGAAAACATGACGTCAGAAATGCAGCAAAAAAAAACAATCACAATGTGACTGGCCACAATATTTATGTCCATTAGAAAATGGCGGAGGACGTGCTACCACGCTCATAGCTTTGAGGGCTATTATTCGTCGCGTTCGCTAGCCGACATAAAAGGTGCCCTGTTTGCAATATGAACAATGCTGAGTTTGCCTGATACAAAGAAATCTGTGCACGCACAGAGAAAAAGCTCACAGTCAGCAATGCAAACTGTCTAGTACAGAGTGCCTTAAAGGTTAAAGAACCTTGGCAGGCTCATTGCGAATGGCATCTTTGACGAAAGAAGAACAGAAAACAAAACTACAGACTCAACACAAAAACATCTTATTGGGGGGGGGGGGGGGGATTCTTTGTTATGTCCTGTCCTGGCCTATGTTTTCCACAAAGCACGCATGTAAGATGCTTTCAAATAAACTGCGCTCATCCCATCGATCTGTATCTTACCTTTATCTCATTCTTTTATTTCTGTGCTTTTCAAACATGAAGTTTCTCCAACACATTACTTTCAGTACTACTGAACATTATGAAACATACAGCTGCAAGCCACCTGACGTTTTAAACTTTGTTGCACATTAAATACAACGTTCCAGAAATGACCCAAATTTCAGTGCGGCCGGCTTGCTAACAACAACTTGCTAAATTGTAAGGTTTAACGTCCCAAAGCAACACATGGGCTAAGAAGGACGCGTAGCGGCGGGATCCGGATCAATTCAGACTACGACGGTATTTTTAATGTACGCTAACATCGCACAGCACTCAGGCTGGCACTGAACTCGGCCACCTGGCTCAGTATTCAAGCATACGAGCCATTGAGCCACTATTACAGGTGGAAATTATGTACCGGCTCATTTAAGAGAGTGTGCCAAAGGTGCTCAAGAGATTCAGAGGAGAAGTGGTTCCATGGAAACACTTACTGCCGCTGTCTCGAACCTCCAAGTATGGCTTGTTGAGGATTTCCTGCATTTCAAAACAAAAATAATAAATGTGCTGAACTTGAAGACCTTCGAAAAGCGCTCAGATCATAGTCACAACAGTGCACAGTGTGCGGACATAAGACGCCAGACACTCAAGAAAACAGTGGCTACAGACCTTTCCAATACGGGCTTCCTGGATGTCGCCATACTGTTTGCAGGGGCGTTGTGAGCACACGGTGCTAGCATGGTAGAAGTGGCAGCAAAACCAGTTTGCAACAGCCCAGCGAGAAGGTGATATCTCCCTCGCACCGAAGGAAAGGTCTATAATGGGTGCCAAGTTTCAACTTGGGCATTGCAGTCCCTAGGGCCAAGCCCGTGTACTAGTTGTAGAGCCCCATTAAAATAAACCCTGATATAGTAAAGGTAAACCACAATCACATATCGCCTTCCATGGAAGACTTTTTTTTTTGTTTATAGTAAGGACAGTGTCTTCCCATGGCTACCAACGCCCCCGCGCAATGATGACATTGCGAAGCACGCGCAGTCTAGGACAGCTCAGGGCCTCAGACAGGTAAAGGCATAACTTCAAAACCAGAAGTCAGTGGGAAATGGGTAGCAAAGACGATAAAATGGCAGTCATTGAGAGGGCTTAACCACCAGACTCGCTAGCTGCAAGGAGAAGCCAACTTTGTAAAGGCCTTGAGGCTGTGGGGCACAGCAAGCGACACATATGGGAAGAAAAGCAACGCTGGCAGTCGAGAAAGGAAGGGTAGTAAAAAGCAGAGAGAAGTGTAGGGTCAGGAGAAAAAGGTTTAGTATGTTGACGTGCCCATTTCTAAACTATTACCTCCCGAATGACAATGAGGCTGCAGAAGACGACGGCCCCATTCAAGGAAAGCTTTGTTTTCATATGGAATCAACTCTCCCACATTTCGCATTATATTCACGGCCACGTTATATTCGTGCAAATCCTTCCACAACGCTTGGATGAAACTGAAAATGTGATAACATAAAATGCAATATTCGAAAAGGACCAGCATATAACCTGACAACACAGGATGAAGGGTATTTCTATGCGGTTTTCTTAACCAACACTGTGTTCAGTAAGGAGCCGAATTACCAGACAGCATCCCGAGATCCATGCCATCACCAACAACTAAAAAAAAACCACTAATTACAGAAAAACCACCACTCACAGTAAAGTCACTCAGACTAGCAAAAATCTTTACTATATCAGTGGAAGAAAGCTGCATCAAGGCACCCTACAGTGAACATTCCCCCCCTTCTTCAATTCCTTAAGGCGCGTTAACACTTGGGAATTCGGAGGCGAGAGCAAGTGGAATCCGCTACCGCGGCAGAGGTTCCGCCGGAATACCCAGCGAAAAGCCCGATCAGTCCAGGATCGAATTCTGCCGCCGGAAAAAATTCTGTCGATTCTCATCAGCCAATAGGGCGGCGAGTACAAAGTTCTGTGGTGACAAATATGGCGGCGCCCTTCCATGGACAACGCTTCGCTTCGGACTGGATTCGTCATAGTTAACGCCTTCTTCAACGCATTCACTGGCCATAAATGGGCCATCGATCTCTCACTTCATCTCATCTGGCCCATAAGAAAACGTACGATTAATAAATTTGCTTTATTTTGTATATTTATAGTGACGATTCTGCCACTTTTAGGCTTAAGAGAGGCGTCGGTTTGTTGACAACGGTTCCCGTCCTAACCACCAGGCGGCGCCACTAGGCTAAACATCGTTTCGCTTCTGTTTCAAAAGTGAGAATGTTAGAAATGGCTTAACGTCCGGCAAAATAGCTGCATTTAGTGTACGTAAGCGTGCACACAGTTATGGCATACAGACAGCATCGATTAACCTCTTGCCATATCTCTGTACGCCGTTAGCAGATGACACACATATGGCAATCGGAGACGTAGTGGCCGGCAACTGTGAACAAGGCAGCATTTCGGCCGCGGCGGATTTCAGTGGCCATAGCCACCGAAATGCCCAAGCGTGAATGCGCCATTACTCTTCATTGCACTTTGACAGTCTTTCCTTCTTTCTCACCGGCCTGCACCGCCTTCTTTCCATGTTCACAGACAGCTTGACTTTTTTCTGCACTATTTTTTTATGTGCATGCCACGTGCATTGCCTCACAGCTCTCAAGGCCTTCCAAAAGTTCGCCACTCTTAGTGCCACTGTCATCGGTTCCTCGAAACTTGTCTAATGTCGCACACACGAAAGTATCATGGTGAACAATCGCTATCTCACTCAATTCTCTGTATTATGGAACTCAAGTGATTTGTTTTGAATGTAGCCACAAGGTGCTGGCCACAAACCCATGTAGCCTGTGATGGCTACACGAGTGCAACAATGCGGCTTTGACAGTGGCAGAGCTAACCCTGAAGCAGTCAGAAACATTTCTAGGGCCTCCTTGTTTAAGTTGTGTCACTTCTGCGTTGATGTATTCTTGAACTCAGAGAATGATCACTCCACTTATATACTTGTTTTACAGCCAAGTCATCAGCTCCATTTTGGTTTCTTGGTGCATGCACCCACTCTGTGCGGATTTTTGTTGAGCAACTTGCGAACTTTTTCTTTTGCCACGCCATCCAGCTTCCCGGCAGTGGAATCCAGAACTTCAAACTGGACCTCTATATAGAGTTCTGCCGCTTCCAGTTTTGCACTCGCGCTGCGAATAAATCTGAAGTCCTTGATACTGTACAGCTCAAGGGGATAAGCATCACTGGTTGCAGTTTCTTGCAGCAACTCTACTGTAGCAGAAGTTGGCTTTTTTTATAGAACCTGCTACCATGATAGTTTCCTGCATAATACTTCGCTGTTCTCAGGAATATGCCCCACCATGTCACCACTCGTTAAGGAGGCAATGGAAGATTTGTAGCAGAGGCGAAAAGCAAACGCCACATTGCAGTCTTCAAAAGCACTCTTTTCATTTTGGACACAAACACTAACTACAGGGTGCATGTCTCAAGCGGTGCAGAGCGTGTGCAATGTTTAGTCTCGTTTATGGTGGTTTAACGTCCCAAAGCGACTCAGGCTATGAGGGATGCTGTAGTGGAGGGCTCCAGTCATTTCGACCACCTGGGGTTCTTTAACGTGCACTGACATCGCACAGTATACACAGGCTCTAGAATTTCCCGTCCATAGAAATGCGACCACCACGGCCGGGATGGAAACCATGTCTTTCGGGTCAGCAGCCGAGAGCTGTAACCACTGAGCCCATGTGGAATACGAGCGACATGTTCAAAGTTATGAAATATAGACCTGAGACTCTGAAACATAGCTTTCACATATGAAGCATGGCCAGTTGTTACGACAATGAGTCTTTCGTATTGGACCCCACTGGACCACAAGCAAGCTGCAGCAAGCATTCATAAATTCATGCTGAATTGTCACACTGTTAGCTTCCTCCACAAAGCTTACACTTGGGATCGCTGGCCAACAAAATAATCAGTTCAGGGGAGACAAATACGTTGGCAGGGATCAGATGTTTCGTCTATTTGGAAAATAATTGACCGAGTCAGGCACATTCGCTTGAACGCTCCCAATATTTTCTATGTAAACTCTCTTGAGGTGCGGCTTCATCGGAGTGGTATCGTCAGGGATGTCCTATTCAGCCCATTTAGAGATGCAGTCAACCGCTGGGTGATCCAACTTGTGAAAGGGAAATGTCAGCACTTGCCAGTGTGGGTGCTATCGGCCCACTACGAATATCGTGGCAAGTGGTACCGTAAAAACCGGAATATAGGTCGAACTTTTTTTCAAAAAGCCATGGCAGAAAGTTGACCCCCGTCTTATATACCGGTCACTGGCAGAAAAACTAAGGAAGTCTTGCAACAATGGGCGGCTGAAGTCAACAGCCTGCATCACCATCGCCATCAGCAGCAGCGCGGTATGGCGACGTTGTGACACCGCCAGTTTGCGTTTCCATTGTCACAAAGTTATTTTGGTTTGTGGCTGGGTGTTGTCGGTGTGGAAATCTCTCCCCGCAGAGATGGTGTGCAAGTCTTTTAGAAAATGCAGCATAAGCACTGCGCTAGACAGCACAGAGGATGATGCTCTATGGGACGTGGGCAGTGAGATGCAACTGTCATCCGACTTGAGTTCGGACGTCTCTGATGACTCAGAGTAATGCTTGCGCACTTTGTGCCCTTCTCCGTGCTGTACACTCGGCCAATTCTCTTACAGTATCATGCGACCATTGCTTTGCGTGTTTGTCAGCACCTTATCACGAAGCGGCGAAAAAAGTAAGAGTAAGGGCATGTGTACACATCTGTGTATCACGCTTGTTTTGCCGCTCAGCGCCGCTAATAAGGCGAGGTTAATAAGGTTAATAGGTAATACGAGCAGCATCTAAATGAAAATAAATACTGTCGCCATTGTGCAACCAGTTGACTTGCATTGAGGTAAGGGTGTGACTCGGTACTTTTGCCATTGAGAAAGGTTTTTTTCATTGTTAGAATTGGTTAGTTGGGGTGTTGAACTACATTCCAGTCCGACCTATATTGCGGTTTTTACGGTAGGTCGGATGAATTAAATTTTTGTTTGGGCTTGTTGGTTGTACTCAGAGGAGCGAGGAAGCCCGAAGAGACGAGGACAAATCGAGAAACCCATCCCGTCAGTTGTGCCTCTACCCTGATCTGTTCTCGCTGCCTCCTCCAAGCAGTGGCGGGCACTCCTCACCTCAGGCACGAGGCGCAGCATGTTGTCGAACCACATGTCCACCTGGCGATGCACCTGGTTGGCTATGGCCCTGGCGGTGGCAATGGAGTGGTCCATGGTGCACTGCAGCTCACTCACCATCAACTCCAGGTACCTGCAGTGCCAGGGCAACCCCGGACATCACAAGACTGGAGGAAAACCTTGTCACAATGAATTACGATACAGCGAAGTAAATGTAAAATGCCTTTGGTCACACTCTTTCAAGGGCATCCTACTGTTGCACCCAAGCCAAAGCACAACATAACTAGCATCAGAGGTTTGTTTGCATGTAGCTTGTATAATTATTAACCTGACCTTCCAAGCACTTGAATCACCCAACATGCAAAAGTGGGCACTGTTTGTTTGTAGCCAGTAAAACAGCCATGAATGGTGAAAAAAGTAACTCTTAATGAATAACTGAAAAATAGAAACAAAAAAGGTTGCTATAAGATAAGATAAAGCAAAATATTAAAAGAAAAACGAAGCTAGGCTAGGTCGGTAGATCAGCATTATTTCAGCACAAAAAGGGGAGTGTTGCTGAGAAGTATTCCAAATCAAGAGTCAGATTTCTTCTCCCATTACAGTCACCGACCGATTTTTCGGACTCGGCGGGACCTGATAAATGGTCCAAATAATCGAAGTCCGAAAAATCTGAAATTAAAAATAAACTTTTCTGCAAAAAACTGGCTTTCAAAATCGCGAAAATCGCCGCTCGCCATCTTTCGGCTGCAAGCGATAATATCAGACTCTATCTGAGTCATAGCCGTGCTTTCTTCATGTCCGCACCCTATCACATCGTGATATCAAACAGTGCGACACAGCCACAGTCATGCCGCGAATGAATGCACTCGCTGCGCGAAGCAAGAACAGTCAGTTTGCATGGGGCAATGACGTTCGCGAAGACCGAGAGGTAACCCATGGGTAACCCACGGGAAGACGCAAACAGAAGCGAGCGCCTCCGAATTTAGTCCGAAAATTCGAACTTTTAGACTCCAAGTCTGAAATATCGGCCATGAAAATGTACACGTTTCTATGAGGTGCACGATGGTTCCTCAGCGAAGTCCGAAATATTGAGCTAGTCCGAATTATTGGAGTACGAAATATCGGTCTGCTACTGTACATCTGTGCGCAATGCAGGAGGTGTTCTGTCATTTTTATGCTGCAGAATGTAACAAGGCCAGGGTGGACCGAAGAAAATGAGCCTGCTTTATACACACCAATCAGATGGGCCTTTCATGAAAGTATTCATGAACAGATGGTGGTGCTATACAGTTCAGAATGAAAGGACTGCACACACTCTCGCAGAAATCAAAGCAACATAGTAAGCTGGAACCAAGACAGCAACTAGCTTAGTATGGCAAAGAACCAGAATAGGATTGAAAGTTTAAAAAAGTATGAAATAAATAAAGTGTTCACTTTAATTTACTAGGCAAGATGGCCCTCCCCAGCCCAGGTTTGAAGGAGGTGTCAACAAAAACAAAACCCACCCACACGTTTTCTGGAGAGATGGTGACCTCACTACTCAGTACTCATGCTTGGGTTGAACTCTTAATATTACTGTGCACAATGGCTCTGCGCAGACCTACAGAGCAGTGTACAAAGCGAGCAAGTACGATTCACATTCACGCAACTCAGCAGCACTCGCCCTTTCCTTCTGTCGACGCAGCGTTGCATGGGAAAGCACCACTGAACCAGTGAACCATCACATGTACTTTGATTTTTGAATAATTCTACAGGTTTCCCAAACACTGCTCTCTGTAAAAAAAATGACACAGCACAATATTAAATAACTGCATGCCCGTCTAACTTTTTGGCATTTAATTCTACATTTACAAATGGAAGAGGCTGCATTTGCTCCCACATGGGAATGTTCTGAGAAATGCGACCTTCAATTGTAAGCATTCTGCAGGTCAAAAGTGCTTTTCCAAGGATGGTGCCCATGCTCACATGCTTATAATATTTCCATAACTTTCAAACTAAAGATATTTTGGTTTGGTTTGGTTTATTGGGGTTTAACGTCCCAAAGCGACTCAGGCTATGAGGGACGCCGTTAGAGAAGGGCTCCGGAAATTTTGACCACCTGGGGTTCTTTAGCGTGCACTGACATCGCACAGCCCACGGGCCACTAGCATTTTGCCTCCGTCAAAATTCGGCCACCGCGGCCGGGATCGAACCCGCGTCTTTCGGGTCAGCAGCCGAGCGCCGTAACCACTGAGCCACCTCGGCGGGCAAAGATATTTTGGGGGCCAGACAATGCCTATGCTTCACTGCAGTTCTTCATGTTCTGGGGACTGCCGTGACAGGCAATGTTCTTGATGTTCCCAGTCCACAGCTCTGAGAAGAGGGCCTCCCAACACGACCTTCTTTTGGACAAGCTTTTATGGTCCGACAACTGGCCAGAACATGTTGAGAGTTACGACTGCACTGATGGGAGATCTTGCCTGACGAAGCTCTGATGAAGAAGCCACAATTAAAAAAAAAATCCTTGTCTATTTTTTATTTTTAGTTTCCTTCCTCTCACAAAATTTCTAGACCCTTCTGACAAACAGCTAACTATTGACATAGGCACAGATCGGCCATCGAGGAAATGCTGTTTGCCATTCAAAGGCCGCCAGCGAACGAAAAAGCAAAAAGTTTCTCTCATGACAAAGGCTGAAATCCTTAGGCCCGCCAGGGCCGTATGACAGTCTCTGGGCCCACATCAGGCATGCTTAGTTTTACAAGAGCTGCTTCTAGAACACTTCAGCACCGGAGCCAAGTTGTCCCATCCAGTCATATGACGAGACATGTCACGCAACCAGATAAGGTGACATCGCTCCAGTGTTCAATGTCCTAGAAACTCGACACCCCATGGCGTCACATTTGGTGGGAGATTTCTGCGAGCCTAGAATGCAAAGTCACATGACCACAGTCATGCCACTGCCTCTCGCAAATAACAACAGCGGCAGTGACAAACAGTCCTCGTTGAGTCATGTGTCTTCCCATCAAGGGTAACCAGTATTAAATACTGTTCCCTTCACGCCTGACACAGGAACAAAAAGCAAACAAAAAAAGCTGCCTAGAGAACAGAAAAGCAACACATCTTTTGAGTCATGGCACTGCAATGTTTCACTCTTTCCGTTCATACCGGATCGAGTCGGGGCTGAGCGTGGTGCCGGGAAGGAGTGAAGAGTTGCGTGGACGCCCCTTCTTGGTGCGAGGCATTTTCACTTAACACTGTCAGTGCTGGCTAAGTGCAGCAGGGGAGGATGAGTCAGCAGCGGAAGGTAGGCTACCTGCCAGAAAAAGTAAATTGCGGCAACACACTTTTTGAGACTGTGACTGAAATGTCGACCCCGTTTGAAAATGGCGATGGCATCCTGAGAAAAAAGAAAAGCTGCCATTTTAGCCAACACATTTTTTTTTATTACAAAAGAAGATCAATTTACAAAGGTATGATACACACAATGCTATTGGACCCAAAGCCAAAGGCATTAATCACCACAGGCACTGCTCATTATTTGGTGTCAAAACAAACATTTTCCTGCCTAAACGGTACATCCTGGCATCAAGAAAGAGGAATCTCTTAAACGCAAAACACCTACGTGCAAATTTTCGCAGGCAGGAACAAAATTTTGCAGGCAAATGCCACAATGCGGCTAAAATTGTAACATCGAAATGCCAAGATAGCCTCTAAAAGGAACAAAATAACGAGGTACGAAATAACCGAAATATGCCACTAAGTGCGGGTACAGTTGACCAAAATTCAGTTTCTTAGGGCAAAGAGCAACTTAGTAGGGTGGGGCTCACTATAACGAAGTAAATTCTTTCATAACATATATTTCAATGCAAAACTGGTATTGATCATTGTTCAAGCCCTATAATCAATCAGCAAAAAGGGAACAGCCACTCAAGGTATATGAAATCAGCTCCAGATTGATCTTAAAATTTCATTTTTGTTGTGAACCTACAATTGAAATGAATAGACTGTCACAGAAGGTTGCATCGACAGTGTCAATAGAAGCTTTACTTTCCCTCTGTAACATTCATATTTCTTCTGTGCACTGACCTGCTTGTTCTTTATGGCTTATGGTTTTTTTTTTTATCATCAGGCTATGAAGGACACTGTAGTGGAGGGCTCCGGATAATTCGACCATCTGGGGTTCTTTAATGCGCACTCATATCGCACAGCACTCAGGTTTTTAGCCTGTCGTCTCCACCAAAATGCGACCATTGCGGCCGGAATTGAACCTGCTTCTTTCAGGTCAGCAGATGAGCACTGTAACAAATTAACCACCGCAGGAGCTCACTTACGTGCTCTTTAATGTTTAAAAGCTGCTCAGTTCCTAACTGCAACTGTGTATTGTTCCTGTTGGTCCTGAGAAAAATATATTATCATCATCATCAGCCTGACTACACCCACTGCAGTACGAAGGCCTCTCCCATGTCTCTCCAATTAACCCTGTCCTTCACCAGTTGCGGCCACCGTGTGTCCACAAACTTCATAATCTCACCCGCCCACCTAACTTTCTGCCGCCCCCTGCTTCGCTTGCCTTCTCTTGGAATCCACTCCGTTACCCTTAAGGACCAACGGTTATCTTGCCTCCGCATTACATGCCCTGCCCAAGCCCACTTCTTCCTCTTGATTTCAACTAGGATATCATTAAAGCGCGTTTGTTCCCTCACACACTCTGCCTGCTTCCAGTTTCTTAACATCACACCTATCATTTTTCTTTCCATAGCTCGCTGCGTTGTCGTTAACTTAAGCTGAACCCTCTTTGTTAGCCTCCACGTTTCTACCTTACAGGTGAGTACCGGTAGCATACAGCTGTTGTAGACTTTTCTCATGAGGGATATTGTTAAGCTACCATTCATGATCTGAGAAACTGCCATATGCGCTCCACCCCATTCTTATTCTTCTAGTTATTTCCCATTCATGATCTGGATCAGCTGTCACTACCTGCCCTAAGTAGACATATTCCCTTACCACTTCCAGCACCTCGCTACCAACTGTGAATTGCTGCTCCTTTGCAAGACTGCTGAGCATTACTTTGGTTTTTTGCGCATTAATTTTTAGACCCACCGTTCTGCTCTGCTCCGGCTGCCTAATTCATTGATGATACTTTGCAGTTCATCTCCTGAGTGGCTTAGCAAGGCAATGTCCTCAGCGAATCGCAGATTACTCAGGTATTTTCCATTAACACTTATCCCCAACTATACTATACTGTTGCAAAAGCAACAACAACTCTGTGGCAGACACTCTTTAGTGCCAATGACAGACACCAGTGAAGACGATTTCGTCTGCATTGCTGTTGCTCTACAAGAGCTGCAAGTGGCAACTATCAACAATGCAACTGTTGCGGAGGCCATGATATTTGCATCTATATCGTGGCCAGACAAGAAATCTCTGCTGCAACATGTTGTGCCATACTACCTTCAATGCGTGGAGTTATCCCGCAGGACATGATGTACTGGGGAGATAGGATTACCATTCCTGAAAGTTTACGATGCCGCCTCATGGACATTGCAGAATCACATCCAAGAATCAGTCATACGAAGAGCAGATTGCGAGGGCTACACTGGTGGCCACAAATTGACGAGCACATCGAACAACTTGTACGGAATGCGTTGTGTCAGTCATGCAACAAGTCTGCTTGCCCGGTTCGAACTCCACTACAGCCTGTTGCCGCTTCGCAATCGCACTAGTGGGCTACCATACCAAGTGGCCAGAGGTGTCAGTTGTGAGCAGTGCAAACCCCACAACAGTCAAGGAATTCCTCCTTGTGCTATTTTCTCACAAGGGCTACCCTCAAGGGATTGTATCAGACTACGGTCCACAATGTACACCCGCTGGTTTGGTTTATTAGGGTTTAACATCCCAAAGCAACTCAGGCTATTAGAAACGCCGTAGTGAAGGGCTCCGGAAATTTCGGCCACCTAGGGTTCTTTATCGTGCACTGACATCGCAGAGTACACGGGCCTCTAGAATTCCGCCTCCATCGAAATTCGGCCGCCGCGGCCGGGATCGAACCCGCGTCTTTCGGGTCAGCAGCCGAACGCTGTAACCACTGAGCCACCGCGGCGGGTAATCTGCACCTGCTGACATGACATCTTTCCTTTAAGAGCAAGTGACACGCTATTGCTTCTATTCGATTTATCATCTGCAGGCCAGTGGACTTTTTGAGCGGTTTACAGGGACTTCAAGCCCTACGTTCGGCTGGCACTGTACGAGCGGCGTGATCTGCGGACCGCTGTTGTGGTCTGCCCGGGTGTCTATCGCTGTACACCCACGCAACGACAGGAGTTGCCCCAGCTACTTTGCTTCAGGGTCGTTTACCCCGCACAAGACTTCTTGGACTTAATGTCCATAGCCTGCTGATCAGTGCTTTGCGACCGATCCCACGACAGCCCTCGAGCTCCTGAGGCAGAGGCTAGAGAAAAAGCAGGCCAAGTACAAAGCTTATGCGGATCAGCGGCGGGGCGCTCAACATCGAGACTTTGCAATTGACACGTACTACGTGCGAGTGCGGAAGCTGTCCGTGCAAGGCAAAATTCCTCCTCAGTTTTCGGAGACAGGCGACTTCGATCATCTTCATATCCAAGGGCGTCCGCAGAATTTTTTGCAGGGGGGGGCCCCGTTGGTGCCCCGGGGGGGGGGGGGGGGGTATGTTCGTAGCAAAAAGGCGCTATTTGCGGAGTAAATTTATTTATTTATATATAAATAAAAATTAAACAAAATGCACACATGAAAGAAAAATTACAAACAGCAAATTAAAGCGCGGCTAGGAGAGGTACATTGGAGTTTATCAACGAAGAAAACTAAAATTAATAAATGCAAAAAGATGCTATATCACTTCGTGGAGAAGAGTGCTCAGTCTTCCTGCATACGGGTTCTCGACTCACCCGGATTGATGACCAGCACACAGCACAATATGTTCGCAAACACGCAACTACAGTCACTCAGTCAGTCTTCCTTGAACAGCAACTGTAGGCGCCTCGGATTTTTCTGGGCGAATTGCGTAATTACACGTGTGATAAATTCACTTCTGTGCTTCATTACACGCTCTCGGTGCACACTCATCATACACATTGATTGGAAAAACTGTTGAACGCGTACGTTGAAAACAAAAGATGACTATATATACAACGAAAACTTATTTACAAGATAAATGCACGCTCGCAGCTTCATACACCTCGCTCCATCTTGCTTGCGCATCCGCACAGTCGAGCAACCCCACACACACTGCTCGCCGCTCGTCGTTTTCTCGTCCGCTGTCTTGGTTGTTCTCAGCTTCGCTGACAACCGGCCACTAAAAACACCCAAGCACAAACACAGAGGCGCGCACACGTGCGAGGGCTTACTTGCCGCAGTATCCCCGAATGCGCACTTTGGGGGTGAAAGGAACGCCGCGCAACTTCCGAGGGGAAGGGACACTCGCCACTCCGGTCGGAAAATTTGTTTGTGTTTTTATGGGGTTCAGAGCCCCAAAACGACTCAGGCTATGAGGGATGGAGTAGTACAGAGTTCCGGGTAATGTCGACCACCTGGGTCTCTTTACCATGCACTGACACGCACAGTACATGGGCGCTGTTGTGATTTGAGGCCCAGCCAGAGGTGACAGGCGAGCCAGGCAGGCGCCATCGGGCTGCGTTGACCAAAGGCGCTGGTTTTCACAGAAGACGCAAAGAACGCTGGTGTGGGGGCGCCTCGGGAGACTGCGTCGCCGTGAACAAAAGCAGCTAATCCCCTTTGCCGGAGATTCTGAAAGCGGCGCTTCTACCGAACTGCGCTACACGTGGATCGGAGGAGACAGCGAGCGGCGGCGGCGCCAACTCATCGCCCGCTTGCCCCTGAGCAGCCCGACAAAGCGGGGGTGGACACGGCTGATTTGTCCTTCCCTCCTTAAGAATTCATCGGTGACCGGCGTAACGACATAGGCGAAAACAAGATGCCCCGTGCACTGTCTGCCTCCGTGTCGCTATCTCTCTAGAGATCAAAGAAACAGACACCCATCTCAAGGCGGCTCGAAACACATGCTCGCCGGTGCCGCTGTATGTCTGGAACAGGTCGCCCTTCAGTAGAGCTAACGATGGCGTGGTTTGAAAACGGCGGAACGACGCACGCCCGGACGCGGCATTTCGCAAATGTGACCATGCGGGGCTGCTTTTACCCTTTTGACTGAGCGCACCACCGCCCCTGGTGTGCGGCCATCACTGGCCGCATTTGTTTTTCCAGTCCCGGACTACTTGCTGGCAGGGGCCCTATTCTCGATATTCACATTCGCCTGTCGGCGCCATATTGCCTCTCTGATTGGCTGTCAGAAGTGTCAATCGCCGTCAATGGGCGTGTCAATCAGGGTCGGTTACGCGAGCACTTTTCGCGGTGACGTCGATTTGACGTGGCATTGAAAATGCATTTTCGTAGCGCTATTCTTGGTGCCCGGCTGGTACATATATGTGATTGTGAAGGGAAAAGAAGCTACAAGCGGTCCGTGCGAGAGCACTTGCGCTCGACTTGCCAATTCGGAGAAAATAGCTGCACACCGGAAATGGCAACTTCCTAAAATCTGATTGGTTGGAACAATATCACGTAAATCACGTGATAGGCACACATTTTGGAGTGATGTCAGAATGACGTTTCATTACGTTTACGTTGTGCCGCCATTGCAAAAAATGGCTGAAATTCGCCGCCATCATTTCGCCCGGCGAAAGGTACCCGAATCATGCAAATGAGTTAGTGAAATGCTGATTTATACGGCGTTAGGTAGCCGCATTTTAACGGGTATTTATTTCAAGACAAAACTAAGCTTACAAAAGTCTTGTTTTGATTGCACAATGTAATGATATCGCGTTGTAAGAGCTCATCTGAAATAAGCAACCCTCGAGAGCGTTAATAGTGAAGGCTTAAGCGTACAGCCGCATGGGGGCGCTAACTGCTCTCCCGTTGCAAACCCTTCGCTCGCGGTGAGAAATCATCCGTCCGTGCGGTTAGTGAAGCGCGAAAATTGCTCGAATGGCGGTGCCGGCGCTGCGATTTGCTGCTCCTTGCATTCATTCGTCGTTTGTTAAACCCTAGAAGTGGGAAAGGTGAGCGACTTTCGAGGTCACCGCGATGCTTTCGAGTTGTCTCTGACTAGAAAGCTCGTCTGTGCAATCATCTGACGAGGCATATATGTGGTGGCTATGCAAGGATGCATTGCGGCGAGAAGCAGTGCCGAACTGTCGAGCTCTGAGGGACGATCGCCAGCTGTGAAACGTCGCTGAACGGATGGGCTTTGCCTCGCGTGATGAGCGGATGACACGAGAGGTGTTCGCGCGGCCGAGCAACAAACTCCAGGAATGTGTCGGGCTTCTTGACGAGACATCCGTGTGTGTGTAGCATCATTCTCATTCCTTTCGCATGCATGCTGGAGATGACTTTAAAACAAGAATCCGAAATTTGTATTCGGCACTTCGCGTTGCTTTTTTCATACTGTGTTTCAGTTTTTGCACACAGCGCCAAGTTGAGAAAACAAAGCCTAGCATGCTAGTACGTTGATCGATTTCTTTGTGTTTGGTGTTGATGAATGTGAAAGGCAGCATCGGTGAAATCAGCTGAAAGGCGTCGTTTCCTTAAGTGTGAAAAAAAAAAAAATGCGTGACATTGTAAAAGAATACTATAACCTGTCTTAAGCATTATTAATGAAGCACACTAAAGTGATTTCGCTATTCAAGCTGAAATTTTCATAACAGTGTTACATCATCAGTTACGCAGCAGTCACGTGGAAATTACCGTAGGAGTGTGGAAAAAATTATTTCTCTAAGGGCACACGGAAAACAAATATACATGAGTCTTGTACATTTTATTTACAGGTGTGGTGTTCCTGCCGGTGAAGGTTCCAGCTCACAAGAATCTGTGCGGGATCCATCCATGACCCATTTATGTGCAGTCTCTCTCCATGTGCTGCCCGCATGGAAATCGTTAAACTGGTGAGCACGTGCTTAGTGTGTTGTGGCAGGCATGAAGGGATAGCATGTTTGCCTGCAGTAAGATTGCATGCGGCTAATGATATCTGTCTGCATTTATATATAGTTTATTGAGCAAGGAAGAACAGTGTAAATAGAACCACATGTAAATTAATCATGTCTGTACTTTTCAGGTGACAGTGGAGATAGGTGTGGGTGACACGCAGTGTTGTTCTCTGGCTTTGGATTTCTCTTAGTGACCGCAATGTCAAGGTAGCCTCATTTCAATTGGTGCAAAATGAAAAAGCATGCATATACTAAAAAACTCATGGTAGTCATAAACAGTTGAACTTGTGCCCTTCCTTGCAGTGCATTCTGTGGTGGTTTTCTTGAGTATAAAAAGTGTGTATTAATTATTTGTATCCATCAGTTTGGGAAATGTGTCATCAAGTACCTCTAGCTATATGGCAACACTTCGTTTTGATACTAATGATTGATTTTGCAGTCAGCGTATTTTACATTTGTGCGTAAAACTAGACAATAGTTGAACTTGAGGCTTCAACAATTTCTCATATTTGGAAACGCAATGTCTAGCTCGTTGGAAGATTTCAGTGCACAGCGTTGATTAATGTGCAGGTGATGGTTTGCATCTTATGCAGATGTGGTGGACTACTCTCACCGTGGGGTCTCGTGTGCTCGGGAGCCATGATGCCAGATTCATCTTTGCTCACCCCTCGGCTGGACTGGCTGCCTAGCTGGGTGGTGATACCGGGTTCCTGAACGATTACATGAGGTGTCTGCAAAGGTGTCATGGTCATGGTACGCCATGGTCAAGAGTTCTCTGCAAAGGTCAGCGGAGCTTGCACTGTGCAACACAACATATTCATCCACACTCAGCTGCAGGACCATGACACCACTGGCAGGTGGTGATAACAGAAGGAGCACCAACATCTACAGCAGGGAGGAGGACACAGCACCATTTGGATTCTACCTGACAGACAGGAAGTGCATGATCAGCAGCTGCTTTCGAGAATTGCACTCACTGCCGTGATTGTCATGTGTAGCTATGCCACAAGTAATCAGCATACATTTGCTCTGCTTCAAGTTTGATAGCATACTACCAGGAAGCTGATGAAGTCTTCATCATTTTGGTGCTGTTCTTTGAATAGGACCATATTGGTGATATCCATGACAGTAGAAATCATTTTTGTCTGGTGCTGCAGTTTTGTGTGAGTCAGGAAGTGTCCCAAGTGTTTTCAGCCTACCGTCTGCCAACTTGCTGAGTGCATGCTTCAACACATGCTTTGGTGATTGTGAAGAAGTGCCATCCCTTCGTGTGGTGCCTCCCTACGTGTTCTGCTTGTACACAACGCACATTTTATTTGGTGCTTAAGTTCAGTGAAGGACAGGAAAGCACCAAAATGTTTTCCTTCCAGCACCTGGGTGTTGACTGCACATGCTTTCACCAATGCATTGTTTGCTTTGGTGTTTGTTGAGAGCCAGCAGTCCACAACATGCTCAACATACAGCATGGTCGCTGTGTCTCTAGTCATTTACAACATCTGTTCTTCAGGGTGCAATATGTCTTGTGTGGCACTGTTTGTGTGATGAGATCACAACATGCTTTGCCTCATGGCATTTGGTTGCCTCTGTCTGCTTGCTTTTGACTGCTTCTTTCACATGCTGCACGTAGTTATACAGCAGTGAACTATTTTTCCTGAAGGAAAAGTCGTGTAATTGTTTCACGGTCAATTTCCCAGATGAAAATGCAAGGCCTGGCCAGCGTTCTGACACGTGTACCCATTCCCATCTTCTAGCTGAAATTTGTACCCCTGATGAAAACCTACAAATTGTACATTAATTCAGTTGAAGGTAACTGGAAGTATAAATTATGCAGCTGGACATAATTTGTGTTTCAGTAATAAAGCTCTAAGCGCTGGCATTTTGTCCTTCTTTTGTGTTGTTTTTCACTGCGCTGTTTTTCCAATTCGTAAAACATGTATCAACCAGCCCATATTTGCCCTCTTCTGGAACTCCAAATGGCATTTTGTAGCTGGAAGGGCATGATTCGGTTCAATAAGTTAGCTGGAAATGGATCATAATAGTAGTAGTAGTAGTAAACGCTATTGATTTTTCTGGGTTACACAGCCGGTCTTCCCAGGTTCGGGATCTTTTTCTCTTTCCAGGATTTGAGGTCCAAGATCTTTTTCTGTGCTGGGCTATCAACCTTGAATGCAACCTTGAATGGAAGGTCACTGCCCACCTGTCCTCCCAGTGAAACTGTGTTAGATCCCATTTTCATTGACTCATCCCCTTGCACTTTTCATTCATATAAGTTGGGGTTGTTGTTTGGTCATTTTAAGACAAATCCTAGACAACCTGTTTACCCTCTGCACCCTTAGTGTGACTGGACCGTATCAGTGTCCGTGCTGCCATTTTTCTGTTTAGCAAAGGTGGCTACTTCAGCTGGCTACTTAAGTTTCCAAACTAGGCAACACTAATGTGCATGTACACCACTGTCAAACGGTTATGAAAGATAAGTCTGTCCCAAAAAAATTCTTATCTTTGTAGACGAGACATATTCGTCAATGTGTATTGTTGCACTAGGTAATGATTCGCAGTTAGGCTGCATAATGAATTCTAGGATGCATGAAGTTCAGTGATGGAAATAAATTATTTTGCCAATAATGGCTTCCACAAACTTTTCACTCTGCATGTAAAAGACACCTCACTTTTTTTGAGCAAATTGCAACACCTAAGAGGCAATGCAACTTGTCTCGCTCCCCAAAAATGTAGGGGCACACTTAAGCTCAGCATTCATGGGTATCACACAACAGTGTTCATGGCTCCCTGCAGCGGTTTCTCTTCACACACACAGTCACTGTTCTTCATTCATGTTCACACATTTATCAGAGTTGCCTCAGCACAGGTTCCCAATTCTTGTCTTTGAACTCTTCCACACTGCAGTTCACCTACGTAATGTTATTGTAATTAGTTTCTCACTAATTGGCACATCTCTAGTTCACTGCAGTAATTACATTGCTAGGCTTCAAATTAAGCCAACAGCACCCACACATCACTCCCCCCCCCCTTTGTACCTCAGCAAAGTCAATGTGCCTACACGGTCTAGTTGGTAGCGTGCCTGGCTGGCGATCCAGGGGTCATGGGTTTCAAGGCAGAAAGAAATTTATTAATTTTCTGTACGTAAAATCTATTATTTTATAAAGTGAAGTAGTTTCAGACGTGTGCTGACGTTTGATTCAGATTACAAATCCTCTTTTCAGTGACTTTCACTGTGGACATCCACGCGTGAAGCTTGTCTTTTGACGCAATGCCGGCTGGATAACACTGGGTTTTCTGCTGAATGGCAGCCTCTCTCCTTGACAGTGGTGTGTGCAGGCTTTCCGTACCTTTCTTTTCTGGCTGCACATGGCACCCAATAACTTCTTAGCACTAATTGCGATGCCATCACATACCATACAGCACTAATAATATTACCTGGTGGTAGTCGGAAAAAAAAATTATTCTTATAGTGTGAAAAAAGAATAGCAGCCTGTTTCCACCTGACTTGGTTTGGTTTCATACTTCTGCTAGAACTTTCAGAGAAATTAGCCAGCAAAGCTGTACAAGACGGTAATTTTTCAGGGAGCTTAAATTTTATGCACAGGCACTTGCAATGACTCCAATTTCATCAACATTTTGCAACCTGTTCTATCATTATATTGGTGGTGAATAGCTTCTGTTCATTTATTTAACACTCTCCTCGTGGAAACTCTGAATCAGACTTGCTTACCATTTTTCAAGCTGCCTTAATCATGCTCAAAAAAACAATTTACCCTCCATGTGCACACACCACTAGGCATTTTAAGTGTTCTGTTTTTTTTTTTTTCATGCAGTGGAGTGTAATACATACATAGAGGGGAGAAATCTCCAACCTGTCACTTATGCTCGAGCACCAGAGCGGATTTTAAACGCTCATATCAGGCTTGCCCAAACAAACCGAAACCTCCTTTCCAAGGGGTGGAATCACAGGAGCGATGGGAGGCTTCTCTGCGCAGCTCTCAGGCAGAGCTTCAGCTTTGCATCATGGCCTGGGCCTTGAAGGTTGCTGCAGCCAAACAGTGCCTGGTCACCTAAAGTGGCCTGAGGGCCGTCGCCGACCTCTTCAACACCCCTTCACTAACCCTCACCTGATCCACTGAAGTGGGACTAATAAAGTTATTACCAACCAAGGGCTGTAATAGCCTTCCTGCCAACGCACTTCACCATGGTAATTTTGAACTGCTTCTTTGAACAAATAATCTCTGAGCTGTACACAAGCTTTGTTCTCAGTACAGGTAGGCCCTTTGTTATTGGAATGTGGTAATCTACTGTTGCAGAGCAACTTCGATTAGTCCTCAGTGTCCTTTCAGACATTTGCCGACATTTCAGCACCTACATCTGGTATGGTGCCCTTCACTGAACTGTAGATGTCATATTTTGAGTGTACATAGAGGGTTGTCTATTTTAGTTCACAGTAAAGGAAGGTACTTTGAGAGTGAACGCATTTCATTGAGCATTACTCTCCTGCAGTGCGCAATAGTGGCATCACAGGGTCTTTATTGCATCAGTGTATGGTGTAAATGTTGCCTAACGGCATTGTGATCCACCCCTCAAAGAAAACCAACAATGGCCCTGATATGTATGTGGTCAGGAGTGTGCACAGAGGGAAAGTCATGCACTTGCACATCAGGCTAGAAACATGACTGAGGCCTCTTGTAGATTGCTCGTGGCGTGCACAGGGCTTGCCAAAACCAATCCACATCATCCAATGTTATCATGCTGCATTAAGAGACCTTTTGCTAGAATACCACTGCTTGTCTGTGATGCTGCCTCCTTCAAATACTGTGGGTCATGTTAGCCTTGCATTTATTGCCCCCTTTGTGTGTTATCTTGCTGCTGTGCATGCTTGTGCTTTTCTTGTTGTGTTGCTGTTCTTCCTTCTTAACTCACCGTTGTTTTTATTATCCTTCAGCTCCTTGACCTGACCCAGAGCCATGTTCAGGCTTAATATGACATGCGCACTAGATAATACGCGTGTATGTGCATGATATGATAATAACTTGCATGCACGTTAAAGAACCCCAGGTGGTCGAAATTTCCGGAGCCCTTCACAACGGCGTCTCTCATAGCCTGAGTCGCTTTGGGACGTTAAACCCCAATAAACCAAACCGATAACTTGCATGAAGCAAATAAAGCAAGTGTCTTGCACACTGCATTACCTGTTTGTGATGTGGCATCACACTCCACCTTCATTATCCCCCTCTATATTCGTCCCGTTCCCCAATGTTGAGTAGCATATGTGAAGATATCTTTTTCCAGCCGACTTCACCTTTCTTGACATCACACATTGCCCTCTTACAAGGAATCTTGCTGCATTGAAAGGAGCTGCCTGGTGCTGCTGTGGATGCATTACTGTTGTCCTACAGCAAAGGAATTGTAGGGATGGGCATGACAAATTTTGTTTCACCTCTCACATTTTGGTGCGTACTTGCATCACACGAGTGGTGTACCTGCCTATATGCCCTTGGTAAGTGCTGTGTGCTCATTGTTAGACAGAATTAACGAGATTGAAAGCCTTTTCAAACATTGAAATCAAATAGCATTATTGAAAGCCTTTTTTTATTTGAATGAAATTATGTACCTGCTACTGTATGCCATGCATTCGTGAGGTGCTTTTATATAAAGTCCGTGAAGTCTGCTTGCAGGCAGGCTTAGTTAATGTTCACAAAGCAAAAGATGAGTGCCATGTCCTATTGAGATTAAGTGAAACGCCAACACTGTGAAATACATGCTTCTGTTGACAGTGGACTTTTAGCTTTGTCTGTTTTTCTTTAAGTACTGGAGGGAAACAATATCTCCCTATTTTGCTTTCGCATTTGACGCTTTTGATAAGAAGACGTACGCGCTCATAGCGTTGCACTTGACGCGATTCGCAGTCGCGTTTCGTGCGCGGCCGCTTGCAAACGTAACCAAGGGTAGTGTTAAGGTCTATGCACCTGAAGAAGTGACACGGTGAGGTAAAGCTTTCCAACGCCACTGACGCGTTGAGGTTACGATCGAGAGCCAGCCGTTTCTCCGCCAATCCCTCTCCCCGTGACGCTGATCGCATCTCACAAGTACGGAGACGCGACACGCTACGCGATGGCTTCGGGCAATAAGCGTTCGCTTCATGCAGCACAATTACCGCTAAACTCTTATTTCCGTGACGACCGGCCACAGGGTCTTTAGCGTCGCATTCAGCACCATCACTGTGCGGCGAGTACGCCGAGACCGCCGCCGCAACGCAATTCACCGTCCATCTCTACGGCGCTACTTTGCTAACTCCTCTTCGCGCCGCAACTCGGCGGTGTTTTTTGTACTTGGCGCCAAGTAGCAGACGACACCGTTTATTTTTTTGTCATACTTTTTTCTTTATTCTTCAATGTCGTCATTACATTCTGCTGTTACGCATTTTCGGACCGCCCCGATTCACACGTCACGGGTACGCCCCGCTCATGGCGGATTGGCGAATATCGAGAATCGGGCCCCAGGTCTCGGCTTCCGCTCGGACAGGAAAAGCGTCATGGTCACATGACCTACTTGCCATAGGCATGCCATAGGCTGCTTTCGAACTCGCCGCCAGAGCCGGGCTCCCCCTCGGTTACCGTACAAGGACGCTGTCATCTGCTAGCAGACGATGCAAGCCACGGCCACCACGACGCCGAAGCAACGCCGTGCGCTCGATCATGATACTGAGTCGATTTAAAGACTGTACTGTCAGCTTAGCCTAGGTGCATTACAGAACTCAGCTTCGGAGGTATGCTCGCCGCTACTGCTTGCGGCGAAGTTCGCACAAAGTAGCCCAACTCGTTGCGGATAGGCAGATAGACGAAAGCCTTCGCAAAAATGTTGACAACAAGCTCTATAGCTGCTCCAGTATACGAGTGGTTCACCTGCGATGCTTTCAGGTAAGCGTACAGACAGCATGTCGCAAAACAAGCGAACGAGAACCTCTTGACGACACGAGCAAACAATACGCGCTCGCAGTTTCGAACGCGCGTCCGTGTGCGGTGGATTTCAAGAAAATAAACGAAGATGCAAGAACAAAAAGTCTTGCGATGGCTCAGAGAGCAGCTATGGAGCTCATTTGAAGGTTTAACGCATGATATCGACCTCCAGGAACACGAAAAGTACTCAAAATGCACACGGAGTCTAACTCAATATGGCTGCCAGCGCGGCGCGCAGCTGTCGTCTGCTGCCTTCTCAGCAGCCCGCGGACTGCCATAGGCTAAAAACGAACGCGTTGCTATGGCGATGCAGGCAGGTGGGCGGAGCTTTCGGGCTGCCCGAGAAAAACAAATACCGGACTCGAGTCCGCAAGTAGTCCCGGACAGTCCGGGACTGAAAAACAAATGCGCCCAGTGATTTTCCAGGGGGGTGCAACCGCCCCCCCTTGCCCCCCCCTCCGGACGCCCATGTTCATATCTGCTGGGCGATGGGCGAGTCTGGCACGCTCCGAAATTCTCTCCCGTGCATCCGCACGTCGCCCAGCAGCAACTTCCGTCTTCTAATCGTCCTGCTTTACCGAACCTTTGTCGTCCACCGTCAGCGCGCAATTACCGCCCACTCCACATTCGGAGCATGCGGCTCAGAGTTTAAATGGTCGGCCGCCTTTCAGTTTCGATACCGTCAGCGATACAAGAGCCAGCTCGGAAACAGGCACACGAACCAACGCCCCGAAACAGCTCCGTTTGAGCGGCACCTTAACTAACGACAGCCCCAAGGCCTCGTCCTACAGCAGAACGGGCTCTTAGCAAATGCTTGCGTATCGAAGCACGAAAATAAAGAGGCACCTACCTCGAACTCGTTTCAAATTGACGGCCGGTCCAGCGGGATGTCACCTGCACTAACCAGTATCCGGCGACGCAGTGTCCAGGCCCGAGTCGCGCGCTGCCCGTTTTTGAACTAACGCGGAGTGCGCGGACACATTGGACTAAGGGCACAACAATGGAAAAAAAAATTCCTTCTGCGATGACTTGTGCAGTGGCGCTACAGTCGTGTAGCAAATTCTAATACCACTTTAGTTCAAACGTTACTTAATTTTAATTAAAATAAAATATTTTTAACACATGTTTTATTGAAAATAACACTCCGATTTTTAATTTTTAACAAAAATACTACTGGCACTAAGACCGTCTTGCCGCTGCTTACCTCTTCCACCCTACTGACACTCGTACGTCTAGGCTGATCTGTGCATGGCGTAACATTTTTCATCTGTCTAGGCGTGGAGGCGCTCGTAGCGTGGGTGATTGTCGTCTTTGCTAGCGCGTCGTGTGCCGGATCAATTTTGATTCATCATGCCGTTGGAAAATTTGGAAGAGGAGAGTCTGGAGAAGAATCCCAACCTCGAGTTGGCGCAGATGAAGTTTGTGTTGGCCCATCATGAGCCCAAGAACGACAAGATCAAGCAAGACCTCATGACGGCGATCACCGAGCACAGTAAGCACCTGAACTTGTTCGCGGTCGGTCAGCAGTACAGTTTCCTTTGCCGGCTGACCCGTGAAATGCCGTCGTGATAATAAAACGCGTGAACTATGTTTCTCGTGCGAGCGGTGTATCGAGCACTTTCTGCCGCTTGCGAATGGGTCTCGAGTTGTCTTGGGGAGAAGTCCTGTCAAAGTTCATTGAAAGACTTGCGGTATAGCATAGGTGGAGTGCAAAAGAACATAACATTCAAGGCATATGATTCGTCTGGACGTCACACGACACGTTAAAGATGCAGACCACCTCGAGAGCGGGCTCATAAGTGCTAGTTAGTATGATCCGTGCCTTGTACGCAGCCTTCAAAGCCGCGACTTATCGCAGTGACTCAGCTGGATAAGCATCTTCGATATTTTGCAGACTCCGATGCTTTCCGTTAAACTTCCGGGCGTTGCTGTTTGCTAATTATCTTTCGTTTAGTTGGCTATTTCATTTTACAAACATATGTGCACCGGTCAACATGCGTTGGCTCGTTAATCTCCACCGCCAATGTGTGCTACTCACCTCTGTAAACCTTAGGGCATTGGCTACCCCTCTGAATGCTACCTGTCGAAATAGAAATAGAGAACATTTTTTTTTCTTTCCGTACCTTTGTGCAGTGTCTTTTCACGTCTCCGTCTGGAGACGTCTGACTTTTCGGAGCAGCGCACTATAGTGCCTAGAATATACTGGCTAGTGTGACGACCGCCCGCGCTGCGCTATGGGAGAGAGTGGCGCCGTTTGCAATGAATGCCCACCGACGGCGACAGAGGGCGCTGCTTGTCGGGAGGGTGCTGCCGCAGCAGACGACGCGGCCAGCGCTCCTTTCTTGCTTCGGAAGGCAGCAGGCAAGCGGTTGGTCAACACGTGCGTACGTGATTTAACCCGCTTGTGCACGTCTTTTCTGTTCAGCGAGGTACAACGTTTGTTGTTCTGCGTAGGCCCTCGCACATGCGAGCCATTCCGTACTCCTAGCAGTTTCGTTCGGATTGCATCGGGGTTATGTGCGAGCGTTGTGTGCGATTGTGTATCCGTGCGTGTGTGTTCACGGTGTCGTTCACCGTGTCGTTTACACTGTTGTCAATTCATGGAGTGAGTCCCGGATTGTTGTTTTCCTTTGCCTGTCTATAAACGCCACAGAAAGATGTCGAAGCCAAAGCAGCAGGGCAAGGAAAAGACTTGCTTTGTGCCGCTGTGCAAAAGCGGTTACCGCTCGAACAAAGAGCGCGTTTCTATGTTTACTGCACCATCTACAGCTTGCAGAATGGGAGAAAAACACCAGAAGGAAAGACAGAAGATTAACGCCAACTGCTGTGGTTTGCGACAAACATTTTGAGAGCACATATCTTGTGTTTTTAAGTTTTTAACTGAAGCAGGTTTTCTCAACTAAATATAAATCATGACCTATAGCTTCACATGATGTCCCTCAGTCACTTCCTCATTCGTGAGGAAAAGGCTGAGGCTTTTATTTGATTGGTCGGGATCCTCGGCATCCTTGCCCAGCCAAGGATGGCCGCTGAGGCTACATGACCTTTTTAAAGCTTTTACCATTAGTCATTCCTAAATCTCGTTTTCCCCAATATTACAAGGTAGCTAATTTTTGGCCCTTTACACCACTGAGAGCTTCCACATTTTTATTAAATCTCACAGAAAACAGTTCCTATACCTTGTGTTTGGCGCATGATGGCCTTAGCTGCATATGTGCCATTAAACCCAACACAACACATTTTGAGAGCACCTGTAACGAGCGCACGTTCAGTGTCACCGTAAACGGAGTGAGCTCCACCGCGATAAACCGCGTTTGAAACCCGACGCCGTACCTACAATTTTTACGGATTATCCGAAACACCTTCCAGCGAAGAGAAAAAATAGAAATTTGTGCGAGCAAGAGCCTCTGCAGCAAATTTAAGCGCCAGAGGCGGGCCCCGTCGGAAGCCTCCGAGTTGTGTTTAGCTGTTGAGAGTGCCGAATCGGTGGACGCGGAAGGATCTGGTGCCGACAACGGAGCTCCTGTGATTGAAAAGTGCTCCACACATTTTGGTCGTGAAGCAGCCAGCAAACGCCGGTGGATCGCAAAATGATGGTGCACAGAGACCGTCATTTACCAAAAGTTGCTTAAACGGCAAAAGTTGCTTCAACAGCGCCGGTGCCAGTAAATGCTCCCAGTCACCATGCAATTCTGCCATTTCCCTGCGTTTGTTGTTCCTTGTAAATAAAAACGAGTGTTGCGCAACTTTTTTGCCTGCGTTGTTCACATACACAAAATATGAATAAAACTTTACTTGTCAGCAAACGTAGAATACACAGAGAGAACGCATAAATGCAAGCCAATATAACTGCAGCATTTCAAGTTGTTTTTGTATCAAAAAAGAGACCATTATGCAATCGTCGCTAGAATACAAATCCCGTGTTTCCTTTGTGAGCACGGATGTTTGAAGCTCAGTTGCGCGCCGAACTTCGTTCAAGCTTTCGCAAGATACAACCGTTAAATACTTTGCCTCTTGTCAAATACTCAAAACAAACCCTGAAACTTGTAGTCAGATGCATCCGTGACGGCTGAAAGCTTTGGTCTGTTACACCTTAGGCTTAGACAAACTTTATTATATCAGATAATCAGGACGGCGGCCTCGCCATCCCGTCCTTGTCAGACGGCCGAGATCCCTTGGGACCGGGCGGCTTCGAAGGCATACCTGATGGTCTCTTTTTGTTCTTGGAGGTCCTGGCTGCGTAGCAAAACCTCCCATGACTCCTTGCAATTCACTAAAGGTGTGGATTGAGCGCACGCCCACATCATATGGCTTAATGAAAGCAAAAAATTGAGCAGGCCCCTTGCAGCAGTTGCAGAGCGAGCGCGGTAGGAGCGCGCCCCGCACGCACCCACCCGCTCTGCAGCGCTCCTCGCGGCGGCCGCCGGCATTCATTGCTCCCGGTGCCACCCGAGAGGCCGCGGTCGACACACTAGCCAGTATATTCTAGGCACTATAAGCGCACTAACCGCGTTCAGTGCCCAACTGACCAATGGCTCGCGTACTTCGCAGGTCCACCGTCGAGGGCCGCCTTCGTCGCTGAGTGCGCTCTGCCGGGCCATGCCCCACTCGGACCGGCGGTCGCAGTCGCTGACGCCACAGATGGCGGCGTGCGCCGTTGCCCGCAAGGCCGGCTCCGGGGCCGCCGCGGAAGGAGGCGATGACAGCGCCACACCACGGAGTCCCGAATCCATCGCCGCGGGAGACGACGAGACCTGGGTGCGCGGCCTGAAGCTGCCGCGGGAGTTCACCCGCTCCCTGGTCGAGTCCGCGATGGACTATGAGCCGCGAGACGACGACGTCTTCGTCGTGTCCTACTCCAAGTGCGGCGCCGCGTTCGTCCAGCACATTGTGCACCTCATCTTCAACAAGGTGCGGATGAGGTCGCCGTCCACGCATGCTGTGTAACACTCGACGTTGTAAACACACAATGGCAGCCCTGATGGCGACGTGACTACTAAAAAAATGTCTGCTCTTGAAGCACAGTTCAAATTTTTGAGTGACATTCGAAGCGGCCATATTTGACTGCTTGCGATTATGCCAGCAAGGAGAAATCGGTCAGCAAACACAGAAAGCAAGGTAGTCGATGTTGATGCACTTTACACTAACAGCACTGAACACATTTTTCCTCCACCGACGAAGGCGAGAAGGAAAGAAAGGGAGATTACCGAGGCCGGTACCGTCCCATTCTTGCCTTCTCGTACTTGTTCCTAAAGGAAGGCTGTGTGTTCGGCGCTCTTACTGTAGTTTCGGGAAATTGTTCTGCAGGTCCTCCGCTGCCTGTTCTTTTTGTGTCTCCTTCGTTGATTTTTTTTCTCCTTTTATATTAATGCGTCGTCGAGAGTAAAACGTTAGCAGAAAATTTATACGCGAGCTCCTTGGCTCATTGGGATCGTGATGATCCGTAATAACGACAATCGTTCTTGGTGCTAAACCCATGGGTGACAAGGCCATCACGCAAGCATTCTGGTCATAGCGCTGGAATGTACGAAGCTCGCTCTCAATGGACAGGCAATGCGATTCGGTCTAAGATCGCCCGATCAGGATAATTTTAAGGCGAAAGCCTTTAATGCCTCATCGTTGTCGACAGAAGGTTGTCAGCAGAGGTGTCACGCTTTTCGGTTGGTCGAAATGGTATGACGTCAGAGTGCGCGGATTCGAAGTAATGAGGTCACCCACGGGCGCCTGACGCCCTCTTTTGGAGCACACGACAAGTAATAAAATAGTTGTCGTCCGCCCCGACAGGGGGCGCAAGGCGTCCGTGGGTGACGACATTGCATACCTCATTACTGCGAACAGAGCCATGGATACAACCGAACTCATTGAAGCAGAGAGAGAGCCGTGCTAAAGAAGCAGTCAAAGTGTGTGGTTGTAATGCGTAGTCAAGTAAAGCACTAGTACAGCACAAACAGTGTCGCAGTCAGCGCCAAACAGTGCGCCAGGAAAGTCTTTCGCCTTGCAGCACTTTAGAGAGCCAAAGTGCCCCCTGGATTTTTGTCCTTGGCTGCACATCGAGCATCTTTGCAGTTTGTGGACGACACTCGCGCTGTCCTGTCTTGCATTGTAGGCTGCCAAGCACAAAAATGCACTCCTAACTTTTGTGCGTTGTATGTGACTCAAGATGCATGCAAAAGTCCACGTGATATGGCATGCTTACCCAGTGGCAGATGCTGTGTAATGTCACAGCGTATATATTTTGACTTGCAAGCTTTCCTCTTTTGCATATTGATTTCTTCGTTGATTCTGATATGTATCCAAGCATTGCGGCAAATCCATGAGGGGTAGTAATGCAATCGGTCAGCTCACAAGGAGGAGTACATAAATGAACTGATTTCTAGATGTCAGCGGCTGGGACCAGGGTTATGGCAGCACGGTCGGCAAGGCCATTCCGATCTCGGGCATTATGCGTAAAGAAAACATTGTTGAAAGGAATTCCTCTGGACGCGAACGTCGTACACGGGACAGCTAGTGCAAGAAGACTGCGATGTACACCCGGCCAAATCTTTAACTGGCTTTGGTGTTGCATCGCTAAATGTACCTCGTAAAAGGTTCTTTTCGGCTACACCGCTGGCATATTCATGCTGTAATTTGACGCGTGAGATGCCATTTCATGGTTCCTTTTTGTTCATATAATGTTTGAGTGGAGTACTTGCGTGTTTAGATCAAAGTTATCAGAAATATTCATTGTCTGCCACTACGAAGAGCCGAGGCAAGCGGAATACGCAGCAATGGTTCTGGTGGAGCATTTGCGCTTACTATGGGTAAACGACTTGTCCGCCATGAAAGAAGTGGTAGTTTGCCCAGAGGAGGAGGCCATATGGACCAGAACCAATGCTGCGTATGCCGCTTGTTTCGGCTCTTGTTAGATGCGGCCGATGAATATTTCTGATAACTTTGATCTAAACACGCAAGTACTCCACTCAAACATTAAATAAACAAAAAGGAACCACGAAGTGCCATCACACGCTTTAAATTACAGCATGAATATGGCAGCGTTGTAGCCGAAAAGAACCTTATGCAACACGCGAGCCAGTTTAAGATTTGGCCGGGTGTACTGGCGCGATGTGCTGAATCACGGAAATAAATGAAAGAAAGAAGAGGAGGAGACACTTAAAGCTCCACCTGAAGGGCATAAAGCCATAGCGTAATGGGTTAACTGCCATATATGTAGAAGGTCATCCTCTACTTTACATTCATCGGTCTCTGAAAGTAATCATACCACTCCCGATGGAGTGGTGCCGCGGTTAAGCGATGCGCCACTGCCCTGCGATGACAGGTGCTGCCACTGGTGGACTTTATGTGGACCAGGTTCCTCTTCCCGAGCGACCAGTCTTGAACTGCCAATTGTCGCAGTGGGCAGTTTGCTTACTATCCTATGGGCAGTTCGTGATGACTCTGCAAGGTCACGTGACATGGGTGGCCCACCTGCCTCCTAGCTTACTCTCTGGGCACCACCTGCCAGAGTCATGCTCCTGATTTTTCGCTCACAACGACGACTACGCCGACGCCGGATTTTCTGGGTAACGGGGCCTTTAACGATGTGGCGTTAATAATTCATGTACGTGATCACAGAATTTTTCTTCTTCACGTAAGCACGTGAAGAACCACTGGAGTCGACTAAGTTTGTTTTCATGGTAGTTGTGGCGTACATGACTGTGTCTCATACGTCGTTTTCTGAGTAGAGATGTAAAACTTCAAGAAATTTTGAAAGTTCAGAAAAAAAAACGCTTTATTCCTGCTTTTTTTCTTCCGAAAAGTACAAAATTTTGGAAGTAGACGAGAACGTATTTCATTAAGCACATTTATTTTGTAACTCAGGAATAAGTTTGAGAACACGAGCCAATGCGCAACACACATAGCTCTAAGTCAAACATAACAGTGTGGCATGCAGCGATAGAAACAGGACAGACTTCTAACGCAGTTTGCTGACATTCGAGCTGATACTAAACAGACCTCGAAACAAACTTTGTTTATGGAGCAATGTCTCTCTTATGCTTTCTCTGTCCTCTCCACATTGCTGGCGCGCCGGATGCTAGATGCAGGCCCGGAATAGAAAGGGCAATGCACTGCAACTTCTTTTTTTGTTTACCTTGATACGAACGTGAGCAGGCTCTTCTATCGCCGCGTGTAAGGAAAGAGATGAAAGTGACAAGAATCATGAAGGATGTGGAGCTGAACTTAACGTAGAGGAAGTGGTGGAAAATCAGATGGAACGGTGAGCCCAAGAAAGTTCGCACGTATAGAATGGGCACATTGTGCGCTGACGCATGCAGCGGTTGCCCACGGGCTTTCGAAGATCTCATTGCGAACCAGCACGTTAAATTTGGGCAATTAAGACAATAGCCGCTCTGCAGGATCGTTCATGCAGCAATCTACTGCTGCCTGGAAGCATTCAGTGGGGCTCTAGTAAGGAGCCATTCGCTCTGCCGTTGAACATAACCATCAAACATACCGGATGGCAACGATGGTGTGCAGTCTGTCATCCGGATCTTCATTGGTACATTTGATAATGCGAAAGCATGTGATTTCTCATCGACATGAAAACCCCGCGTTTCCCAAAAAATGGCGGCGTTACAAAACAGCGGTTGGTCGAAACGATTTGACATAATCAAAGTTTGGAAAATACGGACTGTTAACCGGTAACAGTCAGTATTAGTGCTTACAACTTCACCAACTACAGATAAATAGCACAGAATTAGAATGTACTTAAAATAAAAATGAGATATAATTAAATGAAACTGGAATAGAATTGCATCAGAGTTGCAGTGTTTTCGCATTACTCGCACGTAAGTTCCTTAAGGGCTCCGGTAATTTTTGCCACGTTTTCTTTTCCTTTTTTTTGATACTTAGTGAGCATCCCTCCATCATCCTCTTGATTAATTTTTTTACTTTTCCTTCATTTCTTTTCCCGTCCTTGCTTATGAAATCAAGACTATCGGTAGTGATGCTCTTCTCGTGTTCGTATATGCTACTTTCAAGGGGCGCAACAAGGAACAAAGATTTCCTCGCGTTGCATTTAACCCTGTTGCGCCGATGTTTAGTTGCGGCATGACGCAGTCATTCCGGTCATTCACGCCCGCGACCACATCGGGTTCTGCAGGGTCATCCGACGGGCGACTATGTCAAGTGGTCCAAGGCAACTCCGCACCTGGAGTTGGTGGGCGCCGAAGCCGTGCGCCGCATGCCGCGACCCAACGCCATCAAGTCACACCTGCCTGTCCAGCTGATGCCCTGGTCCGAGCGAGCAAAGTACATCTACGTAGCGCGAAACCCGAAGGACTGCTTCGTCTCCATCTTCCTTAACCGGCAGCTCTTCCTCAAACAGAAGTCCATGGACGCCGCGTTCCAGGTACGGGCCGACGCACATTGCCACGTCGCTTTCATCCAACACGCTCCCAAACACGTTTCCAGACATTTTAGCCTAGTGCAAAGCAGTGACAGTTACGAACAGCTGCGCTACAATGCAGAGATGTCTGTGCACAAAGCATTTATCTGCTCTTGGATGGCCTTGTCTACCCACATCCAGGAGATTGGATTTGTTCCCTAACTTTAGAGCTTTACTACATTCTCATTTGTTGCACTTTCACCCGAATTCAGCGAATGCATCATTTTATTCTTTTTATTTTTTGTACTGAGTTACCAATACAGTTTTATACCGGCAAAAGCCCGCTGTCTGTGTTTCCATGTAAAGCCTTCACCTCCCGGGCGCCCTTCCGGTTCGGAAGGTGGAGCGGTGCACATCGGTAAAAATGCATCGCCCACTTGTTCCACCTACCACTTGTCCACTTAAATCTACCTCCAGAAGGCCACTAACCAACCTCCACCCTCAAAAAGCCTTCACCCAACAAAATCCCATGGTGAAAGCAAACTCAAAAACGCGATTGGAAGGCGATCAATGCAAAAGAGAAATGTAGCTGTAACCAATTCTACTAACACAGATTTGTCACAATGCGCATCTTACGATCGCCTGTACATTTCTTATTTTACTATATTCTGCACCCTTCTTCTTCCTCACGCCTTTCTCTCCCAAATCTCCAACACAGAGTACTCAACGCAAACTATATCCTCTTTCACTGAAGAGCTTCTCTCATTCCCTTTCCTCTCGAGTAGCCTCGTCAGTTGCCTTCTTGTTCTGCGCGTTCTTTTCGCGGCTTTTTCTTCCGCCAGCCGCCCCGCTTCGGGGCGAGGAGCATCTTCGCATGAAGTGGAAAGGGCCTAGTTGTCGCACAAAGTTGTACTGTGAGCAAGCTTTCTGGACGGGAAGAGTATATGTTTGTAGTACCACCGCGGCACGACACCTGTATGAAGAAAAATTCCTTAATACTCGCGTTAGTTCTGTTCCCTCGTATGAACCAATGGCGCAGTTGTGAGTTTCAGAAGTTCGGAGTAGCATGAAAGTTGCGAGTCAGTGTGAATCTGTGTGTAACGACTGCAGCGCACATTGCCCTGCCGCTAGAGTAGTCAACTTTGTGACTGGCGGGAAGTTGAAACAGCCACAAAACTGGCAGCGTATTTTTTGGCTGAGACAGCCTGAAGGCGGCTTGCACGTATGAGGGATGTAGCTCTTGGCAGACATGCTAGTAAACCTGGTGATGTGCGCGTGAGGCAACCAGACAGAGTAGCCGAGTTTGTAATGGATAACGCGAGTCTTTGCTGTATTAAAGGGCAACTGCAGCACTTTTTTGAGAATTTCGTGGTATTCAAGGATTCAAATCTATATCTGCTGTAGGTAAAGCATGTCAAATGTTTTTGAACTAGCATTTAAAATAGTGACTTAATCGACGACTGAATGTTGCGCTTCTCCTCAATGCACCAGAGAAAAGCAGGGAAATTCAGCATGACGTCACGGAAGGTTGATTTCAAATTACCGCTGTCGGTAGCCACACCCTGCCCTGACTCGTTAGACGCTGGCAAACAACTCTCGGCAGGGTTTGCCTTCGGTGGCGTTGTTTTTTTTTTCTTCAAAGCAGGCGTTTGCGCGTTGAAATATGCCGATACCTTCGATGACGTCATCATGCACCCCCCACTTGGTGTTGTGCACTGAGTTGAAGCTTGAAGGGCGTCCTGATTTTAATCGGTGATTACTTCACTATTTCAAGTGCCCGCCCAGAAAGACCTCGCATGCTTTACCTGTAAGTTTCACTCATTCGACCCTCTTAAGCTCGTTGATTTCAAAAACCTATGCAGTTTCCCTTTAAGCTCGCTGTCTTCTCATTCGTCTCCTTCTCACCCAGTGTCCTCCCCTCATCTCCCCCTCCTCCTAATCCACGACGCAGGAATTCGTGAGCGGCGACATGATCTGGGGCGACTACTTCGACCACGTGTGCGGCTGGTACGCGCGCCGGGACGAGCCCAACGTGCTCTTCCTCCTCTACGAGGACATCAAGCGGGCGCCGCACGAGGTGATCGAAAAGCTGGCCCAGTTCCTGGGCGACGAGTGGCTCGAGTCCGTGGCGCTGGACGAGAGTGCCCTCGACATGATCGTCCACCACAGCTCGTACGACTTCATGAAGGAGCACGCCACGCGCACCGTGCGACGCTTCCAGGAAGAGGACGACGACGACGTGGTTGTGGAGGCGCCCGCCATGCGCACGCGGACATTCGCGCGCCGCGGGACGGTGGGCGACTGGCGTTCCACGCTCAACGCAACCCAGGAACGCCAACTGGAGCGCCTCCTCAGGGACCGCTCCAAGGACACGGGCCTCTGGAAGCTCTGGCTCGACCTGGACGAAGAAGACGACAGCGACTTCTGATGGTCCCGCTGGACAGGCCATCCTGGGAAAGGCCATCGTCTGGAGAGTTGAGGCGACGCGACTATCCTTGAGGACACCTGCAAGGGCCGTGCACATATCCCTCTCGGAAGAACCGTGTAGTAGTTGCACTGAGCGCCCTCAAAAGTGTCGGTCGTGTTTTTCCGCAGTCTGGACAGATAGCGCTTCCAGCATTCTTGTATTCGAGCGCTTCTCATTCGCGTAGGATTCTCGTCTCGATCAACATCTCAGTCCTTGTCTGAAAGAAGCTGGATAGCGGCACCAAATATTCTCGCGTCTGACTTCGTAGTAATCCTAGATGTTGCCGCTGTCAAGCTGAGTAAGGGTCTACCCTTCGTACCCCTTCATACAAGATCGTGAGAGCTTATGCCCTCGCTCTGGTTCTGAGCATCAAGTATGCAGTCTGTGAAACAAGAATTTGAAGCTCTCTTAGCCCTTACTCCGTGTCATGTTCTTACGAGTGAGTGCATCATGCACTGCCCGTACCCGGTCTGAGAGTAAGAAAGCAAATGTGTTAGAGTGTCACTGACTTTAGCCAGTGCTTCCCCCATGTGAAGACGTGCCAACACGTGCCGGCTGGCAGGCTGGCATCTCGTAGCGGGACTGTTCACTACGGTGCAACGTGAAGCTCAGTGCGGGGCTTCGAACTGTACAGTCGAGTGAAGCAGAACTATAGTATGCGCGCCCTAGTTTGAAGTGCCATTTCGAATAAAACACAAGAAATGAAAAGAACAAACATGTCATTCCTGACAGCGACTCGCTGTGACCAATTATTAGCGCTGTGTTCCTCCTCATCACCCACGCCATGTTCCGAGCTGTCATTTCAAACTACAAAATTATTGAGTTACTCGCAACTCTGCAAAATACTTGCTTTGTGTGGACAACCAGGCGTACCGTATATGTAGAAGGCTCTTGCAGCTACTGGTGCTTTTTCAATTATTGCGTCGCTAGATGACGACACTGAACCGAGCAATTTGTTGACAGTACAAAGCACCTAGGTAACATTATAGCGGTTTTAGCGAGAACATTGTCGATCGCCGACAGTGCAGTATAGGTTACGGTCAATGAGTCGACTCATGCAAACTTGTCGCCTGTCTTTTAACGCCGGCCGTTTCCTTATGACACTATCCGTCGCACTGGCTTGTATACGGACCTTAGACATACAATCCGCGCCAAAAGTAAAAAGAGTAAGAGCTTCGGTTTCAAGTAGTGCAGCGGGCATCATGTAGCATTCGTGCAAGTTTCAGAGGGGAAAGGGCAAGAGTTCTCGCCTTTAATACATTTTGACCGCTGGCGATACATAACGAGGCACACAGCGCGGCTCAGTATGAAAACCTTTGGGTTCTTTGCTTTTGACAAAGGGTGTAAATATATACTTTGGGAGCCGCCTATGCAGTCCATTCCACCTCCGCGCAATTACACTAGTGTACTGCCTCCGGCATCAGCACAGATGGCTCGCCATAGGCCACAGCAAAGTAGCGCTGCAGAACGTCCATATGCACGACCAGTATTCACGTTGGCGAGGTAAGAGTTTTACAGCGGTCTTGCTCGTGCACCCCGTGCGACAACTAGTCCGCTTGCTGTAGCCTGAAAGGCTGAAGAAGGGGTCCTGCTACCCGACCGTCATTCGTGAGAATTCGCCACGTCGAGACAGATGCCCAGCTTATACTTTACAAGGTTCACACGGTTGAAAGTTGAAAGTTTATTTCAGGCAGACGTGATACAAATGTATACAGGTCTGTCTAAGAGGCTGACAAAAAGGCACGGATGCCTGACGAATGTCAGCCTCTCAATACACACAGCACCTCAGCATACGGTGAAGGAAAAAAAGGAAAATGTGGACATGAAAACGGTTGCAGGCACTGAATTATAGGTGAAAAAAACAAAAAAAACGAAAAAGAAACAAAAAAAAACATGCAGTGATACAAAATGTGATGCAAAGGTACGAAAATGGCACTCAAAAAAGCAAGAAATGTACGAAGTCAAGTCCTTTCTACTATGACATTAAGTAGGCATTCAACTTCACGCAAAGGTGCACGGACTAGGCGACACGAAGGTCCGGGTATATCCTCAACGGTGGTGTTCTGCTGTTCCTAAAGCTGGCAAAGTATCATGGCAACTGTTTGTGCGAGTTGGTTTCCCGTGACAGAGCTTGTAGGGCTTGAAACACAAGGACAGAATCAAGTGGGTAACGCTTATGCGATATGCTGATAACGCATGTGGTGTCCACTTCGTTCCGTCCTTGCACTTCAAGTGCTACAAGTTTCGGCACGGCTAAGTATTACCGCTCACTGGATGTCACAGCGGCCGTGTTTCGCTATGCGCGGAGCGCATCACCGGCATCACACAAATTTGCGTCTTCTCATCTGGACAACGTTGGTCCAAGGCGCCAGCCCGCAAAAAAAACAAAACAAAAAACTGGTGAGTTTCGTCCAGTTTGAAGAAAAGGAACCGCGATGTAAGGGATCGTTAGTGTACGCGGGGCCATCGGAACGCGGCTGGGAGTGCTCAAAGCGAAGCGTCTCCTTTCTTGGAACGCGGCCGCTCACGAACGCGCCGGGAACTACGGGTGTCCCCCGCCCCGCGGTACCGTTTCGCGCACCTGCTGGCGCGAAAGTGTATTTGTCTTTGTTTTTCACTTTTATTGTGCAATGGAAAGGGCGTTTTGCCCTACGGAAGCTGGAGGGCTGGCCATGCTCTCGGTAAACCAATCATGTGAGGAGTGTAACATGATTGGTTGCTACGAAATGTGGGTCGGGCCTTTAGGTCTTTAAAACCGGAGCCGGAAGCGGGGTTCTGGGCTAAGGTCAGGTGCTATGCATCTTCGGCTATGCCGAGTAGGGGCCTCCCCTAGTGTTAGCCAGATTCACTTTTTTGTTGTTTGTCCTTTTTGCCCTTTAATTTGTCTCGAGTGCCTAAACTTGTATATGCAATGTAAATAGCTGTACATAAACTGTACATAGGTTTTCCCTTTTTCCCTGCATCTCTAGTCATCGAGAGACCGTCTCTGACGGGGCACCCCTGGTGCGAAGATCAAGCTTCAGTCTTGCGAGTTAAACCACCCGTCTCTGGCGGGGCACCTCTGGTGCAAGGAGAGTAGAAGAACCTGATCTTTACTGGCGCAGTCGACAGGATCCTGCGGCCATCGGAAGACGGCGCAGGAAGAAGATTGAACGCAGGGAGAAAGGCGACGGTCAGGCAACAGCAGCGGTCGAGAAAGGACCTGCGGAGAGACGGCGGCAAGGACGCAAGGACCACGGCAGTAGTCCAGCGACGCGGGACTGCGTCCGGTCAAGGAAGCAGGAAGCAGCGCGTCGAGAACTCGACGGTCACCGGCGGGTCGCAGCAAGTGACGACAGCGGGCACAGGACCAGCGGCGTGCGACAGCTCATCGCAGCGTGCGGTAAAAGTGGCGGTGGACTCCGACGCCAGGAAGCTGGCAATGGGGATCGACGCATCGAAACCGTGAGTTTCCTTAGTCGCATTGCTCACGTCCCTGTGCGTCTGTTCGAGCCGGTAGGACAGTTGAGGGGTACATACGGCGGTATGGAGGGTTATCCTTGCCGGCCCTCACTCGATGTGAGGTATCGAGTGGAATTGGCGAAGGCGCGCTTAGATTATTATCAGGCTGAGCTTGCAAAAGTGAATGGAGGAAAGGCGCCGCTATGCGAGGAAAAACCTCCGGATTTGCAGGCGTTAGAAGCAAGGCGCCAGCAGCTAGAGCTCGAGCTGGCTGAGCTCAAAGAGTCTCGGAGAGCTAGTCAACTAGCCAGGGGGAACTGCTCCGAGTCCCGAGCAGAGAGGCCGCCTGTGCTGGAAGACAAAGGATTATGCCTGTCAAGTAAAGGTCAAGAAAACAGCCAGGCAGAAGTAAGAAGTGCGCAAGATTTCTGCGAAGCTGGAATCGCAGTTGAAGAAAGTATAGTGACGAAACGCAGCGTCGCGGTATTAGAGGTGGTGAACGCGCACTCCGAGGATCCGGCCGCCCAGGTTAGCTCTACCCCAAATGACACCAGGGACGCGGACGCGAGTTCAGGATTGTTGGAAATCACTCTAATTCCAAAAACGCGGTCTCAAGCGGGCTGCGAAAAAGAGCATTTCGTTCAGCAGGGGGCGGTCGGTAAGGACAGACGTCAGATCGAAGAGCGAGTGAAAGGAGGAAGTCTGGCGTTGCTGCAACCGCACACTGTGTCGGGCATAGGGTATGAAGTGCCCCATAGCGTTGGTGGTGGCAGGAGCATCCCATCCGAGGCAGAGAGCGGAGGTAGGCCTGTTGGGCCGATCAGACCGAGCGCCGCGCGGCTGTCAAACGCACCCAACGGGTGCCCGATCAGTTCATTCGAGGACGGGGAGATGCACGGCGACTTGCCACGGGGCAAATTGGGGTCGGGCGACTGCGAGGGAGCTCATGCAGCCTCAGACTATGCCACAGGGCCAGCGGGCGCTAATCAAGCATGGAGCGGCGGTTTCAAAGTTTGCTCGTGCAGTAAAGGTGCAGATGGCCCCGGGCGAGGTGGAGTGGCAGGAGGCAGGTGCGTGGCTTTCACCTTGAAAGTCGGCGCGTGGAACAGTTCGTTCCGTACTGCAGTACGCCAGATCAAGTGTAGTAAAACCGGCCTCACTGGTACGGTTAGACTGAGAAGGGGATATGCCCCTTGCGCAGGGCGCGGCCCGTGCTGGCGCGCCGGAGAGAGCGTGCCCTCGGGGGCGTCGTGTGGTCAGGGATTTGGACCCATCGAGGGCCGGGATGTGTTTGATCCTGGAGGGCACCAGCTGTTGAGTTCTTGCCCCGCTGTGGCACCAGCCTAATGAGCCGAGTGGCAGTTAGGCGTTAATTGTGTTGAGACGCGTAGTGGTTCGAACGCACACAAGGACGCTCGGTGCGACTAAGGAGGCTCACGTGGCCACTTACGGACGTCGTGCGAGTGCTACTGAACGCTCAAGTTGCGAGTGTCTGTGTGTGTGTGTGTGTGTGCTCGTTCGCTAGCAGGACGAGGGTGTCTACTTGGAGGTGGTGAACTGGGTGCAACCCACGAATTTGGACGCCGTGTTACGGCGCACGGTAGGCATGCCACCGTGTGTATTTGTGGAATTTGCTTATGTTGTGTGTGCATTTTGCATTTTGCTTTTGGTTTTGTTGGTGCCAGCGCTGGTGTAGCTGCGGTACGTCACCCACAGGGTGGTTTTGTGACCCGGACCGATCCCTTCTTGTTATAATTCTAAAAGTGGCATTTGAGCCCTTTGTAGAATCTTGGGAAGGGCGTGTAAGGGATCGGTAGTGTACGCGGGGTCATCGGAACGCGGCTGGGGGCGCTCAAAGCGAAGCGTCTCTAGAGTCACTGGAAAAAATTTCAGAGTACCGCATTTCTTTTCCCCGTGCCGCCGACGCGGTCATTGGCCCAACCGTACCACGTGGTCTTGGGGTGCCATATACCTTCCAAGCGCCGGTCGGGCCGGCTGAGAAGAGCGCAGGCTCCCGACATTTCTCGTGTTGCTACTGTCGCTCTCGTGTTTGATACTGAAGAAATCATGCCTGGCTGCTGCGCCTTCGGATGCAGCAACCGAACCGAGTCCGGAAAGACTTTTTTTCTCGATTCCGACCGGGAAAAATGACCGAGAGCGTCGTTCTGCGTAGTTGCACAGAATCGGCCGGGAGAACTTCAAGCTTTCAAAAAACACACGCTTGTGCGAGCTAAGTGCACCTTGCTTGTGTTTTTTGGTGCTGTTTTAGAAGGTATGTAAGCGCAGTGCACCCGTTAGCGATAGGATGCTAAGAAAATAGGTGTTCACAGCAAGACCGTCGCGCATGTCGCGCAGGGATCGTTCGCGGCTTGCCCGCTTGACGCGGGTACACGTTACGCGTTTGTTACTCAACACACGCGGCTCTTCCGACTATTCCGTGCTTGTGGCACGCGAAGGCACATTTGTCGCGCGAGAATTCCGCGTCCTAACATTGCACCAAGCACTCGCCCGATCTTTCCGCGCCTCGAGTCATTCGACCTATGGCACTTGTTTTTCGCGGACCGTGATGATCGCAGTCAATAATAGCATAGTCGGGCATGTCTTACGTTCACGCAACGGCCGCTTTCTGTTCAGTTGTGTTGGGACTGGTAGAAAAATAGAAATGGGTCAAATGTTGACAATCCTTGAAGCTGCGTGTTTGCGGCGACATGCGTGCTTACATCTCAAATGAGCTATTTTAAGTGTCACTGCGTAAACTTAGAAACCTTTAAAACGTATTCTTTTTCTTAGCCTCTTTATCTGGGTGTTTCAGCTTATTATTAAAGCTGTATTCCATGTTTTTCTTGTTCCACATATTTGAAACAGGGCTTCACTCGAAAAAGCCCTGGGAGCCTCTTTGGGCAGCCCAGCATTCGAGCGCAAAAGTGGTCCTACAAATGTTTGTTGTACAAACATTTGCAGGACCACTTTTGCGCTGAAGACTTCGAGAAGCCTAGAGTGGATGGGAAGAAGGAGCTAAGGTCAAGTAGTTTCGTCCTGCTTGAACGAGACGGCGCGGTCCCATGGCGGTCCACGATGCTCACTGCCCAAAAGCACGAGCTTGTCTCTTTGCTGCTCGGAGCGGCGAAATGTTTCCTTCGTAGCTTGCTCCGCGGAAGGGTAAAAAGAGGCGTGCACAAGCTCCCGATAGCAGCGCTAAGATGCTGCTCACAATCATAGTACAGTTCCTGCAGTAAACGCAACCGCGGAGTAAAACAACCGCCGGCTGCATTACTTCGCACAAAATAGCAATATTTTTTTTCTCTTCTGAGTAACCATTGTCTCCGAGCACGAAGTATTTGCGCTTCAGTGAACACTCAACCCGATATGTCACCGAATATCAAGCTCTTTCAACACGGCGACCTTCCTGCGACGCAGTCGGCTTGGAAGGTAAATGGCAGTGGCCGCTCAGTGTTGCCAGTCAAATTCCGACCTTTGCGGACTCTGAAATTTTTTCCAGTGACTCTAAGCGTCTCCTATTTGGAACGCGGCCGCTCGCGAACGCGCCAAGAAGTACGGGTGTCCACCCCGCCCCGCGGTACCGATTCGCGCACGTGCTGGCACGAATGTGTATTTGTGTTTGTTTTTATGTTTATGTAGTGGTAGAGAGGGTGGTTTACCTTGTTGAAGCCGGAGGGCTGGCCATGCCCTTGAAGAACCAATCATATGTTAAGAGCACAACATGATTGGAAGCTACGAGATGTGGGCCGGGCCTTTAGGGCTTTAAAGGGACACTGAGGAGAGCACTATTAATATTTTTTTTATAGTAAAATCCGATAGTTCGGCATGTCATAGCTTTGTTGCCACTTGGCCGGCAGCGAAAGATGCATTTATTTCTAAGAAATTTGGATTCGAAGTTGAAAATGTTTTTCCCGCCGCTCTGATTCAAACTTAGGATTCGTCTATGACGACAGAGGACTAAGAGACGTGATACATGACGTGCACATGACGTAACGCAGACTCCGTGATTTCTGGCTGCCAGCAGTGCGGCCTAGCAGCAGCCGAAAAGAAAGCTACCGCCGGCCGCACGTTGAAGGCATCTATCGGCTATTGCGGCCGTCGCTACAGTCGCTTCGATTACGTTTGCACTGGCGTTTTGCCAGCGTTACGATGGATCTCGTTCTCGAAGTCGTCAACGAAGTTCTCGCATATAGACACCTTTAGCATACCGTGTACCTTGTTACCGCTAGCGGAATACCGGGAGCCCGCCTACCGCCGGAAAACAGGCGCTGATTTGTCCCGATGCTTCAGGAGCGCGCGTAGCAGCCGGGCACGTGGCGCCATCTGGCGACGTCAAGGAGATTTGCGCATGCATTGGCTGCGCCTCAGTGATGCATTGTTTCTCGGTTCCTGGTGTTGTTAGAACCATTCGTTCTAGCAACACTGTTTTGTTCTATGATCTCATCACGCTTGTACTTGCGAGTTTGGCCTGTGGCGGCGATACCTGTATTTTGGTTCTTGCTCTTTTCTACGTTACAAGAGCTTTGTTGTCAGTATGAGTGGCGTTTTTGTAATCAGGAGCTGGTATTCTGTCGATACAAGCCAACTTCAATTTCTCCTCAGTGTCCCTTTAAAACCGGGCCCCGGAGCTGGCAGCGAGGTTCTGCGCTCAGGTGAGATGCTACGCATCTTCGGCTACGCCGAGTAGGGGCCTCCCCTAGTATTAGCCAGATCCACCCTTTTGTTGTTTGTCCTTTTTGCTGCTTATTATGTCTCTAGTGTGCCTAATCTTGTATATACTGTAAATATTTGTATATAAATCTTCAGTTATTCCCTTTTTTATCCCTGCGTGGCACCTCATCACGAGACCGTCTCTGACGGGGCACCCCTGGTGCAGAGATCAAGCTTCAGTCTTCAAGTTAGATAAACCGTCTCTGGCGGGGCACCTCTGGTGCAAAGAAGGAAGAAGAAGAACCTGTGAAACTTTACTGGCGCAGTCGACGAGGATCCTGCGGCCATCGGAAGACGGCGCAGGAAGAAGACTGAAGGCAGGGAGAAAGGCGACGAGAAGGCACAAGGTCAGTGTTCGAGAACGGACCTAGAGAGAGACCGCGGCAAGGACCACGGCAGTAGTCCAGCGACGCGGGACTGCGTCCGGTCAAGGAAGCAGCGCGTCGAGAACTCGACGGTCACCGGCGGGTCACAGCAAGTGACAACAGCGGGCACAGGACCAGCGGCGTGCGACAGCTCATCGCAGCGTCTGGTGAAAGTGGCGGTGGACTCCGACGCCAAGGAGCTGGCAATGCGGATCGACGCGTCGAAACTGTGAGTTTCCTTCGTCGCATTGCTCACGTCCCTGTGCATGTGTTCGAGCCGGTAGGACAGTTGAGGGGTACAGACGGCGGTATGGAGAGTTATCCATGTCGGCCCTCACTGGATGTGAGGTACCAGGTAGAGTTAGCGAAGGCGCGCTTAGCGGACCTTCAGGCTCAACTTGCGAAAGTAAATGGCGGAAAGGCGCTGCTTCGCGAGGAAGAACCTCAGGATGTAAAGTATGTCTTGAAGGTTATAGAAGCAAGACGCCAGCAGGTAGAGCTCGAGATCTCTAAGATCAAGGAGAGTAGAAGAGCCAGGGAGAACTGCTCTGAGTCCCGAGAGGTGAGGCCGCCTGTGCTGGAAGACAAAGGATTATGCTTGTCATGCACAGGTCAGAAAAACAGCAGTGAGGACGCTGAAAGCAATCAGCCGGTATGCGGCAACGCATCTTCGTTAGGAAAGGCCGCTAAAGGTTCAGGAAGTGAAAACGAGATTCCTGAAGGGTGCGGAAATATCACGGCTTTTCCGCCACCGCGGGCGGCTAGCAAAGAACAGGAGCAGCCTAATTCTCATGATCAAGGGCCAATCGAGACCAAAGTGTCCGATAACAAACAGGACAGCGGTGGAATTCCTGCAGGCTCTATGACAAAGATTGTGACCTCTGACACGGAGCTAGTAACAGGTGAAAATCTGGCGTTGCTGCAAACACACACTGTGTCGGCCATAGGGCAGGAAGTGCCTCGTAGTGTCAGTGATGGCAGGAGCGTTCCATCCGAGCCAGAGAACGGAGGTGGGCCTGTTGCGCCTACCGGGTGGAGCGCCGCGCAATTGTCGAACGCACCCGATGGGCGTCCGACCAAGTCCTTCGAGGAGAAGGAAATGCGTGAGGACTTGACTCAAGGCCAATTCGGATCAAGTGACTACGAGTCACCTCATACAGCCTCAGAGACAGATGATGCCGTGAAGTCGGCAAATGCCTATCAAGCAGGGAACGGCAACGTCAGTGTTTGCCCGAGCAGGAACGGGGCAAATGGCTCTAAGCGAGGCGAAGTGCCAGGAGGCTGGCGCGCAGCTTTCATGTTGAAAGTCGGTTCGTGGAACATTACGTTCCGTGCTGCAGGTCGCCAAATCAAGTGTAGCGAGACCGGCTGCATTGGTATGGTTAGACGGGGCAAGGGCTATGCTCCTTACGCTGCACGCCGTTCGTACCGGCGCGCCAGAGAGAGCGGGCCCTCAGGTGCGTCGTGTAGTGAGGGGTTTGGACCCATCAAAACCCGGGACGTTTTTGATCCTGGAGGGCACCAGCTTTCGAGTTCTCGCCCCGCTGTGGCGCCAGCCTAATGAGCATAGCGACCATTAGGTGTTAATCGTGTCGACTGAGGCACGTGGGGGCTCGAACGCACACAGGGACGCTCGGTGCGACCAAGGACGCTCACGTGGCCGCTAACGGACCCCATATCAGTGCTACTGAACGCTCCAGTTGCGAGTGTCTGTGTGTGTGTGTGTGCTCGTTCGCGAGCAGGACGAGGGTGTGTACTTTGAGGCGGTGAACTGGGTGCAACCCACTAACTTGTACGCTGTGTTACGGCGCACGGCAGGCATGCCACCGTGTGTATTTGTGGAATTTGCTTATGTTGTGTGTGCATTTTGCATTTTGCTTTTGGTTTTGTTGGTGCCAGCGCTGGTGTAGCTGCGGTACGTCACCCACAGGGTGGTTTTGTGACCCGGACCGATCCTTTCTTGTTATAATTCTAAAAGTGGCATTTGAGCCCTTTGTAGAATCTTGGGAAGGACGTGTAAGGGATCGTTAGTGTACGCGGGGCCATCGGAACGCGGCTGCCGCTCAAAGCGAAGAGTCTCCTTCCTTGGAACGCGGCCGCTCACGAACGCGCCGGGAACTACGGGTGTCCCCCGCCCCGCGGTACCGTTTCGCGCACGTGCTGGCGCGAAAGTGTATTTGTCTTTGTTTTTCACTTTTATTGTGCAATGGAAAGGGCGTTTTGCCCTACGGAAGCTGGAGGGCTGGCCATGCTCTCAGTAAACCAATCATGTGAGGAGTGTAACATGATTGGTTGCTACGAAATGTGGGCCGGGCCTTTAGGTCTTTAAAACCGGACCCCGGAGCCGGAAGCGGGGTTCTGGGCTAAGGTCAGGTGCTATGCATCTTCGGCTATGCCGAGTAGGGGCCTCCCCTAGTGTTAGCCAGTTCCGCCTTTTTGTTGTTTGTCCTTTGCTCTTTAATTTGTCTCAAGTGCCTGAACTTGTATCTATTGTAAATTGCTGTGCATAAACTGTACGTAAGTATTCCCTTTATCCCTGCATCTCTACTCATCGAGAGACCGTCTCTGACGGGGCACCCCTGGTGCGAAGGAACGCTTCAGTCTTCGAGTTGGAACAAACCGTCTCTGGCGGGGCACCTCTGGTGCGAGGAAGATAAAGAACCTGTGAAACTTTACTCGCGACTTGGCACACGACAGGCAGCACTCGTGCCAATGGCTAGCGGACTACAGCCTCAGAATGAGGCGCTTGACGCCGCTGGGCGCAGAGCAGCAGTACTGCGCGAGTGTAAGAAACAAATGGGATGCACACAAGGCTGCTTTCTGTGCTTAGAAAATTATTCCGCGCTGAATTTTCCCAAACTAGTTTTAAGATCCTGTAACTCGGAGCGCAGAGTATCAGGCCACAGCCATAGAGGACACATTCCTTGACCGGTGTTATGTGTTGAGCCAGGTGGTTCGCTATGGCATGACTGAATAGAGCGTAGGAGGCAGCGACGGTGGCCATATAGTAGAAGCGCTAACAACTGTTTCATAATCTTTTCTTTCTCAGACTTCCCGTGTTATTCAAATTTTGGGGGTGGGCCAAACCCATTCTAGGGGTGTCCTACCCACGTTGGTTCAGAACCTGGGTCAACCCTATTTTCAAATTTTTACGGGTGGGTACCAAATGTCGGGAAGCGCCAACCCCATTTTTGGAGGTAAGTTTAAAATTGGTTTTTGAGGAAAGGATATGACGCAGTAACTGTCTCACATATCTCGGCGGACACCTAAACCACACCTTAAGGGAAGGGATAAAGGATCGAGGGAGTGAAAGAAGAAGGGAAGAGGTGCCGCGTAGTGGAGGTCTCCGGAATAATTTCAACCAACTGGGGATCTTCAAAATGCACTGACATCGCGAAGCACACGTGCACCTTTTGCGTTTCGCCTCCATAGAAACGCGGCCGCCGCAGTCGGGTTCGAACCCGGGTGCTCCGACTCAGTAGACCAGCTCCTTAACCACTTAGCCACCGCGGCGGGTTTCCGAGTTGAGCCTGTTCCTTGAGACAGGTGAAGCCTGTCTTCCACCCGAGCGCACCTTGATTCACCTGCAGTCAAATTCGGCAAAGGTCATCCCAGCAGCAAATTTTAGGTGTCCTAACCGCATATGGGACATGCTTCATGTACCATACCAGGTGTTGCCATCCTTACCCTGCAAGGCCGTCCCCAACCAAACTGAGATTTTCTTGGTGTCTCACACGTCTTCAAATGGGCCAAGGTCATTGCAAGGTCGAATTTCGGAACCATGTTTGGGACATCCCTCATGTGTCATACTATGTGTTGTCACCTTTCGCTGCAGGGTGATCCTCAAAATTGAGCGTTCCTTTGTCCATTGCCATGCACACCTATTCCCTTACTGAGTCTGGCTGAGGCTTCATTTTCTTCGCGGTTGACATTGTCGAAATCTCTGGGGGTAGGCTAAAAGTGATTCCGCACTAAAAACCTAAGGGATAAACCCTGCAAATTCTTCGCATTTAAACTTCTCATGCAGAACTGAAAACAAGAAGCGTAATGAAAATTAAAGCCAGCAAGACGGCAGCACAGATGGGACACCAAAGAGCGCCATCAGCTGGTGCCATCTGGAGTTGGAGCAATCGTGGCCACGTGACTAAAGCTCAACTCAGTGGCGCCAAACGCCAATAAATTACCGCGAGAGTGCACCATGGTCGCCATTTTTGTCCTCAGCCAACCTTGGCCCACTACAGTACAAAGGCTTCCCTCGTTGCTCATGAGCCACCACTGCATTGCGTACAACAGGCCCAACCTTTCCAAAGATCGCTCCTTTAGTTGGTTCGCGAGGCTTAGCGGTTGTAAGGGAGCTGGGGAACTAGAGGGCTCGCTATCTTTTAGTAGCGGTGTGGGAATGAGTAACGTCGCGTGAAAACACTTGTCTTAAAGGAGTGGCGACACCAAATTTTTCAGAATAGTTTGGTTTATTGGGCTTTCACGTCTCAAAGCAACTCAGGCTATGAGGGACGCCGTAGTGAAGGGCTCCGGAAATTTCGACCACCTCAGTATTTGCTCTGGAATTGACGTGCTCGACATTAGCAATTAACATGGATCACCACGTGGAATTTGTCAGCGCTTAATAAATAATTTGGAATTGAATTTTGTTTTAGGTACGAATTGCGCACAAATGACACACACAGGAAAAAAAAAACACACGAGGGAGACTGAAAGAGCTCTTTCAGTCTCCCTCGTGTGTACCTACAACAGTATATACACCAACTCGCCCAACAAGAAGTTCTTAATTTTGTTTTCCTCAGTTGTTTCGCTTTCTGTTTAGGTTCCCAGACAATGGTTGCGACGTCACTAGGGAGTATGGGATCAAGTGCAGCATACGAAATCTGCAACATAACCGCTGCTTTGTCGTTTTCATTCATTCAATCTCTGACACTGAACTGCTCCAGAAGCCGCATATGGCACTAACTGGTCAAAGAACTATTATACTGCAGTTTTTGCACGTCTCACGTGATCTGGTGCTCATTTGTGACGTCGCAGATATCTTTCGCCTGTTAAAATCGATACTGCACGGAAGAATAAATGCAATATGTTATATACTGGGCGTACGTGACTTTCACGTGTTGATTCATGTTTACTGAAGTCTTACGCATTATCAGCCTGACTACGCCCACTGCAGGGCAAAGGCCTCTCCCATGTCTCTCCAATTAACCCTGTCCTTTGCCAGTTGCGGCCACCGTATCCCCGCGAACTTCTTAATCTCTAGAGCGAAACAAAACTGCACGAAGACGACGGGACAAAAGAAAGGCACGAATACACACACACACAGCGCAGACTTCCAACTGACCTCTGTGTGTGTGTATTCGTGCCTTTCTTTTGTCCCGTCGTCTTCGTGCAGTTTTGTTTCGCTCTAACCATGAACCGACTAGCCCAACATCATGTCTTACTTCGATACATTTCTTAATCTCATCCGCCCACCTAACTTTCTGCCGGCCACTACTACGCTTGCCTTCTCTTGGAATCTTGCCTTCGGATTACACGCCCTGCTCAAGCCCATTTCTTCCTCTTGATTTCAACTAGGATGTCATTAACCCGCGTTTGTTCTCTCATCCACTCCTCCCGCTTCCGATCTCTTAACGTTACACCTATCATTTTTCCTTCCATAGGGAAGCGCACCTGAAGTTTGCTCCCACTGCACCAGCGCCACTTATCCCCTGCCGGTCATTTTGGCATTTCCGTCCGGGCACGTCGCGGGCGGAGCGCATTGAGCCAGCAGCCTGTCGACTGGTACGCGCGTGCTGCTCGCGCAGCTGGCACTCTTTCTTTCATTGTGAGCACGTGCCGTCCTGCTCGCGGGCGCACAAAAGTGTTGTTGCCGCTCGCTGTGAATTCTGCGACGTTCTAAGAGAGGAGAAACTTGTTGTGTCTGGGCAGCGCCTCCTTTATGCTGGTCTGGGGCTGTCACAATAGTTCTCTGAACATCGACGGCCAAGGACTGCCCGTGTAATTCTACAGATTTCCTGGAGATGTCCTACATTCTTGGGGGAAAAAAAATAATATTGGAAAATTGTAACGTACAGTAACGGAAATATTGAAGGTAATGGTCCACCCTTTCTATATGCAGCAAAATCTTAAATATTTTTCATCGCTCGTATGGAGCAGTTGACGATAGGAAAAACGTTAAGAACCATTTTTGGTGATATTTGTACGTCGACTGTACCTCGCTCGTTCGCTTCATAAATATGGTTCAGATATCTCCGAAAAGCTACTTTTCTCTGCTTGCAAAGGATGCATTTTGTTTAACGGTAGCTGCAAATTTGTTTCAACTGTAAAAGAAAACGCAAAGATGAAAACTGGCAGTTGAGCTCAACTTGTTTCAGGAAATGCAAAATTGTGAAAAACCTCTTGCACCTAGAGAAATATCTTTCGAGATACTTTGAGATCGGATGCTAATCAACATATTTAAGCATTTAGAAGTACGTGTATAGATTAGTTTATTAGCCACGCATGTTTGAAAAGCATAGAAAACAGAACAATGTAATCTGCAATAACTTTTGGGATATGCATTGCACTGCGGCGCCTTTTTGTACAGTTTGAGATCGTCTAATCACCCTTCCATTCTGAAAATGTCATCCGTCTGCCTTGTTTAGTTTAAAAGTTATTCCTGATCAAAATTAGCGTTTTTTCGAAATAGTTAAAAACGGAATGCAAAATTGTTCAGGTAACCAGCGCGTGGCAGTTTTGAGATTTTGCGTGAAGAAACTTAATACTTCGCTCTACGCGGCTAAGCATCGCCTTTACTCTACGGCTTTTGGGGAATGCGCAATGTCTAGTTTATTTTAGCTACCTTTTTTGTTCTCCTCATGAAGGACACAAGCTCTTGAAACGTTCCGCGGCTTCTTTTTTTCTGGCAAATATACTCTTAAAATGTCGGTCTCTCATTCCTTTATTCAACTTGTAACAATTGCCAAGAACAAAGTCCACAGAATACAAACAATAATAGCAATAACGCAGCGACATGCGATAAAGTAGATAAATTTAGTAAGTAGCGCCATCTACACACATGCACGTGTACTACATAATCATAGTTCAAAAAAATAACGAGTGTGGCGCTGCTAAATATTTACAATCAGGAGGTGTTCACGAGAGGGAACGATACCTCTACGATGTTCGCACGTTTCCCTCGATTTTGCCCTATGTAGAGTGTGTCGAACTTCCAAGCAGATTTCCGCCATATTGCTTTGCTGGATTGTTTTGTAGGGTAAAGCTAGTAAAGCCACACTACGCGGGTCAGAGCCGAGTTTTGCGCGAGTGTGCGCCGCCTGTTATGCCCATGCGCGAGAACCGCGTGACGTCACGAGAGGCGCAGGTCCGCCGGTGCGTCGCCTCCTCGCCACAGCCGGTGCGAGGTCCTCGCTGCCGGCGCCGCGTGCGCTCCTCTCCGACGCGTGACCTCGTGTTTACGACAGTTGCGCCGCGCGCTACTGCGCATGCGCGAGGAGGGTGCGCGGAGAAATGACGGTCGCGCTCAACATGTAAGCTCTGGTAAGCTAAAGAGAGTCGAGCCGCTGCCAAACGGCGCAGAAGACTGGAAAATGTAAATTCTTCCGATCCCGAGGTTGTCGCCTGGCAGTTTGCCGTCGAGCAGCCAAGGCGAAACGTGCGGCCGAAACACCGGATCACTTTACGCTACGTATATCCAGGCATAGCAAAGCTAAGCCACTGCCAATTTTTTTCACCTGACGCTACGAAACGCATTCTGGGCGTCGTATTATTTTTCGAGGACAGCTTTGGCATTGCTAAAGCGACAGGAAAGGGAAGAGACAGGCTTTCGCTTCGTGCTGCCGGTTGTTCGTTGTTCCGGCTAGCGCTGTGGAGGGGAAGTTGGAGAGCGCTCGATTCGCCTGCACTCAATGCACCAGTTCGGCAAAGTTCTGCGGCAGCGGCGGTGCGGCGGGTGTGTACCGCTAGTTCCGGCACTTTGAGCGCAGTTTGGCACTGTCTGCTTCCAAACGGATGGTCGAGTGCAGGCCTGGTCGTCGCTAGCCTTTGCGATGCCAATGAATTGCAGCCAGCTGTTTACAGCCTACATCAGCGGCAGCCAACCTCTCGTATCTCATGAAGAAATGTGCAAACCGCACATCACAATATCATGTTGCCATGAACCAGCCTCGATCCGTTTCTTTGGAGAACTCGAGCAGCGTTCTAGCTTGTCGACGAGTGAAAGTTACTTGAGTCTCCGCCGTTTATCACAACCCGCAAACCATCATCTGCTTCCATGGCGGCTGCAGCTGCACTATTTCAGCACTAACCATATAGAGAAGGTGAAGTTTTCCTGAACTAGACTCGCACTTTTTTCAAACGAATGCCGTGGTTCAGAGGGCGCCATGTTCCACCGCTGAAATGAATCCATGTGGTATATAAGTGGGGTACAACTCAAGAACGAAGCAGCACATGCCCATCAAAGGAGACCGCCCAGCCAACCGCGTCGACCGAACAGTTTTCTGTTCGGTCTCCACAGGTGCGCCGCGACAGCAGTGGAGACTGAAGCTGCCACGACCGTCTGTTGCCGAATATGACCCCACCTGTAACATTCAGCGCTTTTGCGAAAAAGACGCTCTCGCGCGGATCTATGCGAAAGGTGAGCAGCCCAGCCCTCTCTCCCCCCCCCCTCCCCCTTTAGTGGCCAGTGCAGCTGAGACAATAAACGGGGGCACCACACCTACTAGTACCTTCGCCTTTCTCCCTGTCTTTTCCCCTGCTCCTGCTCAGGTGCTCCTAGAGACGATGGCGGATGCCGGGGCAGCAAAATCTCTTCCTTTCTTTTTGCGTTATTATTCTTTTAGCCTTATCCCGAACAAAGGACATCCACCGTCGGCGACACGGGGACAAAGCGCCGACTCCTTCGTTCTCTTTCGCAGGCTTGGCTGCATGCACAGCCACACAAATCGACGTGATTGGCTGTAGAGTTCCGTCTGAGTTGCGTGTGCCGCTTCGTTCTTTTGTTGTAACCGACTATAGTGCTGAGAAGTCCCCTTTTCGGGAACTGGCACAAAGGACCGCCCCCTCCCCTTGCGGCGCGCCCCTCCTGCAGGCGGGGTAGACTAGCGCCGCAGGAAAAGGAATTCTCGGAAAATGATTACAAGCACGTTATAAGCGGTGTTTACATGACGGGTTGAGTGGAGGATTTGAGCTGAAAACCGGTTACTGGGCTCATGTAAACGAGTCGGTTCCGGGAGTCGAGGGAGCGAGTCCAGTCAACTCCGCTGCAGGGGGTGGGTTGACTCACTCGACCCCAACAGCAGATAGCACGTAAACCGGTCTGAGTCGGGTTAGTGGAAGGAGCGGTGATAAATGCGAACCTGTTATTCGCTTGCGCCGTAGCGCCTGCGAGGCAGCCGTGCATGCCGCAATCTTCCCGGCTGCCACTGCCCTTTCCCGCTGCGCCGTTCGACGCTTGGTGCCGCTGCTGTTGAACCGGTCGCGACTCGCTAAAATCGAGTTCATGTAAACATGCAGTCAAGTTGGGCTGACCTTGCTCAACTCGATCTCCTGGCTCGACCCGCCGAAGTCGGGTTCATGTAAACGAGGCTATAGTTTCCTGACAATAGACGGTGTGAAAATAGCAGCTGTTCCTACAGTTTCCAGGTACGCGCGCGTGGACACGCACGCATACACACACACATACGCGGGCGCACTTTTTCAATCTTTGATCCAACCAAATCGAGGAAAATCGACGCAAGGCAAGAAAGATATACATTTCAGCACGCGATGGAAAATTCTGGAGGGAATAAGCAACCTAATGATGCAAACTGGATACAAGAAAGACGTACGTCTAAAATGAATAAGAGCACGCAGTTGAGGGTCCAAACGAGAGAGGGGAGGGGGTCGCCCTAAGTGCCTACAGAACTATCGCTTTGTAGCCGACCCCTTTTTTTTGGCAGCATTCCTGCACCCCCCCCCCCCGTTCTTCTTCGTACAATGTCTATAAAAATGTCTCGAGTCCGCCTTGTGAATGGTATGCATCTGTATACTGCATTTTTGTGAGCCTTGGCAAAATTCCGTCGAAGTTGATCGGAATTGGTTGCAAGGTGCCGCCGCATGTACGACGAATATTTGCTTCTGAGGAAAACACATTCCGACACCCTGCGGTGCTAACCCTCTCAATAGCAATTTCACGTCTCTTGAGCAATGTCGATTCATCTCAAGGGTAAACAGAAATTGACAATTGCCCACTTCTCTCTGCCTTTTTCTTTACCAACCATAGTTTATAAGGTTGGACAGGCATACGCTGAGCGTTGACTAAATTGTATAGCTGTCTTTGTTATAGTTTTCTTATCATAGATGCAATATCATTTGATAAAAAATATATTTTTTTTCAGCGCTATAGTTAGCAGGTTACACTGTAGACCAGGAGTGTTCCGACTACTACTAATATTACTATGCATCAACAGTGACGAAGTGATTGAACGCGCAAAAGACGAGGGCAGAAGGAAGGACACAAGAAAGGCACCGATTTCAACTATAAGGTTCATTGAAAAAAAAAACAACAAAAAACGCTAGAAATATATACATGGTACATAAACATAATTAATTTTCTTTATTTCACACCTTCCTTATTTTTGGCGTCCGCTTCCTCTTTTCGCTTACTTACTAATTTGCTCTGTGCAATTATGTCGACAATTATCACTAACTCTCCCAAGTTTCCACTGTGTCGACGTTGTGCCTTTTGCGATGCGGGCTGGGCAGCATTATTTTTTTCTTTTTCTTTGCTCCCACTAATATATGTCACGACATTGAAAACAGGAAAGTCTGTAGTCGCGTAAAACTCAAGAACGAAACGGCACATTCCCTCAAAGGAGGCCCTCCAGATAGTAACATCGACGGTACAGCTTTCTGCGGCTATTTAGCCAAGGCTAAACAAGAGAGAGAAGGAAACGGTCCTCTGTTCCCGTGCTGGCATCCTTATCCCGAACAAGGATCACCCCACCTCTGACGCCGTTTGGACAAAGACGGTACCCTCTTTGCCCCGGCTCTCCAACTTTTTCCCTTCACCCTTCCGGAACCATAGACCGAATAAAGGAAGCCCCACTCTCTTTGGCTTTGGCGAGGGACAGGCAGAGAAAGAAGCATGCGGAACCACCCCAGCCAACACCTCCCCCCACGCACGACGGGGACTAGCAGCCGGGCTTGCCATGGTTCGTTTGTAATCCTCTGAAGGCAGGCGCAGCAACAAAAGAAAAGCCTTCACGCAGCACGTGTGCACGGGTCAAGAAAGGACCGGACACGTATCTCAACATCTCAACCAAAACCAGTCTCGGGTCGCTGGGGGCAAGACGGGTACACACTTTCTCAGTGATGGATCAGTGTCGTAGCCTGGTTAAAGTCACTTTAGCCTGGTTAAAGTGGCCTGGTGGCAGAATATGAACTACTCGCAAGATGGCGGCAGTGGAACCGCCACCTTAATACGAAAAAAAAAATGCAAGCCTATCGATGGGAGAATGCTATAGTGAAATCTTCCACTATATGAAAAAAAAATGCGTTCATACACTTTTTCCTATTAAAAAATGTTTTTGTCCAGAATTGTTGGGTATGAAATGGATGAGAACGAGAAACGGCAGGTCTCGATAACTGCTATGGGCAGGGTGAAGAGTTTTTTCCTGTTGCTAAACACGTTTGGCATGTTGCACGCGTAATATTATTTCTGAGCAGTTTTTGCTGTAATTCACTAAGCATGCAGTGTTTAGTAAAGCTCGCGCTAACGAAACTCATTTCTTTTGCCTTTTTTTTTTATTTTGGAGACTGACAACAGCTAGCGGCATTATGCAGACGCGTGAGGCAAGGTCAGTGATCGCCTCAATGTTCCGACTTGTGACGCCTGGCTCAATTTTCGAAGTTGCTTTACATGTAAAAAATTTCTAAAAACAAAAATAATCAAAATGTTTGCTTGCACATGAATGAGCGTTTGCATATGAGCGATGGCTCTGCAAATAAATTGTTTTGGGGATGCGCGTGCGCTGTAATCGGCATTAAAATAAATATACAAACCGCTTATCTCCGTTGTAGCGATTGACCAAACTAGAGCATTTTTTCTCTTTGCCGTACATAGCAAGAAGCTGGTAGGCGCATTTCGTGAGTGTTTTCGTTTTCTCCTCAGCCTCGCGTGTCGCCTTAAGGCCACTTTATTTTAAGTTAAAATAAAAATTATTTCCATTATTTTTCAGCGAAACACGTAACAAAATCCTTATTATTTGGCCAACAAACCTGCATGCACCTAACTCAGCCACCCAACGAAATTAAGCATCTTGCGCAGATAGCCGCGCCAAAAAAAAAAAATGGTATTTACCTCGAATTCCACGTCTTAAATGACCTCGTCATTTACTTGCGATACACATTTCGCCGTTACGGTTAGAGCACTGCACGGGCCTCAATTTGAGGCCCAAGCCCGGCCCAGGCCCGTGGCTTCAAGCCCGGGCCGTTTCACAGTAATGCTTGAGGTATACTGCTCACTCTGAGCAAGTAGACTGCTACTATACCGATAATAAACTGGCCGGCAAAGGATCTGAAACCTCAGTTTGGCTTGCAGAAAGTTGGTTCTTTTTAACCCAGAAGAAAGTGCACATGATTAAGAGTAGTGCTCGCCAGGCCCGTCTTTTGGACAGTGATCTCGTGTAGGTGCGCAAAAATAAACTCGGAAGTTCCGAGAGCCAAATAAAAAGGGCTTCATACGAGCGTAATAGACTACTTTGCATTTCCCCATGATTTTAATCAGTTATATTTTGGCGCCCGCGAAGTAGAAACATTAAAGCTGACTAGCAAGCAGTAGGATGACATTTTTTTTAGTGAACGCGATCTCTCAGGTTGAACTCATAGCCGAAATGGTCGCCTTTCAGTAGAAACGAAAAGCTAAAAGGCTTGAGTATTTCACTTATATGTTCTCCCCGAATGCATTTCTAATAGTGTATAGGTATGTTTTGGTGTGACGAACGATCAATGGCCAATTAAGGCCGGTTGAATTTTACACTTACTGGTGGAGCAGAAGATAACGCGCGCGAACCATGTGTTAACTTACAGGGTAAAACACTTGTCATGACAACCAGGCTGAAGAAGCGAGGAGGGATAGATGTGGTTATGAGACGAGATTTACAAACTCTCGCGAGCTTTTGCGGCTATTTCATTTACGAGATGTTCCGGTCAGCTAGATCAAAAAGAAAACCAAACGCGCTTTAGTTTGTGAATTTTCTCTCATGAGAAAAATATAGCTATTAAATAAATCTATGTTTTTGGGGCTTAAGGGCCCCAGGAGAGTCAGGCTGTGAGAGACACCGAAGCAAAGGATCATTTACACCGCCTGGGTTTCTTCAATGAGCAATGATACTACAAAGTACATGGCTGTCGTGCTTGCCGCCTAAATAGAAATGCGGCCGCCGAGGCTAGGAGCAAACCCTGGTTCCCCGGCTCAGCAGTCAAGAAACTTTACCAGCCACCGCGGCATGGAAATAGGGCAAATAAATAAGTCAATGAATGAAGCTTAGTTTCTTTCTCAATGCGTACTATAACCCATAGCTCATCCGCGTTGCTGCTCCAATGACGCAGTTGTGTACTTCCCTCAGCAATAGTGAATGAATAGTCGGACACCAGCCGTTTCTGTACGTACCCAAGGCCAGCTCGGGTCCGCAGCTTTGAGCCCGAGCCCGGGCCCGCCACTTCAGGCCCGGGCCCGGCCCAGGCCCGGCAGAACAAATGTCCCGGCCCGGCCCGCGGGTCGGGCCGGGCCCGGGTTTTTGGGCCGGCCCGAGCCCGTGCAGTGCACTAGTTACGGTACCGGCTTTTTCGTCAACAATCTGCTTCACGTAGTGGGCCTGATCTACTAGCAGTTCATTTTTCAAGTTTGCGCAGCGAAAAAAAAAAAAAATTCACTGTCCACTATTTCTGTTAACCTACATCTCAGAGGAGCGTACTGCCGCGACAGAAAGAAATGCGAACAGCGCAGTGCCTAGGCGCTCAGCTGTTGGAATTTATTTTCGACACGCTTATACAATTGGCTCGCAACACAAATACGCTAGAGACATCCGTGATACAATAATGTACCACTCTAGCGTCTTTTTGTTACTACCGAGATAAAAACGCATTGAAGATAAATTCCGACTGCTCAGCGCGTGGGCGCCGTGCTGTCCGCATTTCTTTCTAGCGCCCCGCATTTTGCTAATCCTCTGAAGCTCGTCAGCATTCAAGCACGAGGGAGAAAGCTCGCGACTGCACAAAGAGATTTGCAGGCTGGCCAACACGTGCAAAGTACGTGCAGAACTGGCTTTTTTTTTTTCAGGAGAAAGCGCGCTGCTCGCGCAGCTACTCAATGGGAGGGAGACCGGTTTGCCCGGACAAAAGTGCGGAGTTGGCCGGAGAGGGCGCTTTTCAGTGGCGTCCGCAGAGCCCCCCTGCGAAGCTGCGGTCCCCTATAGCTCGCTGCGTTGTCCTTAACTTAAGCTGAACCCTCTTTGTTAGCCTACACGTTTCTGCCCCATAGGTGAGTACCGGTAAGATACAGCAGTTGTATATCATTCGAAAGCAAAAATACGTACGCAATTTTTTTGCGTCTTTAAGCCCCTCGCATCCTCCGTACAAAGAGCCGCAAATTCGAGTTCATCAATTCCACACTCGTCCCCTGCAGTGTTGGCGGCGACAGCGGCTTAGTGGAGGCGTCGCTTTGCCATCGCTACGTCTATAACGAGATGATAATTGTTTAAGGCATAGATGACTCGGGCCTTGTTGATGAGGGCCTGACCTCCCAGAGACTGTCGTCCTGATAAAAGTTTTGGGGTGAGCCGAAGACAAAAGACCTCACGGCTACCTTGCTTCAGGCGTTGTCACTCCTCTTCAGCGGCATCAGATGACCTACGTGGCGCAGGAGGAGGCGGCGAAAACTCCTACGCTAGGGATGAACGTAACGCGCAAGTCTCCGTTTGTACCATCTCTGTATGTAGGACGACGAGGTAAATGCGGCAGACACGTGCATGGCCTCCGGGCGGCGATTAGGTTCAATTAGTACAGTCACCTTCACCACAGATAACCAACACACCAAAAACTGCAGGCCATTGAGTGGAAGACCAGGGTTCCGAAAGCGGAAGTGTATAGTGGCGCGGCAAAAGCAGAAGTCTTTGTTGATTTCAGAAGCAATAGTCGTCGGGGATAATTTTTACAACTCCAGGGACTCAGTCCTGTTCGCGAAAGCCAGACACGGAGTTTTATCAAACACAGCAAATCAAGGTCGATGAAATGGACCGCGAAAAGACCGCCTTTGTCACGCCCAAGAGAACTTCTTGCTGGGCTAGTTGGTGATTCATTGTCAAACTAAAGGCGCCAAAAGCCACACACACACACACACAAGACAAGAGAACGGGACAGAGCGCCCGATAGCCTCTACTAGTTCAAGACATGCCATTTTGGCTTTGTTCTGCCCCAGCAACGTTCCAGCATGTAATGGACACAGTATTGGCAGGCCTCAAGTGGCAAATTTGTCTGGTATACATAGATGACATCGTCTTTTTCTAGACCTTTCACGGTCATCTGCTTCAAACCATGCTAGAGGCACTCAAGTCATCACGGCTCACTTGGAATCCAGAGAAGTGCCATTTCGCTGACCAGCAGCTGCTGTTTCTATAGGCCACATTGTAATCAATGATAGAATAAAAAGCTGGCCCGCAGAAAACCGCCGCCCACTGACAAGAAAGCTGTGCGCCAATTCCTGGGGCTGTCCGCCAATTACCGTCGATTTGTAAAGAATATTATGCGTCATTCAAGTAAGAAGCTCCGCAACAGGAACCATTCCGGGAACTTAAGCGTTGCTTACAGTCACCGCCGTGCTTGGACACTTGGACGAAAACGTCAAAATCGAAATTCATGCCGACGCAAGCAGAGTGGGGCCCGGTGCCGTTCTCGTTTAGAAGCGGCAAGGTCGCGATAGAGGAATAACGTACACCAGCCGCTTTTTGTCAAAGATAGAGGCCACCTATCTCACGATGGAAAAGGAGCGCCTTGCGATAGTGTGGGCCATGTCGAAATTCTGCCCGTATTTATACGACAGGCCTTTCAAAGTTATGATTGACCATCACGCTCTGCACTGGCTCACCCACTTGAAGAACACGTCTGGCCGCCTCGCTTGATGGAGCTTACGACTCCAAAAGTTCGGCGTCATCGTCGTTTACAAGTCCGGACGCAAGCACTCTGACGCCGATTGCCTGTCACGAGCCGACGACAATGATGCCTTCCTATAGGACGTACAAGCACTTTTACACATCAGCAACGCTCGGACCCTGAGCTCTAACACCTCGAGTACTTGGAGGGCAAGGCTTCTCCCTTTCTAGCCTCGTTCAAGTAAGAATAGTCTTTGATCTGCATACAGAGTGATGTGATCGTGAAAAATTCACACCGAGCACAATGTTTCCCTCCTTGTTGTACCCAGAAGTCTCCACGAAGAAGTTCTGCAAGCTTCACACGAGCCGACAGCTGGACATCTCGGGTTTTCTCGCACACTCCGCCGCATTCAAGACAGTACGTATTACTGGCCCCGGCTATCTGCCGATGTCATGCGTTATGTGAAAACCTACCGAGATTGTAAACGATGGAAGACTGCTGCCACCCAACTGTAAGGATTCCTGAACCCTACAGAACCTCCATCAAGACCCTTCCAGCAAATCGGCATAGACCTAGCTACTTGGCCCTTTCCTAGGTCAAGGTCTGGAAAGAAGTACTAGATCATTGTAGTGACTGACTACTAGGCCCGCTATGCCGCGGCAAAAGACCTGCCGAACAGAATGGCAGCAGAAGTCGCCAAGTTTTTCGTGGGGTGCATTTTTCTGCGACATGGTGCCCCCCCAACTACTCATCAGAGAATGAGGAACAGCGTTCACGGTGGAGCTGAGACAAGCCATCCAGTGCTATAGTCAAACAAGCCACTGGAGGACAACCGCATGACGGAGCGACAGCATCATAGCGGCGCTGTGCATGTCTGGAAGTAGTATATATATTGTGCGGCTGAAGTCTTATTAAGCTCGCTGAAGGACTGTGTTTTCAGTGATTGTTTTCCTTTCTTCCATTCTTAGTGTTTATTTCTGCCCACATTTCATTGCAAAGCATCGGGACGATGCCCGAGATTGTGGTTACTCTGCACGCCGTATCTCGAAAGTTCGTTGCGTTTCAAATTGAGCAGGGCTGAGAGCGGCGGGCATTCTGTTCGAAGACCGCCGAGCACGCTTGTTGCCTATCGTAGCCACCGAGCCTTTGTTCTTTTTTGGGTGCGTGTGTAAACAGATTCTTTTGGAAGCTTGCTTCACAGTCATCCTGACTGCCATCACCGCTAAGTGACAATACCTCGTCATGCTTTCAGGTCACAAAGCTCATGAAGCAACGGCCGCTCAGCTTGTGTGAACGGACGTGAGAAAGTATTAGATTAGTTTCAAACAATTTTGAACATGCACTATATGATTCGCTCGGTGAATCAAATAGGATATTCGATTCGCTATTGCAAAATTTCGAATATTCACACCCTCTTACAAAATACACGGTTTCTATGTTAAGTGAACTTTCAAAAATGAAGGCGGCCGCTGTCGAAGTGAACTTTCAAAAATGAAGGCGGCCGCTGTCGAACCACACACGTGGGCAGCAGATTCGTATGTGCCACTGTCCTTCGCAAACCTGGTTCCTATGTGCACCACATCATGTCGTATAGCAAACGCTTAAACTCCAAAGTTGCTATAGCGTTGTCTCGAGTCACCTGGGGTCCTCTTTGAATATCACTTCACGGACACAGCCACTTTATTTCATGGTGTTTTTATTCACCACAAGACGCACAAGCCTTCACTTCAACCAAGTTGTAGGAACACTCCTCTGTGGCCGCGGGTTCACACGCATGGCTCACAACCCCAGGGGCAGCGGTTCGAGTTCCGGCTCGACCTTTTTTCTTTTCAGCACAATTGCTTTCGTTTCTTCACAGACACTCTGTAATAGGGGTAGTATAATGTCGCGACCCTATAGACCAAAGAGGAATTGTGTAGCGACGTCATCGCTGTTGTACTGTGTTGTGGGTTGTTTGAATTATCCACGCGAGGTCGTGAGGTTGCGACGTTACGACCCTCTCAACGAATGATTTTACAGACACACCAACGCCACTGGATTCCTCGCTAAAAGGGACCCTTAACACTGTAACAACAAGAACATTGGCACCTGTTTGCTTTCTTCGCTGGCGCATTCATAGCCAGTCGTGTGCATCGTGGCGCTGCAAGTATTCTGACACGCCAGCGCACAGTAGCACTTTTCACCGATAGCTAGCATTAAAGCTTTGTGCAAGGTCTAGCATTCCCGAGCAACGTCTTTTTGCTACGTGCTGGCAGCCGATTGTAGGACAGAAGAATAAGTTGATGTGACACGTGCAAGATGCTGCAACTAGTGAGTGCTGTCTGAAAACTCTGCGATGTTTGACCACGAGTTCAGATAAACATATTGCAATTTCTTAACATTTTGAATGTTCAAATAGTAAAAGTGCGGCATGAATTGAATTAAACTTCAAATTTCATAAATCCGCATACCCTTAATCCACGAGAGCTTCCACAGGTACTGGTATGAAAGTCTTTCATGCCTACCCCTCCTATGAAAAACGATTCATGACCTTTTAGCCTGCGACCACCAGATCCACATTATAGGGCAACTGAAGCAGTGCTTTGAAAATTTAGCGGTATTCAAGGATTCAAATCTATATAGGCTGTAGGTAAAGCATGCCAATTGTTTTTGCACTACCACTCAAAATAGTGACATAATCGACGATTGAATTTTGCGCTTGTCCACACCGGAGGAGTGCAGAGAAATTCAGCGTGACGTCACGGAAGGTATGATTTCAACTTACCGCTGTCGTCAGCCACGCCCTGCCCTGACTCGTTAGACACTGCCAAACAACTCCCGGCAGGGTTCGCCTTCGGCGGCTTTGGTTTTTTTTCCTTCAAAGCAGGCGTTTGTGCGTTGGCAATTTAGCGATACATCCGATGACGTCACCATGCGACCCCCCCCACCCTTTAGCATTGTGCACTGCGGAGAAGCTTGAAGCGCATCCGGATTTTAATCTGTGATTACTTCACTATTTCAAAAAGACTTCGGAAGCTTTACATGCAAGTTTGACGCATTCAACACTTTAAGCTCGCTGATTTCTAAAACCTATGCAGTTTCCCTTTAATCCTGGAGAGCTTCCACAGGTATTACTAATAAAATGCCTTTCATGCCTACCCCTCCTACATAACCCCACAATAAGAACTACTTTCAGTGGGAGACAAGAGTGTGGCTTTCTGCATGATTTATTTGCGGCACTGAAGCATTGTAAGAAAGTAAAAGAAATTAAAAACACAGGCTCAATTTTCCTTCGACAAACAACTGCGCCTCGGCAGCGCTCACAGCCAATCACGCAAGATGCATGCACATATTAAAAAAACTGCAAAAGATGTCAGTTCCTTCTTTTGTGCTCCATGGAAGGCAGGTCACTGACTCGGTAAGACCTTCTACGAGTGCTTCCGTCACTTTTTGCACAACTCCTGGATGGCTTTGCACAGTTTCTCGACCGACGAGTTGCTGTTTGGGTCAGCCATCATCTTCACCACCTGGAAAAGACACAGGTGCAGCGTGTTAGGAATAGACAGGCACTCCAAAAGACGGTATCCAGAAAGACAAGAATTCAAAAAGGTGAATGACATTAATAAGAGAAAATAAAAAAAAACGCAGAAGAATTTCACAGGAGGGTTACCACTTGTAACAGGCATTTAAGCACTGAGTCCTGCTTGTAGGCTGTGGAGTGAAAAGACAAGTTTAACGCATCTCAGTTGCCACTCTGTGCACTGCTCGGCAGTCTCCAGCTTCCATTCGCAATCCTGTGTCCGCCACAAAGGACAATATAAAAGCCCAATATATCCATGGAATCGCAGCAGTTTCACTGAATGGTTTTACTACTCAAGTGGCTCGATTCATGATGCGACGGGACGTAGATTCTCGCCACATATCAAGCTCGTTTCAGTCCTTGCCTCTTTCAGCCCCTCCTTTCCATTGTCTTAAAGGGACAGTGAGGAGAGCTCTATTAATATTTTTTTTATAGCAAAATCCGATAGTTTGGCATTTCATGGCTTTGTTGCCACTTGGCCGGCAGCAAAAGATGCATTTATTTCCAAGAAATTTGGATTCGAAGTTGAAAAAGTTTTTCCCGCCGCTCTGATTCAAACTTGGGATTCTCTTATGACGACACAGGACAAAGTGATGTGAAACATGACGTAACGCAGACTCCGTGATTTCTGGCGGCCAGCAGTGTGGCCCAGCAGCAGCCGAAAAGAAAGCTACTGCCGGCCGCGCGTTGAAGGCATCTATCGGCTATTGCGGGCGTCGTTACCGTTAGCGGAATACCGGGAGCCCGCCTACCACCGGCGAGCAGGCGTTGATTGGTCCAGATGCTACAGGCGCGCGCGTAGCTGCCGGGTATGTGGCGCCATCTGGCGACGTCAAGGAGATTTGCGCATGCATTGGCTGCGCCTCAGTGATTCGTGGCTCCTCGTGTCCTAGAGTTGCTAGAACCATTGGTTCTAGCAACACTGTTTTGTCCTATGACGTCATCACACTTGTACTTGCGAGTTTGGCCAGTGGCGGCGATACCTGTATTTCGGTTCTTGCTCTTTTCTGCGTTACAAGAGCTTTGTTGTCAGTATGAGTGGCGTTTTTGCAAATCAGGAGCTGGTATTCTGTCGATACAAGCCAACTTCAATTTCTCCTCAGAGTCCCTTTAATCTCACTCCTTCACAGACTACGCCACTGATGCCATGATATTGGGAAATGAGGCACCGACAGCTCTCGTTGGAAAATGAATGGCTATGCTCATTTTCTCCTTTAAGAATGAAATCAGCAGCCGCCATGTCTGGGACCACAAAACTACTCCAAAGCAGTGTGTTTCGAACAGCCGTGTGAGGCACGGCACGCACACTAACCAGTCCTCCTATTTTGATGTGGCTGTCCTTCTCGAGTCAGAAAACAGAAGCAAAGAAATAAAAGCACCAAGTGAACTTTGATCACCTCGGTACTGAGGCCTGTGCGCAAATGAGCGAGATGTAGCAGTGTGCAGTGTACGTCAAGCTGTTGATGCTACTTTGACATTGTCGGGACCATGGTCAGGAAGTTAACATGCGTTGAAGGCGTGAAACATACCTGCACTATAGCATGGATTCCAGTAGATGGCAAGAATGGTTTATCGTTAATGAAATTTTAGGTCCCAAAGCGACTCAGGCTATGAGGGACGCCATATTGGAGGGCTCCGGAAATTTCGGCCACCTGGAGCTCTTCAACGTGCACTGACATCACACAGTACACGGGCCTCTAGAACTTTGCCTCCATCGAAAGCGACCACTGCACCGGGATTGAACCCGCGTCTTTTGGGTCAGCAGCCGAGCACCATAACCGCTGAGCCACCACGACAGTCAAATGGCGAGAATGACACAACAGCGTCCAGGTAAACACCAGCATAAACCTGCTAATGTCAATATTTGGGACACAATGGGGCAAAACGAAGTGCATGTGGACAGGAGTTGTACACTTGATTAAGAGCAACTTAGCCGTAAAGACTTCTCTCCTTTCAGAAAACTTGCAGCAGAAAATTTTTGAAGACACTCTGCTTAGTACTCTGCTTAGACACTCTGGCCTGATTAGTAAGTTCACATTAGGTTCAGGCAGAAAACAAGCAAGCAGCTGCTATGCAAACTTATAGAAAAAAACTGCACAACCATTTTAAACCATCTGTGAGGATTTACAAAAGCAGTTGCAAAAAGGTGCTAGCTTGCAGCAAACATGACTACCAAATGTTTCAGCTCGAAAAGTCATCTATGAAAGCCACAGTGAACCAGTGGGGGGTGGGGTTCAAATATGCTCTCCAAAACCGTAACGAATATTCTATGTTCAACCTGATTCATTACTCTCACATGTAATTCCAACAGCCATAGTCAGTCTTAAAACTGCCATTCACCCCAGCAGTGGGGGGACAAGTTTTAAACCTGTGGCTGTTGGAATGGCACTGGCACATTCATTGTTGCATTCTGACGAGTACTACAGTGAACATTCAAATGGCCTGACCAAGCTTTACTTGTTGGCTGGAGACTACAAATGCTTCACATGCTTGCTACCATTCCTCTGCTTCCAATGCACATATCTACTACAAACGTCCCTCCATGCTTGAGTGACAGCCACCCACCTTTCCGTTGTTGAGGTGCACGTGGATGGGGGCCTCCACCGCCTTGCTGTGGACGGGGCTGCCCGAGAGGGACAGAAGGGTCTCCCCCTGGCGGGCCTTGCGCGCTGTCGCCGGCCTCTTGCTGCACTCGCGCACACAGAATACGGCCCCCAGCCACAAGAGACAAGGATTAATAAAGCTGCTGCGGCTAGCTGGCGCCATATCACGAAGCATGCTGCATCTTCAAGTCAAAACACCACAGCAAACAAAAATTTCACAGTGCAGTGGTGCAAACGCCAAATCATGATTTGGAGCAATTCTTCCAAAAAACACACTTAGGAGCAGTTTGGAGAGGCCTTGCTCCATTTATGTACAAAGCCTACCCACTCAAGCAATGAATATTAAAACGGATCAATCGTTGTACTGCGAAAAAAAAAAAAATTCAATCCTGGATGACATCCAAATGCCCCAAGGAAATTCCTTGTCTCCAGTACCTTGGACTAGTCATTCTCAAACTGCTCGAGTGGATAGGAACCCCCTCTCGTTCACCCACTGCATGGCAAGGGTCTACATGGTTGGTTTATGGTTTATGGTTTATGGTTTAACGTCCCAAAGCGACTGAGGCTATGAGAGACGCCGTAGTGGAGGGCTCCGGAAATTTCGACCACCTGGGGTTCTTTAACATGCACTGACATCACACAGTACACGGGCCTCGAATTTCTCCCCCAAAGAAATTCAGCCGCCGCGGCCGGGATCGAACCCGCGTCTTTCGGGCCAGCAGCCGAGCACCATAGCCACTGAGCCACCGCGGTGGCACAAGGGTCTACATCCATCTCATAAGTTGCGTGCAGCACTATGGAAGGTAGTGACCTCTCAGCCAATCAGGAGAGCGTGTTAAATGTGTTCCTACATGCCTCGCTGTCTGCTTGTCGTAGGCTCGTGCTGTAGGCATGTGCGAATATTCGATAATTTTGAATGTTCTGTCCAACAGTAAAGTTTTCGATATTCAATTCAATCCGAAAGTTTGTTTTTCAAAATCTCGAAGTATTAGCCTTGAGTGAATAATGTTTCGGAGTTCTTGCTGCGTGTTTTCAGAGGTACATAGAGATGGGAGACCTTTTCCTTCATGTGACGCGGTGAAGCACTGGGTGCGTGCATCTAGCAGGAGTCATCACTTAAAAGCAATAGCTGCACAACGATGCAATCATATTAAGAGCACAAGTTGGAGATCCGAGACAGGTCTTGCACCCCACAAATACATCGGCTCTGCAAGCAGGTCGACTCCCCCAATTTCTGACTGCCATTTTTCCAGGACACTGACACAGCTTCAGCGAGTGCGACAAAGCTTCAATCCATTCTCTTTCTCTCTCTTTTTTTTCTGCTAATGGCCCTGAGTGTTAAAAAATTACGCGATTTTGCAAATGACTGATGCAACATTCAACCTTTTTTGTGTGCTAGAATTATTCGAAATATCTGCTTCGAAATTATTTGAAGAGAATTGCTATTCGCTTTGAATTCGTTTCGAACCAAAAAAAAAAAAAACACTATTCGCACATGCCTTGCAGATATGGTTAGAAAAGAGCATAAATCAACATTGTCTATGTACCATAAGTGTATGCACGCTACGTACGCTAAACCCAAGAATTTTGCGGGATGTTCCACCATTTGTCGCATTCGCACATTCAGTTCACCGTATGGAAACGGAGAAGCAACGATAAGCTCAGCCTGGTGGCACATGCAGGTTTTTAGAAAGGGAACCATTTTTTGCAATAAACCAATGCTTCTCTCTAGGTCTAGAAGAGGCAGAATAGTCATTCTAAATGAGGCAAATTTATCGCTTGCACGTTTTGTTACAGGCGAGACAAGACGAAGCAAAAGCTCGGTGCCCAATTTATGGCCAATGAATGCACTGACAACAGCAGTAGCAACGACGAATTCAGCCCGGAATGAAGGGTCCTGCTTAGAAGGGCAGAGCCCATTTACAAACAATTTAGCATACACAAAAACCACACACGCTGAACTCTGGAAACAGCGTGCATAACGCGAGCATACAGTAAGGCTTGATTTAAAATAGCATTTTACACACGTACACTAAAAAGTACGCCATTCTTTTTAGTGCATGCTATCCTATATGCCCAGTTTCTACTGGCACTGCATTCTGCGGTGACAGACTGTCACCTCAGCACTCAATGTAGCTTTGGTAGTGCTGCACGGAATTACTGAGATGGAGAATAGGATCTTGCATGCATGGCCTCACAGGCAAATCAAAGGGGCAGTCAAACTAAGACAATCTCAGCCAGCAGGTTGTCTGCATATGCAGCTTCCTTCATCATACTACGTCACTAACAGCTTGCAGATTATCCGTGGCATGTCTCGGACAGAATTTTCTTGAGAGGCAGTCAACAAACTTCTCTGCCACACTGTCCCTACACTGCTCCGCACGTAGCAGCGCTTCATTAAACTGCTTCATGGATATGGAGGAAAAAAACCAACTCAAGAGAGAGCGTTCACAAGTCATGAAGTCATTTCCCTTCCCTGGAAGAGATCAATAAAATGTTCTTCTCCCTGTCTCATTTAGCCACTGAAGCCCGTTTTATTTTTCTACAGATTGTTTGCAAAATGACTTGAGTATAATCGAAATGAGTGATTCAAGCCAAATTCTCCAGGACCACGCATGAAATTCCCCCAGCAGTGTGTAAATGACAATGACTGGAACTGTTTACATAGCTGTGCATAGGGAGCCACATCCCGTTTCTAGGCATAAAATATACAACCCACGCTGCATTTACGTTAGGCAGTATCTTCACATTCATGCCAGCTGAGTGTTCGTTTATTTACGCAGCGCGTTACCTGCCTGGGAAACACTACCTAGGAGGGGTTGCCAAGGTGCTTCTGGCACAGAGTATTCCTCCAAAGCAACCAATACTTTACTGGTAGATATTAGATCCCTCATTAAGTCTGGCATTGTGTTTTGCCAAAACACTTTCTCCCAGCAGCAAGAAACCGATAAGAAACCGTGGAGAAACTACGATAGCACCACTGCGTGCAATACAGTTATCAGTCTCGCAAAAGCACAACTGTTTTGCATGTACTTATGGGTACTGACACCAAAAACAAAGCATAAAGGGAGACACAAGGACAAAACAGGATAAACAATAGTCATCTCGTCTTCCGACCAAGGGGTCTACCAAACTGCTTGCTCTTCAGTGGTGGCTGTACAATAGGTAACCAGCAGCCCAATAGCAAGCCAAAAATAGACTGGCAGCAGACTGTTTTCATTTTTTTTTCACTGCTGCCTAGGCAGTCATATTCCCACTGAGCAATGTTGACAAGTAGAAGGATGATTAATGGTTTAAGGAGCCTAATGTAGTGGAGGGTTCCGCATAATCTCAACTACCCGAGGCTTTTTAACATTTACTGACATCCCACAGCACATGGGCGACTTGTGCGTTTTGCCTCGATACACCTGAACCGTGCTCTGAGGTAGAGTGAGATAAAAGAAGTGCTGGCGTGTTTCTGAAGCAAAAGCTTCACTACAGGACCTGGGACTTCAATCGTGGACCGTGCAGATTTGACCTTCAGCTGAGTTAGAGGTCAAACCACGAACAAGAGACAAAGGAATTTAACCAATATCCATGACTCGAAGTCGCACCCGCGGCTGTGCGAACAGATATCCTTTAAAGGTGCACTGAAGAGGATTCTGAACTCGTCTTTTTGCCGCGGGAACTCGATCTACACGTTCCTAGCATTCTTAGAAACTGCAACTTATTGCCCTGTATGGCCGATTTCCATAATTAAATCGAATTAACGTCCGGCTCCCGCCTTTTTTTTTTTTAATTCTGCCTCGTACGATGGGCGGAGTCGACCAACACGTGAAGCTCCTTTCAGCCAGCTCCATGGAGGCTTTGCTTTCGCTTTATTTTGTTTTTTAGGTTTACATGAATAAATAGTTTCATTCGCAGATAATATAGCCGCAAAATAAGCCCGCAGAAATAAAAATAAGCGCGGACTATTTGCTACTACGGACTACTACGTATTACTCCGCCGATGGCAGAGCGGCAAGCTGCCACAGGACTGGGTGAAAGGCACTCCACGCGTTGGTCGACTCCGCCCACCGTACGAGGCAGAATTAAAAAAAAAAGGGCGGGAGCCGGACGTTAATTCGATTTAATTAGGGAAATTGGCCACACAGGGCAATAAGTTGCAGTTTCTAAGAATGCTCGGAACGTGTAGATTGAGTTCCCGCGGCAAAAAGACAAGTTCAGATTCCTCTTCAGTGCACCTTTAAGGGCCGCTCAGCGAGAGACCTAGGCTATCGCCGCAGCCAACAGGGCTCGTGTTAAACTGCACCACACCGTCGCGCTGTGCATTGAAGCGCGTCGTCTTCATCAACTTCCGTCTGCTCCGTCCTGCGGCACTCCCTGATCACCGCCATCTTCTACGTAGCACAAATCCGTGCTTTCGCTCCGATTCGATAGTTGCAAACATTCTCTGACGTCTTTTTTGGCACACAGAGGGAGGCACTCACCGGATGTCAAACTTGGGTGTCACCACGGGCACCTTGCCAGTCATGTGGCGAGTCATGGTCGGTGTGTGCATGCTTGCCTTGCGCATGATCTTCCGCGGCTTTGAACTGGCTGGCTCCTCCGCGGCTTTCTTCTTGCCCCTCGCCACTGAGCCACGCTGGCTTGGCGCCTGCAGAACAGGCCATGCATGCCAAATGGTGAATCGTTATACCAGCTGAGCTGGATCACTGATAAACAGCACACATACAACGGACAAAGAACACCAATTAAGGGGGCCCAGAAACACAATCTTAGTTAATTGTTTTGCCTGTTGATTGCATAAAGTGAGTTAAAATGGTGCTATTAGCGTCGGTAATACCGCATATATTCCGTTCTTTAATATTTTAATGTCCTCCCAAAAACAACTTCATGGCTCTGATGGTGTCGCCACACAGTGGCGGGTTTTTAGCAGCGGATATGACATCACCTGGCGCGAGCTTGATGACCGGACAAACAGTAAATATACTGCAAGTTGTGTGAATAAATAGAGACACATTTTGTCACCTGTCTGCGTTTTATATTAGATCAACAAAAACAACTTGTTTGTCTTAGATAAAAGCCCTGCAAAGCAAGTAAAATAAAAATACACCACCAGGGGCACTCTGGCATGGAAACAACGCTGCCAGTCTCAGCAAGAACGAGCTACAGAGAGCAGGCAACCATGGGGTACAAACTTCCGCGACGTGCTCTGGCTGGCTGTTTTGATTGGTTGCGCCAGGTGCAGTCATTGGGAGAGAGAAATAGGAGAGGGAAGCCCCGCCAAAATCGAGTTGAGGGCAGCGTTTTGTTTGCTTGTATTTTGAAATTTCTTCACTGAATAACTCCCGTTCCTGTGCATCGATTCCTGTAATTCTTTTTAAGTCAGCACCTGTGTGACATAAAGAACCCACCTGAAGTATAGCCGGTATTCCCCCAGGCAGTGCTTCGCAGCCCCTTTAAGGGGGGACACCAGTCTTTGAGACCAAAAAATCGATTTTCAAAAAATGGCATTTGTGGAATCTACAGCTATTATTTTCAAACTGTACCAGTTTTTTCCTGCAAGAAATCAACATTTTGACCATAATATGAAATTCAGATTGTGAGGGCTGAATTTATACAGCAGCAGACAATTTAATGGCATGAAAATTTTGGAACTCTGGCTGTCTTAGCGTGCCGACATCTCAACATCTAGGACAGATAGAGAGGTCATAGTGCTTGCAAAGGGAAGCTGAAGGCCCAATGTGTGCAATAATCGAAGCAGATTTGTTCAATCACACTTAATTTATAATTTTGCAAAGTTTATCGATGCATTACATTCACACCTTGAACACTGATATTCCAAGCACTGTAATATTACTTATGAGGGTAAAATGGAAAAATGGCTTTGATTATTGCACTCTACTCATCACACTATGTAGCCATGGATTAAAAATGGTTTTTTATTGAGCAGTTTTTTTTGCACCGAGGTACTAACGAATGACTAACTAAAATTATCTTGGGAACCGACTAATTTATGAGAAAGGTAATTTCATTGTTGAAATCAGTATAAAAAACTGAGCAATGTGGTACAGTTTCATTAGTATTGGACTAAAAATAAGGAAAATAGCTCTAAGACCAGTGTCCACCCTTAAAGGGCAACTGAAGCGGTTTTAGAATTCGATGATTTTATGGTTGCCGAATGTGCAAAATGTGCAGGTAAAGCCTACGAAATCGTTTTGCTCTAGCACTTGAAATGGGGGCGTAATCGCCGAATAAAGTCGTCGTCGGTGTTCACGCTTCTCTGAAGTGCACAGCGACGGCAGAGGCCCCGATAATGACGTCACGTATGACGGCACTACGTTTCCAGCGAAGAAACGGTTATTCCACAGAAGGAAACCGACGCCATCGAAGGTGAAGCTCACGATGCATTGTTTGGCGCCATCTGACGACACACAGCAGCATGCAGGCGTAAGCAGCTGACATCTGAAATTTCGGCAACAATGACGTCACTGCCGAGTTTCCTCGCATTCCTCCGACGTAGTGAGGAGAAGCCTAAACATCGTCGTGGTTTTAATCGATGATTATGACGCCGATTAAAATGCCAGTGCAAAATTACTTTTCATGCTTTATCTAGAAGCTTGATAGATTCGAATTCTTGAATAAACTAATTCTCAAAAAAGTGTTTCAGCTTCCCTTTAAATGACACAGGGCTGTACTCACAACTAGGATTTAATAGAAAAGAAACTGGATGAGTACAATTAGTCACACATGTCACAAGGGGGAAAAACAACAAAAAAACTAGGAGATACAGGATATACAGGGTCTGATACGTGTAGCTGTCAAGAAAAGTGCAGTCCTTCACGTGTACCGACAAAGATGGCTTGCCAACACACACGGTCAAATTTCTCAATGAAACGTGCTCATCAGTGTTCACGGATCTGCTGAGATAGGTGCAAGAACAGGAGGATAGTGCCAGGTATCATTGTAGTGGCCGTTCGTGAACAAAAAGGAAAGGAAAGGGGTGTTATCACTTTTGTTCGTCTAATCTCGATTGATAACAGCCATGAAGAGCTGCATCTAGGTTTTTCCAGATTACTGTGGTTAATTTTGACCTATTATCTCGAAGCTTCCTTGCCAGCTTTAAATTTGAACGAGTACGTGCTTGCGCCAAGAAGACGGGACAGAACAAAGGAACACACACGACATATACAGAGCGCAACTTCCAACTAGTTTATTTTCTTAGAAGGCAAAAGCGTTTATACCGGCGCTGGGCAATCACAAGATTAACAGGCAAATATATACGCACTTCATGTCAGCATCCCTCTGCCAAGTGTGCCACCATATAGCAAAACATGTAAAATTGATAACCTTCAATACAATATAGCTTAGTTGTTTCTTACCTTTTGACACTGCTATTGCTACGATAAGCAGATTTTATGCATGGACCACTTTATTGTTTTTATTTACTTTGACACTGCTTTTGATAAGAGATTTTTTTTTTGCTATGTTCATCGTTCACCTCATGCATCATCTTTCCTTTTGTCTGTGTTATGGTCTTTTTTTATTATTATATTGAGGGTTATCAATTTTACACGTTTTGCTATATACAGTAGACTCCCGTTAAGACGAACTCTCTTAAGATGAACCCTTGGTTAAGATGAACAGTGGTGGTCATTTGTTTGGTTTCCCATAGAGTCAATGCAAAAAAAATCTGCTTAAGATGTACACTGCACACGTGCTAATTGGTTAAGATGAACTTTCACGACCAGCCGTGCCCAAGCCATGCAGCTTCACTCGACCATTCGAGCAGTATTTCAGCAGAAGGAAAGAAAAAAAAGCTAAAGAATTGAAAGCTTTTTTGCACCGCCGACGATCCATGCGACGCGGGGAGGCACAGAGACCTAACCACGTCTCCGTTGAAAGGGCGATTCTGTGAAAGCAGAACTGTCGCTGCTCCTCCCCTGTGAGGGAACTGAAGGATGTCTTGGAAGGTTACCTAAGTGATATGCCTACGCTTGTAGCAAGCAGACGATTTTCTCGACAGACAAAAAAAAAAATAACAGACTGGGCAACACTCAACAGTGCCTGTTGCACTGCACTAGTAGTGCAATAAATGCTTATGTTGCAATTATTTTTTTCCTAAAAGAATATTTCATGGCTTTGTTCACATATACGAAGTATTTGGACACACACTGCATGTAACTGCCTTCTAAGAAAATAAACCAGTTGGAAGTTGCACTCTGTACATGTCGTGTGTGTTCCTTTGTTCTGTCCCGTCTTCTTTGCGCAAGCACGTACCCGTTCTAAGATGAACCAACTTGCCCAAACAAGAGTTTTACTTGACTTTAAACTGAGCGATGCCGCGAGCGGCGGGCATTCGTAGTTCGACGACTGACGAGCACGTTTGTTGCTTACGCCGCCGCCGAGTGATTCAGTTCTTTTGCGGGCGCAAGTCAGCCCAAATAAAGAGCTTCGTTTGCAAGTCTTTGTTGTTGTCTTCCTGACCGCTGGACTGCCGTCACTACAACGTGACAATAGTGAAACAAATTCGGAAGGAAACTTTTCTTAACTAAGATTTCACTTGCTGCTGGCAGGTCCTCATGCTAAGGCTGCCACGGCAAATGACCATCTCATGCTGTCGCACACAACCAAAGGACTGCACCAAAGAACAGTTTTGCAGCGACTCGAAAACTATAATGCACACACAGGCGACATGGTGCTGGCTCTTTTACCAAAATTCACCGATGCCATTACACCTATGCAAAATCTGAAGGTACCAAATATCCAAAAAGCTATAGAAGGCCTTCATCTGCTTGCCAAGCTATGCATATACACGAACTGTATTGCTCTGCTACACATCCCTGAACCCCAGAGAGAAAGCATCCCTTTGCAGAGTGGTTCGCTCTCAAGCAGTCTCAGTCAGTTCGTCCACATCTCACCAACTTAGGCCCAATTTCAGTCAGAAGTGATTTGTCAACGAAACGTGATGGTGGTTTTTGAAATGCATGTTCCAGTCATTGGCGTGCAAATAATAGAAATAAGACATGAAATTACCTATGCAAAATGAAATCTCCCAATGCAAGGAACTGTGGGCATTGGTCAGAGAATCGGCTTCCTTTAACATCGCCTACAGACGAAGTCCCACAGGTATTTCTCTTTGCAAAGCTAAGTTCAAGGGCGAAAATCTCTCCGCAGAACAGAACAGTACCACTACACCAAGTATCTGGACGGAGCAACAATTACATCCTCTTTGCAGCCAAGTATGTGGATACAATGATACTCATTTGCTTGAAACTGCTGAGGTTACGTTGAAAAGTGACTAAAACCAACCAAAAAATAACTTTGCTTACCTTACTTACAAGTGAGAAAAGAAACGGCACTAACCTCAAAGCAAAGAAGTGGCAGCAAAGTTTAGCCCCAATAACTATCAAAATACTTCTCACAACGGCACTCCCTTTATAGTTTTTTTTTTTCTTTTAAGGCAAGCTCCACACGAGTTCGCTATACTGGACACCAAGCAATCAAACACCAGAGAACAGGACAACCCCGTCACAACAAACACGGACTAAACGGAAATTCTGCCAGTGCACAGTATTTATGATTCCCTGCCAACAAGCCATATACAGTCGCCGACTGATTTTTCGGACTCCAAAAATTCGGACATGCTCGATTATTCAGACTGCTTCGTGGCACCGCCACTCTCCCCATAGACCGTAATGTATAACAACTGCCGAAAGTTCGGACATCTTGCAGCCTCTCGTTTAATTTTTCGGACACTCCTTGAGCCAACTCGACCGGCAGCACTTGCCGCACCGACGCTCACCGACGCGCGGTTCACTTCGCTCAACGCCATTTTTGATTTGAACTGAGCCTCCTTGCTGCCCCGCGAGGTGGCGCTACTGCAAATTCCCGCTCATCATCATTGTTTCCGCGTGGTTCGGTAGCGCGCCGCATGGTGGCACGCCACACCAGTTCCGGCCGCAGCTTAGCCATCTTAAGGCAATCCAGGAGCCGCTTTGTTTGTTTATCTGGCACTAGCCCGCGAGAGCGCCGTGGTAGCACGCAGCGCTGGAGATGCGATATTAGCCTAGGGCGGCTTACAGCCGGCGTTTTGTCATCGAAAGGGGTCTGTTGAACCCCGAGTAGCAGTATCAAGATGTTTCGTTGAAGCGCGCGTGAGCATTGACTTATGCAACGCCAGGCCGGCGGCAGCAAGCCCGCGTGAGCGCCGTGGTAGCACGCAGCACTGGAGATGCGATATTAGCCTAGGGCGGCTTACAGCCGGCGTTTTGTCATCGAAAGGGGTCTGTTGAACCCCGAGTAGCAGTATCAAGATGTTTCGTTGAAGCGCGCGTGAGCATTGACTTATGCAACGCCAGGCCGGCGGCAGCAAGCCCGCGAGAGCGCCGTGGTAGCACGCAGCACTGGAGATGCGATATTAGCCTAGGGCGGCTTACAGCCGGCGTTTTGTCATCGAAAGGGGTCTGTTGAACCCCGAGTAGCAGTATCAAGATGTTTCGTTGAAGCGCGCGTGAGCATTGACTTATGCAACGCCAGGCCGGCGGCAGCAAGCCCGCGTGAGCGCCGTGGTAGCACGCAGCGGTGCAGATGCGATGAGGCCCGACGGCTCTCGAAACGATGTGGGGGAGGAGGCAAGTAGAGGAGGTGGTGAAAGAAGGAACGGAGAAGAGGAGGAGGAGGAGAGGCGGCGTTGGGCGAGGAGACATGTGCAACGCCAGCCCGGGATCAGCCAGTGCATGTAAATAAACGATTTCTTTCTCTTTTTTTTCTGAATTTGTTTTTTCGGACACCTGTTTATTCGGACATTTCCACGGTCCCCGTGAGGTCCGAATAAACGGTCGGCGACTGTAATATAAAGCAATACAACTATCCCCCCCTCCTAGGAGCGCCGAAGCAGCGAGAAAAAAAAAGCGGGTTGGAAAAGACTACCTAGGCGCCAATCAGTGCACGAAATGGCACGCAGCTGAGCTCGGCTGACTGAGCCGTCCAATCATTGTCACACCTGTCATCGCATGCATGTCGGAGGTGCACGAGCAGCTCCGCAGCACTCAGTTCAGGTTTAAGTAGGACTATATGGCCAATCACTTGCCATGCCAGTCATACCTGAACCCTTCGGGAGCCCATTCGAATTAATCGATGTGAGACCGGCAGTGTCCAAATTAGCAAGCGCTAGACGCCGTAGATTTACGTGGGCATTGGCTGAGACTTCACCAGCAGTTTGAATCGTGGATTTTCGAATTAACAAGGTTGAAATTAACGAGCTTTTACCGTAGTCAGACTTCACGACATCTAGCTTTTGCTTCAAAGAAGTTTTTCATAGGTGCCATGAATTTTGTTGTAGCGACATTCAACTACACAAACTAAACCACATCCGCTGGTAACTAATATGTATATTACAAAGCCACTAGCCATGGACGTATTTCATGAAATGTTCACAAACAGGTACACACTCGTAACATCAGTTTATTTTTAGGAATTTATCAAAAATTTAAGTAAATGCCGCTGCCAGCAAACGCCATTGCAAGTCAACAGCAGCAAAGCCACTGCACTCACCCGTTTTGCCTTCGCACTGGCAGCCAGTTTCTTCAGCCTGTGAAAAAAAAAGAAAAAATTAGGATGTGCATGAGTAAGGCTACCCACACGAGTGCTACAGAGCTATTATGCAGAGCAGCAACCCCACATCCCAGCAACGAGCAACTTAAAACTTCTAACAAACAAGTTTGTTCATTTATTTACTTATTTATATATTTAGCGTCACCGCACTAAACGCTCGCGCTGAAATTGATGAGTAATCACATCGTCGCAAACTATCACACTTGACCCTTTTCCATAAACTTTACTATGATGTTCTGCTCCATGACGATTTTTTTTCGATCACCTGAATCCTTTTTTCCGCGTCGCGACCACCCGCTGAAAGATTAACGCATATCATGCCACACTTCACTTGCGACTCTTTCATACCTCGTACTATAGTCGACTGGAATAATCTACCATGACACATTGCTTCAGAAAGGAACCTTAACAAGTTTTGGGACCTACTAACCCAAATGTCTGTTTAGCTTTATTAATTGATTGTATCACATGCTGCATCCAGCTGTTATGTTAATTTGTTTTGTTCCTGCGGTTATGTTAAGCCTCTAAAGCACTATCTGTTCTTTTTTCGTGTAAATTGCAAGGTATACTACAGGTTTTTGTTTGTTTGTTTTGTTTTCTACTTGTGCTTTTTGTATTTATGTATTGCCCCTTGGGGCTTGCTCATTCTTGTTTTGCATCGTTGTGTGTCAATGCTTCCCCTATTGAGGGCCTTTAGGGGTTTATTGAATAAATAAATAAAATACTGCGGTCTTTGTCCAAGACCTTAGCAGGGTGGGTACATGTACATAATTTTACATACACAAAGGCAAAACAATATCAGTGCATTATTTCAGGTGCTCTTTAAAAGATGTTAACGATTTCTGCGTCACTGCATCGTTAGTGAAGTTATTCAAATCAATTATAGCTCGTGGGAAGTAAGAGTACTTGAAAGAATTAATTCTTGAGTTTAGAGGCAATATAGTTCTGTCACTTCATCGTTTTATAACCTGCCAAAAAAGTAAAGATACCAGAGGTGTTAATATTGTAATGTCCTGCTAGTAACTGAAAAAAGAATTTTAACCTGCATATGCGATCTCATGTGCAGTTTATGTGCATGTATTTAACTTTCCTGTTCTGCGAGACATCCACAGAGCACAGTCAAGGCCCGAGCCAAACCTTTAAGCCAAACCTTTGAGCCTTTAAGCCTGGTCCAGGCCACACAGTGGGGCAGTGTGCGGCCTGGACAAGCAGACCAAACCAAATTGAGCCCACGGCCCAGCAGCAACACCACTGCATATCATCGTTTTCAAACAAGCTGCATCATGGAGCACATCCAAGTTCAAGGCTTCCAAAAGTGCTCCAGCATACTATTATATCTAACTCAGTCTTTGATAAACTTGCACCACACTTGCCCCATAACCAGAGCAGTATCAGCACAATTTATCGAAGATAGAACTGCAGCACGCTACTGTCGTTTATTGAAGATGCTACGAGACACCAATACTTAATCAGGTGTACCGTATTTACTCGCATAATAGGCGCACCCCTAGTTTGGGCGCGAAAAATCAGATTTTTTTATTTCCGCGCATAATAGGCGCACCCCGAACTTGGCACTGTGATCAATACTGTATTTACACGATTGCAAGCCGACGCCTCGCTAGCCCCGCTCCCCAATCTTTATTTTAACAAAGTTTTTGCTGAACTGACTACTAGTCCTCACTAGTGCTGCTGCCGTCGCAGCTGCTGCGGACCCACAGCACGTGCAACGACATCGCGTAGAACAGCCGCACACAGTTTTCAGGGATGCTCACTTTAAACGTCTGTTTGGAAAGCTTCATCTCCAGCCGGAAACGTTCCCAACTTAGACCCACGAAAACCTCGGCGCCCGGAGTCGCGTACGAAAATTTAGGGACGCCGCAGTCGCAACTGCCGCACTTCTCGGCCACGTCGAATTTCCGACCTGCCGCACGCTTGCTGTGTTCGAGAGCAGACTCTTAGCCGTGTAGCTGTTAAGGTGCTTGCCCGTCGAGCTAAAACAGCAACGCTCCGCGGCAAAGTCACAAACCACGATGAACTATCGCGCTACCGCAGATCCCGGCACTGATCCCGGTTCTGATAGCAAAAAAAAAAAAAAAAAAAGAACTGGAGCTGGAGATGCTGATGGTGATAAGGATAGCGAAAGCTCGCGGCGAAGGAAAACGTTGATGATGATGATGAGCTTTGCCTCGGGCGCCCTCTGTGGGCGGCGTCTGGAAGCTCCTGTGCGCGTGTGTGGCCTCCGCGATCAAGCGCCCGTTGCGCGCAGCCGGAGCCGATCGCGGAGGCCTCGGCGCGTGCATTCCGATGGCTATTCCCGCGTGTGTGGTGGAAGGTTTCGGTGCAGCCCTTACACGGATCTTTTTCTTTTAATATTTTCTTCGCGAAAACGGGGTGCGGCCCGTCCGCGAGTGCGTTTACGCGGTGTGTTCAATAGACCCTTTAGAAAATTCAGTCTGGCAACTCGGCAGGCATCATCATCAGCAACTTTCCTCGGCGTCGTGCGCCATATTTTGGGCACCTTTGGCTGGAAGACGCGCAGCTATAGCGCTCTGCACAGCCTTTGCACTAGTTTCCACCTTGTGGCATGTCTGGTTGCGTTTGTGAAAGCGATGGCGGAAAATTTGCAGAGGTCGAGGGACCTGACTGTCATCCCGGGCGGATTTTCAGAAAGGCTTTTGGACTCCTATCGTCCGGCCGCACCTCTCAGCGAAGCTACAAGCCGGTATCACTGCGATCCGTCGACAGTGCGCGTTGCCGTGTTACCCTGCAGGTCGAATCTACTGTCGATAAAGGAGGGCTAACAACACTTGGACCGGACTCGACTACGAGCAGGCGCACTGCAGGGCGAAATGCGTGTGGATCCGGATACGGGCGCTCGATCAGCGATCTAGGCCTAGCGACAACTAGGGCAGTCGGGGACCAGCGCGCAGCTCGTCGCCCGGCGTCGCCGCGGGCGGTGTCGTTGCCGAAAGCTCCACTCTAGCACAGGCATGCTGTCGTTGCTAGAATCTAGCAAGCATCCTTTCTGGTAGCATGGCCGTTTTGTATTTTCTTGTGCGAACGTGAAGTAAGCTGAGCCTGCCGGCCGGCCAGCCTGGATCCCCTGCCGGCGTCATAAAAACGAGCTAATGAGTGTTCTCGACGTAAATAACAAGCCCTGTGATAGGGAAATGAGAAAATACATCATTTTTCTGGGTCATTGGTCAATACCGAGTTGCTGGTAAAAGTGACAACTGTGGTACGAGCGAATTTGTTGCGAGAACCGCCTCGAAGCTGCCGCTGGCCCGACGCTGGGGTCCGGCTCGACTGGCGCCCGCTAGCTCCGCTGCTGAAGGCGCCGTAGAAATTGACCATACTATTATTTTATTGTGAGATGATGCTGTTAACAGCAAAGCGGAGTGAAGAATAGGCCTTCAATTATAGCGCAGGCGACTTCCGAAGCGCCGGTCCCTGCCGCTTCGATGCGAAGCAGGCTATAGGCCTAGCGACGACCACGGCAGACAGGCAGCCGCAGAGCTCTTCGCCCGGAGCACCCGCGAGCGGTGCCGTTGCCCAAAGCTCGCAACATCAGCTGGCATGCTTTGTCGCCGCTCGAGTATAGCTGGCAGTCTTTCTGATAACAAGGCTATGCCCTTTTCTTGCAATATTTGTACACCAAGCCAAGCAGCGCTCAGGCACTGCTGCGCTGCGGCGGAGTGCGACACCGGTTGTCGGCGGAGCTTGGGTAGAGCGGCGCAGCAGTGCTTGCCGCTGCGTGTGTCCCTGCTTGCTGTGGTGTGGCAGTTCGGAAGCGGCGCGACGGACGTGTTGCCGGACATGTGTCTCCTGCCTTAGCCAGAGTGCACAGGCCCTGACCGAACGAAAACACACAGCTGCTGCTGCTGCACTCCGCCTATGTCGCCGTCGTTTGCTGCATGTTCGCAACGGAGAGAACGACGGCGCTCCTCGCCGCGCCGCATCGTCGTGCTCTTTTTCGCGCACACGGAACTCTCTATGAATGGACGTGGATTCTTGAAAATCCAAAACAAGCGCGTTTGAGCTACGTTTTGATTTTGTGACGCTCCGAAACAGTCGCCAGCATCGGAATGCATGTCCTCGAGTGCGCCGAAGGTGGCACCTTTATTTTTGTGCTCACTATACAGCGGAGCGGTTACACGGCAGAAGGAACATTTCGCTGCTCTTTCAATACTTATATCATTTATTTTAATGTGAAAACGAACAGTTCACGGACGAGAAGAAATAAGCATGCAGCTACTCCATGCGCTCAGTGCTCTGGAAACACAGCTTGTTTCCGTGCGCGTCTCTTCGCCGCGCTGGCTGCAGAAAGGCACACAGCAGCCTGCCGGCATCGCGACTATAGCTTGGTGCAGATAGCCAATGTCAAGGAACATGGCTAGGACACAGAAACAAGAAAATTGCGCTTGTTGTGGCTTCGCCGGGCGCGCGTACTTTTCAATCTGGCCCGAGCGCATACCGGCAGGCGTATGCCCAAGTAATGGCGGAGGCACCGCGGTTTGCGCACCACACACCAGATGGCGCTGAATTTTCTAAAGGGTCTATTTTGCGAGTTGAAAAATTTCCAGAAATTTTACCCCGCGTAATAGGCGCACCGCGAACTTTGAGCCGAATTTTCTGGAAAAAAAGTGCGCCTATTGTGCGAGTAAATACGGTATTTAAACAACCTGTCAACAGGATCCTCTCAATAGTCAAAAGAACATTTATGCAATCAATTGAGAAGTACTACTATGCAGAAATTATTTTTTGTATTGTATTTTGTATTTTTAGTATTCTATACAGAGACCGGCTGAACAGGAGTGAGCAGCACGCGAACGCGGTCAGTCCAAGTGCTGCCGTGGCATCATGCCCGCTCAATGTCGCGGAATTTCGCGCAATTGACCGAGCTCACCGTGGCTGCAGGGAGGCCGATGATGTGATCTCCGCGGAAGCCTCAGTGCCATTTGAGGTGGCGCTGAAGGCGGACAGAGCAGTGTTGTCTGGCAAAGGGAGTACGACTGCGCAAGATGCAACGATTTAGCACTGTTTACTATATTACGCATGTGGACAAGCACAACAGGAGAAGCAACAAAGACAGAACAATGCACACACACAAAAGAAAAAGAAACATTGATTTGTGCATGTCCACGCTAGCAGAAGCCTTCCCTGAAGAAGTATTAATTATACTATTCCTAATTATTAACCCTTTCAGATGCCATTTCTCATTTCGATTCAAAAGAAAAATTTTTTTACGCCTAAGTAGTATATATCCAGGCCTAAATTGAAAGCAAATTCATTACTTTAATAACGGAGCATCGAGCGGCCGTGCCTATGGTTAATTTCTTTGCACACAAGTACTGAATGTCGCAAAAACTGCCAGAATAGTTGAAAACTAATGTTAAAATGCCAGGATTTATGAAATGGGCATCCTAGGGATCATGTATATTCATTTTCTTTTTTGGCATGAAAACATGACGTCAGAAATGCAGCAAAAAAAAATCACAATGAGACTGGTGACAAATATATGTCCGATAGAAAATGGCGGAGGATGTGCTACCACGCTCATAGTTTTGAGGGCTATTACCGTATTTTCCGGTGTATAAGACGCGGTTTTTTTTCGAAAATCTTGCTGGTGCGTCCTATACAAGGGTGCGTCTTATATGCGAATTTTTCGTTTTTTCAGAAATTACTCAGGTTCATTTTCAAGCTTTTTTTACCGAAAAAATATCACTAGCAATGATGCGGTTGTAACATGGTTAATACTTCAATACGGAGACCGCCGTGCGCAACTCCTTTTAGGTGAACTTTATCATGAAACGGCGGGGATGACGACTTCCGTTATCACAAACACGCGACCGTTTCGGAGGCCCCAAGCAAAAGTAATGTGAAATGCCATAAGATAACGACAATCCTGTTTCTAGCCATTGTCAAGACAGGCCAGGACTAGCCGGCGTTCTTTATTCAGCCACCCTTTGCAACTTCGTTTGCTTCGTGTACGTAGTGCGAAAAGAATGTTCCAGTCGCGTTGCCTCCAGAAATGGGCGAACTTTTTGATAGCGCATCCGAAGGTGAAGACTTCCAAGGTTTTAAGTAGAAATAAAATGTTCTTATGGACATATGGAAGGGTTTTTTGGTTTTTTCTTTCTTTTTTTTTTTCTATAACGTGGGCGGGAATGGCGTGAGTGATGCCTTTTTTGACCACTTAGCGTTGCTTACGAATTTCTCACAGGCACGGTGAATTTCATGATGGTCGCGCAAGCGTGTTTAATTGATCCTCACTAGCCTAACTGGGTAAATTGGGGTGCGTCTTATATACAGGTGCGTCTTATATACCAACATTTTCAATGACAGCCTGCATATATGGCGGGTGCGTCTTATACAAGGGTGCGTCTTATACACCGGAAAATACGGTATTCGTCGCGTTCACTAGCCGACATAAAAAGTGCCGTTTGCAATATGAACAATGTTCAATTTTCCTAACACGAAGAAATCTGCGAACACACAGAAAAAAAGCTCAGAGCCTGCATTGCAAACTGTCTTGCACAGAGTGCCTTAAAGGTTAAAGAACCTTGGCAGGCTCGTTGCTAATGGAATCTTTGATGAAAGAAAAACAAAAAACAAAACTACAGATGCAACACAAAAACCTCTTAGTTGGGGGGGGGGGGGGGGTTCTTTGTTATGTCTTTTCCTGGCCTATGTTTTCCGCCAAGCAAGTACGTAAGATGCTTTCGAATAAAGTGCGTTCATCCCGCCAATGCCTTTCTAACCTTTAATTCATTCTTTTATTTTTGTGCTTTTCCAATATGAAGCTTCTCCAACACATTACTTTCAACGCCTTAGTACTTTCAGTACTACTGAACATTATGAAACGTACAGCTGCAAGTCATGTGACATTTCAAACTTTGTTGCACATTAAATACAACGTTCCAGAAATGACCCAGATTTTCAGTGCGGCCAGTTTGCTACAACAATTTGCTAAATTGTAAGGTTTAACGTCCCAAAGCGACACATGGGCTATGAAGGATGACGCCGTAGCGAGGGATCCGGATTAATTTTGACTATGAGGGGATTTTTACTGTACGCTGACATCGCACAGCACACAGATGCCATTTGCGTTTTGTCGCCATTCAAACACGGCCAGTGAGGCTGGCACTGAAGCCGGTCACCCGGCTCAGTATTCAAGCACGCTATCCATTGAGCCACCACGACAGGTGCTGAAATAATGTAGCGGCTCATTTAAGGGGGGACACTGGTCTTTGAGACCAAAAAATGACCAAAAAATCGATTTTCAAAAAGTGACATTTGTGGAATCTACAGCTATTATTTTCGAACTGCGCCAATTTTTTCCTTCAAGAAATCAGCATTTTAACCATAATATTAAATTCAGATCATCGTGTGGGCTGAATTTATGCAGGAGCAGACAATTTAATGGCATGAAAATTTTGGACCTCTGGCTGTCCTAGTATGTCGATATCTCAACATCTAGGACAGATAGAGATGTCATATTGTTTGCTAAGGGAAGCTGAAGGCACAGTGTATGCAATAATCAAAGCAGATTTGTTCAATCGCACTTCAAAAATTCATAATCTCGCAATGTTTATCGATGCATAACATTCACACTTTGAATATTGATATTCCAAGTGCTGTAAAATTACTAATGAGGCTAAAAATGGAAAAATGGTTTTGATTATTGCACTTTCTACTCATCATACTATGTAGCCATGGATTAAAAATGATGTTTTATTGAGCAGTTTTTTTTTGTGCCGATGTACTAATGAATGACTAATTAAAATTAATTATCTTGGGAACCCGCTAATCATTCAAATTAAAATTAATTATCTTGGGAACCGGCTAATTTATGAGAAAGGTAATTTCATTGTTGAAATCAGTATAAAAAACTGAGCAAGGTGGTGCAGTTTCAATAGGATTGAACTAAAAATAAGGAAAATAGGTCTAAGGCCAGTGTCCCCCCTTAACGGGGGAAGCCTGGTCCTGAAAAGAAAATTTTTATTAACCTAGTCATAGTTATGAAATTTTTAGGGCACATGCATTTTTATGCACTGATTCTAGATACTATGTCATTTAATTTCATGTAAAACAATTCCTTAAGCACTTATGCAACATTTATGCAAGCATTTTGCGAAGAGTTTTGAAGAAAATTTGCTACGGGAAACTCACTGAAATGTATGCCACTGGGTTCTCTTGACACCAAGGAATGCAATAGGGGTAAAATTATCATCCTGGCTCTCATAGAACTTGAGTAATAGGGTACTGAAGCTGCCACTTCAGAAACAGGAATACACACTTTTCTTCTCATTTCTGAAGTGACAACTTCAAAACCCTACAACTTAAGTTCTATGATAGGCAGCAAGACTATTTTACCCTTATTGCATTCCTTGGTGTCAAGAGAACCCAATGGCATACTACATTTCAGCAAGTTTCCCGCAAGAAATTTTTTTCAAAGCGCTTCACAAAATACATGCATAAAAATTACACAAGTGCACAAGGAACTGCTTTAGATTAAATTAAATGTCATATTTAGAATCTGCACACAAGAATACATATTCCCTGAAGATTTCTTAACTGTGAATAGATTAATAAAAATTCTTTTCACGACCAGGCTCCCCCCTTACGGGAGTGTGCCAAAGGTGCTCAAGAGATTCAGAGGAGAGGTGGTTCCATGCAAACACTTACTGCCGCTGTCCCGGACCTCCAGGTATGGCTTGTTGAGGATTTCCTGCATTGCAAAAGAAAAATAAGATGCACTAAACTCGAAGACCTTCAAAAAGCGCTCAGATCATAGTCACAACAGTGCACAGTGTGCAGATATGAGACGCCAGACACTCACGAAAACAGTGGCTACAGACCTTTCCAATACGGGCTTCCTGGGTGTCGCCATACTGTTTGCTGGGCTGTTGTGAGCACACGGTGCTAGCACGGTAGCAGCAAAACCAGTTTGCAACAGCCCAGCGAGGAGGCATTCTGATATATCTCCCTCGCACCAAAGGAAAGGTCTATAACGGGTGCCAAGTTTCAACTCGGGCACTGCAGTCCCTAGGGACCAGTGTACTAGTAGTAGAACCTCGTTACAGTAAACCCTGATATAGTAAACACTGATATGGTAAAGGTAAACTACGGTCTCATTTCGCCTTCCACAGAACACTACTTTTTTTTGTTTATAGTAAAGACAGCGTCTTCTCATGGAGACAAACATCCCGCACAACAATGACATTGGGGCGCACGCAAAGTCTGGGACAGCTCAGGGCCCCAGAGAGGTAAAGGTGTAACTTCAAAACCAACAGTCAGTGGGTTTTCGCCTTGTTTTTACTTCTCTAATTTTTTGAAATATTGTTTATCATGACTGTATGTTTCCCTTTTGTTTCATTGTTATTAATGCATCGTATTGTTGATTTATTTTTTGTCATCATCCTAAGTTTCCCCTTTTGTTTCCTATGGCTATTAATGTACCGTATAGAATTTTTCGCCCCCCTTGCACAATGCCCAATGGGCCTGTATTTCAAATAAATAAATGGATAGCAAAGATGACAAAATGGCAGTCTTCAAGATGGCTTAACCACCAGGCTCGTGAGGTGCAAGGAGAAGCCAACTTTGGGAAGACCTTGGGCTGTGAGGCAAAGCGAGCGACACGCGTGGAAAAAAAGGCAATGTGGGCAGCTGAGAAAAGAAGGGTAGTAAAAAAGCACAGCGAGGTGTAGGGACGAAAGAAAAAGGGGTGGACAGTCGCAGCACTTGGTGGTGCGAAGCACAGATTAGCTTTTACTGCAGTTGATTGCGTCACGCCCATCTCTTAACTATTGCCTCCTGAATGACAATGAGGCTGCGGAAGCCGACAGCCACACTCAAGGAAAGCTTTGTTTTCATATGGAATCAACTCTCCCACATTTCGCGTTATATTCATGGAAATCCTTCCATAATGCTTGGATGAAACTGAAAATGTGATAACATAGAATGTAATAATTGAAAAGAACAAGCATATAGCCTGACAATGCAGGATGAAAAGTATTTCTATGCAGTTTTCTCAGCCAACACAGCGTTTAGTAAGTAGCAGAGTTACCAGACAGCCTCCCGAGATCCATGCCATCACCAACTAAAAAAAACACTAATTATAGTAGAGCCACCCCTCACAGTGAAGTCACTCAGACTAGCAAAAATCTTTACTATATCAGTGGAAACAAGCTGCATCGAGGTACCCTAGAGTGAATATTCGCCCCCTTCTTCACTACTTTACTCTATTGCAGTTTCACCCTCCCTACCTTTCTCACCGGTCCATACTGCCTTCTTTCCACATTCACAGAGCTTGACTTTTTTTTTTTTCCACTATTTTTTACGTGCATGCCAAGTAAGCTGCCTGACAGCCCTCAAGGCCTTCCAAAAGTTGGTTACTGGTCAGTGCCCCTGTCATCTGTTCCTTGAAACTTGTCTAATGTCACACTCACTACAGCACGCTGAAATACCATCATCTCATTCAATTCTCTGTATTATGGAACTCATGTGATTTGTTTCGAAGAATGTAGCCAAGGTGCTGGCCACAAACCTACGTAACCTGTGATGGATACACGAGTGCAACAACGCGGCTTTGACAGTGGCAGACCTAACCCTAGAGCAGTCAAACATTTCCAGGGTCTCCTTGTTTTAAAGGTGCACTGAAGAGGAATCTGAACTCTTCTTTTTGCCGCGGGAACTCAATCTACACGTTCCTAGCATTCTTAGAAACTGCGACTTATTGCCCTGTGTGGCCGATTTCCCCAATTAAATCGAATTAACGTCCGGCTCTCGCCTTTTTTGTTTAATTCTCCCTCGTACGGTGGGCAGAGTCGACCAACGCGTGGAGTGCCTTTCAGCCAGCTCCGTGGAGGCATTGCTTTCGCTTCATTTTGTTTTTTAGGTTTCCGTGAATAAATAGTTTCATTTGCAGATAATATAACCGCAAAATAAGCCCGCAGAAATAAAAATACGCGCGGACTATTTGTTTCTACGGACTACTACACATTACTCCGCCGATGGCAGAGTGGCAAGCCGCCACGAGACTGGGTGAAAGGCACTCCCCGCGTTGGTTGACTCCACCCACCGTACGAGGGAGAATTAAAAAAAAAAGGCGGGAGCTGGATGTTAATTCGATTTAATTAGGGAAATCGGCCACACAGGGCAATAAATCGAAGTTTCTAAGAATGCTCGGAACGTGTAGATTGAGTTGCCGTGGCAAAAAGAAGAGTTCAGATTCCTCTTCAGTGCACCTTTAAGTTGTGTCATTTCTGCGTTGATATATTCTTGAACTCAGAAAACCATCACTCCACTTATATACTCGTTTTACAGCCAAGATTTTGGTTTCTTGGTGCATGCACCCACTCTGTGCGGATTTTTGTGGAGCAACTTGCGAAGCTTTTCGCTTGCCACGCCATCCAGCTTCTCGGCAGTGGAATCCAGAACTTCAAATTGGACCTCTATATAGAGATCTGCCGCTTCCAGTGTTGCACTCGCACTGCGAACAAATTTGAAGTTCTTGATACTGTACAGCTTAAAGGGATCGCTGGTTGCAGTTTCTTGCAGCAACTCTGCTGCAGCAGATGTTGCCTTTTTTTTTATGGATACTGCTACCATGACAGTTCTCCACATAATACTTTGCTGTTTGTAGATGAATTGGAAAAAAACAGCGCAACGGAAGACAAGACAAGAGAAGGAAAAAACACCAGCGCACCTTCTCTTGTCTCGCCTTCTGTTGCGCTGTTTTATCCAATTCTTCACACATGTACCAACCAGCCCGTATTTGCACTCTTTTGCTGTTCGTAGGAATACGCCCCACCATGTCGCCACTCGTTAAGGAGGCAACGGATGATTTGTAGCAGAGGCGAAAAGCGAGCGCCACATTGCAAGCTTTGAAAGCGCTCTTTTCATTTTGGACAAAAACATTTTAACCACAGGGTGCACTTCTGCAAAGCGGTGCAGAGCGTGTGTAATGTTTAGTTTCGTTTATGGTGGTTTAAGGTCCCAAAGCGACTCAGGCTATGAGGGACGCCGTACGTAGTGGAGGGCTCCGGACATTTCGACCACCTGGGGTTCTTTAACGTGCACTGACATCGCACAGTACACAGGCCTCTAGAATTTCTCCTACAATGAAATTCGACTGCCGCGGCCGGGATAGAAACCGCGTCTTTTGGGTCAGCAGCCGAGCACCATAGCCACTGAGCCACCATGGCGCCCATGTGCAATACGAGCGACATGTTTAAAGTTATGAAATATAGACCTGAGACTCTGGAACATGGCTTTCATATATGAAGCTTGGCCAGTTGTTACGACATTGAGTCTTTCATACTGGACCCCATTAGACCACAAGCTGCAGCAAGCATTCATAAATTTATGCTGAATCATCCCACTGTTAGTTTCCTCCACAAAGCTTACACTTGGGGTCACAGGCCAACAAAAGAATCAGTTCAGGGGAGACACGTACATTGGCAGGGATCAGATGTTTCGTCTATTCGGGAAATAATTGACCAAGTCAGGCACATTCACTCGAACGCTCCCAATATTTTCTATGTAAATTCTCTTGAGGTGCGGCTTCATCGGAGTTGTCTTGTCAGGGATGCCATATTCAGCCCATTTAGAGATGAAGTCCTTAACCGCTGGATGATCCAGCTTGTGAAAGAGAAATGTCAGCACTCGCCAGTGTGGGTGCTATTGCCCCACTACGAATATCGTGGCAAGTGGCAGGGTGGTTGAATTAAATTTTGGTTTGGGCCTGCTGGTTGTACTCAGAGGAGCGAGGAAGCCCACACAGACAAGGACAAATCGAGAAACCCATCCAGTCGGTTGTGCCTCTACCCTGATCGGTTCTCGCTGCCTCCTCCAAGCAGTGGCGGGCACTCCTCTCACCTCAGGCACGAGGCGCAGCATGTTGTCGAACCACATGTCCACCTGGCAATGGACCTGGTTGGCTATGGCCCTGGCGGTGGCAATGGAGTGGTCCATGGTGCACTGCAGCTCACTCACCATCAGCTCCAGGTACCTGCATCCAAGGGCAACCCCGGACATCACAAGACTGGAGGAAAACACCTTGTCACAATGAATTACGATGCAGCAAAGTAAATGTAAAATGCCTTTGGTCACACTTTCTCTCAAGGGCATCCTACTGTTGCACCCGAGCCAAAGCACAACATAATTAGCATCAGAGTTTTGTTTGCATGCAGCTTGTATAATTATTAACCTGACCTTCCAAGCACTTGAATCACCCAACATGCAAAAGTGGGCACTGTTGGTTTGTAGCCAGTAAAACAGCCATGAATGGTGAAAAAAGTAACTCTTAATGAATAACTGAAAAATAGAATCAAAAAAGGTTGCTATAAGATAAGATAAAGCAAAATATTAAAAGAAAAACGAAGCTATAGGCTAGGTCGGTAGATCAGCATTATTTCAGCACGAAAAGGGGAGTGTTGCTGAGAAATATTGCAAATCAAGAGTCAGATTTCTTCTCCCATTACAGTCGCCGACCGATATTTCGGACTCGGCGGGACCTGATAAATGGTCCAAATAATCGAAGTCCGAAAAATCTGAAATTAAAAATAAACTTTTCTGCAAAAAACTGGCTTTCAAAATCGCGAAAATTGCCGCTCGCCATCTTCCGCCTACAAGCGATAATATCAGACTCTATCTGAGTCATAGCCGTGCTTTCTTCATGTCCGCACCCTATCACATCGTGATACCAAACAGTGCGACACAGCCACAGTCATGCCGCGGATGAATGCACTCGCTGCGCGAAGCAAGAACAGTCAGTTTGCATGGGGCAACGACGCTCGCGAAGACCGAGAGGTAACCCATGGGTAACCCACGGGAAGACGCAAACAGAAGCAAGCGCCTCCGAATTTAGTCCGAAAATTCGAACTTTTAGACACCAAGTCTGAAATATCGGCCATGAAAATGTACACGTTCTTATGAGGTGCGCGACGGTTCCTCAGCGAAGTCCGAAATATTGCGCTAGTCCGAATTATTGGAGTCCGAAATATCGGTCTGCTACTGTACATCTGTGCGCAATGCAGGAGGTGTTCTGTCATTTTTATGCTGCAGAATGTAACAAGGCCAGGGTGGACCGAAGAAACTGAGCCTGCTTTATACACACCAATCAGATGGGCCTTTCGTGAAAGTATTCATGAACAGATGGTGGTGTTATACAGTTCAGAATGAACAGACTGCACACACTGTCGCAGAAATCAAAGCAACATAGCTGGAACAAAGAAAGCAACTAGCTTAGTATGGCACAGAACCAGAATAGGGTTGAAAGTTTAAAAAAGTATGAAATAAATAAAGCGTTCACTTGAATTTACTAGGCAGAATGGCAATCCCGACAGGCCAGGTTCAAAGGAGATGTCAACGAAAATAAAATCAACCCACACGTTTTCTGAAGAGAAGGCAACCTCACTACTCGGTACTCATGCTTGGGCTGCACTGCTAATATTACTGTGCACAGCACCTCTGCGCAGACCTACAGAGCAGTGTACAAAGTGAGCAAGTACGATTCGCATTCACGCAACTCAGCAGCACTCGCCCTTTCCTTCTGTCGACACAGCGTTGCATGGGAAAGAACTGAACCAGTGAACCATCACATGTACTACTTTGATTTTTGGATAATTCTACAGGTTTCCCAAACATGCTCTCCGCAAAAAAAATGACAGCACAATATTAAATAACTGCATGCCCGTTTGGCATTTCATTTTTTGGCATTTAATTCTACTTTTACAAATGGAAGAGGCTGCATTTGCTCCCACATGGGAATGCTCTGAGAAATGCGACCTTCCATTGTAAGCATTCTGCAGGTCAAAAGTGCTTTTCCAAGGATGGTGCCCATGCTCGCATGCTTATAATGTTTCCGTAACTTTCAAACTAAAGATATTTTGGTTTGGTTTGGTTTATTGGGGTTTAACGTCCCAAAGCGACTCAGGCTATGGGGGACGCCGTTAGAGAAGGGCTCCGGAAATTTTGACCACCTGGGGTTCTTTAGCGTGCACTGACATCGCACAGCCCACGGGCCACTAGCATTTTGCCTCCACCGAAATTCGGCCGCCGCGGCCGGGATCGAACCCGCGTCTTTCGGGTCAGCAGCCGAGCACCATAACCACTGAGCCACCGCGGCGGGCAAAGATATTTTGGGGGCCACACAATGCATACGCTTCACTGCAGTTCTTCATGTTCTGGGGACTGCCGTGACAGGCAATGTTCTTGATGTTCCCAGTCCACAGCTCTGAGAAGAGGGTCACACAACACAACCTCCTTTTGGACCGGCTTAAATGGACCGACAACTGGCCAGAACATGTTGAGAGTTACGATTGCGCTGATAGGAGATCTTGCCTGACGAAGCTCTGATGAAGATGGCCATGCGCGAAAAAAATAACTATTTCCTATTCTATTCTTTTTTTTTTTACTTAAGAAAAACCAGCCAAAAAGACAGGTACAAAGGAGAGACGAGGCACACACAACGACTGGACTACCAACTGTGCTCTATTGAAAAACACTTAGTCTCCCAGGACACCCAACAGAGCATGCGCAGCTTGCAGTTTTGCAGTGCCGTTGAGCTGCGCATGATCTGTTAGGTTTCCTGGGAGACTGGCTGTTTTTCAATAGAGCACAGTTGTTAGTCCAGTCGTTGTGTGTGCCTCGTCTCTCCTTTGTCCCCGTCTTTTTGGCTGGTTTTTTATTAAGTATAATGTACCAACTAACCCAGATTTCAGCTCCTCTATTCTTTTTTGGTTTTCTTCCTCTCACAAAATTTCTAGACCCTTCTGACAAACGGCTAACTATTGACACAGGCACAGATCGGGCATCAAGGAAATGCTGTTTGCCATTTAGAGGTCGCCAGCGAATGAAAAAGCAAAAAAGTTTCTCTCATGACCGAGGTGAAATCCTTAGGCCTGCCAGGGCCAGGCGACAAAGGCTGTGTGGCACACATCGGGCATGCTTAGTTTTACAAGAGCTGCTTCTAGAACACTTTAGCGCCGGAGCCATGTTGTCCCATACAGTCACATGACGAGACATGTCACGCAACCAGATAAGGCAAGGCAACGTCGTTCCAGTGCTAAATGTCCTAGAAACTCAACACCCCACACAGTCACATTTGGTCGGAGATTTCTGCAAGCCTAGAACGCAAAGTCACATGACCACAGTCATGCCACTGCCTCTCGCAAATAACAACAGCGGCAGTGACAAACAGTCCTCGTTGAGTCATGTGTCTTCCCATCAAGGGTAACCAGTATTAAATACTGTTCCCTTCACGCCTGACACAGGAACAAAAAGCAAACAAAAAAAGCTGCCTAGAGAACAGAAAAGCAACACATCTTTTGAGTCATGGCACTGCAATGTTTCACTCTTTCCGTTCATACCGGATCGAGTCGGGGCTGAGCGTGGTGCCGGGAAGGAGTGAAGAGTTGCGTGGACGCCCCTTCTTGGTGCGAGGCATTTTCACTTCACACTGTCAGTGCTGGCTAAGTGCAGCAGGGGAGGATGAGTCAGCAGCGGAAGGTAGGCTACCTGCCAGAAAAAGTAAATTGCGGCAACACACTTTTTGAGACTGACTGAAATGTCGACCCCGTTTGAAAATGGCGATGGCATCCTGAGAAAAAAGAAAAGCTGCCATTTTAGCCAACACATTTTCTTTTATTACAAAAGAAGATCAATTTACAAAGGTATGATACACACAATGCTATTGGACCCAAAGCCAAAGGCATTAATTATTTGGTGTCAAAACAAACATTTTCCTGCCTAAACGGTACATCCTGGCATCAAGAAAGAGGAATCTCTTAAACGCAAAACACCTATGTGCAAATTTTCGCAGGCAGGAACAAAATTTTGCAGGCAAATGCCACAATGCGGCTAAAATTGTAACATCGAAATGCCAAGATAGCCTCTAAAAGGAACAAAATAACGAGGTACGAAATAACCGAAATATGCCACTAAGTGCGGGTACAGTTGACCAAAATTCAGTTTCTTAGGGCAAAGAGCAACTTAGTAGGGTGGGGCTCACTATAACGAAGTAAATTCTTTCATAACATATATTTCAATGCAAAACTGGTATTGATCACTGTTCAAGCCCTATAATCAATCAGCAAAAAGGGAACAGCCACTCAAGGTATATGAAATCAGCTCCAGATTGATCTTTCATTTTTGTTGTGAACCTACAATTGAAATGAATAGACTGTCACAGAAGGTTGCATCGACAGTGTCAATAGAAGCTTTACTTTCCCTCTGTAACATTCATATTTCTTCTGTGCACTGACCTGCTTGTTCTTTATGGCTTATGGTTTTTTTTTTATCATCAGGCTATGACGGACACTGTAGTGGAGGGCTCCGGATAATTCGACCATCTGGGGTTCTTTAATGCGCACTCATATCGCACAGCACTCAGGTTTTTAGCCTGTCGTCTCCACCAAAATGCGACCATTGCGGCCGGAATTGAACCTGCTTCTTTCAGGTCAGCAGATGAGCACTGTAACAAATTAACCACCGCAGGAGCTCACTTACGTGCTCTTTAATGTTTAAAAGCTGCTCAGTTCCTAACTGCAACTGTATTGTTCCTGTTGGTCCTGAGAAAAATATATTATCATCATCATCAGCCTGACTACACCCACTGCAGTACGAAGGCCTCTCCCATGTCTCTCCAATTAACCCTGTCCTTCACCAGTTGCGGCCACCGTGTGTCCACAAACTTCATAATCTCACCCGCCCACCTAACTTTCTGCCGCCCCCTGCTTCGCTTGCCTTCTCTTGGAATCCACTCCGTTACCCTTAAGGACCAACGGTTATCTTGCCTCCGCATTACATGCCCTGCCCAAGCCCACTTCTTCCTCTTGATTTCAACTAGGATATCATTAAAGCGCGTTTGTTCCCTCACACACTCTGCCTGCTTCCAGTTTCTTAACATCACACCTATCATTTTTCTTTCCATAGCTCGCTGCGTTGTCGTTAACTTAAGCTGAACCCTCTTTGTTAGCCTCCACGTTTCTACCTTACAGGTGAGTACCGGTAGGATACAGCTGTTGTAGACTTTTCTCATGAGGGATATTGTTAAGCTACCATTCAGGATCTGAGAGAAACTGCCATATGCGCTCCACCCCATTCTTATTCTTCTAGTTATTTCCCATTCATGATCTGGATCAGCTGTCACTACCTGCCCTAAGTAGACATATTCCCTTACCACTTCCAGCACCTCGCTACCAACTGTGAATTGCTGCTCCTTTGCAAGACTGCTGAGCATTACTTTGGTTTTTTGCGCATTAATTTTTAGACCCACCGTTCTGCTCTGCTCCGGCTGCCTAATTCATTGATGATACTTTGCAGTTCATCTCCTGAGTGGCTTAGCAAGGCAATGTCCTCAGCGAATCGCAGATTACTCAGGTATTTTCCATTAACACTTATCCCCAACTATACTATACTGTTGCAAAAGCAACAACAACTCTGTGGCAACAACTCTGTGGCAGACACTCTTTAGTGCCAATGACATAGACACCAGTGAAGACGATTTCGTCTGCATTGCTGTTGCTCTACAAGAGCTGCAAGTGGCAACTATCAACAATGCAACTGTTGCGGAGGCCATGATATTTGCATCTATATCGTGGCCAGACAAGAAATCTCTGCTGCAACATGTGCCGTACTACCTTCAATGCGTGGAGTTATCCCGCAGGACATGATGTACTGGGGAGATAGGATTACCATTCCTGAAAGTTTACGATGCCGCCTCATGGACATTGCAGAATCACATCCAAGAATCAGTCATACGAAGAGCAGATTGCGAGGGCTACACTGGTGGCCACAAATTGACGAGCACATCGAACAACTTGTACGGAATGCGTTGTGTCAGTCATGCAACAAGTCTGCTTGCCCGGTTCGAACTCCACTACAGCCTGTTGCCGCTTCGCAATCGCACTAGTGGGCTACCATACCAAGTGGCCAGAGGTGCCAGTTGTGAGCAGTGCAAACCCCACAACAGTCAAGGAATTCCTCCTTGTGCTATTTTCTCACAAGGGCTACCCTCAAGGGATTGTATCAGACTACGGTCCACAATGTACACCCGCTGGTTTGGTTTATTGTGGTTTAACATCCCAAAGCAACTCAGGCTATTAGAAACGCCGTAGTGAAGGGCTCCGGAAATTTCGGCCACCTAGGGTTCTTTATCGTGCACTGACATCGCAGAGTACACGGGCCTCTAGAATTCCGCCCCCATCGAAATTCGGCCGCCGCGGCCGGGATCGAACCCGCGTCTTTCGGGTCAGCAGCCGAACGCTGTAACCACTGAGCCACCGCGGCGGGTAATCTGCACCTGCTGACATGACATCTTTCCTTTAAGAGCAAGTGACACGCTATTGCTTCTATTAGATTTATCATCTGCAGGCCAGTGGACTTTTTGAGCGGTTTACAGGGACTTCAAGCCCTACGTTCGGCTGGCACTGTACGAGCGGCGTGATCTGCGGACCGCTGTTGTGGTCTGCCCGGGTGTCTATCGCTGTACACCCACGCAACGACAGGAGTTGCCCCAGCTACTTTGCTTCAGGGTCGTTTACCCCGCACAAGACTTCTTGGACTTAATGTCCATAGCCTGCTGATCAGTGCTTTGCGACCGATCCCACGACAGCCCTCGAGCTCCTGAGGCAGAGGCTAGAGAAAAAGCAGGCCAAGTACAAAGCTTATGCGGATCAGCGGCGGGGCGCTCAACATCGAGACTTTGCAATTGACACGTACTACGTGCGAGTGCGGAAGCTGTCCGTGCAAGGCAAAATTCCTCCTTAGTTTTCGGAGACAGGCGACTTCGATCATCTTCATATCCAAGGGCGTCCGCAGAATTTTTTGCAGGGGGGGGCCCCGTTGGTGCCCCGGGGGGGGGGGGGGGGGGGGGTGTATGTTCGTAGCAAAAATGCGCTATTTGCGGAGTAAATTTATTTATTTATATATAAATAAAAATTAAACAAAATGCACACATGAAAGAAAAATTACAAACAGCAAATTAAAGCGCGGCTAGGAGAGGTACATTGGAGTTTATCAACGAAGAAACAACTAAAATTAATAAAAAATGCAAAAAGATGCTATATCACTTCGTGGAGAAGAGTGCTCAGTCTTCCTGCATACGGGTTCTCGACTCACCCGGATTGATGACCAGCACACAGCACAATATGTTCGCAAACACGCAACTACAGTCACTCAGTCAGTCTTCCTTGAACAGCAACTGTAGGCGCCTCGGATTTTTCTGGGCGAATTGCGTAATTACACGTGTGATAAATTCACTTCTGTGCTTCATTACACGCTCTCGGTGCACACTCATCATACACATTGATTGGAAAAACTGTTGAACGCGTACGTTGAAAACAAAAGATGACTATATATACAACGAAAACTTATTTACAAGATAAATGCACGCTCGCAGCTTCATACACCTCGCTCCATCTTGCTTGCGCATCCGCACAGTCGAGCAACCCCACACACACTGCTCGCCGCTCGTCGTTTTCTCGTCCGCTGTCTTGGTTCTGACAACCGGCCACTAAAAACACCCAAGCACAAACACAGAGGCGCGCACACGTGCGAGGGCTTACTTGCCGCAGTATCCCCGAATGCGCACTTTGGGGGTGAAAGGAACGCCGCGCAACTTCCGAGGGGAAGGGACACTCGCCACTCCGGTCGGAAAATTTGTTTGTGTTTTTATGGGGTTCAGAGCCCCAAAACGACTCAGGCTATGAGGGATGGAGTAGTACAGAGTTCCGGGTAACGTCGACCACCTGGGTCTCTTTACCATGCACTGACACGCACAGTACATGGGCGCTGTTGTGATTTGAGGCCCAGCCAGAGGTGACAGGCGAGCCAGGCAGGCGCCATCGGGCTGCGTTGACCAAAGGCGCTGGTTTTCACAGAAGACGCAAAGAACGCTGGTGTGGGGGCGCCTCGGGAAACTGCGTCGCCGTGAACAAAAGCAGCTAATCCCCTTTGCCGGAGATTCTGAAAGCGGCGCTTCTACCGAACTGCGCTACACGTGGATCGGAGGAGACAGCGAGCGGCGGCGGCGCCAACTCATCGCCCGCTTGCCCCTGAGCAGCCCGACAACGCGGGGGTGGACACGGCTGATTTGTCCTTCCCTCCTCAAGAATTCATCGGTGACCGGCGTAACGACATAGGCGAAAACAAGATGCCCCGTGCACTGTCTGCCTCCGTGTCGCTATCTCTCTAGAGATCAAAGAAAGAGACATCCATCTCAAGGCGGCTCGAAACACATGCTCGCCGGTGCCGCTGTATGTCTGGAACAGGTCGCCCTTCAGTAGAGCTAACGATGGCGTGGTTTGAAAACGGCGGAACGACGCACGCCCGGACGCGGCATTTCGCAGATGTGACCATGCGGGGCTGCTTTTACCCTTTTGACTGAGCGCACCACCGCACCTGGTGTGCGGCCATCACTGGCCGCATTTGTTTTTCCAGTCCCGGACTACTTGCTGGCAGGTCTCGGCTTCCGCTCGGACAGGAAAAGCGTCATGGTCACATGACCTACTTGCCACCTGCACTGCGTGAACTGGTTCTCGCGGTGCTGCACTTCGCCATTCGTTTAAGCGGTGCAAAATGGCGCCGTCTGCACGACGCCATTCGTTTCAAAAAAGTGCAGACGTTGTGCAGGTCTAGTTCAGCAAAACTGTGCACCTCCTCAGTGGTCGGTGCCGAAACGGTGCAGCTGCAGCCGCCATGGAAGCAGACGACGGCTTACGCGACGATGGCTTGCGCTTTGCGATAAACGGCGGAGATACTCAAATCATTCCACTCGTCGATGAGAACGGTGCCCCGCACGGGTCCGACTCTTATGGAACGTGACTGGCCACCCGAGAAGGCGGCGACGGAGGTGGGAACGGTGGCCCTCGCTGGCACGTACCTTGCATCTCTCGACCACCGTGTTCTTGACGGACCTGTACCGGCGTCTTTCCTTTGGACTAATAGTGTTATACAGTAGTCGAAGGCGGTTATGTTAACTAAAAGGTAAAGACGTGCACGCAGCATGATGCACGTTGTGGCAGCAATCGCTTAACATGTAAGTCGGCGCGCGCACAGCTCAGTCGATAGTGTTCAGTAAAAGAACAGACGTGAGGTTCGCTTAGCTGCCGCGAGGCTGCATCGAGGCTGATGCATGGCAATGCTTCGCTGCGATGTACCGTTTGAAGATTCTTCATGCGGCTCGGGACATTGGCGGCCGTTGATATATGGGCGCCACGCTACTGGCTGCAATTTGGTGGCGACGCCTAGGCTAGCAGACGACCAGGCCTACACTCGACCATTCGTTTTGGAAGCAGCCAGTGCCAAGCTGCACCTGAACTGCATGAACTGGCGCTGCACGCTTGCGGCACCTCCGCGGAACTGCACAGAACTGGTGCAGGGAGTGCAGGATAATCGAACGGACCTATAGGCTGCTTTCGAACTCGCCGCCAGAGCCGGGCTCCCCCTCGGTTACCGTACAAGGACGCTGTCATCTGCTAGCAGACGATGCAAGCCACGGCCACCATGACGCCGAAGCAACGCCGTGCGCTCGATCATGATACTGAGTCGATTTAAAGACTGTACTGTCAGCTTAGCCTAGGTGCATTACAGAACTCAGCTTCGGAGGTATGCTCGCCGCTACTGCTTGCGGCGAAGTTCGCACAAAGTAGCCCAACTCGTTGCGGATAGGCAGATAGACGAAAGCCTTCGCAAAAATGTTGACAACAAGCTCTATAGCTGCTCCAGTATACGAGTGGTTCACCTGCGATGCTTTCAGGTAAGCGTACAGACAGCATGTCGCAAAACAAGCGAACGAGAACCTCTTGACGACACGAGCAAACAATACGCGCTCGCAGTTTCGAACGCGCGTCCGTGTGCGGTGGATTTCAAGAAAATAAACGAAGATGCAAGAACAAAAAGTCTTGCGATGGCTCAGAGAGCAGCTATGGAGCTCATTTGAAGGTTTAACGCATGATATCGACCTCCAGGAACACGAAAAGTACTCAAAATGCACACGGAGTCTAACTCAATATGGCTGCCAGCGCGGCGCGCAGCTGTCGTCTGCTGCCTTCTCAGCAGCCCGCGGACTGCCATAGGCTAAAAACGAACGCGTTGCTATGGCGATGCAGGCAGGTGGGCGGAGCTTTCGGGCTGCCCGAGAAAAACAAATACCGGACTCGAGTCCGCAAGTAGTCCCGGACAGTCCGGGACTGAAAAACAAATGCGCCCACTCACGGTTCGAGTGAGTGATTTTCCATGGGGGTGCAACCGCCCCCCCTTGCTCCCCCCTCCGGACGCCCATGTTCATATCTGCTGGGCGATGGGCGAGTCTGGCACGCTCCGAAATTCTCTCCCGTGCATCCGCACGTCGCCCAGCAGCAACTTCCGTCTTCTAATCGTCCTGCTTTACCGAACCTTTGTCGTCCACCGTCAGCGCGCAATTACCGCCCACTCCACATTCGGAGCATGCGGCTCAGAGTTTAAATGGTCGGCCGCCTTTCAGTTTCGATACCGTCAGCGATACAAGAGCCAGCTCGGAAACAGGCACACAAACCAACGCCCCGAAACAGCTCCGTTTGAGCGGCACCTTAACTAACGACAGCCCCAAGACCTCGTCCTACAGCAGAACGGGCTCTTAGCAAATGCTTGCGTATCGAAGCACGAAAATAAAGAGGCACCCACCTCGAACTCGTTTCAAATTGACGGCCGGTCCAGCGGGATGTCACCTGCACTAACCAGTATCCGGCGACGCAGTGTCCAGGCCCGAGTCGCCCGAGTCGCGCGCTGCCCGTTTTTGAACTAACGCGGAGTGCGCGGACACATTGGACTAAGGGCACAACAATGGAAAAAAAAATTCCTTCTGCGATGACTTGTGCAATGGCGCTACAGTCGTGTAGCAAATTCTAATACCACTTTAGTTCAAACGTTACTTAATTTTAATTAAAATAAAATATTTTTAACACAAGTTTTATTGAAAATAACACTCCGATTTTTAATTTTTAACAAAAATACTACTGGCACTAAGACCGTCTTGCCGCTGCTTACCTCTTCCACCCTACTGACACTCGTACGTCTAGGCTGATCTGTGCATGGCGTAACATTTTTCATCTGTCTAGGCGTGGAGGCGCTCGTAGCGTGGGTGATTGTCGTCTTTGCTAGCGCGTCGTGTGCCGGATCAATTTTGATTCATCATGCCGTTGGAAAATTTGGAAGAGGAGAGTCTGGAGAAGAATCCCAACCTCGAGTTGGCGCAGATGAAGTTTGTGTTGGCCCATCATGAGCCCAAGAACGACAAGATCAAGCAAGACCTCATGACGGCGATCACCGAGCACAGTAAGCACCTGAACTTGTTCGCGGTCGGTCAGCAGTACAGTTTCCTTTGCCGGCTGACCCGTGAAATGCCGTCGTGATAATAAAACGCGTGAACTATGTTTCTCGTGCGAGCGGTGTATCGAGCACTTTCTGCCGCTTGCGAATGGGTCTCGAGTTGTCTTGGGGAGAAGTCCTGTCAAAGTTCATTGAAAGACTTGCGGTATAGCATAGGTGGAGTGCAAAAGAACATAACATTCAAGGCATATGATTCGTCTGGACGTCACACGACACGTTAAAGATGCAGACCACCTCGAGAGCGGGCTCATAAGTGCTAGTTAGTATGATCCGTGCCTTGTACGCAGCCTTCAAAGCCGCGACTTATCGCAGTGACTCAGCTGGATAAGCATCTTCGATATTTTGCAGACTCCGATGCTTTCCGTTAAACTTCCGGGCGTTGCTGTTTGCTAATTATCTTTCGTTTAGTTGGCTATTTCATTTTACAAACATATGTGCACCGGTCAACATGCGTTGGCTCGTTAATCTCCACTGCCAATGTGTGCTACTCACCTCTGTAAACCTTAGGGCATTGGCTACCCCTCTGAATGCTACCTGTCGAAATAGACATGCCTGGCTTGTGGTACTGGCACACGATGCCAACCAGGCGATATTGAAGAGCTCCAGTGCTTAATGACCATAAGGAACGGAGCAAACATAGTAGCGCAATGCTGCAAATTTTGGTCTGGGAGTAAAAATCTTAAAACAGCTAACTTGTCAATTACTTTGTAGCTTTCTGTGTTGAGATTCACTGCGTCTCAGGGTAGGCAGCCTGTACACACACTATCAAACAAACTCGAAATGTGTGATCTCCACGTGTGGGTTTCACAGGGTTGAACAATGAAAGTTTGCCGTGAATTTCGCTGTATTTTCATGAAGTTAAGTTTCTGTGTGGCGTGCAGAATGCTGGCACTGGCTACGCTGATGTCTGTGTTGATGTCTGTGTATGACACTGTTGATGGGGAATGCATTAATACTACCGAAAGTATGGCTATTCTCACAATTGAGCTGGATACAATGTCTTGCAATGGTGACATTTGTTTAACAAACACCGGCTTGGGGCTGGGGTGTTCAGGGTGCAAATGCTCAGTCTGCAAATGTAAGACAGTGTGTGCATTGAATCAATGCCAAATAGTCTGAGAACACATGTTCTGTCACATCCCGACATATTTCCTTCACACACGAGATGCTTCTAAAGTTCCTTTTGGAAAGAAAAAAAAAAATTCTGGACTCATCGCAAAGTGCACAAGTCTGCCCTGCCTTCTTCAGTTTTGCAGCACTTACTCTCTCAAACTAATAAAATCTTTGAAATGACTCATTGTTCACTACTAGCGCTTGAGCATGTTTGCTAGTTGTGCACGTCTTAGCTTCATTTATTAGCAGTTTAGAACTTTCTTGTGAGAGCAACTTCGAGGATGGGTCTGTAAGCACGCCCATTTCTTATCCTACAAGCTGATGCAGCCCTTAAAACTCTTTCAAACAAGTTTTGAACTTTTGTTGTTTTGGTAGTGTTGATAACATGAACAAACGGTCAGCATGGTGAAGCATTTTAGTTCGAAAGGAACCTGCAAGGTCTGTGAGACACCACTCATGAAGGCAGTGGGTGGGATGAAGGGAATAGACAGAAATGAAAGTTGATAAATGTATAACCTGAGTATGTACTGTTACTACATAGCAAGTAACAGCGTACTAGTTGTCCGGACAATTTTTGCCTTCATAAACCTCCTATGCTATCGCTTTAAAACAAGAATTTCAGAGCTGCCATGGTGGCTCAGGAGTTATGGTGCTCAGCTGCTGACCTGAAAGACGTGGGTTCGATCTCGGCTGCGGCAGCTGAATTTCGATGAAGGCGAAATTCTAGAGGTCCGTGTGCTGTGCGGTGTCAGTGCACGTTATAGAACCCCAGGTGGCGGAAATTTCCGGAGCCCTTCACTACGGCGTCCCTCATAGTCTGAGTTGCTTTGGGACGTTAAACTCCAATAAACCAACCAATCAACTTGTTTGCAGACATGGCCCCTTTCTACGAGGAGACCTGTGCTGAGCTTGGCTGGCCCGTAGACCAGCGTCTCCTGAACAACATGAAGACAGCCAACACGGCTGAGATTGCGCGGCTTGACTCTGCCATCGAGGATGCCGAGAAGAACCTGAGCGAGATGGAAGTCCGTGAGGCCCACCTGGCCAAGGCTGAGTACCTCAGCCGCATAGGGGACAAGGTGCGTTGCTGGTAGAAAGAGGAAACTTTCCGGGCCTGGGTTGCAAAATTGAATCCCATTTGCAGAAGCTGCATTTTAATGGAGGTGAAATACGAAAGCACCTCTGCACTGTACTATCACTGAGAAATGAAACGTGAACAAGACAATTGAACCACGCACTGGAAAATGCACAGCTCTTAGCCAGGGGAAGCTGTATACGAGCTCCTGCTATTTCAATTTCGAAGGCATAAAGTCTCTTGTTATTGAACCGCGCTTGTATTTCCAATACAGGAGCTAATATGTTGGTGTTTTTGTGTTGCCACCTCAGTTTTCTTGTTCGCATTTCATTCGTTGCTGCTTTCATTCGTTGCGTTGCGTGCTGGCAGGAGGCAGCACTGACGCAGCTGCGCAAGACGTACGACAAGACGGTGTCTCTGGGCCACCGTCTCGACCTGCTGTTCCACCTGATCCGGTTGGGGCTGTTCTACCTCGACCACGACCTCATCACGCGCAACATCGACAAGGCCAAGAGGCGAGCACTGCGTTTCTCGGAGGCACCCCTCCCTCCCCCTCCTGGACTGGCTTTTTGTGCTCCTCTGTTTGTACTCTTCTTCTGGATCCTGCACGTCCTGCTTAAAGGTGCAGTGACGAGGAATCTGAACTCGTCTCTTTGCCACGGGAACTCAATCTACACATTCCCAGCATTCTTGGAAAACTTCGATTTATTGCCCTGTGTGGCCGATTTCCCTAATTAAATCGAATTAACATCTGGCTCCCGCCTTTTTTTTTAGTTCTCCCCCGTGCGGTGGGCGGAGTCGACCAACGCGTGGAGTGCCTTTCACCCAGTCCCGTGGTGGCATGCCGCTCTGCCATCGGTGGAGTAATACGTAGTAGTCCATAGTAGCAAATAGTCTGGGCGTATTTTTATTTCTGCGGGCTTATTTTGCGGCTATATTATCTGTGAATGAAACTATTTATTCACGGAAACCTAAAAAAAAAACAAAATAAAGCGAAAGCAAAGCCTCCACGGAGCTGGCTGAAAGGCACTCCACGCATTGGTCGACTCCGCCCACCGTACAGGGAGAATTCAAAAAATAAAGGCGGGAGCCGGATGTTAATTCGATTTAATTAGAGAAATCGGCCACACATTGCAATAAATCGAAGTTTCTAAGAATGCTGGGAACGTGCAGATTGAGTTCCCGCGGCAAAAAGACTAGTTCAGATTCCTCTTCACTGCACCTTTAAGCTCCACACTCGCTGACCCTCTGCTGTTGCTGCTTCCCATGTCTGGCTCTCTTGCCTCCTCTGTGCCGTTCTCTTCCTTGTTTCATGGCCTCCCGTTTGAGAAACTGCGCTGTCTTCCAAATGTCCTGCTTTTGTTGTTCTGCTATCTTCTGTTGAACTCCCGGGCTTCTTCTTCACGGGTCTCTTCCGGGCTTGTTTTGCCTCTTCATTTCAGTTTCTTCTCATTTGTCGCAATGGTTTTAGTTGGTGCTTCCCGTTTAAGGTGGGAAGCTCGTCTTAGAAAGAACATTTTTGTTAATAAAGTCACCATTATGCAGCTTTCAAGAAACATGTATTTTTTCGTGCTGATTCCGAATGTGTGATTTAAATTTATGTAAAACAAGTCCTTCTGTACTAATATAATATGTTGTGTAACAACTTTTTGCCGAGAGCTTTCAATAAATTTTGCTGCAGGAAACTTCCTAGGGCTCATGCCATTGGCTTGTCTTGACATCAGACTAGGCAATTAGGCCACAATTATTATCCTACCTATCATAGAAGTTGAGTTACAGGGTGTTGAATTTGTCACTTCACAGAGGGGAAGAAACTGATGATTTCAAAGTACTATGACTCACCTTCTATGAAAGGCAGGATGATAATTTTGCCCTTATTGCATAGCTTGACGTCAAGAGAAACCAATGGCATGCAATCTGACAAGTTCTCTGCTGTAGAATTTCTTTCAAACTCTCGGCAAACGTTATCTAACATATTGCATAAGTGCACAAGGACGTGTACATGAAATTAAATTACATATTTGGAATCAGCACGCAAAAATGTATGTTCCCCGAAGATTTCATAGTTGTGACTTCATTAATAAAAATTTATTTCTAAGACCCTCTTCCCCCCTTAAAGCACTGGTTGCAGGTTCCCCTCAGAACCTCCCTTGTCTCCCTGTGGGGTGCTGTACTGATAGCCAGCGTGCCAACAGAGTGTTGTTCTCTGAGTTGTTTTCTGCTGTGACGGAACTTAAGTGACTCCGTATAGCATGGCTGGCCGCTCTGCATGTGATCAGTGTCTTTACTGGGTTGCATGAACAAGTTCCTGCAGTCTTTGTTGAGAGCGCTGGGGTAGCTGTTGAATACTGTGTTCATTCACATCACTATGTAAGATCGCCGGAGAACCAGAAATGCAGACTTCAGCCTCGTCACAGTTCTTGCTGCCAACGCTAGTTAGTTGTTGAGTGGGTGCGATACGTATTACAAGCGCTGCATTTGCTACTTTTGTCTGCTTTGGATCTGTGGTTTGGGTTTTTCCACTCGTGTGAAGTAAGTTACATAGCGATTGGTGACAAACCCTGTGTATTTTTAAGCCCCTGCCTGAAAAAGAAGAACGAACAATAAGGTGAGCACCCACTGTGGCAACTTAGTGGCTGTCATGTGTGCCTGCTCAATGCAAGGATGCGGGGTCGAATCCCAGCCTTGGCAGCCACATCTCACTGCTGGCAAAATGTAAAAACACCAGTTTGCTGTCTGATGTCATTGCAAGTTGAAGGAACACTCGGGACAGATCGAAGTTGACCTGGGCTGATAGATTACTACGTTTTAATGACAAAGGGACTACCTTCACTGAAAACGGAAGCTTTTGTTCTGTTGGAGAAGGTTGAAAAATCAAAAAAAGGGGTAGCCATCACCATCTGTTCTCACAAACAAGCAGTAATTTGTCACAGTGGTTTTCTGTGTGCAAATCCCTGACATTGGGCTAGATCATCATCCATGGCATTGAAATTTCGAAAGCCGGAAAGAGTGATAGGATTGATTTTTACTAAGAACAAATCCTGGGTGGAGCTGTCCTCAGTTCCCCTTTAAAGAACCGCAGGTGGTAGAAATTAATCCGTAAGTATCCACTGTGACATCTCTCATAGCCGGTATGCATTCTTTAAATGTTAAGCACCGTATGATTGGTGTCACTCAGAACATGAACTGCAAAGCATGACCAATGAGTTAGACAGGCAGAGCAGAACGGTGGGGCTAAGAATTAACACGCAGAAAACCAAAGTAATGTTCAGCAGTCTAGCAAGGGAACAGCAGTTCTCAGTTTGTAGGGAGGTAGGAAGTGGTAAGAGAATAAGTCTACTTCGGGCAGGTAGTGACTGCTAATCCAGATCATGAGAGGGAAATAACTAGAAGAATAAGAACGGGGTAGAGCGCATATGGCAGGTTCTCTCAGGTCATGAATGGCAGTTTACCAATATCTCTCATGAGGAAAGTGTACAACAGCCATATCTTACCAGTACTCACCTATGGGGCAGAAACGTGGAGACTAAGAAAGAGGGTTCAGCTTAAGTTAAAGGTGCACTGAAGAGGAATCTGAACTCGTCTTTTTGCCGCGGGAACTCAATCTACATGTTTCGAGCATTCTTAGAAACTTCGATTTATTGCCCTGTGTGGCCAATTTCCCTAATTAAATTGAATTAACATCCGGCTCCCGCCTTTTTTTTTTTAATTCTGCCTCGTATGGTGGGCGGAGTCGACCAACGCTGGGAGTGCCTTTCACCCAGTCCCGTGGCGGCTTGCCGCTCTGCCATCGGCGGAGTAAGACATAGTAGTCCGTAGAAGCAAATAGTCCCCGCCTATTTTTATTTCTGCGGGCTTATTTTGCGGTTATATTATCTGCAAATGAAACTATTTATTCACGGAAACCTAAAAAACAAAATGAAGCGAAAGCAAAGCCTCCACGGAGCTGGCTGAAGGGCACTCCACGCGTTGGTCGACTCCGCCCACCGTACGAGGCAGAATTAAAAAAAAAAGACGGGAGCCGGACGTTAATTCGATTTAATTAGGGAAATTGGCCACACAGGGCAATAAGTCGCAGTTTCTAAGAATGCTAGGAATGTGTAGATCGAGTTCCCGCGGCAAAAAGACGAGTTCAGATTCCTCTTCAGTGCACCTTTAAGGACAATGCAGCGAGCCATGGAAAGAAAAATGATAAGTGTCACATTAAGAGATCGGAAGCGGCGGAGTGGGTGAGAGAACAAACGCGGGTTAATGACATCCTAGTTGAAATCAAGAGGAAGAAGTGGGCTTGGGCAGGGCATGTAACGCGAAGGCAAGATAACCGCTGGTCCTTAAGGGTAACGGAGTGGATTCCAAGAGAAGGCAAGCCTAGCAGAGGGCGGCAGAAAGTTAGGTGGGCGGATGAGATTAAGGAATTTGCGGGGACATGGTGGCCGCAGCTGGCAAAAGTAAGGGTTAATTGGAGAGACATGGGGGGAGAGGCCTTTGCCCTGCAGCGGGCGTAGTGAGGCTGATGATGATGGTACACCCTTTGGTGCAGCCTGATCGAGGAAGGTGGTGACTGGGACCGGAGGAACCGGCTCAAGGTGTACCAGGGCCTGTACAGCCTGGCGGTGCGGGACTTCAAGGCGGCTGCGGCCTCCTTCCTGGACACCGTCTCGACCTTCACCTGCTACGAGCTGATGGACTACCAGCGCTTCGTCACCTACACCGTGCTGGCCAGCATGATCTCCCTGCCCCGGGTGGAGCTCCGGGAGAAGGTACCCGCCAGCCTAACTACGTCCACTGCGGGACACTGCTCCGAAAGAGCACCCGAGGACAGCTGTGTGTTTCGGAGGCACTTGAGCGTGTGTTTCTTGTAATATTACAAATGTGGGCAAAGCTTGCAGTTCCTCTCTCACCTCGTGCCTGTGGCCGCACATTCGCTATGGCCTGACATTTACCGTGACGATAGAGAGAGAGTTCTTCTCAGAAAGAGCTGAAGCTGCTGACTGTATGCTGCTAATACTGTACTTTATCTCTGTGACGTTGTACCCTGACTTGGTTATTATGGGGGCGAAATATCTGAGTAGTTCCTTCACCTTGGTGTGTGCTGCAGGTCGTGAAGGGTTCGGAGATCCTGGAAGTGCTGCACAGCGTGCCCGACATCAGCGAGTACCTGTTCTCCCTGTACAGGTGCCAGTACGCCAGCTTCTTCAGGAAGCTCGGTGAGCTGTTCTCCTGTCTCCCCTCTGGCACTTGCAGTCTTGTGCTGGTCCCCTCAGTCTTCGAACTCCTTTCCATGCATTGACCAAAAGTTGTTGGCAAGCTAAGCCTGCAATCCATAGTTCACAACTGCTTCTCCGTTTTTCTGATTGATAGCTGAAGCTCTTGTTATTTTGGTCACCGTTGCATGCTTGCTAGGCTTAGCTGCCACCTTGTGTTCATTCGTAGCCGCCCCTGTGATTGTGTTGCGGGATGGAGTATGGACAAACTGCTTCAATCATTTTCTGTGTTCACCTAACAAGTTGAACTTTGAACTAAGAGCGTCAGTCATTCAGGGACCTGTCAGGTTGCCTCATGCCATGGGATGCTCTGATCGTGTCTCGTGAAATATATTACAGTAGCTCAGCTATAGAAGGCCAGTAATGTGGCATGATATCATTGTGGAGCTACAAGAGAGAAAGCAAAGGGAGGTTATGTTGTATATCTTATGCGAGGCTTGCAGGGATGGAACTCTTATTCATGACTGATAACAGCACTAGAGTATTTGCATCTGTGATTAAGTGCATCAAAGGGAGCCAAACATTCCTATCCTAAACAAGCATCTCTGGTCACAGAAGCATTATCCTTACTGTATTCATTGCAGTACGCACTGTTTCAACTGTGAAAAGAACTGTAGCTCAGTTATTGCCGACCCAGCTCACTGGCCACACATTCACAGTGGCAAAGAGGGCAGTTGGCAGGTGCCGACTTCGTCTCGGAATCTCGTGGAAGAGTGCTGCAGAGGAAACAACGCTCGTTGCATGTGCTTTTTCAGCGCATGTGGAGCGACTGCTCCAGCGGGACCGTCTGTGGGCTCCGCACGCGCGCTTCTACGTGCGGGAGATGCGAATCCTGGCGTACAGTCAGCTGCTGGAGTCCTACCGCAGCCTGACACTGCAGTACATGGCCGACGCCTTCGGGGTCACCGTGTCCTTTATCGACCAGTGAGTGTCCACTCAGTGCAGAGTACCTCAAGTTGTTAAAACAAAGAATTAGGCCTACAAACGCAGCTTTTGAGTACGGGGTCATGTCCTGGTCAAATTTTCTGCCTGTTATAGGGGATACAGTCAAACCCACTTATAACAATACCGGTTATAACAATATATCGGATATAACAATGGTCAGTAGTGGCACCGTCAACTTTTGCGTGTGTTCTGTGGTGTTTTCAGCACAACCCTGTTATAACAATTATTGGTTATAACAATGGTATTTCCATGGCACTTCAGTATTGTTATAAGTGGAAAATTCCGCAAGTGCGCTTCCCCACATAACTATGTTGCCCCAAACAAGATGGCCGACTTCGCTACAAAGGAACTACGTGGGATACAGGACAGGCGCTAAAGGTGTGGACAGAATTTAAAAAACATATTTTGGAAGAATCAAACAAAAAACCAGTCTTTCTTGCTTTGTTTCAGCTGGAAACGCATGGTCAGCCATCTTGTTTGGGACAACATTGTTATGAGGGAAAGTGCACTTGCGGAATTTTGAATATCCCCTATTGCACTGGGCGAAAATAGAGGGAGCTGATAAATTGAAACTATAGATAGCACACTGATAATGTATGCCTGTATAGAAGCATCACAAATCATGCGACGATTTGTAGTTTTAGTCAAAAGCATGCAATTTTTAGTAAGGTCAGATGTTTCCAGGGCATTTGGTTTACGGGGGTTTGACGTCCCAAAGCGACTCAGGCTATGAGGGACGCCGTAGTGGAGGGCTCCGGAAGTTTCCACCACCTGGGGTTCTTCAACGTGCACTGACATCGCACAGCACACGGGCCTCTGGAATCTCGCGTCCATCGAAATGCGACCACTGCGGCCTGGATCAAACCTGAGTAGAATATGATAAGTTTAATTTCTTTTATGAATGCATTGTGAAAAAGCAATCAGCGAACAATTCTTTGGACTCTGCATTGATTACTTAAAAGTAGGGGTGTGCGAATATGAAACTTTTCGAATATGAATCGAATACGAATACTTGGTTCCGAATATCGAATAATCAAGGACAGACGCATTTAACCATTACAAAACATTTATTTCACCACCAAAGAACATCCCAGTTCAACTATCAATGATTAAATGAACACAAAAGGTGTGTGTGGCCGCACAAAAAGTAACAAAGTCTCGAACATTATTCTTAGAAGAGAGGAAATATCTGAGAATATGCCTAGTACACAGCATTGATTAAGGCTAGCTTGCCATAAGCACAAAAGCGCATTGCTGGGATGAACATAAAAGGTTGTCGTAAAGGAAAACGAGCTGCTCCACATGGTCAGGCAGAAGTCGTTCCCTTCTAGCTGAAACGACTTCTCCAGCCACAGAAAATGCCATCTCACTTGGCACTGAACTGGTACGTATTGCGGGGTATTTCGTGCACAGCTCTGACTATACCAGCTTTGCAGTTATACCCACAAAGAAGCTCACCAGCGCAGACAGCTAAGTCATGGCCCAACGTTACGCATTGCTCTGGGCGCCGCCATGTTATTTCTCTGTCGATACGACTTGCGGACCGCAATGAACGCCGGTGCTCGCAGTAGAATAGTCGGCTAGATACTAATATTCGCGTTGGATCGAATATTCGGAACAACGCGAATACTTGGATTTCGAATCGAATACGAATACTAAAAATATAATATTCGAAATGTATTCGAAAATTTCGAATATTCGCACACCCCTACTTAAAAGTCTAAAAGATGAGGCCATCAAAAGAAATGCGTTCAGCTGAACAAGTTACTGTTTAAGCTCGTTATTTCCAAGCAGCGGAAAGAATCATGCAATCACATCAGTGTGGATTTGTCAAGCAGTAAGCCACTACTCTAGGCACAGAAAACACAAACACAATAGTTCCTGCTTTTTTTTGGTTTTGCCATTCCATGACAGTTAAGATAAGATAAGATAAACTTTATTTTCCATCAAAAAAAGATGGAAGGAGACAGGGCTAAAAGCTGCAACCGCAGCTTGACTGGTCCCCGCCCCCCTACATGAAAACGACAGGTGGCACTTGACAGCAAAACACTTAATAACAACAAGCATGTCAGAAGAACAGTCGTTTTGACACGACTAAATGAAGAAATGCCTATGGTAACAATACATGGCAACAAAACATGATACTGAAAGAAATCTGAGGAAGGTAAATTGAACATGGTTAATTGAACATGGAATTTCAACATGGTTCCCGAAAAAGGAATACATCAGATTTCAGGACTGACAACAGAACATCTCTATGAATTATACAATATTAATAACGGTTACATACAGTTTACGTTTTATTGAAGAAAAATATTCTTAAGCTGTGTAGAATTCAGCGCTAAAATGTCTACATCTTCAGACAAATAGGAGTTTAAGACCGAAGGAATGCGGTGTTTTAGGGTTTGTGCAGCGTAATTTGTTCTGCAGGAGCCAACTTCACAGATTCACAGTTTCACAGATGAGTGGTGCTTGGGATGGTGATATGCCCACGTACAGTAGTGAGCATGCCGGGGCAGAAACTGCCCTGCACTGTGGGGAGGACCTGAAGTGTAAATACAAAAAAAAATGGTGAAAAAGATTGAATGGCAGGACCTTCAGCTTGCCAGAGAAAAGCGTTGTGTTGGCATTTGCTTTCGTAATTTTGTAACTAAGCCTGGGAGGTGCTCGTAGCCGGAGGACCAGGCTCAAAACTGCCGATAGGCACGAATAAGCTGCTACTCAGATAAGATGAATGGCAAAACGTTGATTGTTTTTCGTATCACGGTGACAGCATCAAGGCTCCGGAGCAATTTAGTCACAGGTGTGTGACTTTATCAAAGCTTCGCGGGTGTGTGACAGTTTGATTAGCATTTCCATTTACCTCCGTCTGCAGCCTCTGCATATACTATGCCTTCTGCGAACAGAAGTGCTTGCAACAGCTGCATTAGCAACACCAGCCCTTGTGGGACAGCAGAATGACAAAAGCAAAAAGCAGACAAATGCAAGGCTCGAAATGAAGAATGCTTTCCAACCCTCCGCAGGCAATAGATGGCACTACCAGTACAACTTTTGAAGTAGCACGTTTATTTCGGTCCAGGATTGCCACATGTGACACGGGGCGAATAAGGCGGCTGTTTAGCCAGCAGAAGCAATTTAGGAGGCACTCTGAGTGATGCAACAGCCTGCATGTGCTTAGCTGCTGCCTTGTTGCATATTTAGAAGGAAGGGGTTTGGTTCAGGAATGTTCCAGGTACGGAACTGCTGTTTAAGCCCTCGCCAAGGGGGCTGTGTGGCAGGGATAAAAATGCATGTTTGTTTGCGCACAGTGCAATCACTGTGTATCAACCAGAGGGAAATGTGAACTCGGGAATCGCATTAGCTTAAACTCTGCTACATGCACCAAGTTTTTAATCATCCACAGCATGGTTTAGCAAGGTTTCACCGTGCAAACAAAATGGCAGCTTGCATTAAGGGAGGACTCTGGTGTGCACAAAATGGATCTGAAAAGTCAACCAGCGAGTTGCAGTGTCTTAAGTTTCAATCGTGGTTGTACATAAACTCTTATAGGATACATGGTGAAGCAACACATCAATCGTGGCTGTACATAAACTCTTATAGGATTCATGGTGAAGCAACACATCAATCGTGGCTGTACATAAACTCTTATAGGATACATGGTGAAGCAACACATCAATCGTGGCTGTACATAAACTCTTATAGGATACATGGTGAAGCAACACATCAATCGTGGCTGTACATAAACTCTTATAGGATACATGGTGAAGCAACACATCAATCGTGGCTGTACATAAACTCTTATAGGATACATGGTGAAGCAACACATCAATCGTGGCTGTACATAAACTCTTATAGGATACATGGTGAAGCAACACATCAATCGTGGCTGTACATAAACTCTTATAGGATACATGGTGAAGCAACACATCAATCGTGGCTGTACATAAACTCTTATAGGATACATGGTGAAGCAACACATCAATCGTGGCTGTACGTAAACTCTTATAGGATACATGGTGAAGCAACACATCAATCGTGGCTGTACGTAAACTCTTATAGGATACATGGTGAAGCAACACATCAATCGTGGCTGTACATAAACTCTTATAGGATGCATGGCGAAGCAACGCATCAATCGTGGCTGTACATAAGCTCTTATAGGATACATGGTGAAGCAACACATCAATCGTGGCTGTACATAAACTCGTATAGGATACATGGTGAAGCAACACATCAATCGTGGCTGTACATAAACTCTTATAGGATACATGGTGAAGCAACACATCAATCGTGGCTGTACATAAACTCTTATAGGATACATGGTGAAGCAACACATCAATCGTGGCTGTACATAAACTCTTATAGGATACATGGTGAAGCAACACATCAATCGTGGCTGTACATAAACTCTTATAGGATACATGGTGAAGCAACACATCAATCGTGGCTGTACATAAACTCTTATAGGATACATGGTGAAGCAACACATCAATCGTGGCTGTACATAAACTCTTATAGGATACATGGTGAAGCAACACATCAATCGTGGCTGTACATAAACTCTTATAGGATACATGGTGAAGCAACACATCAATCGTGGCTGTACATAAACTCTTATAGGATACATGGTGAAGCAACACATCAATCGTGGCTGTACATAAACTCTTATAGGATACATGGTGAAGCAACACATCAATCGTGGCTGTACATAAACTCTTATAGGATACATGGTGAAGCAACACATCAATCGTGGCTGTACATAAACTCTTATAGGATACATGGTGAAGCAACACATCAATCGTGGCTGTACATAAACTCTTATAGGATACATGGTGAAGCAACACATCAATCGTGGCTGTACATAAACTCTTATAGGATACATGGTGAAGCAACACATCAATCGTGGCTGTACATAAACTCTTATAGGATACATGGTGAAGCAACACATCAATCGTGGCTGTACATAAACTCTTATAGGATACATGGTGAAGCAACACATCAATCGTGGCTGTACATAAACTCTTATAGGATACATGGTGAAGCAACACATCAATCGTGGCTGTACATAAACTCTTATAGGATACATGGTGAAGCAACACATCAATCGTGGCTGTACATAAACTCTTATAGGATACATGGTGAAGCAACACATCAATCGTGGCTGTACATAAACTCTTATAGGATTCATGGCGAAGCTACGCAAAAGTCTGCCAAAATGAAGCGGGTCTGAAAAACTAGCTGACGCTGCATCAGTATGCAAACAGACAAGGTGTGGTTCTGTACTGTCAGCTGCATCTCGAAAATCGGCATGGCACACAGACAAGGCTGGAGAATGAACGCATGCACAGTAGATAACTGGGGGGGAAGCAGGGCTGGTGATTACCATATTTACTCGCGTCATTTGCGTATTTTTTTTCTCCTGAAATTAAGGCTTCAAAAAGGGGGTGCTCAAGTTGCGTGGAGATTTTGCGAACACGTCGTGAACAAATGCACAAAGGTCATAATGTGCAATGTATATGGTGTATTGGCACATACAAGTAGACTCCGCAGCTAACACTTCCTTCACCAGCCAAAAAAAAAAGTAGACCCCCTCTCGCCCTAGATCCACCTTACATAGTTCCCCATGTGATGGCGTGATGGTGCGTGCGCAGCTTGAAGCAATAAATGCGGAAAATACTATTATGAAGTATGAAGCAGCGGCAACACAACAGCCAACGGTTTGGTAGTTTCAGGTTCTGGCACAACGCACGCTCAGGAGGTTACCAAAAGTTTGGTCTTACTGCCGTTTGAGATCGAACTGGGTCTGTTACTGGTTAGTGCATTGTGTTTAAAATGGCGATTGTTATGGCGTTTGTTGTTGTACCTGGCAGTGTACTTTGCCTGTTGTGTTGCCTTTGATTACGTTTGCATTATATTCCCACCCTGCTAAAATCCCTTGTGGATTGCAGTATCTGTAAATAAATAAAATAAATAATATACTCAGCACATGGTGATGTGCGTAAGGATACGGTGACAGTGACCACATAGTGCATCTGATGAAAGAATTGGCGCAGGCACAGAAACATGTACAGTGGTGAGCAGCCTTGTCTAGAGCGCTTGAGCAGTGCGCACTTGGTAACAAAAACCGAAATTAGAGAGCAGCCCCTCATTACAGGGCAAAGTTTTCGTGCCTGCTTTGTTTACGAGGCTATCTGGCGCTACTTCCGTGCAAGCGTTGCAGCTGGACCCTAGAGGCTGCCACAAAATCTGGATTTGTTTGCAAGGAAGTGCACCGCCCGAGCGCTCTAGACAAGGCTGCTCACCACTGTACCGGCAGCGTTGCTTCTAAGGCTGCCGCATTCCACTCTTAAGGCGACTTAAGCCATTCCTGTATCTTGTCGGAAAATAAAGTTACCTACTACTACTACTAATTGCCAAGATTTTATAGTAGTACCTAGTTTGCAGACCATATATATATCCTAGCGTGGTTCATGATTGGTGATGCCTTTACTCACAGGGAGCTGGCACGGTACATAGCGGCTGGCCGGCTGCACTGCAAGATTGACAAGGTGGGCGAGGTGGTCGAGACCAACCGGCCCGACAGTAAAAACTACCAGTACCAGGTGGGCAGCTTGTATTACCTTGGTCGTTAGGTGTGCATTGATCGCGTCTGCGTGGTTAGGTTAGCTGCATTCGTTCGTCCATTGCAAAATGTGGGAAAGGACGTCATTGCGTGATCTGAAATTCAGTTACAATTTTTGTGCCAAAACTGTTGCACTGATACGAATTCCACAAATGGAAGCCTATTTCGGATGCCTTTTTTTGTCATGACTATCACTGAATGTAAACTGATACCAGTGGCAATATCTTCAAATGTGGCCGTGCACTCTGTGAGCTATGCATACTTGTGAGCTGCCCAAAGAGTAATATCAAATAAACTTTGTTGTTGGACATAGACGAAAGAAACGAAGGCGCTCATGTGTGCACTTTCTTTATCTGTGTGTCTACGGTGAAGTCTTGATGGTGAAGCCACTTTTGCTTCCCAGTTGAGCATTGTCATCGTTGTTACGGAGGGCAGCTTTTCTTCGATGAAAGTGCTTTTCACCTCTCTCACACACCAGACTCTTCTCATCCTGTGAATGACACCCAATCAGCCTAATGGGCATAGAAAACCTCGTTACTGTGTTTTTTTAATGACGTGAAAAAAGCTTCTGCGAAAACATGTAATCCAAAATCGCTTAATTATCTTGAGGGCTGACTCAAGAATGAAGTCCAAAGCCATTTGTTCACTCTTCCAATTCCTAAAAAGGCTGGTAATTATTTATTTGCGCAAGCTGTGAAGGACTTTTCTGGTACCCCTAGACTTCTGTCTGCATTTGCATTGTCCTTAGTCCTTAAGAAACTGCACAATGTGTCTCGTCTCGCACTGGCAAGGACGAAAGTACCCAGGTTCCCTTATGTCTTTACTTTTCAAATGCTTTATACCCTTGCACGTGTGTACCGCGGAGAAGCTGCCCTTGCGGCAGACTGCTCGTGTCTCATGCCTCCATGCTTAGCATCGGTGAATGTAATACGTCTTTGAATTAGATAGCATTGAGGTCGTCTTGCAGAAACCACCAGGTTTCTTCGTAACGAAATTCCCCTACTGGTTGAAATAGTTGTTACATAATCAGCAGCGCCAAATTTGAAAATCTGAGGACTCGAATGTTCGGGTACCTTTCATTGGATTACCGTGTGGGATTATACTAACCTAACTCACTCTTCTGCCTTAATCGACCCACTAATTCCCACCAATATGCATTATTCCACCCACTAATCAACCTTAACCAGCCTTTAATCCTTGCTGTTCTGATCTTTAATCCACATTAATCCATTTTCTGTGGAAGGCCCAGCTCCAAAATTCGGGGAGTCCTAATATTTGGGGGTGGGCCAACTTCTAAATGCTATCACATTTTCTTCTTTAAGAATAGGCTTTTTGTTTGTTTTTTTGCTTGCTGAGCGTACCACATGATTAGAATTTGATGAATTTGTGTGAATGTACTCACTGGGAAATTATATTATTTCAGAAAATTGTAGCCAGAAGAATTTGTGAATGGTAAAAATTTGGTCTGAAAGACAGTGTAACTTTGTGGGGAAATTTATTGATCATTGTTGCAACGTATGAACCTGGAAATTGTATGAACGGGGAATGTATGAGCTAGGTTCTGCTTGTTAAGTAGGGGAACGCAGTTAGTATTCTGAGACAACCGCACTTTGAATGCAAGAAAAATAGTTTAGAAGTCCTATTGTGAGGCTTCAATTTTTTTTTATCTGTAGGGTGTCATTTGTAATTTTAAGGGGGGACACTGGTCTTGAAAATAAAATTTTATTAATTTAGTCATAGTTATGAAATTTTCAGGGCACATGAATTTTTGTGCGCTGATTCTAGATATGCCATTTAATTTCATGTGAAACAATTCCTTGAACACTTATGCACTTTTTATGCTAGTATTTTGCAGAGAGTTTTGAAGAGAATTTGCTGCAGGAAACTCGCTGAAATGTATGCCATTGGGTTCTCTTGACACCAAGGAATACAATAAGGGTAAAATGATCATCCTGGCTATCATAGAACTTGAGTTATAGGGTACTGAAGCTGCCACTTCATAAACAGGAATACACACTTTCCTTCTCATTTCTGAAGCGACACCTTCAAAACTCTATAACTTACGTTCTATGATAGGCAGGAAGACAATTTCACCCTTACTGCATTCCTTGGTGTCAAGAGAACCCAATGGCATACATTTCAGCGAGTTTCCAGCAGCAAATTTTCTTCAAAACTCTCCGCAAAATACTAGCATAAAAATTGCATAAGTGCTGAAGGAATTGTTTTACATGAAATTAAATGACATATCTAGAATCAGCGCACAAAAATACATATTCCCTGAAGATTTCGTAACTCTGACTTCATTAATAAAAATTTTTTTCTCAAGACCAGTGTCCCCCCTTAAAAAGAAAAGAGCTGGCAGACTGCTGAGTGCACCTGTAGCTATGTTGCAGGCTGTGGCTAGTCGTTAGTTTTAGTGGCACACAAAGATGGCATTTTGGAGGAATGCCGCAATAGTGTAACGAGTGTTGACGTTAGTCTTCTTTTGATTTTGTTTTTCCAGGCTTGCATCAAGCAAGGAGACATTCTGTTGAACAGGATACAGAAGCTGAGTCGTGTCATCAACATCTGAGCCAGCCTGTGGAGGCAAGCAGATCTGCTGACAAGCCTGGGAGTTTCTTGTGCCTCATCTGATTTTTTTTAATAGTCGAAGTAAAGTGCATTCTCTCCGCTAGTGCTGTTTGTAATTTCTAGAGGTCTTCACCAGCTAATAGATCAGGTTAGGTAGCTATTAGATCAGATTAGATAGAGTCCAACACGAAGTCGCAATCCCAGTATGGATGGAACAAAGCCTGGCACAGCATGAGCTCGCTACGCCTCGGCGGCAAGCAATATGAGGTCGACGCGTACGTGGCAACCCTGGAAGCATCATGCAAAGGGACCCTCACGGATGTGTGACAAGGAAACTTGTACGTGTGGACAACCTCACAGCGAATTAACTGTGAGGCAAGAACACGGAGACCATTCACGGCGGAATGATGGGCGAACTACTGGTCCACTTTTGAGTGCTTCTATTATTACGTCCCCTATACGGCGGTGCCGAGTAGTGACGCTGGCTGCACAAGCCCAGACACCTGGCATGCAGTGTACTCTGCCTCGGTATGGGCCACAGGACAGACGTGGCGCCCCAACTCTTAACGGCAAGAATTGCAACTGCAAGGGATGATCCAGGACGGACTACCACCACACCCGTCATATCCGCACCATATACCAACCATATAGGAACCTAGGGGACTGCAGCGGAAGCAGGTCCAGGACTGCAGCCAACATCATCGACCTCCCCCGGGAAAGCCGGCCTGGCGAGGCGGCGGACTCAAGGGTGCCACCATCGCAGTAGCAACGACCCAGCGCCAGTCGAAGGCCTCGTGGAGGAAACTATAATCCGCCGCCTCGAGAGCCAGAGCCGTCATAACCAAAGCCATCTAAGGCTGAGCTGGGCAGAGCAATTCCCCCTCTCCACCGCCCCATCATGCACTTCCCCTGTTGCAGGCAGATTGTGCAAACAACAAACAATAACCACTAAACCAGCTCTCATTCCCAGTACATTACACCCCGTAATCAAAGCCGCTGCCTCACTAATGTGGGAACGGGCACTGGCACCTGCTCCTTCCATCACATTCCAAATTATAGACTGGTCGATAGAAGCCATGACCTCAACACCATGCCAAGATGAGGGCAGTGCTAGAGTGCCTTCTTGAGGAAATCACGAAGGAATAAAAAAACGTGTGAGCGGCTGCTCCAACATATGGTGCAATAAATTAACAGACGAAGCTGTTACGTCAGCTGCTAACGACAGAGCAAAGACAGCCCCCCCATCCCTCCAAGCACCCTCGACGCCGAGACACAGCAGCTGTCCGAAGTAATTCTCTGGACAGACGTACACGGCGAACGGGACAGCCAGGCACCTGACGATTCCACACATATGCGTGACCACACTCCACAACCTCGGTCATCACCGCAGCAGCTCTACCAACGGCAGTAGACAATAGCGCCATCGTCAATGCGAGGACTCGCGCCACATCTGCCACCCCAACACCAACATGCACAGCAGCTCGGAACGAAAAGTGAGGAAGTTCACAGGGACGACTGTGTTCACAATGCGATAGCATAATATAAACTGTTGATGCCTTTAGCAGAACTGACGTCACTTGCCTCCAGCCAGTTGACGAATTTCACTACCAACAACACATTTTTTTTGCCCGGTTAGGCTTTAATGCCTTCGCATTAAAACAAAAAACACGATCAAAACATCCCCATCATTCTGATATGGTGGTGGAACTATCAACGTGAGAAGGAATGGCTTCACTACCTTACTACGCGAACCAACTTTCCCTCCCCACTTCCCCCTCCAGACATCACAGCAATGCGAGAAGTCAATTGGGAAACCACCCTTGCGGTCTTCACGGCATACACCTATAAACAGGTGACGGTGAAGAGGCGCAAAAAAAGACGTGCCATCAACCGAAGCGGCGTTGATGGTATGCAAACAACTCACTGTCACATCACTATCAACAACACTTACATCGCGTACATCTTGCTCGAGTTAGTACCCACCAAGCACACCCAGGTGTCCTTGTACGTGCTCAAACATTCGAAGAAATAATTGAGGCGACCCTCAAATTGACCACCAGGACGGATCAAGTAATAGTTTTAGGAAACTTAACCAAACCCGCCCCTCAAACGGTTATGAGTCTGAGACACCGTGACTCACCAGAAATCAACTCGCCCTTCTAACGGAACTGCTTGGGAAACAGCGGGAACAGGGATACATATCCTGACCTCACACTGACCAGAGCAAACAAACTGTACGTTGGGACGGAACAGTCTGCCGCAAGATAATATTAACCAACTGTGACTGCTTCTAGCGGGCTCGACAGCAGAGATATCCTTGCACACCCCCTTGTTTATTCTGAAGGTATCCCCTTAAAGGGGCTCTGAAACACCATCCAGGGAGACCACATCAACTTTCTCAACCACTGCAATGTGTTGTCATTAATACCTGGGCCAAATAATACACTTCTACACGCAGCAGAGAACCCGCAATCACGCGCGAAGGTTGGTGAGCCCTTCCCGGCGTCTTTTTCATGCTCGCTCCCTCCACCGTCTCTCGCACCTGCGTATGCACGTTGAGTGGTGGCTATTGGTTAGTTTCTTTCAGACGTCAGGCAGCTACCATGGCCGCGGCCCAATAAACCGCGTAGCTTCGGCGGATCGGGAAGCTCCGCCCCGGAGGTGGAGCCGGCGGAGGAGCGCCAACCTTCCAGCGTGCAAAAAGTGACGAGAGAAGAGAAGGCGCGAAGACGCTGAAATTCGAATTTTGAATTTTGCGGGACAATATTCGTTAAGCGGGGTGCTTTAACACCCCAGGAATAACGCAACATTATTATAGCACCTCTCAGTGCCCCTTTAAAGGGGCTTGCGGTATTCCTGGCGTGTTAAAGGACGCCATTTCACGAATATACTCCAGCAAGAATTTTTTTAATGCGTTTATTAGAAGATGAGTTATGTGTAGTCAGAATATGAGTGTTTTCGCGTCTTTTCCTCTCCTGTCATCAATTTTTGACCGCTAAAAGGTCGGCGCTCCCTGCCTGCCCCACCCACTCAGCCTCATCGCTAGCTGCCGACGCGTGCAGGAATTCCCCGGGGGCGGGGCTTCCTGACCCGCCGGAGCAATGCGGCTGACTGGCCATCGCCATGCTTCGTGACGTCTGAAAGAGTGTAACAAACAGCCATCTCTTAACGAACATACGCAAGAGAGTGAAACGGAGGAGGGCACAAGTAAGAAAAATCGCCGGAGAGGGCTTGCCAACTTTTGCACGCGATTGTGGGTTTTTGTTGTATGTAGAAGTGTATTTGGCGCAGATGTTCATGAGAGCACAATGTAGTGATTAAGCGAGTTTGTGTGCTCTCCTTAGAAGGTGCTTTAGTTCCCTTTTAATTCGTATGATTTTTTTTACACTGACTGCCAGAAATGGCTACCGCTTCTTCTCTAGCATTAAAGGGGTAGAGACATCAAATTCCAAGGTTGTACAAAAGACTGCCATACGTTTCCTTTGTATGTGAGGACCATAAGAGCGAAGTATTAAATTTAAGGGATGTCTAGAACATATTTTAATTTCATTTTAAAGTTTGTGAAAATGCTCACTCTTGAAGTCTGAGCCATCGCTAGTGCATCAATGTGACGTAGGAACAGAGAAGAAAACACAAGCAAGTATTTCCTACGTCATTGCACAGTTTTCTGACGTACGGGACCAAGTTTTGCGGTTTCGCGGCCTATAGCAACCTTGGTTACGAGTGCTCACGAGTCACGAGTCTTTTCTTCTGCACGCTCGCGTGTGCGACGGTGCTTTACGCCCGGCGTTGCCGCAGGCGATGTCGTTGCCGAAAGATCCACTTTTGCAGAGGAATATTGCCGGTGCTCTAATCTAGGAAGCATTCTCTGGTATCATGGATGTTATGTATTTTCTTGTGCGATCATGAAGTACGCCGAGCATGCCGGCCGGCCGGCCAGCCTGGATCCCGTCTGCCGGCGTCATAAAAACGAGCTAAAGTGTGTTCTTGACGTAAATAATAAACCCTGGGATAATAAATGTGAAAAATGTGTCATTTTTGAGGATCGCTGACCAATACTGAGCTGCTGGCAAAAATAACGACTGTGATACGAGCAAACTTCTTGCCACAACCGCCTCGCAGCTGCCGCTGGCCCGACGTTGAAGTCCGACTCGCCAGGCGCCCGCTCGCTTCGCTGCTGAAGGCGTCGCGGAGATTTACCATACTATTATTTTATTGTGAGATGATGCTGTTGACAGTAACACGATGTGTAGAGTAGGCCTTTTATTATAGCGCAGGCGACTTCCGAAGCGCCGGCCGCTGCGGCTTCGATATGCGAAAGAGGCTATATAGGCCTAGCGACGACCACGGCAACCAGGCAGCAGAAAAGCTCGTCGCCCGGAGCGCCCGCGAGCGATGCCGTTGCCGAAAGCTCGAAACATAAGCAGGCATGCTTTGTCGCTGCTCGAGCAGTCTTTCTGATAACAAGGCGATCTTGTCTTTTCTTATGAGATTTGTACACCATCCCAAGCAGCGCTCAGGCACTGCTGCACGGCGGCGAAGTGCGACACCGGTTGTGGGCGGAGCTTGGGTAAAGCGGCAGCGATGCTCACCGCTCCGTGTGTCCCTGCTTGCAGTGGGGCGGCGGTTCGCAAGCGACGATCGCTGCAGCGCGTCGGCGAAGTGGCCATATGGCTTGATGAATGTTGCTGCGCGTGCATTATTTGTCTAAATAATGATTGCACTTCGCGCTCTGAGCTCGCTATTTGCTTTTGGTCGGCGAATGTTTTCGCTCGGCCACCGATCTGCCCAAGACACGTCGGCCGACGGGTCTCGTCGGCATCTTTGGTCGGCAGCGTTGTCACACTAGTGTGACGACCCCACATAATGCGCAGGTCCACACGGGACGGAGAGGCAAGAAGACACCGTATAGCTCAGTTTAAACAAAATGATGTAATCAATAATTATACATGGTACATCAGAGGCTGGGGTGTCCGAGCTTACGTGGCGACGCCGTCATGGGGGCGATGGATGGTCTCCGGAGTTGCGATCCGTCGGTGGCTGGCAGAAGCTGCGCGCCGTCCGGCTTCGGCGCTGAAGGACCCTTTTTCGTGAACGATCTCGTCCTCTCCGTGCCTTTCGTCCGCACTCTCCAGCTATATCTGCTCCGCCGGCCACGCCCGATCTCCTGTCTTCCCGACTCGAATGTTTTTTTTTTCTTCCTCCTTTCCACGGCGGCGCCCTGCGGCATCCCCGACATCCGTCGTTGGAATGTCGTTTGTCTCCCGCCGGCAGCTTTCTTCTCTTGTCCTTGTACGGCCAGGCCTGCCTAATTGGGCTGGCTTTCCCTCCGGCCGGCGCCTTTGTACCATTGTACCCCTTCAGTGGCTTGCCGCCACTGGGGGCTCCGTCTAGGCGGCGCCGCCGAACGCGGACCGTTTAAGGGGAGACAAGGGAGTAGGACGGTTGCGCACAAAGAAAATTCCGCCGAAGGTATGGGCCCTGGTATTTCACGCACAGAACGTCACACTCGCTCACCCTCCAGAAGAATGTTCTCAGGTATGGGCCCTGGTATTTCACGCACGGAACGTCACACTCGCTCACCCTCCAGAAGAATGTTCTCCGAACATTTGAGTCCAGGCAGCTCCCCTTCTTTTTCTGAATCGCCTCGCACATTCCGTCCGACAAAACACTTTTCGCTGCACACAACACCACTGCACTGCACCATATGCCGCAGCTGTCATAACTGGCGTCTCCAGGGGCAGCACTGATCTTCTTTCACAGACAAACATGAAACTCAGCACCCAAGCCTCTCCTTGCTAGTCCAAACTGGACGAAATAAATTTACCACAGTTACAAAGGAGCTCCCACTTCCAGCACAATCACGGCACAGACAAAAAAATATATAGATAACGAAAGGAAGTCGGGCATGTTCTGCATCCTGTAAAAGTGTCACTTAATGGCAGAAAGGTTTAACTAGCAACTCCGATATTTTAACACATAAGCACATAGCAATGTTATGAGCTGCAGCATTACACAGTCTTAACCAGTCCCCAACTCCGCTCTGTTTACGCCATTAGTCCGGCTTAGCTTTCCGATTTCGAAGCGGATATCGGCGTTCATGAGCCGTACCAAGTAATTCTGTGACCCCTTGTCTACTTTGAGACTCTGGAGGGCTCGTGGCAGGAGCCTCTCTTGGCGTTATCTGCGCGGCAACCTCGCGCGCTCCTTCCTCTAGCAATGCATGAAGTAAATCCGGTGGCATTCCTGCCGTAACCTCTGGCGCTTGCCGAACAAATGCAGGAGAGGGCGTTTCTTGCGAACAATCTGCGCGCTCCGCTTCACTTCGGTCCCCATCAAAATCTGCGCTTTCCCCCTCCTCAGTTCGTGAATACTGAACCGGTGCCGACTTGAGGCGATTTGCGTGTATCCTTATCAAGCGGCGGTTCACGTCTCGGACCCTGAAGTTTACCGGAGAAAGGTTCTCGACAACCTCGCCTCTCCACCTCGTCTGGAACTTACGAGCCAACCCAATCTGTCTTTGGCAGTTTTCGATGTACACGCTGTCCCCCACATCAAACGGCGCGTCTCTAGCACCGCGATCGTGTACCTCCTTCCTGCGCTTCGCCGCTTTCTTTAAGGCCTCCTTTGCGATGTCCCTCGCCACTTGCAAGCGCGATTCTAGCTCAACCTTATAGTCGTCCAGTGAAGCGTATGGGACACGACGGGGGCCCTCTGGCACTTCACTAGGCTGGTCCGGGTCTCGGCCGTAGAGAAGAAAGAATGGCGATTCGCCCGTGCTCTCGTGTGCTGCGGAATTGTAGGCAAACATTGCATACGGGAGCCACAAGTCCCAGTCCCGCTGGTCGCGCGAAACAAAATGCGACAGGAACCCGGCCACGGTTTGGTTCAATCGCTCCACCGCGCCGTTGCAAGCCGGATGGTACGGTGTTGTCTGCTTCTTAGTGATCTTAAGCAGCTCGCAAACTCTCCTCATTAGCTGCGACACGAAGTTCGTTCCCCGATCTGTCAAGAGTTGCCTCGGAGATCCATGTCGGAGCACGATCTGTTCGACAAATGCTCTTGCAACCGTGTCTGCTTTCTGATCTGGGAGTGCTACCGCTTCCGCGTATTTTGAAAGGTGATCGACAAATACTAAAATGTACCTGTTTCCAGAAGTGGTCGTGGGCAATGGGCCCATTATATCCATACCTGTCCGCTCGAAGGGAGCCGAAACCTCAGGGAACGGCTGAATTGGTGCTGGCCTGCGTCCCTTGGGTGTTTTTCTTTCCAGACAGGAATGACACTTCGCACAGTAGTCTCTAACATCCTGTCGCATGCCACTCCAAAAGTACAAACGCTCGACGCGCCTGCGTGTCTTCGCTACGCCAAAATGACCGGCGCACGGCGCATCGTGGAACGCGCGAAGAACCCTTTCTGTCCACGACCGAGGTATGACGACTCTCTCCCAAGCGGTTTTCTCTGGTCTCCCTTTCCTGGTTGGCCTCGTGCGCCGACACAGGGTGCCGTCTTTGCCAATGAAATAACCTAGCTGTTCGGGGTGAGATGGTGCGCCCTCTAAGCTTTCGATTATTCGCTTCAGGTCAGGATATTTGCACTGCTCTGTGCGTAATTCGGCGGGGTCGACTACGGGGACAAACTCGTCTATAGCTGACACGGCAGCTGTACGGCTGAGCGCATCAGCATTCAGATGTGTCTTTCCTGACTTGTGCTCCACCTCAAAGCAGTATTCCTGCACCTGTAGATTCCATCTAGCGAGTCGCGAGCTAGGGTCCCTGACACTCATCACCCATTTCAGAGGATGGCATTCTGTGACTAGCTTGAATTGGCGGCCGTAAAGGTAGCATCTGAAGTGCTTTACTGCCCAGACAACGGCGAGGCACTCCCTTTCTGTAGCTCCGTACTTCTGCTCTGTGGGGCTCAGCTGTCGGCTAGCAAAAGCCACGGGATGTTCTTTGCCCTCGATAACCTGAGATAACACAGCACCAACTGCGAACTTTGACGCATCTGTGGCCAAAACGAAGGGCAAATTAAAATCCGGGTGGCGCAACAGCGGTGCACTCATTAGCTTCCTCTTCAGGGCCCCAAAAGCATCCTCCTCGTCTTTGCACCAGCGAAAGACGACATTTTTGGCTGTTAAGGCAGTGAGCGGCTTAGCGAGCTTGGCGAACTCCTCTATGTGCCTTCGGTAGTAACCGATCAGGCCGAGAAACTGCCGGACCTGGCGGACACTAGTCGGGGATGGAAAATCCGAGACACACCTTAGTTTCTCAGGGTCCGGTCGCACGCCGTCAGCTGAAACAATGTGCCCGAGGTATTTCACCTCGTTTTTGAGGAATTGGCACTTAGAAGGCTTCAGCTTGAGACCAGCTCCTCTTAGTCGCACCAAAACCTGCTCAATATCGCGCAAGTGGTTCTCAAAACTGTCACTGTATATGATTATGTCATCCATATACACGAAGCACAGCTTCCCCAGAAGACCCGCCAGGATAACATCAGCGGTTCTCTGCCAGACAGCAGGGCTGTTGACCAGACCCATCGGCATTCTTTTCCATTCATAGTGCCCTGAGGGCGTGTTGAATGCCGTTTTCTCAGCATCTGCCGGATCCATTGCTATCTGCCAGAATCCCGCCGCCATGTCCACTACCGTGAAGTACCTGGCAGAGCCCAGCTGAGAAAGCGTCTCCTGTATATTGGGAATGGGGTATGGATCGATGCGAGTTACGGCATTTAGTTTGCGGTAGTCCACCACCAATCGATACGAGCCATCTGGCTTTTCCACCAATAGTGCCGGTGCTCCCCATGGTGACTTTGAGTGTTCGACAATGCCGCGATCAATAAGGTCCTGCACCTGCCGCTCCATCTCCTCACGTTGGGAGTAAGGAATCCTGTACGCACGTTGGTAAACGGGCGATGAAGTGCCGGTTTCTATCCTGTGCTTTATAACGCCACAGCAGCCCAAATCCAGGTTGGACGCGGCGAATACCTCTGAGTAGTCGTTCAGCAAACCAGCCAGAAACAAAGCGGTCATTTCCTCTTTAAGTAGTTCCTCCGCGTATTTCTTCTTTAGCTGGTCTCCTTCCTCCTCCCTACTCAGCGTATCGTGCGCTAGGCGCTGAAGCCGCGACGCAAACGTTCGCACGTCCTCCCCTACCATCTGTCCGGCGTCACGGAACCTCTGTACCCGCACATGACGTGGTTCAGTGTCGAAATGCTCGAACGCGAGCTTCTTAAATTCCGCAAATGATTTTGTGGATTTTACTTTTTCGTTTCGCCAAGCAAAATCATGAGCAGCTCCTGCCATCTTACACCTTGCCATTCCCAGCATTTGAGCATCGGACCACCCCCCCATTTTCCCAATCTCTTCTAGCATGGAAAAGAAATCGCAGACTGGAACCCCTGTCTTATCTCCCGTAAACGTCGGAATGACGCTTCCTAATGCCAGCATGCTTGCTCCGAGCGACGGCTGTGGAGTGGGAGCTCCGTCAGTTACAGACATTTTTTTTTTTTCGCTCCAGCCTTCCGGTGCCTCAAGCCTCTCAAATGGGGGTCAAAGTCCCACAATCAGTCCCGTGATTCCCCTTTCATTACAATTTTGAAGTCATGAATGTCGCAGCATTCAGAGGACATTTGCTTTTGAGACCCCACTTCTGACACCAGTGTGACGACCCCACATAATGCGCAGGTCCACACGGGACGGAGAGGCAAGAAGGCACCGTATGGCTCAGTTTAAACAAAATGATGTAATCAATAATTATACATGGTACATCAGAGGCTGGGGTGTCCGAGCTTACGTGGCGACGCCGTCATGGGGGCGATGGATGGTCTCCGGAGTTGCGATCCGTCGGTGGCTGGCAGAAGCTGCGCGCCGTCCGGCTTCGGCGCTGAAGGACCCTTTTTCGTGAACGATCTCGTCCTCTCCGTGCCTTTCGTCCGCACTCTCCAGCTATATCTGCTCCGCCGGCCACGCCCGATCTCCTGTCTTCCCGACTGGAATGTTTTTTTTTCTTCCTCCTTTCCACGGCGGCGCCCTGCGGCATCCCCGACATCCGTCGTTGGAATGTCGTTTGTCTCCCGCCGGCAGCTTTCTTCTCTTGTCCTTGTACGGCCAGGCCTGCCTAATTGGGCTGGCTTTCCCTCCGGCCGGCGCCTTTGTACCATTGTACCCCTTCAGTGGCTTGCCGCCACTGGGGGCTCCGTCTAGGCGGCGCCGCCGAACGCGGACCGTTTAAGGGGAGACAAGGGAGTAGGACGGTTGAGCACAAAGAAAATTCCGCCGAAGGTATGGGCCCTGGTATTTCACGCACGGAACGTCACACTAGGACGACGCTTGGTAGTTGGGCGTCGTCGTCGTCGTCGGTGCAGTGTGACTGGCTAGTCGGGGAACGACCAGATTGGCCGACGCGACCGTCGGCATCGGGGTCCCGTCGGCCTAGTGTGAACGCGCCTGAACTGCGCGCTGGTCCCAGGCTGCCCTAGTCGTCGCTAGGCCTAGGTGATTTCGCTTCGAAGCCGCAGTTGACGGCGCTTTGGAAGTCGACTGTGCTATAATAAAAGGCCTACTCTTCACATCGCTTTAGTGCGAACTCGAATAGAAGATAAGTTCGATTTCCACGACGCCTTCAGCAACGGAGCTAGCAGACGAGCAGCGCGCACGAAGCAGCAGCGTCGAGCTGTCGGGATAGGACAACGTCGGCGTGAGGTCGGCGCTGTTGTCGGCAGAGTGTGACACACGGGTCGGCCGACGGCTGCTATCTCGGCGACGCGACGGCGATGCGCTCGTCGGGCGACGACCGGCGCTCGGTCGGCGTCTTCGCAGTGTGACAGACGCGTCGACGGCACGAAAATCGCTGCCGCCGACCATCGTCAGACTGAAATCGGCCGATCGTCGGCCTAGTGTGAACGCGCCTTTACCATTTGACGTTGCCTGCACGCTTGGCGTTCGCTGGCACAATCTGAGCTACGTCGGGCCTGACGCCTGCCTCCTCTTCGGAATCGCTGGCCAGCGGATCAAAAATGAAGTGGTTGTCGGGATTCGAACCGCGGCGTCTCCTTCCTCGTCTGCGTCATCCTGCGATTCCTCATAATCGGTGTCTTCGCCGAAATAAAACTCTTCTTTCCGACTCGGAGCTATTCGGCATTGCGACTTCCCCTACGCCCGGCTCTCCGTGTTTACGCGCACCACGTGCGTGTCAGGCAGACGACATGCCTACACGACGTCACGGCTTTCCGGACCCACGTGACAACGCATTGTCTGGTTTTTGACGTCATGCAAGAGCCTGGCAAAACCTGGCAACTACGAACCGAAACCGAAACTGCTGGGTACAAATAATACGATTATTAATTATATAATGCGAGTTCATGCTTCTAAGATGGTGTTCCATGCTCACTGAATCGCTACGCATTATTTACAACCCAGAGGTACAACACAAACATGTGGTGTCTCTACCCCTTTAACACACCCGCCCCCTAGAAATTGACCCCCTCCCCCCCCTCCTAATTCAAATTCCGGGGAGAATCCCTGCTAAACAAGCAAAGGGGAGTACGACGGAACGAGATCGTAAAGCAGAAGGAACATCCAATCCGCCCTCTCCATTTCCGGAATGGGTGCAAAATCCAAGAACACTTCCGCCGAGCCACGACTGCGGCCTCAGCCACGTCAACTGCACTCGACGTAGACAACTACCTCCTCCACCTGTGGAAGGGCCGCAGGGGGCTCGTCAAATGCATCGTTCTGCGACCGGCTCCGGCTGCAAGGCACCCTCAGCACGTATCGCACGTGGTCGCTTCTCCACGTTTTACTGGACCCCCAAAAGCCAACTCCGAGACGAGTAGATTGGTCAGAACCTTCCTGCACACAGGACAGGGCGACGACACTGCTGTCTTGTTAGATATGCATTACATTAACTCCGGTTCGCGCACTCACTATATGGGGACTACCCCTACGAGGATGAGAGTACCTCCCTCGACGCCGTCATAACAGAAGTTTGTGCAGCTCTACAGGATGTCGCGAAGAGCACGGCGCCAGGGACGGACGGTATCCAACGACCAAGCGATTACTCGATTGGCGTCGTACTAAAATAAACCATGACAGACGGGAACCCTCCCTTGAGAGTAGAAGCGCGCATAAATTATGCTAATTTCCAAACCTGGCAAGCTCCTTGCACGCGGCACCCTCTGGACAATCTCGCTCACTTCGTGTATCGGGAAACTACCACAGTACATCGTATTAGTTCTGCTCCACACTCATCCGAAGCGCGAAGATTCTGACAGGCTATCGGATTTCGACGAAATTTCTGCGAGCAACACGTCGTGCTACAACTGAACGCAGAGGTAATTATGGCCGATCCCAGCAAAGTTTGACGAAAGTGGCCCTCGACTTAAAAGGTGTCTTTGATAAAAGTTCGAGAATTTGGCCTAGTTGGTTGCTCATCATGATGAAACGCGCTAAACATATCTGGAAACGTAACGAAGACACAACACAGCTGTAGGGCGCGAACTGACAACCGAGCCTGCAGAGCCCATTCCTGTACCATCAAGCACGAGACAAAACGTGTTGAATCTGACACAGTTGTCATGTGCTAGTGTGTATAGCGCTGTCCTGCGGAATGAAATACGTTGGACAAACCGGCCGCTGCATAAACCAAAGGTTAGGTGAGCGTGCTAACAACTGTCGGTCCGTCACTCATCTAGGAAAGCTGAGAGAGAGAGAGAGACTCTTTAATGAAATACAGAGCTGGCCTCGCATTTCTGCCACTGCAACAAATGCATGCCGCTGCTTGACAGATAACCGCTATCTTCTACATTAAAAAAAATAACAACGGAAAATTGTAGAAGCCTTCGAAATCAAAACTGCGGGGGGTGAAAAGTGCATCATCAACGTAACTTTGTCACTGTCACAAAAGGACTGAATCTGCTTAGTATGTCTAGATGAGTTTGTACCGCTGTGTAGACCTGTTTCTGACGATTGTCGATTCAGTTTTTCTGGTTTTTTTTTGTGGCACTTGTGTACCGCCTCCATAAGAGGAAACCTGGTCTATCCTGCTGTATCGCTAAGAAAGAGTTAGTGCTCGTAAATGCTTCATAATCAACTTTTGTTTTATATGTTCAACACATCCAATGTGAATGTGACAAGGCGTCCTTTGGTCGTTCTTTTTTTGGGCCGCACAATGTATATATTTTGCGAAGGCAAGATAACCGCTGGTCCTTAAGGGTAACGGAGTGGATTCCAAGAGAAGGCAAGCGTAGCAGGGGGCGGCAGAAAATTAGGTGGGCGGATGAGAATAAGAAGTTTGCGGGGATACGCTGGCCGCAATTGGCGAAGGACAGGGTTAATGGAGAGACATGGGAAAGGCTTTTGTCCTGCAGTAGGCCTAGTCAGGCCGATGATGATGATGATGTATATATTTTGACGTGCTTTCCAATAAATCTTGTTGAAAGTCAGTGCTAGTGCCGTCGTATTCCTCCCTCGTCATTGTCTTGCGTGCGCTGTTTTGTCACGATTAAAAATCAGTGGTCAGTTCGCCCTTTGTAGTGCGTCTTCGCTCTGTCTCTGTCCCTGTCTAGCGCTTTTCGCCGTGATGAAGCCTGTGATAACGTTGCGCATGAATGACGTCATCCTAAACAACATGGCTTCGTCCCACTGTGGAACTTGGAGACACAACTACACTATAGCATTCCTGGCGTACCACATGACCACAACAGGACTAGGCAAACTCCGCTTGTACACGATCACGGGCAGAAGGACGCCACAGGGGTCGGTTGTCTCTCCGACCCTCTTCAATGTGGCGATGATGAAGCTCTAGCCCTTATCCAACAGGCTTTATTAGGGAAACGGAGGCTGGGCCTCTGCAAGCTTAACGGGGTGCGACGCGGACGAGGCGAACAGACCGAGTACTATAGGGGCCATATTCTATAAGTTGTCCATTTTTCTTTGCCAGTTTCGCGTCCATTCGGTCCTCTGTCAGTGGCCACTGAGATTTACCCGTGGCTTTCAAGCATCTGGGGCGACCCGGCCATTGTGTGGTTGTTGACTGGACCTTACTATTGGCTGAAATTGGATGCAATATGCAGCCAATGGTGAGGCGCACCGCAGCGCTCTGTCAATTTCTGGCGACCGGATTTGACCGCTGGCTGCCATTGGCTGAAGCTCGGTCGCCAACCACAATGGCCAGGTGGGTTGTCCCAGAGCCTTCAAAGCCGTGGGAATATCTGAATGACCACTGACAGAAGACCGAGTGGACGTGAAATGGACAACGGAAAATGGACATCTCATAGAGTACGGCCCGAGGTGTCAACTTTATTCTATTTGGAGCGCCTCTTCAGCAGCCGGCGCCAGTGCGTCTCGAGAAAGGTGGTACAGCGCCGATGATGGCGATAGCGCCGCTCCATGGCTCCCCCCCCCCAAAAAAAACCAAAAAAAAACCAAAGAATTGCGATCAGCAGTACACCATGAGCCCTGGAACTCCTCTTCGAGGTCCTGCGGATATTCTAAACGTCCGCAGCACGTCTATCCATGGGAGTTTTAATGTTCATTGGGACGGTACCCGGGAGACATGTTTGCATCGAGTGAATCAGAGTCAAGCGAGTAACTCGGCGTTGACGTTCCTGGAGAGCCGGTTGAAAAAGAAACGAGCTCCATGTAGACTTGTTTCGCTCAGTCTACGGTGACGATGTCTTCTCGTCTGTTGATGGCCAGCTTCACAGTCTTCTCACGGCGCTGGAGGACCGAATAAGGTCCTCCATCTAAGGAGGAGTCATTGAAGGCCTGACGGTGTCTCGACGCACAAACGCATGAGTAGATGTGGCGAGTTCTCAGCTGACGAACACTTTGAGGGCCGATTGGCGCGTGGGGACACGTAGCAGGCTCCGCAAGAGCAGGCGTAGTTGCTCAATGTGTGCAGACGGAGAGATGCCCTCGCTTTGTGTCGAAATGAAGAACTCACCTGCCATACAAATGGTAGTGCTGTAGACCATCTAATCAGCCGTGCACTGAAGGTCTTTTTGATCCAAGGCTGAGGAGAACCAGAGGAGGGTCATCGGGCCAGGAAGTGCGAACTTCACGTGAGACAAGGGAGGCCTTCAGATGCGGTGTAGGCGTTCAACCATGCCGTCCGTGAGGGCCAACGATGTCGACGGGGACATATCAAAACGACAGTCGGAAGAGCGGAAAGGTTGGATAAGCGTGTATGGCGCGTCGTTTTCGGACGCTGGCAGTTCAAGATCTCGCGAGCCCAGCGACGAACATCTCGGTTGACGCTTGACAACACGTGTATTATCTGGACGCTGCCGGCCCACACAACGGTGGTGGCACATGGCCGCAGTAGTACACAACACAAACGCAGTTAGCGGGCTCACTTTCAAAGCCTACAGCGCAACACACGCGGAGGAGGTTGCCATTGCTCTGGCTCTCACTAATCCGAAGTCGAAACACATCATCACCGACTCGCGAGGCGCCTGTCGGAACTATGAGCTGGGATGGGCTCCCCCGCTTGCCCGGCGCATACTGCAATCTAGCTGCCGATCCAACTTCGCGTAACCTGATTTGGGCCCCGGACACCAGGGCCTCCAGGGAAACGAACAGGCCGATCAGGCTGCCTGCGCACTCTCTCCCCGTGCTGTGTTCCTGTCCTTGGAAGCCTACTCCCAATCAGACAATCTAGCCCTTACATTCAAACACATCACCCATTACTACAAGGAGGAGCACTGGCCCTACCCGGTTAATTTTGATGAGGAGGCGCTGACTAGCGCCTCCTCATCAAAATTATCACCAACACTGTACTTTGCCCGGCGGTGCTTAAGCATTTAAACCCATCCTTTGATGGCGCCTGCCAGTTCTGTGGGGAGGCAACTGACACCTTCCACATGGTTTCGGCGTGCCAATCAGACCAATCTACCTCTCTCCCCCCCCCCGCCCTATCCTCACCAGAGAATACTGGGAGGTGGCCCTGCTTGGCTGTCAATACCTTAGGACCCAAAAGGCCTTTGTTCAACGGACGCGGGCGGCGTTGCTTGCCAATAGGGCCCCGGATTAGGGGCTCCACTTAGTATTCTGAGGGGAAGGAGCCAATAGAGCCCTACCCCGATCACCTCTCTGTAACTATTTAATGGTTGATAAACGTTTTTCACCACCGCCACCAGAAAATCTGGACGTCACGAGCCGCTGCGTAGCATGAATGCCGAGATGGCGAGCGTTGTGCAGGGTGAGACAGGGTGGTACTCATGATTGCATATGCGCATGTACATTATAGATTTTGCGAGGAGAAAAACCGCAAAACAAGACGGGACAGAGGCAGCTGGCGACAACACAGGGCGGTCCCGTCCCGTCCTGTTTTGCGGTTTTGCTCCTCACGATATGTACTACCAACTGGCTTACAGCCACGTTCTTCTAGGTCACATTATAGATTGCCTGATATCCTATAGGAAATGAATAAATTAACTGATAAAAAAGCCGCCCGACTCCGCAGCAGCAGCAGCTGTCTAGCTCCAGCTTTCGCGCTCCGCTGTTAGGAAGCTTCGTGGTATCGGGACAGCAGACGGCTACGTGTATTTTATTCCTTAGGGTTGAAGGTTCGAAACGCTGCAACGCCAAGCACAATAGGTTGGTAAGTCGTGAATGTAATGCGATAGTCTCGGCACACTTTGCTGTTGCCGTTTGAAGAGCATGATTCACCCAGTCATGTTCTCGAGAGAATGTGGCCCTTTCTGGACATCTCTGGCGAGTCCAAAAAAAATATTTCCTACTAGCGAGTGCATTGATGGCTGATAACTTTCTTGGAGGAGATACGAGAACTCAAAACTTTTAACGCAACAGGGTTAAGTGTCCCGTTCAACGGAAAGCCCGGCGTTTTCATCGGCGGCGTCCTGAGCAAAAGTTCCCCAAATAAGCAATCTAGGGGGGAAGTGGGCCACCTAGATCACGTGGCCTTGTGACGTCATACAACCTGCCCACTTGATTGTGAGCAAAGTGCCCACGGTAGGTGGCAGTTAATTTAATGATTGGTCGTGTGACCAATCACCGAGTCTCACAACCCCATAGGTGACTGTGTTTTAAGCAGGCACCTGCCGGGGCAGTGATGCATCGCTTAACCGCTGCACCACTGTGCCAGTAGTGGTATGAAGACTCCCAGGGATCTGTAAATATAAAGTAATGATATATGGGCATTACCCCATTACGTACTGGTAAATTCTGGATAAGCTCACTTTTAAACGAAAAATTGTTTATGTGCACAATTTCTTTCTTCATATATCGCAAGTCTGCAAAGATCAATATATCCGCAAATCTTCACTCTTCAGGCTTGCATTTTTTTTTGCTATCTGCAATCTCTATAAACGCTCCCCATTGTTTTTTTATGACAGCCTTAACTACTCGATGCGAGCGATGGACAAATTTTTAAAGATTTTGCCATACATCAGAAGAATGGACCACCACGTTCAATAGTTGTATAACAGTGCTTTGCAATATTCCACCGTTGCTTCACAATTAAAATGTTGTCTTGGGAGGTGTAGGGCACGCTCGCGGCCCCACTCAAATCCCGCGCCGCTCACCGCGGGTACTCTCGACCACCCTTTCTCACGAGTGGGGCAGGAGCCTATTTAAGGAGGGTTCGACCGCCACAGCGCCCTCTTGATACCTGCCGCGAAGACCACCTGACCCTCTGCCTCAACGACACCCGAACCCCCCTGCCGCGACAGCAACCACGTGAGAGTAAATCGCTTTATTACGAAGAACTGGCACGAGTCACTGTCTGTGCGTCCTCGCGCAGAGGAATCGCCCACACATAAAGGCGCCCAACGTGCGGCTTTAATTAGCACCGATGTGGACGATTTCTCTGCCGATTTTGGGACGTGCAACCAGACTCGTGGCAGGCGCTCTTTGTTTGGGGCCACGACGGACCGCTAGGGTTAGGGAGCAGGTCAGGCGGAATGTTCGCGGGGTAGCGACGTGTACAGTGTTTTAAATTTGTTAGGTGTTTTGTGTTGCTTATGTAGTTTTCGGGCGTTTTCTGTTGTGCATTTCATGTTTGTAGATATATTTTCGTGTGTTTACAGATAGATTTTTTTGTACATGAATGCCTTTGTTCGTTTGGTTACCGTGGGCCGGTAGCCGGTGCGACTGGACAGCTGAAGCGGGCTTTCCTGAAACAGTTGCGCGTAGGGTAGACCCTCTCATTCCCCCTGTCAGTTTGAGCGAACTATGTCTCCCAAGAGGGATATTTCAGCTGCGGCCTTGGATGGCGGAGCAGCCGGGAGTGAGGCCAGGAACGCGGCAGAGCCTGCGCAAATTCCCGACGCGGCTGCCGTAATAGGGCAGGTAACGGAGATATTTGCCGCGTTAGCCCGTCAGCTCGGATCGGTGGCTAGCGCCAACCAAGCCGCAGCATCGGTGGCATCGGCGACAGCACCGCGCCCGTGGATAAATATGGAGGTCCCCTCCTTTTCCGGATATACGGACGAGAAATCAGACCACGAGTTTTTACAACTAGAGGAGTACCAGACGGCTCTGGGCGCCCCAGATGACGTGATGCTAGGGGAGGTCCTGCTTGTAGCACTCGTCGAGAGCGCGGCGCGATGGAGGCGCTGCCAGCCGACCTTCCAGTCGATGGCGGTCTTCAAAGACCGCTTCCGCGCCGAGTTCTTGCCGCCTGACTACGAGCGCCGGATGCTGGAAGAGCGGGACCAGTAGCCACCGGCCGAGTACAACGACGAGGAGCGGGCCGGTCTGTGCTCCATCTGCGGCACACTTGTTGTGCACCGGCTCAGCCATGAGGCCGGTGCGCTGCACAAAGCGCGCAAGGAGGCGGCGGAGAAATGCATGGCGGCTGCAGCAGCTTCCCCCGCTGCGCCACTGCGGCCTCTGCAGAGGGGCAGCCCGCAGGAGGCGGTCCTCCGCATCCTCCTGTCCAGCCGGCCAGAGCTGCTGTCCCCGGCGGCCGAGGAGCTCTGCAAGGCGCTGCCGCCAGGGCCCCCACTGGAGCCAACCCATATAAAAATGGTCTATAGATAGTCTATAGACTTATTGATTCTATTGACTTCCTATAGATATTGATTTTTGTCTATTCATACTCTATAGACAATCTACAGAAAGTCTACTAAAAGTGTGTGGCCGTAAATCTATAGATTGTCTATAGACTGTCTGTGGTATTTGTATTGCCTATAGACTGTTCTCTAGGATTTCTCTATAGACAGTCTATAGACTTTATAGACGGAAGTCTATAGACACTCTATAGACTGTCTCAAACTTTTTTGTAAGGGAAGCGCCCCGCTCCCGCAGCAGACAGGTGGTCAGCTGATCCAGCCTGTGGTGAGCGGCCCCCCGCCGAGTTCCTCTCCCCTCTTCCACGACACCATGGACGCCGACCCGGACCCGAAGGTCGTTGAGCGCCTACTGGCAGACCCTGGGACGGACGTTTGAGGGTGGGGGGATGTAGGGCCCTCTCGCGGCCCCACTCAAATCCCGCGCCGCTCACGGCGGGTACTCTCGACCACCCTTTCTCACGAGTGGGGCAGGAGGAGCCGGGCTACGCGGGGGAGCCTATTTAGAGAGGGTTCGACCACCACAGCGCCCGCTTGACACCTGCCGCGAAGACCACCTGACCCTCTGCCTCAACGACGCCCGTCCCCTCTGCCGCGACACCAACAATGTGAGAGCAAATCGCTTTATTACAGAGAACTGGCTCGAGTCACTGTCTGTGCGTCCTCGCGCAGAGGAATCGCCCACAGAGGGAAACGACACTGTAGCCGAGGTGTAAGAAGAACTCGGGTCTTATTATCAGCCGGCCGTCAGACCGCGCGTCCCGCTGGTCGACGACTGCCCGTGCACACAAGCACGCATGTGCTTATATCGAGATACAGACAGGCGATCGGCACGTGGCCGTGAGTTCGCGGTTTGCTTATCGTGATACAAACACTACATAAAATTATGTCCAAGAACCTTGGACTTGAACGCTATCACGTCATACCCTTAATTAAGACAGAGCTTAAGTGTCCCCTCCAATATTTCGCTGTCTGTTCCTGCCTACGCCTGCCACGGTTGCCACGCAGTTAAGCCGTTCTTCTGCTGGACACGATGTCGAAGGTCCGAAAACTGGGTCCGGCTGCTGCTGGTAGAGAAGGCCGAAAGGCACGAATGCCTTCACGCTGAGATTTCAGGGTTCGTTAAAGAACCCCCTGTCTATCCACCTCAAATCGATCCACTATCTGAAGTGTTGCCTTCTTCTACGGCAGGGGCCTCAAACATCTGATGCTACGCCAGTCGTACTGTTTGCTTTTTGTCTTCCGCGGGCCAGTATGCGTAAAGAGAAGGAAGGTGGAGAGAACCAAGGCTTAAAAAACTCAAAAAGTGAAGTAAAAAAAATGATGGTGGTGGTGGTAAAAACTTTATTGGATGCATTGGGGTGGGTTTTAGGGGAGGGTGGAGGGTTTCACTGCTCCCTTGCCTCTGTGGTAGTCCTTATTCGGGGACACCATTGGCGGTAGCCGCTGCCCGCGCTCTTTGAACCAGAGCCCTCGGGGATTCCAGGTCCAAGCAGGTGGACAGGGTCGCCCCCTAGCCTCATCTTGTTGGCTGATTTATTCTCTTTGTTCCCGTATTTTTCTGGCATGCATATATACCATATGAGCGCTAGCTGTTTTCACGGGTAACCAATAGGCCCAAATTCACGCCTTAACAAACGATATGAGTCTGCCCACGTGTCACAAAACTTACAGCACCCCAAGAAAGCTGGGTCTATGTGTTTTAAAATCACGGGGCTTAGAAATGGCCCCGTTTACAGCCTTCTGAGGTGTCGTTCTTCAGTTCTATCCAGGCTCTTAGTGGACTCTGGGAACGCCTTATCATAAGTTGGATAGCAGCATCCCACCGCTGCCCTTTAATTACGGCTCGGGTAGCGTGACCAGTTGTGATGCAGGGTAGAGTGGTTGGGCCGGGTAAGGGGCGAGGATGGATTGAAGTTGACATTTGGAACGAGAACAAAAACAGGTTTACTGACACTTTGAAGAAACTTAATTACACATTGTACAAAAGAGCAAACGGTGAAGAATTAAAAGTTCATAGCATCGACCGACTGGATGAGCCTTGTCGCCAAGGCCCAGAGCGTCCGTTCTCACTTAGGGTGCTGGTTAAATACCCTAAGGCTCCGCCCCTTCACCAGGCGGTGGCCAATTAAATACGTCGGCACAGCACAGCAAGCGGAGACACTCGTTGCAGAGTCCACGTGGGGGAACTGGCGAGGAGGAAACACAAGTCCGCAGCTTTTTCGCACTGTGGTGCAACATACGTGTCTCTCGAACAAAAACAGGTGGGGCGCGCTGGCGCCGCGGGCCGCCACTGTGGCTGGCTCTCTCCGATTCGAGCTGGCTCCTCTCAGACACGGTTTAATCCCTTCTTCCCCTGTCGTCTGTCTATCGTCGGTCGCTTCTCGCGGGGAACCAAAGGGAAGGTCGTTCGCACCGAGCCGAGTGTGGGAAGAACTCCACAGGCCACTTCCCAGCCAGTCATCCTTTATTTAGTGGGGTCATCGTGGGGTCAAACGACCTGTCGAAATTGCCGCTACTGCTGCCACCACCGTGATCATCCCGGTCGATGGAATCTGCGCCTAAATATCTCTTCGGCTGGTTTACATCCCGGTCATGACAGCCTACCTACTGAGGCGCGGATATGATTTGATGCGGATTCGGTACAGGAGTGCCGACAGAGTCCGGGAATTCACTGGAACTTCGCAGAGGAGAGACGCTCGGGGGGCTGTGTGCCCAGCCTCCTTCCTTTCTATTCCCTGGTGTCCGGACATCCCTACCGATTCCTTTGTTCTCTGAATTGAGCTATGTTGTTGCGTATTTGCTGAAACTTTGATGGAAGCGGCGCTCTTGTTCCCCATATATAATTTCCACAGTCGTGTTGAGAATCAGAGTGGCGTCGGAGTGAGTGGCTGCCAGCGCTAACGCCACTTCCTCGGATAACGCAACCTTACTAGTTTTCATCGAATCCATCCACTTGCTTTCCCTCGTGTAAGATCGCGACGGTGCTGATGCCCTATTTCGTAGGGCCCGGCTCGTTTACATAATACGTGCCATTTTTGCTGCCGTAATTCTTCTCTATAGCTCTAGCTCTGGCTTCTCTCCTGCCTTGATTGTGCTCGGGATGCATGTTTTTTGGTACTGACGTAACTGGCAGTTTGTTTCTCCGGTCCTTGGAAATACTCCTCTGTACTCTGTTGTGGGTGGCAGCGCTATTTGCAGATCCTCAAGGACTCGTCTTCCAACTTTGGTCGTTGATAGCTGCAAGATTTGGCTTGTTTAATGAGCTTCGAGTGGCGATCGTCCAGTGTGTTATGCATTCCTAGTTGGTGAAGGCGATCAAAGGACGTCTTGGAAGGGAGTACAAGCGCCTTCTTGATGGACGCTCTGAATATTGTCACGTTGTAGTGACGGCAGTCCAGCGGTCCGGAAGACACCAGAAAGACTTGCAAACGAAGCTCTTTATTTGGGCTGACTTGCGCCCGCAAAAGAACTGAATCACTCGGTGGCGGCGTAAGCAACAAGCGTGCTCGTCAATCGTCGAACTACGAATGCCCGCTAGCTGCTAGCGGCATCGTTCAATTTAAAGCCGGCAAGGAAACTTCGAGATAACAGGTCGAGATCATCTAGTGTAATCTGGAAACACGTAGATGCAGCTGTTCATGGCTGTGAACAATCGAGATTAGACCGGTCGCTTCTCGCGTCACGAACAAAAATGATAACACCCCTTTTCTGCGGCTTTGCGCGAACTAACGGACGCTACAATGATACGCGGCATTACCCCCCTCCCAAAGAAGCATCGTCTCGATGCTTTAAAATGAAAATAAACACGGAGAATGAAAACTTAGAGTCCTTTAGCGTTCATAATATGGCTTCAGGCGTACGACATGTACGACTTCCGGGAGTGTGCGGCGTCGCTGAGATGCTGTCGTGCCGTCGGGGATGACTTCATAGTCGAGGTCACCGATGCGACGGAGAACCCTGTACGGGCCAAAGTAGCGTCGCAGCAACTTTTCACTCAGTCCACGGCGGCGAACTGGCGTCCATATCCAAACACGATCAGCTGGTTTGTAATGCGTGTCTCGTCGGCGCAGATTGTAGCGTCGGGCGTCAGTGTGCTGCTGGTCTTGAATGCGAAGCCGCGCAAGTCTTCGGGCTTCCGGCTACCTTCCGATGAAGGTAGGCGGCGACGTCGAGGTTGTCTTCGTCGGAAACGTGCGGGAGCATTGCGTCGAGTGTTGTCGTGGGCTTCCTGCCGTATACCAGCTGGAATGGGGTAAACCTGGTTGTCTCCTGGACGGCAGTATTATAAGCGAAGATTACGTAGGGCAGAATGGAGTCCCACGTCTTGTGTTCGCCGTCGACGTACATGGAGAGCATGTCTGCGATGGTCTTGTTCAGACGCTCTGTGAGTCCGTTGGTTTGTGGATGATAGGCAGTTGTCCTCCGATGGCTTGTCTGGCTGTAGTTTAAAATGGCATGCGTCAGCTCCGCTGTAAATGCCGTTCCTCTGTCTGTGATGAGCACTCCGGGGGCACCGTGTCGCAGGAGAATTTGTTCGACAAAAAATTTTGCAAATTCTGTTGCGGTACCCCTAGGCAACGCTTTTGCTTCGGCGTAGCGGGCCATGTAGTCGGTGGCCACGATGATCCACTTGTTACCTGATGATGAAGTCGGAAAGGGGCCGAGGAGGTCCATCCCCATTTGCTGAAAGGGCTTAGTTGGCGGTGGTATGGGGTTCAGGAGTCCGGCTGGTCTAGTCGGAGGCGTTTTGCGTCGCTGACACTCACGGCAGGTTTTCACGTAATGGGAAACGTCGGTAGCTAGCCGCGGCCAATAGTACTTCTGCTGGATGCGGTGCAACGTGCGAGCAATCCCGAGATTCCCTGCAGTCGACTCATCATGATATGCCTGCATAATTTCTTGCCTGAGATTTTTGGGTACGACAAGAAGATGCACTGTCCTGTTGGGCGCGAAGTTCTTCTTCAGGAGGACATTATTGTGAAGGACGAAGGATGACAGTTGGCGCTTGAACCCCCGGGGAGGCGATGCGGTCTTGCCTTTCAAATAATCAACTAGGCTTTGCAACTCAGGATCCGAGCGCTGCTGCTGCGCGAAGCTGCTGGCGCTTACCAGTCCTAGGAAAGCGTCGTCGTCTTCCTCTTCCGGTGCTGCGTCTACGGGGGCTCGCGATAGGCAGTCTGCATCGGAATGCTTGCGGCCAGATTTGTAGGCTACAGTTATGTCGAATTCTTGAAGACGCAGGCTCCAACGAGCAAGGCGGCCGGAGGGATCTTTTAAATTGGCCAGCCAGCACAGAGCATGGTGATCGCTCACAACCTTGAATGGTCGTCCGTATAGGTAGGGGCGAAATTTGGACGTGGCCCAAATAATGGCGAGACATTCCTTCTCTGTCGTCGAATAGTTGGCTTCGGCTCTCGACAGTGAACGGCTAGCGTACGCGATAACTTTCTCCAGTCTGCCATTTTTCTGAACGAGTACCGCTCCTAAGCCCACACTGCTTGCATCGGTATGAACTTCGGTTTCGGCGTTTTCATCGAAGTGCCCGAGCACAGGAGGGGACTGTAAGCGGCGCTTCAGCTCGTTGAAAGCTTCCTCTTCCGGCCTGTCCCATTTAAAAGGCACGTCAGCCTTGATAAGTTGGGTCAAAGGTTCAGCGATGCGCGAAAAGTTCTTGACGAATCGCCGGTAATAAGCGCACAATCCAAGGAATCTGCGTATAGCTTTCTTGTCATTAGGCTGTGGAAACTCTGCGATCGCAGCCGTCTTCTGGGGGTCTGGGCGAACTCCATCCTTGCTTACGACGTGATCAAGGAACAGCAGCTCCTCATAGGCGAAGTGGCACTTCTCTGGTTTCAGGGTCAGGCCTGAAGACTTGATCGTTTCGAGCACTATCCGAAGCCTTCTGAGGTGGTCTTCAAAGCTTGAGGAGAAGACAACAACGTCATCTAAGTAGACTAGGCAAATCTGCCACTTCAAGCCTGTGAGCACCGTATCCATTACTCGCTGGAACGTCGCTGGGGCAGAGCAGAGGCCGAATGGCATCACCTTGAACTCGAAGAGTCCGTCTAGCGTGATGAACGCAGTCTTTTCGCGATCTCTTTCGTTGACTTCAATTTGCCAGTAGCCGCTCTTCAGGTCCATCGATGAGAAGTACTTAGCGTTGCACAGCCGGTCCAGTGTATCGTCGATGCGGGGGAGGGGGTAGACATCCTTCTTCGTAATGCTGTTCAAGCGGCGGTAATCGACGCAAAAGCGAAGGGTGCCGTCTTTCTTTTTCACTGGGACTACTGGTGCTGCCCAGGGGCTCCTTGATGGCTAGATAACGTCGTCACGAAGCATTTCCTCAACTTGCTTGCGGATAGCTTGGCGTTCTAGCGGCGATACGCGGTAGGGGCTCTGTCGCAGTGGTCGGGCGTGTTCGTCTGTGACAATGCGGTGCTTGGCAAGCCTCGTTCGTCGCACATTCGATGCTGATGAGAAGCAATCGCTGTACTTTTGAAGACGACTGCGTATTTGGTCTTGTCTGCTCAGTGGTAATGCTGGGTTGATATCAAACGTTTGTTGATGGCGTTGGTCAGATGGTTCTACGAGTTGGTCGGGTAGGGCAAATGTGTCTCTGATGTCTGCCAGCTCGTCGAGGAAAGCGATCGTCGTACCTTTGTTTAGATGCCGGTATTCTTTGGTGAAGTTGGTTTGCAACACCTGGGCTTGGCCATTTCGGATTTGGGCGACTCCCCTTGCGACGGCCAGTCCTCGATCCAGGAGTAGCTGGGCGTTCCCCTCGACGACGCCTTCGGCAGTTTCGATGTCTCCAGACGACGACACTTGATCGGGGCGGCACGCTCAATGCTTCGTCCAGGACGTTTAAGGCAACGTGATGAGTCGCTGTCGTCGCTGCAGATATGGCTTTGTCCGTGGAAAGCTTGACCGACTTAGATCGAAGGTCGATGATCGCTCGATGTTCATTCAGGAAGTCCATTCCCAAAATCACGTCTCGCGAGCATTGCTGTAGGATCAGGAAGGTTGTCGCATAGGTTCTCCCGTTTACACCAACTCTCGCGGTGCAGCGTCCTGACGGCGTAATCAGGTTGCCACCTGCGGTGCGGATCAGCGGGCCATCCCAAGTTGTTGTTACCTTCCTGAGTCGGACAGCGAGTGGGCCGCTCATGACAGAGTAGTCAGCTCCCGTGTCGACCAAGGCAATAACCGCGTGACCGTCGACCGTGACTTCAAGGTCACTTGTTCGCGTTCTCGTATTGTACGTTGTCTTCGGTGTCCGATCTCGGCTTCGTCGAGTAGTGAGGCTGCGGTGGGCGTACTCCGATGTTACTTCACTGGGCAGCGGTAAAAGCTTCAAGTCTGGCCGCGTCGTCGTCGTCGGTGTTGTCGTCGTAGTTGAGGCATGGTCTTGCGTTTTCGTCGGTGGAGGATCTTTGTCGTTGCGCTTAGAAGCAACCTCACCTCCAGAGGCTGCTTTATTCAGTTTAACCTTCGGGGGCTGGGGGAGCGTCCACGCACGGCGTAACCTCGGCTAGGAGATACTAAGCGCGGGGACGTACGATGGCGACGGGGAACGTGATAGGCGGCTCGGCGATGAGCATTCTTCCTGACGCTAAAACTCTTCGATTTCGGCTGGTCGCTGGCCGGGTCGGGGTCATGGGGCGTCGTAAGAGAACCCTCGGATGCCCAGTCTTCTGTATGGGCAGTGCCGGAGGACGTGACCGGCTTCGCCGCAGTGGAAGCATAGTGGGCGGCGCTGGTCGGGAGTTCTCCACTCGTCGCATTTCCTCGGCTGTGTGCGACGCTCGTAGGACGGGTGGGTTGGGGCGAGAGGGCGGCGGTCCAACGCAGCTGGCTGAGGGAGATAGGGGCTTGGGTCCCGTCGTCGAGGTGCAGGACGGCGCACAGCTGCGGCGTAAGTCATGGCTGGGGGCTCCATAGGCTGCGTGGTGGTCGGCGTCACACCCAAGGCCTGTTGAACTTCATCCCGGATGACGTCTGTGAGCGATGAAAGCTGGGGCTGCGTTCCCGTTGGCAGCAATCGTCGGATCTCCTCTCGAACAACTTGACGGATAACCTCCCGCAGGTTATCGTTGTCCAGGCAGTTTGCTGAGAAAATGCGCTGCTGGCGGTCATACTGGCGGGCTCGGGCATCAAGAGTTTTTTCCATAGTGGATGCCTCTTCTACAAATTCCGCGACGGTTTTCGGTGGGTTCCGTACGAGGCCCGCAAAGAGTTGCTCTTTAACTCCTCGCATAAGCAGCTTGACCTTTTCTTTTTACTTCATGCTCGAGTCGGCACGCCGGAAGAGACGCTTCATCTCCTCAGTGTATACTGCAACGGCCTCGTCTGGGTATTGTATGCGAGACTGTAGCAGCTGCTGGGCTCTCTCCTTTCTCACGACGTTTGTGAAAGTCTTGAGAAGCTGCTCCTTGAAGGTTTCCCAATCCGTAAGGCTAGCTTCCTCATTCTCAAACCAGATTCTTGCTGGTCCCTCCAAGGCGAAGAAGATGTACCTAATTTTTATGGCGTCGTCCCAGTTGTTAAAGAGAGCCACACGGTCGAACTGCTCCAGCCATTCTTGGGGGTTTGCGCCAGGCGAAGCGTCGAAGGTTGGTGGCACCCGGGGCTGGTGAAAAATGATTGGAGTCGTCGTCTGGGGCAAGCTCATGGTGGGCGTTGCTACTGGCTTTCGCTTCCGTGTAGGGTCCGGCAGAATCCCGAACTCAGGTGCGTCGCCTTGCAGACGTCGGCTTGCGCGGTGGACTGGACTAAGGCCCTGCGGTAAATGACTCAGAGGGCTGGCGTCACGGCTTGTAGGGGGTGTCCGGTACATGGAAGGCTACCCAGCACCTCCACCAGATGTCACGTTGTAGTGACGGCAGTCCAGCGGTCAGGAATACAACAACAAGGATTGCAAACGAAGCTCTTTATTTGGGCTGACTTGCGCCCGCAAAAGAACTGAATCACTCGGTGGCGGCGTAAGCAACAAGCGTGTTCGTCAATCGTCGAACTACGAATGCCCGCTGCTAGCGGCATCGTTCAATTTAAAGCCGGCAAGGAAACTTCGAGATAACAGGTCGAGATCATCTAGAGTAATCTGGAAACACGTAGATGCAGCTGTTCATGGCTGTGAACAATCGAGATTAGACCGGTCGCTTCTCGCGTCACGAACAAAAATGATAACACCCCTTTACTGCGGCTTTGCGCGAACTAACGGACGCTACAATGATACGCGGCAATATTACGTCTAATTTCTTGTCGCTCTGGTCCAGTTTTAGGTAGGACACTGCATATATGTTATTCTGCATGTGACAAAAGCCTGCACCAGGCGTAACGTCTCCTTTTCCAAGAGTCCACCGTGCTTGCCAGATACCCTCCCAATCATCCTATAGTCGGATACAACTTAAGTCTGCAGTGAAGCTCCGCCCACAATCAGCCTCGTTGTACATAATTCCTCCACGACGGAAAAGTAGTCCGCTGCTTAAGCGTTTCTTGTTACCTAAACAAGAAGCTTATCACAAGAAAAAAATTATGAGCTTTATAATTTTGATGCATGGATTGTTTGATATAGTCAAACGTAAAAAACTGATTTCGTTTACTGTTGCGATTGGCCAGCGGAGTAATACAGAACGCCGCGGACCGCGGTCCAGTGTTAGCAACTGCAGTTTTTTTTAAGTTGTATTCTACTATAGTGATTTGTTCGCATTTGAATTTTAGTCTGTTAATCGCTATGGCTTTGTTACGTACGTTGTTTATTTGTAGCATTAACACGCAGATGGTTTCGGCCTCCGAGGCCTGAGTTCGATCTACGTATAATTGAATTTTACTCCGATTTTTTGTCCCTCGTGATGTGAAGGAGTTCCTTTGCAATCCTTACGATTTGTAAATGCGAGAACAAGTCTAACTGGCTCACTGGGTCAGTGGACACATATAATCACGCTGTGTATGGCCGGTGGCGTCCACCTACAAAAATTTAAGCCATTCCTTTTCTCAAAACTAGCGGAAGGTATAGACTCCGATGATTTTGAAGAAGGACACATAACACACCACCGGATGGTGGTGGTGGAAAAAATTATTTAAGGCTAGTTACAGGAGTGGGGATTGGCCTAGTTCTTGTAGACGTCCCTAGTTCTAGTAGATCTCCCTAGTTCTAGTAGAGGTCCCTAGTTCGGGACCGCTGTGGCTTCCGGGGCAGCTCGGGCCCTAGCCACGAGAGCTCTCTAAGGTGCAGCAGCCGAGCAGGGCAGCCTCCCAGCTCTCTCGGGTAGGTGAGGGGAAGGGGGGTAAGTGGGGTTAGAGGGGAATGCCCACATCATGTGGTACACGTCCGAGAACGGGTCAGTGGACACGTCAACCAACCGCCGCGGTGGCTCAGTGGTTAGAGCGCTCGGCTACTGAGCCGGAGTATCCGGGTTCGAACCCGACCGCGGCGGCCGCCTTTCGATGGAGGTGAAACGCAAAAGGTGCCCATGTGCTGTGCGATGTCAGTGCACGCTGAAGAGCCCCAGGTGGTCGAAGGAACGGGAGGGAAAACTTTATTTTACTCTAGTGCTTTTTTTCTGCGGTTTTGGGGCATCTTCAGAGACGTTCTCTCCTTGGTTGTATCCCCAGGAGTCTTCTCTGTCGACGCCGTCCACCTCTAATCAATGGTCGGTTGCCCGCATTCCAGGGCTCCGCTGGCAACTTCCGCCCTTTGAGCTTGCTGTACCAGACCTTGTTGGTCTTCACAGCGGTCGCTGGACAGCAGAGTCTCCCAGCGCTCCGCACTCAGGTTTTGTATTTTGGGGAACACGTCTATGTTCTGGCAGGCCCATGTAATGTGGTATAAAGTGGGTTTTTCCTCGCACCAGGGACATTTGTCCTCGTATATCGTAGGGTGCATTTTGTTTAGTATATGTAGGTTAGGGTAAGAGCCTGTCTGTAATTGTCCCCAAGTGACAGCTTCCTCTCTGTTGAGAGATTTGTGCGGCGGGGGATATCGCATTCTTGTGCCTCTATAGTTTTCTAGTATGGCCGAGTATTCCTTGGGTGCTGGTGCGAGTTCCGCGGTCACGTCGGATGCTCGGAAAGTAATGTATCTTCGAGCTATCCTGTCGGCCTCTTGGTTCCCTGCCACCGCCGTGCGTCCCGGTACCCACAGAATTTTGTATGTGGTCTTGTCGTTTTCTTCTCCGTGGTTCTTAACTCTGTCGCTCGTTGCGAGGAGCATTCGGAGCGCTTGACGACTTATCCTGCCATTCTTGTAATTTCGGCAGATTGTTTGAGAGTCCGTGAGTATTGTTAGCGACCGCCCTGTTCTATAGCCCTCCGCCACCGCTAGACCAACGGCTATTTCCTCGGCCACTGCAGCTGTGCAGTCTCGCATAGTTGAGGTGGTCATTTCGCGTAGAGACGAATAGACCACCGCGGCCACTGCGATTTTGGAGTCTCCTCCTCTCCAAGACGCGTCTACATACACGGCAGTGTCTTGAGAAGCGTTGTTTTCTCGATGCATTCGGCCCTCGCTTCTCTTCTGCCTCGGTGGATGTTGGGGTCCATGTTACTTGGTATGGCGCCACCTTGAGGGACTTGCGAAACTCGTGGGGATCGTTTCCGTTCTCGCCATTTTTCTCGCTAAAAAATTACCAAACAACAGCCACCGTTCCTCCGAAAGCAACCTTCTTAAAACTGCAGGCAGACGCTCATTGGTTGAAATGAGAGCCAGGATCGAGGGCTGCGTCGTGCACTCACCCTTCCCCATGGTCGAGATACCTTGCTGCTCCTTCTACGCCGCCGCCAAAGAGGCACTTCTCAAAGATCCGGAGAAGCCAGCGCTGGTAGGTGAAATCTATTAAATCTAAAGCACGTTCATTAAAACGAGGGAACGCACAAAGTCACGGGTTGACCCCCCCCCCCCCCCCCAAAAAAAATAAACAAGGTGCTTACTTCATTCACTGTTTATATTGAAGACGCCAACACTGGACTAAGGAAACCTTTAAGGCGTTGTGTTTTCTTATGTTTTAATGCAGTGCTAAGCTTAGTAAGTGTTCATGATTCCTGTAATGTAGTTAATGCACATCATCAGAGGGCAGTGAAGAGGTCAACACTGCACTAAGGAAACCTTTAAGGCATTTTATTTTGAAATGAATTTAAGCCCACAAGAACACGCACACAAGAAGAGGAAACACACAGGACTAGCGCCTGTACTGTCTGTTTCCCCTTCTTGTGTGCATGTGCTTGTGCGCCTAAATTCATTTCAAAATAAGCTATGCACCGTCTAGCCCAAACAGAAGTTTTGTTGCATTAAGGCATTGTGACTCATTATGCTTTCCTTTTTATGCAGTGCTTGGCTTAGCAAGTGCTCACGATTCCTATTATGTAGTTAATGCACATCATCACACTGCAGTGAAGGCACTGTAGGCTACAAGGCCGGTCCTTTAAGGACTGACCAGTATTCAGGAAATGAGTAGGCATAATAAAACGCAGGCGGATGGCGCAGTCATGGCGACGCGCAGGGAGCTCTTCGTGCGCATGCAGCGCTATGCGGCGGGCTTTCAGAAGTGCGGCTTGGGTCCTGGCCACCGGGTCTGCGTCCACCTCTCGTTCAGCGTCGACAGCTTTGCGGCCATGTGGGCATGTGTCTTCGCAGGGGCGAGTGTAGTGCTGGCAAAAACATCCCTTACCGAACGTAAGTGAATCGTGCATCGGATCTTAGCGTAATCTCATCGGCACTAATGAACGAAAAATGAGCGGAACGTAATTAGTCTTTGGTGTGGGTTGACAATTCACCACTTTCTTAGCGTAACGAGACGCGTGTTGTTGATAAGTCAGCAGCAGGGCGTCACCACGTCTATTCTTTTGGGTCCAACGTTCTCGCACATGCGATGGAGGCTTACACGAAAAGGCATGCAGCATGATATAGCCTCCGGCCCGGCCATTACCAAGCCCGCAAAAATGTGCATCTACTTAGCTTAAGGAAAGGTTGCAGGGCAAAGCCATCAAAAAGATAGTAAATTTATCGGTGTTTCTGAGTGAGAGAAATGAAACAAAACGAAAGCACGTAACAGAATTAACTACCGTCTAACGCATCAGATCACACGAGAATTATGCTTAATTCGCGCCTAAGCGGTCGGCTCTCCCTTGGAAGGCCGTTACCATGCGTCCGAACTAGGATAATGTAAAGGGCGCAGGGTTTCCCTGGCTGGGAAGTGGACATAAGAAAAAAAAGCACAGGGACATCTAATTCCATTATGCGTTGGCAAGGAAATAGCAGCAGCAGCTGTTGATAACTGGAGGTGACGTCACTTCTAGTCTGATGACGTCGCTTCCGCCCAGCCAATGGGCGAATTTAATGACCGACGACGCATTTACATGCGATAGCGTTATAGCTGTCGCACCAAAACCCCGCCGATGTTCGCTGTCATGAATTCGCTTATCGGTCGAAAGAGGTCACGTGACCAGTAGCTATCGGTCGCCGTAATCACAATAAACACAGGTACAAAATTACAGATTGACAGATTACTGGAAAAAGAAATGGAATAATGCGCTACGAGGCTATTCGTACAAAAGGAGAAACTAAATTAAAAGTTTATGAATTTGCAGACTACCGACGAAAGTATTTTCTTAACGTAGCACGTTAAATTGTTTTGTTAGTTGCACAAGCAGTCTGAACATTATGGTGTTGTACCAAGAGTGTCCCTTTAGCACCACTTAGTCTGCACACTGTCGTATGCTCAGTATACAAGGGCACAATGTTTACAGCTGATAATATCCTGCATAGCCACAAACATTATCAATCATTTACTTCAGTATTATAGCAGAGAGTTTTTTACAAAAATCACAGGACGGTTACAAGTTTGTAACGTGAAGAATTCAGCGTTAGCTGGCATGTGATGGCGAAGAAATGGAGACATATTAGAGTTTATATATTAGAGTGGGTACTCCAGCTATTAGGCTACCGCAGCTGCGGCCTAGAGGCTACAGCGTCTGTCTTGTATGCGGACGGTGCTGGGAGGTGCCGGAAGTGTTGGGTGGCAGGTGCTGGGCTTGTAGATGGAAGGTGCTTTTCTACCGGTGGGTGCCCGGCGGATGGTTTGCGGACGCCGACGTTAACGGCGTAAAACTGATGAAAGATACAATAGCACCTGACGCAATATAAATCGGTGGACTTCTAGCTGGTGCTGTCATCAGTCCCGATCCAATAGCTTGAATGCAAACAGACGCAGGGGTAGTAAAGGTCATTCAGCTGTATCTCATCGAAAACACCCGCTGCTAATCTGAAAACAGCATCTACGCGCGAGCCAGCCGTATCGTTACCCTGCGATGTAGCGTGGACAACCTGTCTGAGGGAAGCGATTCGTGTATTTTCTATTGGCATGTGAAGGTGAACTACGCTATCAACTCAGCGACAGCGACAGCACCCATGTCTTGACAGAGCCCGCTTTTGCTGAGAAGGCCGCAAAAGCAGCGGCGTCTCTACAAGTCAAGGTAAGTGGAAACAATGTAAAGCATGCATAAACGTTTACCTATTGTAAACACTATCAAAAAAGAGTAGAGAAAATTTCCACTGTCGCAACATATCTTTTGTTTTAGGCCACACCTTGTAGATACAACTGAAATTCTTATAGTAACAGAAGTGTCTGCAGTATTAGCTGTTCCTTGTAGTATAGCCAGAACCAGTTCTGTCGTGAGAATATGAGGCCTCGCAATACCGCAGAAAAGCTTGTCGTTACAATAGCACAAATCGCTTTTTGTCCTATTCCAGGCCTGACTCTGCCGTATCCTTCAACTGGGAATGCACCAAATGAGTCTTTCCAAGAATATTTTTTCTCTTTTACCTTCGCGACTACCGTAAAACACATGACTCACCAAAATACTTCAATACTCATGATAAGATAACATGGTACCCTTTTTCACATCGGCTGTTTAGGATAGCTGTTGAGCATTCTAGACCCAGAATATCAGATGTGCTCTGCGTAAGATTTGATTTAGGGAGGAGTGTAGAGGGCTAGCATGCGCCATGTGTGTTTATTCCCCCCTCCCCCCTCCTTTCTTCGCGGCTAAGGAAGGGGGGCTTCGTCGTTGAGCGGGCCCCAAGGAGATATGTGGATGCGCGCGGTCTCATTAGGAGCGCCCATCTTTCTGTCGCCTTTGGTGTCGCCGCTGCAGAACCCGGAGAGCCCCCGGCGGGAAGGGGGGGGGGGGGGCTGCGAGGAGAGCGCAAAGCGGGCAGCAGCCAGAGAGGGAGCGGCCGGCTCACCCAAGCCTCCCATTGTCCCCTTTCGGGGAAGGACGCGTGTTTCTCGCCGGGGCCGCTTTGTGCCAGTGCACAAAGAGCCAAGAACCATAAAAAGGTCAACGCCGCCGTTTCATCTTACGCCGACAGCTCACCGCGGCTTGACAAACACCACTTGCGGCCCAATTAAGCTTCGAACGAAGCGGGGTCCGGTGCGTCCGGATGAATGGGAGCTGTGGGCGGCGGTGCAGCTGGCTGGCGTCCGGTATAGCCCCGAGGCTCGACGACTCGGTCTGAAGAAACGGAAGCGCGCAGAAGACACCACCGGACAGAACGAGCACAGCCACCTGCTTAATTGGGGACAGTGGCGGCCACTTATGTCGCCGCCCGGACCCCGGAGGACAACTGGTGGGGTCGGCAGTCCATTGTGATCCGACTCTTATCGGAAAGTGGATCTGCGCTCCCGGGTGTTGTTTGCGACAGTCGCAGCTGGGTTGGGGCCGAGAATTGCCCTAGTGCCGGGGAGCGTCAAGGTCACGGGTACTGGGGAGACTGACGCACCCGTGGAAGTGTTTTGACATGTTGTTCTTATGCGTTTTGCTTTTTCTTCCTTAGGGGAGAGAGTTGGTCTGGTATAGTGGAAGTGTTTTGCTATGTTGTTTGTAAGTATTTTGCTTTTCTTTCCATAGGGGAGAGAGTTTGTTTAGTACGGTGGAAGTGTGGGGCGGGGCGCGTAACCCAGGGGGCCAATCCGTATGTGTGTGAATTCTCGGAATGTACTATGTTTTAAGTGAAAATGATGCCCTTTTTCCAATATGTACATTTGAGAGAGAGTTATGTGCCTTAAGGAAGTTGGAGGGCGGGCCACACGGCTAATAACCAATCGTGTTAAGAGCTTGACACGATTGGATGCTGATGAATGTGGGTCGGGCCCATGTGTCTTCAAAACTGGGTCCCGCAGGCCGGAAAAGGGGTTCTGGGCTACGGAGATAGATGTAACGCATCTTCGGCTATGCCGAGTAGGGGCCTCCCCTAAATGTTAGCCAGTTCCATGTCGTTGTTGTTGTGCTCACTGCTCAACTTGTATATATATGTAAACTATATAAAGCTTCAATTTATATCCCCTGCAAGTTCTCTGTTGTTTGCAAGTATCATCTCCTATAGACCTTCAGCCTTCAAGACATTCAAAAGCCGTCTACGACGGGGCACCTCTGGTGCAAAGGAAGGAAAGAAGAGGAAAAGAACCTATTCGCTTTTGGTAGAAGAAAGAGCGAAACTTTACTGAGGAGTCTCTAGTGGCTGCTCTGTTATTCGCGTCATGCAAATGCGTTACATAAGGTGAGGCTGCTCATTGGAGCGTTGCTTACGTTTCTCGCAAGATATGGCGCTCTGGGTCTTGGTTCATGAAGCTTCTCAGCTAAAGAACGCAAGAACACGGACCCCTGTTCTGTTTACTGTTCTTTCTATATGTCTCTACTCCCACGCTGTTTACTCAATAATTGTCTCCTTTTTATGTTTGATGTGAGCTTCTAAACTCTCTCATTAGTTTCTTTTTTTCATAAGTGTTGAGATTTATTAGCTGCTCAGTTATAGCGATAAATACACTAAATATATTGCGCCGCCGCGGTGGCTCAGTGGTTATGGCGCTTGGCTGCTGGCCCGAAAAACGCGGGTTCGATCCCGGCCGCGGCGGCCGAATTTCGATGGAGGGGAAATTCTAGAGGCCCGTGTACTGTGCAATGTCAGTGCACGGTAAAGAACCCCAGGTGGTCGAAATTTCCGCAGCCCTTCACTACGGTGTCCCTCATAGCCTGAGCCTCTTTGGGACGTTAAACCCCAATAAACCAAACCAAGCAAAACTAAATATTGTAACAGGATTTGCGGGGAAATAACTTAACGACAGCTAGCCAAAATGCCGGTCCGAGCTTCGATCATCAAGCCAGCAATCTCGCGCCGCGCGCTAGCGGTGCGACTGCCGCCGCTGCTCATCTTCCTCTTTACAATCACCCCCGGGCTGAAGGCGAGGCCATCCTGGCGAGTCAGGGAGACGACAATACACACGGGTTATAGTACAGCTTCAGGCGTGAGACATGAACAGTCTCGCGGCTACGTCGGCGTTGATCTGTGGCGGGTGTCACGGGGTCGACAACATAGTTGACCGGGGAAGTGCGCTCTACGATGCGGTAAGGTCCGTGGTACTTGGGGAGAAGTTTGGAGGAAAGGCCGGGTGTGGTAGACGGCACACGAAGCCAGACGAGAGAGCCGGGTACAAAACTGTCAGCAGTGTGGCTTGTGTCGAAACGGAATTTTTGACGCCCCTGCTCGCCGGATGTTAACGACCGAGCGAGCTGACGGCACTCCTCGGCATGCTTGGAAGCCTCCGAAATAGTGGTGCACTCAGACTCGTCGGGCCGGTAAGGAAGTACTGTGTCGAGCGGTGAGGAAGGTTCTCGCTCGTAGAGAAGAAAAAACGGCGAGAAGCCGGTGGTGGTCAGCGTGGCGGTGTTGTAGGCCTAGGTGATGAACGGCAGGATCCGGTCGCAGTCGGAGTGGTCGGAAGACATGTGCATCGACAGCATATCGCCCAAGGTGCGGTTAAACCGTTCCGTCAAACCGTAGTCTGAGGATGGTAGGCCGTGGCGGTGTCGTGAGTGATCTTACACTGTTTGAAAAGAGATTCAACGACCTCGGACAGAAAGACGCGCCCACAGTCGCTCAGCAGTTCCCGGTGCGCTCCATGGCGAAGAACGAAGTGATGCAAGATGAAAGAGGCAACGTGTGGTGCCGTAGAAGCAGGAAGAGCCGCGGTTTCGGCGTAACGCGTGAGGTGGTCGACGGATACAAAAACCTAGTGGTTGCCAGCAGCAGTGTAAGGAAGGGGCCCGTAGAGGTCAATCCCAACTCTGTCAAAAGGACGGGAAGGGAGATGCTGCATCTGGCCGACTGAGTGGTGAGGAGCCGGCCTGCGACGTTGGCAGTCAGGGCACGAGCGGATGTCCTGTCTAGCGGGTGTCCTTTGTGTGTGTGTCTTGGTGTTGTGTCTGTTTCTTACTGCTAAGAATATGATTCCTTCAAGCCGTTACCAACTAGCCCAACTTAACGAGCGGACGTATTTGCGGAGGTAGTTGAACATACCGCGCCAATAATAGCGGAGACGGAGCCGCGTGTACGTTCTAAAGGCACCGGCATGACCAGAATCATCTTCCTCTTTACAATATATTATAAAATTACGTATATTCTTGACTAACTGCAGCCCGCGTCAGTGCCCGTATCTAAGCCTGTCTCTAGAGAAAGCTGCTGATAAAACAATGTTTTGTATTGTTCACAGCAACATGTGCATAAACAAGTTGAATATTGTCAAAATACAAAAAAAAAATCGATATAGCTGACATGTGCAAAGTACCTATTTTCGAGCATTCAGATTGCGCTTATTAATATCTTGTAGCCGCTAATATATTGTTCAGTCCTGATAGTGCTATCAATGCCGTAATTATTCTTATATACAGGGTGTTTCACCTAAGACTTTCTGCAATTTTTAAAAATAAGCTATTTGAATTAGATGCGCGCTTTTTCTGACATAGCATTGTCAGTGGTGTAGTACATCATAATGCAGCTAAGACGTGCTAACTAGCAGGTTTATTAACCAATATTTAATAGTGAACTTTTAAACTATTACCGTTAGGCTCCTTAATTATTGAGAGGCATGTAGCCCACCGTAAGTAATGTTCATGTCCGTTTTTAAAATTTTGAGAACGCGATTACCCTCGGCGCTGTGGCCCAACAAATTTTGGCTATCTCGACGAGTTAGGTTCACTGGAGAGGTTGCTTTGCCTGCAAGCTTCTCAAACCGCATGTATTTTGGCGCGATGTAGGCGAAATTTGTTGGGCCACAGCGCCAAGGGTAACCGCGTTTTCGAAATTCTAAAAACTGATATGGGTATTACCTACGGTGGGCTACATGCCTCTCAATAATTAAGGAGCCCAACGGTAATAGTCTAAAAATTAACTATTAAATATTGGTTAACAAGCCTGCTAGTTAGCACGTCTTAGCTGCATTATGATGTACTACACCACTGACAATGCTATGCCAGCAAAAGCGCGCCTCTAATTCAAATAGCCTATTTTTAAAAATTGCAGAAAGTCTTAGGTGAAACACCCTGTATATTAAAGTAAAGTATGAAGTAATGTATCGTAAAGTATGGTATAGAATAATATACAGTACAAAGTATATAGCGAGTTTCGTCATTCTAAAGCGCCCACAGAGTGCATGTGAAGATGAGCCGCTCTACCAATTCGATTATTGAAGTGGAACCAAGTGCGCTTGATGGAGTCTTTGATAAAATCTAAAATAAAAACACACTTATGAAAAGAGAACGGGGAATATCTAAGTGGTGACCAGAATAAAAAGCCCCCGTGGAACGATAGTAAACAGAAGAATAAAGTGATTAACTAGACCTGAAAGTGGAATGCCAGCGTTCCTACTATTATGGCGTCCACATTCGGCTGGCTACTATGTAACAAATAAAAACGAAATAAGAAGATCATATAGTGTAAGCCATTGTGCTAGAAATTCAATATAAATCCGTGATATTAAGTTTAAAAACAATGAATTTGATGAGTATTGAAACATTATCATTTGGCGCTATACTGAATTCATCTTAAGGCAAGCTTTATCTAATGCCTTATCTTCTGCTGTTTTGCATACCATTCAGAGGACATTTGGGCTGAATCAAACTAGCTTGTTGCCTGTTATTTAGTAAATTCTTAATAGCATCTACCATTTCGTGACCTTTATTGAAAAAGGATTTAAATGCTCTTAATGATTTCTAATTAGCTCTGATGTGGGCTCGTTCCCGCCGTGATAATTTTCATGAGATTACCAACTACCCTGCGACAGTTAACTGAAACCTAACGTTTCGAGTGAGTGACCAACGTAGTCAGGCGCTGAATGAGTAACAGTGTATCTAAACGTAGTAGGATAATTAACGCCGCGCAAGTTTTGCGATCAAAGGCCCTAGCGGAAGCCTGATTTTACAGGGTTTTCTTTAAAAATCGCAAAATGACATCCGCATTAAGAGTGGGATTAGGTTGCACGTTCATAGCTATCTCTTGTTACGCAAAAACGATGAAGTTAACAGATTGGTGGGCCGGCACTCCGCTATGCACCCTGGCCAATCCCCCGCCGTGGGTATGTGCCATTAAGCCTGAGGACATCATCATCATCATCATCATCAGCACCAGCACTCTGCTCGGTGCGTCGGGCGCCTTTCGAATCTGTCACTCAGGTAGTGGATGTTACTTCTTGGGTGCAGAAATTCAACATCCCTCTTTTTCATAATCGGTCTTGCAACGAGATCATTTGTTTTTGTTGTTGCCTTAGTGGCATCAACAACAAGAAAAAGAAAAGGTCTCGTTGCAATACCTATGATAAAAAAGAGGGATGCTGAATTACTGCCCCCAAGAAGTAGCATCCACAACCTTGAGTGACAGATGCGAAAGGCGACCGATGCGCCGAGCAGACAAGAGAAAAACTTTTTTTTTTTTGCCCACTGCAAATAAATAAAAATGTTACAACAGCACGAATGACATAAAATGGTTATTTATCAAGTTTTCTTCAAGTTCATAAAAGTGGGATAATTCGAAAGAGTAAGAAATGAACAGAACTGCGGCAGGAGACCATGTTGTGCGCATTCGGCTAGATAAATCAACTTTTTTTCCACTTCTTCGTAGGGACTCTTCGCCACCGGTCCAGCGAAAGGCTTCGTGTCGACAGCTGGGTTTAAAGACCTGGACGAAGTGTCCTTCCAAGAGGTGCCCATCCCAGACCCTCGAGAATGTGTGCTCGCCATCTGCTACACATCAGGCACCACCGGCCCCCCAAAGGGGGTTGTCATTACACACTACGGCTTCCTGGCAAATATCGCTACTCAAAGGTGTGCATACGGAGGCATTAGGCGGTAGGCATATGTAGTCTTTGTAAAAAGATTAGAGCCCAGGGGGCTTGCTTCTAAGCCTCGCAGTGGGACTCCTGCAACATTCGTGGTAGTCCTACCCGTTGGAGGAGGCAGGACCAGAAATCTTCTTACCTTCAGCAAATTTGGAGCGCTGGAGATGCATTACGAACCAGACAGTATGCTTCAGAAGCAAACCCCCTGGGCTCCAAACTTTTGACAAAGGCTGTACCAGATGGGAACTTTCACAAATGCAACAGCAAACGGGAAATTAAGCCGGACGTAACTTAATTTGTTATCAGAGGTTCCTGGTGTTTGCAGAAAGAAATTGGCTTAAACAAAGTACGCGAGGCACAATTTTGTTAGAAGTGCGAAGACACATGTTTAGGGATGTTGTCCAGAGATCGACGTGCAGTTGTAAGCGCACAGATGTGTTTATTCAAGCAAGAGCGCCTCATGAATTTGGCATGCAATTGTTCTAGTGCGTCAGATGTATCCAAAATTGACGGGCGAAGCATGCTGGCGCTCGACTGTGGCCCTAAATCACTCGGACATCCGCACAGTTGGATTTCAAGGTTGCTCTAATTCGTACGTTCGTGGCATCATATGTCTTGCACATCTTAATTCCGTTAACTTATCAATCGACGCTGCAACAAAGAAGTAGAGGCACAAGTGTTACGGTACTGAAATGACGTGTCTTATTTGTAATGCGATAATTGCGGCCGTTGGCAGCCCCCGAAGCATTCTGTGATTGACACACTGCTGCGGACGCAGTATCGTTGCGAAACATTGACACGAGACGGACGATGGTGTGTAATACTGCTGGCCAGCGTTCGCTTTTCAAGTGGTACTTGCCAAGGTTAGGGCCGGTGTCACCGCTTGGACAGTGACGGAAAAGAAAATAACAAAGTGCACATTGCTGCACATGACCTTGCCAAGAAAAAGTTCGGGGAAAAATCTCGCCATGTATAGACCCCGTTTTAAAATGTCGTAGCTGAACTGCCGGATGAGCAGAACGTCGGTGAAAAGGGGCACCTGTCTCCCCATTCCTCATCTCAGAATCTCCTACTCCTTCTTAACCTACACTCTAAAAACTAACACGTCTATATGGGAGTAAAGATACAGTAGAGTAAGCTTTCCTCTAAGCAAATAAGGTAGTGTGCTAGAGGACAGCCGACTCACATTTTGCTCTTTTCAGCTTAGAGCGTATTTTGACAACGTCAGAATCAGGCCAAAAGGTCTTTTAGGTCGCACATCAAGTTTATTTTTCTTCATGCTGGCTGATAGCTAGCCTTGCACGAAAATGTATAAGCTCGACGTTTAAAGTGACGCCTGCAGAAGTGAGAAGAAAAAATTCACAGACGATTACGATAGCTGGTAATGTGAAATTTGAGCTACTATCTGCCACGGCTGGCAGGTGGCGTGTTAGGCTGCTGGTCACCCTCCGGTATCTTCCCGTTGCTGCCACCTTCCGGTTGCCCATTCCTGCGCTCCAGCCGTGGCAGGTGGCGTTTCGCTCTGCTACCACCTGCCACCACGCCATATGTCACACGCCGTTGCACGCCAACTGTCAGGTAGCGTGCAACGCCGAATACGCCGACAACGGCGACTATGACGTAGAACCCATGTGCAGGCTCCTAAGAACTGCGCTGTAAAAAGAAACGATCAGGCGACAAGAAAGGTAGTGCACAATGCTAGTTGATTTGCCTGCAAATGTTCGGAGCAGCTTGAACGGTTCGGCATGAATGGCGGAGAATGGAAAGGAACAAGAGACACGTTTGTGCACTCAATCTCTTCCAGATGACATCCATGGAGTGTATTTGCACTGCATGCATTCAATATACAGAGTAGATTTCACTTGTCGTGCGTGCCGGTGGCTGCCGCTGCTAGTAAGACCAAATACATTCTCTTCAGGGCAAAAGGTGTAAAAGCTCCTGACAACCTAAACTTAAACTTTGAAAACACTCAGCTGAAACAATGCTCGCAAATTCGTTTTCTAGGTGTTCTGTTTCAAGAAAATCTCTCCTGGAATTCGCATGTTGATAAGCTTCGCAGTGATCTTTGTCGGGCGGTTGGCATTTTAAACAAATTGAGATATTATCTCCCGGCGTCCATAAAGCGGCAAATATACTATTCATTAATACATTCCCGTTTAAGCTACTGTTCTCTTGTATGGTTAACGACGACACAAACAAATCGAGATTCCCTCCTTGCAATTCAAAAGCGGGCATTACGAGCTATTGGGAAAATACAGTTATTGCACAGCTGCCGGCCTTTGTTTAGGTCTTATGGAATATTAGAAATAAGTAAACTGCACACATACAAACTATGTCTGGAAATATTACGCCAGTACAAACTAGACAAAATAACCTTCGAAACCACCTATCAGACTAAACGTAGCACATACGAACTTCGGAAACAATGTATGGAAACACCTCGTGTACGCACAAATTACGGTTTTCAGAGGTTAGGATGGCAAATTCCTGACTTAATTAATCAATACCCTATTATTCTGGATACTGCACGCAGCACTCCCTCTATACGTAAATACAAAATGTTAATTAAAGCAATGCTCATAAATGAACCTTAAAGATGAAAACTGAACGTATACCTACCACTAGTGTATGTTTCGTAAATACTGCTATGGTCGAATTGTGTTTTAAAGTATGCTGTTTGTTTTTACGCCGAAAGCCTGTGTTTTGTAAGGATGTCTTATATATTGTGTAAAAAATATTGAACGTGTGTTCTATTATGTAATGCTCTTCTTGATTTTTGTAGCCAGTGGTGCCGCCTGTCATCCGGGTGGCGTGGCCTCGTCAGGCAATATATGCCTTTTGCCACGTCACCCAGCTGGGCAACCTCTTCGTTGTCTTAAATGAATTCTGAATGAATGAATGAATGAATGAATGAATGAATGAATGAATGAATGAATGAATGAAAAATGAATCATCCTCAAAGAAATTACCTGGATGGGCAACATAAAACAGACATTGGAGCTGATAGCTCGTCGCCAAGATGTTTTCGTTGTGTGACGAAGCTCCTGTGGTCACAGATGGATGGGTAGACAGTTGCGCATCTTAACAACGTTCTGCACGCTGGGTTCCTCAGCAACGAGATTTTCCGACGAAATCAGGGCATGCCAAGCTAGGCCATGGGGCTTGTTCTTGTGTTCTGTTCTTCACGGTCCGTTTAAACCGTTCAAGCTAGCCCGAACAGTCAGAAGCCAAACAACTAGCTGAGACCAAACCCATACTGCAGTACTTTTATTGTTCGCTCATTAGGGCTAGTCTCTTCTTTGTTCGACGTGCACCTTCCACCTCGACCTTATACGCTGCCACATAACCGTCACTTTACGGCACATCAGGAAAACGCGTCGGTGCGCAACGTAGAACACCTGTTTCACCTGGTCAGCATGTGCCATGACACTCGGCAACGTGACGACGTGACGTGAAAGAGAGATTGTCAAGGCTTATCATATACAGAAAGCTGGGGCCACGTGCATTAGCACTTCGTCGGTAAAGCTCAGCGCCCGGGAACTGGATTTTTTAGACGGTCATTTGTAGATTGTCATATTAGATATTAGGTTTTTATGTTCTCAAATTTTGTTACTTGTGCTGGGTGTGATAATGAACTCGCCTGTAGATAAATCGTGACTATGTTGTCTTCCTGTTGTCTTGTTCGGAATATGATAATGTACTGTCATATAAACGAAGCTGTTTTCCGCAATAAGCTTTGTTGGTAGTTGGCGCTCTTACTGTCCGTTTCTTTGTGTCTTTTCCTGTGTGTGTGCCTTTTTGCGCCGTTATAATTTTGTAATTTTGTGACGATGATTTTGGCTCTTTGACCGAAGTCCTGTGTGTCAAGTCCCTCAGCTGCTTCATTTTGAAATACAATGAGATTGTGTCCCGCCGTGTGCCCTGTGTTCCTTGCTTGCCCTAAGTATGCCACCTCTCAAGCTTACCCGAAAACGTCCAAGAAAACGAACTAGCGTCGACCCCAACCCTTCTTCGGTACCGGCACTTGTTTGACGGAGGCATTTTTCGTTCATACCTTCACGTGATTTCGCAGACCGTGTCTTTCCTACGACGAGACTGACGTCGTAATCATCGCGGCACCCATTACGCATGGCTCGGGTTTCAACACCATCACTATGGGCGTTCTTCTGGGTGCGACTGTCGTCATGTGGTCGCCAGACGCCAATCTGCACCGAATCAGCGAGCTCGTCCACAAGTATAAGGTACCGAAACACAACTCTAATTTAAACAACCACTCCACTGATCATTTTTACGTAGTGTTATTCTCAAAGTTCTCAGCTGCGGGATACGTTGCATGATACATAAACGTGATTTCGAGATGTTCTAAATGACATTCTTAATGTGTGCAGGGCTGGGATGATGCACACAGCGGTGTTGTAGATCACTGGACCTTAAGATGTCTTCACGAAAAGAAAAGTTGCAGATGTGTGTTGTGCTTGCATTAAGGTTGTAGGCCGTCATCTCATGGCTTGCAGGGCTGAAAAAATGATAGACAGGTAATATGAACAGTGTTGTTGGTGCATCAGAAAACCCATGAAAGGAACAAACTCTAAAACGATTTTACGTCAAGAGATGCCCTCGCTGCCCTGATAAAAAACAATGCTATCAGCACGCAGTGGATTTTCTGAACCAGTTCATCGGGAGTAAAATTATGGCGCAACAACATCCTACTGCCGCGAAACTTTGGAAAGTTTTAACTCATACCCACTGGAATGCAGCGTTATCACTTTGTTCGTGACGCAGGACGCATCCAACCAAGGCCCGCTTGCATGAAATAAGACTGAATTTCAAATACAAATTATGGTTTTTGAGAAAAGTAATTGGCGCAGTAACTGTCTCACTGCTTGGTGGACTCCTCGTCTGCGCTGTAAGAGAAGGGAGGAAGGTGGGAGTGAAAGAAGAGAGAGGAAGGTGCCGTAGTGGAGGTTCCCGGAATAATTTCGATCACCTGGGGATCTTTAACGCGCACTGACATCGCACAGCTCACGCCCGCCTTTTGCATTTCGCCTCCATCGAAACGCAGCCGCCGCTATCGGATTCGAACCCAAGGCGGGGAATAGACCTGAGACGCAGCGGATGATGCTTAGAATCTCTGGCTCCAGACAGGCCGCCATTGGAAACTGAACCTGGCAGCTTTTAACGCTGGAACTTTATCCGTTGAGTTTACTCTAGCAGTTCTGTTAGAGGAAATAGCGGGTATTAAATGGGGTGTCACAGGGCTTAGTGCAGTTAGGAGGACAGATGAGGCGTATACAGGGCTAAGGGGTGGGTCGTATGCTATCATGGATTAGCGGACAGACGAGAACTAGGTGTGGGATTCCTCATCAATCAGGATAGAGTTGTAAACATAGAGGAGTTTATAGTATTAACGAGAAGTGGCAGCTATCGTAATTGGGCTTATTAAGAGGTACAAATTGAAGGTGGTACAGGCTTACGCGCCAACCTCCAGCCATGATGACCAAATTGTCGAAAGCTTCTGTGCAGATGTCGAATCGGTAATTAGCAAAGTAAAAACGCAATACACTGTGCTGATGAGTAACTTCAATGCAAAGGTCGTAAAGAAGCAGGCTAGAGACCAGGCAGCACACGACTATTGCATAGGCTCTAGGAATAGCAGGGGGGACTTATCAGTAGAGTTCGCAGAGATAAACATTTTAGGGGTAATGAATACCTTCTTCCACAAACGAGAGAACAGGAAGTGGAGATGGAAGAAGTAAAGTTCAGGTTCTTCTTCTTCCTTGCACCAGAGGTGCCCCGCCAGAGACGGTTTGTAGAACTGAAGACTGAAGCGTTCCTTCGCACCAGGGGCGCCCCGTCAGAGACGGTCTTACGATGAGTTGACACGCAGGGATCAAGGGAAACTTAAAGATTTATATACAGATATTTACAGCATATACAAGTTTAGGCACTGGAGACATATTAAGCAGCAAAAGGACAAAACAACAAAAAGGCGAAACTGGCTAACACTAGGGGAGGCCCCTACTCGGCATAGCCGAAGATGCATAGCATCTCACCTTAGCGCAGAACCCTTTATTCCGGCTCCGGGGCCCGGTTTTAAAGACCTAAAGGCCCGGCCCACATTTGGTAGCACCCAATCATGTTACACTGCTCACATGATTGGTTTACCGAGAGCATGGCCAGCCCTCCAGCTTCCGTAGGGCAAAACGCCCTTTCCATTGCAAAATAAAAGTAGAAACAAACACAAATACACATTCGTGCCAGCACGTGCACGAATCGGTACCGCGGGGCGGGGGACACCCGTACTTCCCGGCGCATTCGCGAGCGGCCGCGTTCCAAGAAAGGAGACGCTTCGCTTTGAGTGCCCCCAGCCGCGTTCCGATGACCCCGCGTATGCTACCGATCCATTACAGAAGAACCCCAATGTTGGATTAAAAATGAGAGAGACTTCATACTATGCCCTCACTCTTGCATCGCGCAGGATGTGGAGGTCTTCGGTGAGGTGCGTTGTAGCGACCAAAGGATGGTAAGGTCTCGAATGAGCTTAGACTTAAAGGAAGACGCGAGAAACTAGCTAAGCGGAAGCTCATTAACGAGTTACTGGTAAGAGAGAAAGCAGAGGAGTTTACGATACCGCTGCAAAATAGATATTTGGTTTTAACTCAGGACGACAACCATGATGTCCAAGTAGTGAACGATAATCTCACAGCTATCATTACGAAGTGCGCAGTATAAGTAGGCGGTAAGATGATTCGGCAGGATACCGATAAGGAGACGAAATATCTCATTAAGAAACGCCAAAGCATACAAGCATCAAAGCCCCCAGAGAGAATAGAACTGGCAGAGCTTTCAGAGTTAATAACCGCGAGGTAACCGACATAAGGAATTTAAAATGGAGGGAATTGAGCAAGCACTAATAAACGGAGGTAGCCTAAAAGCGGTGAAGAAACTAGGGATAGGCAAAAATAAGTATTTTGCGTTATGGGACAAAGAGGGAAATCTCACTAGCAATATAGATAAGATAGTTCAAGTAGCCGACGAGTTGTACACAAATCTACACAGTAGCCAATGTAATCAGAACATAAATGAGATAGGAAGCATCTCACAGCAATGGGGTGTCCCACCTGTAACGATATAGGAAGTAAAGAAAACCCAATAGAAGCAATGCAAAGGCGGAGGATCAGCTAATAGCAGATCTTTCGAAGGACGGAGGGGAGATTGTGCTAGAAAAACTAGCCACCCTGTATACACAGTCCCTTATGACTTCGAACGTACCAGGAGTTTGGAAGAACGCTAACATCATCTTCATATGTAAGAAAAGAGACGAACATGACGGCCACTCTTTTATGGGGAGAGAAATGGAATCCATTGCTGTCTGCCCAAGTGGCTAGTTTATTTGTTGTGAATTGTGCTTGTGTCTCGCATGTTGAAATGTCGCTTGACGGGCAGACTATCTGGAGATCGTCAAAATAGACTGAGTACACAACTGATTTCGGGATTACTTTGGCTAAGGAATTCATTTTCACGACAAAGAGTGTTTTACTCGAAATACACCTCTGAGGTACCACATTCTCTTGAACAAAGTTCTTTGAGAGGGTTGAATTTAGGCGTACCTATATGAAAGGAATGGTTCCATATGAAGTCATTCAGGCAGTTCAGCATCCTTCCGCGGATGCCAAGCTATGCCAGGTCGCAGAGTCTCCCAAACCTCCAAGTTGTATCGTATACTTTTTTGAGATGGAAGAAGATAGCAATACAGTGCTGTCTGTGTATGAGAGCCTCTCGGACAGTATTTTCGAGGTGAAATACACGGTCTGTTGTCGAGCATGCCTTTCTAAAACCGCAGTGATGAATGTCGAGAAGTTCCCGATGTTCAAGCACGAAGGTTAGCCTGATGCTTAGAACGCTTTCAAAAGACTTGGCTAGGCAGCTGGTAAGAACTATTGGTCTGTAACTACAAGGGGATCCTGGCTAATTTTTATGTTTCAGGAATGGCACTATAATGGTTTTTTTTCCAAGATTCCGGAATTTTTCCTAGTGTCCATATTTTGTTAAAAAAATTTGAAAAGAGCTTCAACAGAAGGTTCAGAATGATGGGCCAGCATTTCGTAATGTATTTCATCTGGCGAACATACTGTTTGCTTACAGACAGAACTGTTCATTTTTTGGATTGTAATTAGTCTATTGAATGGTTCGCCTGTGGGACCACTTGTTGGAAGTCCGTGTCTCTCAGCTGTGTTTATGTATTTTAAAAATGATTCTGTGTTGTGTGAAGAACTGGATACACTTGAGAAATGTTCACTTAATATGTCTGCTTGTTCCTCTGTATTTGTTTGTGTACGAGAGGCCGTAAGAAAAGGAATTGTGAAAGGGGAGAAGTTGCCATCTATCTTACGAACTTGGTGGCACATTTTTTTGGATGTGATTGAACTATTTACGGACGATCTAGTTTTGCCAGAAAACTTTGTCAGCATTACAACGAATCCGTCGTGCACTTGCTCTCGCTTTTTTTTCGCTTCTCTACATTGTTATACCACACCCTGTGGTTCTGTCGAACCACTCCCGAGGAATGATGAATAGCTAGGCATGCCCAGTCCAGTCCCAGCTCCCAGTCAGCTATGTGGAGCTTCTAACGGCGTAGTTTGTTTGTGATGGTGATGATGTCTAGTTGGTCAATACAAGTAGGCGATCGCTTCCGTAGAAGTTGTTAAAGACACCCTATTTAAAATCCATAAAAAAACACAGTGAACTAAAAGACGTCTATGCAGCTACTTGGAGAACAGTATGTGTTTTGCCTGTATGAAGACGGCACACTTTATTTGGCAGAAAAAAATCTTCTATAATACGACCCCTAGTATCAGTTTGCGCACGTCTCCAAAAACCGGAGTGAACGTTAGAATCCCCAACTACCAGATATAGCTCTGGCAACTGCTCTAAAAGTGCCTATAATTCGTGAAGTGTAACTGTTTGGTGTGGCTCGAGATATATAGAACATATTGTGATTGTTTTAAAGTGAATAACGGTGACTGCAACAGCGTCATACTTTGTTTTAAGCTTGGTTTCGTTGGTTGCAACACCGGTCTGGATAAGAATTGCAACACCTCCAGAGAGCCTATTATCTTGATTTCGGTCGGAAAGACTTTATGCTTCTTTAAGGTATTCTACAGTTTGAGACCTAAGTTGGCCTCCATTGCCTATCCGCTATTTACTAGCGTAATCGCTCATAGTCAAGACAACCTCAGACTTCATTCAATCAAATGATCATGCAGGCTTTCGTAAAGGATACTTAACAACAGACTCTATTCACAATCTCAATGAGGAGAAATGTGTAGAATATAACGAGCTACTATGTATAGCTTTCATAAATTGCGAGAAATTATATGACTCAGTTGAAACCACTGCAGCCATGCAGGTATTGCGGAATCAGTGTGCAGAAAAGCCTTATGCAGAGATACCGGAAGATATCCATAACGGCCTCACAACTACCATAGCCTTTCATAAAGTCAGCAATAAAATTCCAGTAAGGAAGGATGCCAGGCAGGGAGACACGATCTCGTCAATGCTGTTCACCGCCTGCTTACAGGAGGTATTCAGAGGCCCGGTTTGGAAACAGTTGGGGATAAGAGTTAATGAAGAATACTTCACTTTAGTAGTCTACGACTGGCTGGTGACATTGATGCACACACAACACTCATCCGTACACGCACGCACGCACCCCCCCCCCCCCCCCCCCCCCCCACACACACACATTACAGATGTTTTCACGAAGAACGCTATACTGCTAACGCAGCAACAGCAAGGCTACCGAATTCCACTTCACTGGTTCTTATCTGTTAGTTTGGCCTCTCCATACTTCGCTTAGTCACTTTTGCTTTCCCTTAAAATCAGAACAGAAGCTAAGGGGAGAGGGGGGGGCAATTCCATTTGGTGCTCTATTGTTTTATTGGCTCTGCAAAATTGCAGTAGTACATCTTCCCACCTGACTCACTTTGTCTTCTTTATTGTTCTAATAAATGTTTTTGTTCTAATAAACTCTTTTATCAATGTGATAGTACCGTTAATATGTACAGGTACAATGTAAAGTTCCTCCGCATGCATTTTTCTCCTCCTAACATCATTTTTTTTTCTTGCTTTGCACCATAATTGGCGGAGGTTAACATGTTTCCTTTCTTTCCAGGTAACAGCTATGTGGTTCATGGGGACGCGCTTGATTTCTCTGGTGGCCGAAATGCGGCAGACGGGCAACCGCCTCGCAGGCGTCCGCCGCATCGGTGTCTGCGGCAGCGTATTCACGGACGCCGCCCGCAGCGCCGTGCTGGCCGCCTTCAGTGACGTCGAGAGCGTGACAAACGCCTACGGCATGACCGAGTCCATGGGCTACATCACCTCACCTTCCCTACAAGGGGTCAGAGGAGCCGACGTCGGTTTTCCCTCTCCGTGGTCGGAGATAAAGGTGGCCACACGTTATACGTAATAGCACGAAAACCCCACTTCCATGCGGTGTCCTCTGCTTTTGGTGTTGGGAAAGCAGATGGCGTACGAAAAGCGCATTCCAAAAAAATTCAAGGAGGCACTTAAGACAACTTACGGGCGTTAAATGGCAACTGAAGCGGTTTTAGAATTCAATGAGTTTTAGGTTGCCGAATGTGAGAAATGTGCTGGTGAAGTCTGCGAAATCATTTTGCTCTAGCATTTGAAATGGTGGCGTAATCGCCGAATAAAGTCGTCGTCGGCGCTCGGCTTCTCTGAAGCGCACAGCGACGGGCAGAGGCCCCGATAATGACGTCACGTATGACGGCACTACGTTTCCAGCGAAGAAACGGTTATTCCATGGAAGAAAACCGACGCCATTGAAGCTCACAATACATTGTTTGGCGCCATCTGACGACGCACAGCAGCATGTAGGCGTAAGCAGCGTGCATTGAAATTCCGGCAACAATGACGTCACTGCCGAGTTTCCTCGCACTCTTCCAACGTAGTGAGGAGAAGCCTAACATAGTCGCGGTTTTAATCGACGATTATGTCACCATTTTTAATGCTGGGGCAAAAATACTTTGCACGGTTCATCTAGAAGCTTGATGTATTCGAATTCTTGAATAACCTCTAATTCTCAAAAAACCGTTTCAGCTTCCCTTTAATGCGAAAGAATTTGTGCTTGCATTATGGCGCCATGTACTGGGCCAGCGTCGTACATTGCAAGGGGTTTTTTCAGTGGGTGCCGCATGATGGCGCTACGACTTGCCATTAAACGACAGGTTAACGACGAGCATTAATCGACAGGTTAAAAACGCGGAAGTTAAAGATTGGATTAATTCAATCGAAAAGAAACATAGTGTAGAACTATATCGATACTGGAAAAGGCAGATCAGGAAAGAATTTTCTATGATAACTCAAGAGGAAGTGCCCTACTTTTTGAAGCTAGGTCAGGGTGTCTTAGAACACGCAGCTACAAAAAGAAATTTGACGAAGAAGATGACACATGTGCAGTGTGTGGTAGATCTGTGGAAACAATTGAACACCTCATAATCAAATGTGATGGTATCCATCCGGATGTCGATGCAGGCACAGTCACTCTTCCTGAGGCCCTAGGGTTTAAAGATAACAATGGTCATGTCAAAATAAAGGATTTTTAGCGCAACGACACAACACAAGAAAGACAACAACACGGGCGCTTACTCCAACTGTTTAATCAAGCGTCAGCATACGAAATCTATAGCCCTCCCAGCGCATGCGCACGCGTACAAGGCACCCAGACACACCATGCATCAATCTTATCACGCTAGGTGCGACAAAAATTTTTGCTCAGCTTGATACAGAAAAACAGAAGTGTCACTAACACAGCTCAGACCCGCATTTTTTTATATGAAAGGCTTCCAGAATTTCACGAGCCGTCTGATGTTTACCTCTGCCCAAAATCCTCACCTCCCAGAACCGTGGTTTGCAATTGTTGCAAGCCCTACAGTGCTCAACAAGTCGCTGGCCTTCATTATTTTCAATATCTTTTGCGTGTTCCCTAAGTCGGTCATTCACGCATCGTCCCGTCTGTCCAATATAGGATTTTCCGCAGGATAACGGAATTTCGTAGACCACGTTGGTGGCACACTTCACGAAACGCTGGCCATGCCTCTTCTGGCAGCCGATGCCAGATGCCAATGGTCATGTAAATAAATCTGCAGTGGAAGTTAGCAAAAAGTGATTGGAGTATTGGTGGCTGAAAAGCAGAGATGTGGCGTAAGGTTAGAAGTGTAGGAAACCGTAGGTAAAGATGATCGCGAATCTTAATGAGAATTGACAACACTGTTGAAAAAAAAAATAAAGAAAAGCTGCACCCCGTTCCAAAGGGGGCGCTCCGATCCGTCCGTCCGTGTGGCGCAGTTGTGTTGATTTGCAACTGTTTTCTTCATGGTTTGGGCATAGTTCATGTACATAGATAATTGCTTCATTATAATAAATACCGTGCTTAAAAAGATGGTGGGATGAGGGGGGGGGGTTGAATGTGCGTAGGATCAACCGCCTGCCCATGGCTTCCTTTCCTCGAAGCATGCGTGTGTCTCCTGGAATTTTGATCCGCTGACAAAGTGAGAGTGGATGCTGGTGTGATTGTGTATGATGGGTTGCGTGATGTGACCTGGTTAAGTCGTACTTGAAGCCTGTCAATGTGGGTGTACTTCCATGCAGTAAGCAAGAAAAAAGTTGCTGCGCAGCGGAATCGCCCCCATCTCGCACGCCACAGGTCTGGGTTCGATTCCCGCCTAGGCGGTATTCTCTTTTCTTCTTCGACATTGACAATTCTTGCCTTTTTGGATTATCGATTGGATTGTAGAATATGGTTTGGCTTGTTGAAATATCGATTGGAATATTGATTGACTTGTTGTATGGCTAAAGATTGGATTGTGGATTGGCTATGGATTGGTGAAAGCTTGACACATTCCGTCAACACCACCCATGAGCTATAAAAGGCTTTCGCTTCGGACACACCTACAACCACAACACTCTCTTTCCCTCATAACTTCACCCTTCTCCTTTTGTTTTCTTGTATACTTTGTTTACATTTATCTGTAGAATCGACTACTGCACGGTGTTTCTTTCCTGTAAAACCCCACCACCCCATTGTTGCTGCCTGTCACTCAGGCTTTCCCTTTCCTCTCATCCCGTATATAATGCAGCTGTAATGAGGGGCCTGCAGGTTCTCGCGCAGTACACGCGAAACATGGTCAGGTCGACGTCAACAAATTTTGAATATGTCATAGCATTTACGTAACTTGCTGTGCCAGAAGAAATTTAAATAGCAGCACGAGTACTTGGATCCAGAATACTAGGCTGGTAAAGTTGGCCAACGCGAATGTCAAAATAAAGGAATGTAGTCTTGCACGGCGAGTCTAATGTCCCAAAGGAAGCGTGCTCAGATTCGTTCCTTACAAAGGCTATCACATGAGGCTTATGCCGTCATACCAAAGTCACCAGTTTGGTAACGGCAGGAAGAAAGGCTTCTGTAACTAGGGGCCCTTACAACACATAAACACCGCTGAACAGATCACCGAAGGTCATCGTAGAAGCCCTCCTTGAAGCGGCTTATCGTTTGATAAAGTTATGTCCTGACGGAAGGAAGGTCTTCTCGGCTATTTGGTCTTCACAGTGAGGCCAAGTTTATTTCGTAATTTTGATATCAAGCTATTCGCACTGCTGTCATCGAAGAGCCATCTTTCACCACAGCTGTGACCTAAATCCACCGCAGGTTGTTGACGTGGTGACGCGGAAAAGACTGGGCCCCAACAAGACTGGCGAGGTGTGCTTCCGCACACCAACGATGATGAAAGAGTACCACAAGAGGCCGAAGGAAACTGCCGCGCTCTTCGACGAGGAGGGCTGGTGCAAGTCAGGTGGGCTGCGAATTTTGGTGGAGCGATGATCTTAATATTTTACTATTGGTAGCGAGGAAGTTGCAAGGAAATACGTGTACTGGGCAGGTCGTGACCAGAGATCCGAATCACGAGTGTGAAATAACTAGAAGAATAAGAATGGTGTGAAGCGCACTTAGCAGGTTCCCTCAGGTCATGAGTGGCAGTTTGCCGATATCCCTCAAGAGAAAACTCTACAACAGCTGTATCTTACCGGTACTCACCGGTTCTCACCGATACTTACCGGTCAGGCAACAAGCGCGAGTAAATGACACCCTAGTCGAAATGAAGAGGAAGAAATGGGCTTGGGCAGGGCATTTTATGCGAAGGCAAGACAACCGATGGTCCATAACGGTAACTCCAAAAGAAGGCAAGCGTAGCAGGGGGCGACAGAAGTGAGGTGGACGGATGAGATTAAGAGGTTTTTTTAGGATAGAATGGCTGCAGCTGGCGCAGGACAATGTTAACTGGAGAGAGATGGGAGAGGCTTTTGCTCTGCAGTGAGTGTAGTCAGGCTGGTGATGATGATCAGGATGTCTGCGCAGTTGCACACTAAGGTATGGTCGTCAAGAAGGATTAGTGACTTCGTTCCGCGATTCTCAGAAATCATGAAAAAGAGAACTGAATATCTGACTGCGTCAGATTCCACACAGTTGAGAGCTGTGTAGCTGCGTGTGTCCGGAAGAGCGCCAATTGCTTGTGATACAAAACAGAATAGTCACCACAAACAGCAAAAAAAGACCTAATCTTATAATCTCCGCACTCCACTGCGCATAGTGTCCGGTAGAATATATATTCATCATCATCAGCCTGACCACGCCCACTGCAGGGCAAAGGCCTCTCCCATGTATCTCCAATTAACCCTGTGCTTTGCCAGTTGACGCCGATAGATTTTATAGTACTGTCTTGCTTTGCGAATGATTTGTGCTATACAGAGTAATAGATGCAGGATACGAGCGCTCCGTTGAAGAGGGCGATGCCGCCGTAAGCTACACAGTGATCTGTCTGGTGCTCGGCTTCTTTAGGGTGAAATGGTTGGGAAATGGGTCTTTGACCCCACCTTCGGTAGAAGAAGAAACCTTGTGCCATGGCGCTCTTTGGCTCCAGGTGCCCTTGCGCCACAAAAAATTCATCATCATGAGTAAGTAGCTCTAACAAAGCATACTTCGCCATCGTTACTGGCGCTCTTTCAACCCCTCTTCTGGGTTCCTTCAACTGCTTTCTGAATTAAATGGGTCAAGAAGAGCCACTGTTCGTTTCGACGGCGCTATGGTGGCTGCATTAATAGTCACCATAACGACGCCTTTGGAATATAAACAAACGCCCAGGGTTAAGCGACGATGTCTCAAAACCACGCTGAACACTGGAGGAGATACTTAAGCTTCTCCCATGGCTCCGACTTAAGAGTATGACGCGATCGTGTAATGGGTAAAGTCCCGTACATGCGGAAGGTCATTCTCTACTTTGCATTCAGAGATCCCTGGGAGTCCTCATACCTCTGCTGGCGCAGTGGTACAGCGGTTAAGCGTTGCGCCACTGCCCTGCGATGGAAGGTGCTCCCAGTGGAGGGCCTTGTAGAGCCCAGGTTGCACTTTCCGAGCAACCAATAATTAATTTAACGGCCACCTGCCACAGTGGACAGTTTTCTGACTCTCTGGTGGGCGCGTTGTGATAACGTCGCAGGGTCACGTGACCTAGGTGGCCCCTCTGCCTCCTAGGTCGCTCTCTGAGGGCAGCACCTGCCAGAGCCACGCTCGTGATTTTTCGCTCACAACGCCGACAAAGCCGACAGCGGATTTTCTGAAAAACGGGGCCTTTAAGGCGTTAAAATTATTGAATAGTTACCATTCACACTATAAACTTTCAAAACAAAGGTAACTTCTGCATAAAGCCAAGTTTTCAAGTGAGCTTATTCCACTTTTGATGACACTTAGGTGCGGTTGACTGAATTTTGAATGCAATGACATTCTGCTCCCTCCACTAACAGCCCATGTTAAAAATAAAGAGCGATCGCAAACGAAATAAAAATGGTCTATAGACTGCCTATAGACTTCTTATCGACTCTGTTGCCTTCCTATAGATATTTTCTTTTGTCTATTCATAACCAATAGACTGTCTATAGAAGAAGGTCTATTAAAAGTGTATGGCTATAGATCTATAGATTGCCTATAGACTCTAAATCATATGTATTGCCTATAAGCTAGTTTATAAAGTTTCTCTATAGAGAGTCTATAGACTTTATAGACAAAAGGTTATGGACAGTCTCTAGTCTGTCTAAAGTAATTTTTGGAAGGGGAAACAAAGCACAGATCTTTCCCATGCGCTAAATCTCTCATTTCCGCACTGTCGAGTATATTGACCTGCATCGTCAGTTTTTCAGGCACTGAAAACAACGTCGTCACACTTGAAATCATCGGGAGCAATGCTCGTTTCTCACTCTTGTGCAATGACCCAATGCAGGGGACGCGGGATACTACGACGAAGACGGCCGCCTTTACATCGTCCAGAGACTGAAAGAATTGGTAAAGTGCATGGACAACCAAGTTGTACCCGCGGAGCTTGAAGAACTGATTCTCCAGGAACACTCAGGTTGCATATCCGAAGTAGCCGTAATTGGCTTACCCCATGCTAAGTACGGAGAGGCCCCCGCTGCTGCTGTGGCGCTCAAGGACCGCTGTGGGAGCAAGTGGGACAATGCACATCTCGCCAGGAAGATCAAGGCCACCATCGCAGGTTTGAAGCAGTGCGGAATTTTGTGCGCGCATTAGTGAACGATTGCACTTTCTATTTTTATTTGCTGAGGATCATTCCACATAACTGTCAAAGGCATTGAACGCCCAAATGCTGAGCAGCGTATTTCTTGTGAGGAAATTATACTGCAAGTAGAGGTCGAAATCCGCAACAAATCCGGCCAACAAGCTGAAAATCCCTTTCTGTTGCCTTTCTGTGATTACTATTTTCGGCGCCGACTAGCAAGGATGTGGCAACGGCTGAGCCAATTAGAAAGAGTGAAATAGATCCAAAATATTTGAACCGAAACTGTATGACAGCGAGATCCAGGTGTCAAAATCGATTAACCTGTGCAGTATTTCGTCATAAATAACTCTGAGATACAGGACTCCATGGTAGAGAAAGGGTGTGGTAGATGGTCCTTGGCGATCACAAAATGAACAAGGGAGGGGAAAACCTCAGGTTGCTTGAGCCAACGTTTCGACAAGAAGACTTGTCTTCGTCTGGGCAAAGCGTTCATCATTGGCAGGGCCTTCGCTCCGAGGAGGAAGGCCCCGGGTGGGGGAACGAAAGTGGTGTGAGGGGGGATGCGTGTCAGGAAGGGGAGGGAGGTGAATCTTGATTCGTTAAGCTGCTATAGTGGAAAAACTTATATCCGGGGGGTGTGTAATGAACAAAGGCTTTGAAGGGGCTGCGACAGGGGGGAGGCCAGGGTAACATAAGTGTCCCTTTAATACTTAGTTCCTCGTGGATCACAGCCAAAGATTTCAACATTATGAATGCACAATCTTTTTTACAGGTCAGTTTCCGAGTTATACTGGTATTTTCCCCAAAACCTCGGAGGGTTTGGAAGGGGGGGGGGGGGGGGTAGTCGTAATGCAGACATGACCAATGTTGAAAAAGGACGTGACTTCACAAAGGATCCTCTATACAAAACAATCCTTTACTTTTACAGTCATTATCTCGCTCCTTGCTAACACGTACGTTAGTCAGAGTTATGCCTTGCTTCGTTGTTACTTAGGGCGTCTGCACATCAGTATTGTCAAAGGCTTAAAAAATAACTGCGCACACACAAGGCGGGATATGAAAGGGAACACAGAAATGCGCGCCTGTGTGTGTGTCCCCTTTCGTGTCGTGTCTTGTGTGTGCTCAGTTATTTTTTTTATTTATTCATACTATCAGCTTATGCCAAGGCATGAGTTGCGATTGTTGAATAATAAAAGAACAATTTCCAAGAGTATGAGGTACCAACACCCCCAATTGCAACGCTAGTCATAAAGATTGTACGCAGTTGTGAACAACACTTCGACATTGGAGCCGGTACAAAGGTTTCAACTCATTTTTTTGATTCTGTAGTCACTGCCCGTCTCCAGTGCCTTACATTACTTTGCTACAGTTGTCGATTGTGCACCAACGGGCAGAACGTACTTACACGTCTGTACAGCATGCATATACTACACTAGCCATCGCCTAGCTCACATTTTGGATTTGTCATTCCTTTCCATTGTTTTTTACTTTTTTTGCGCGCAAGCAATTGCATGTGCAATATTCTCGGACAAAAATTTTGAAAAATTTGGAAATTGTAAGATACTCTTATACAGTAGGATACAACTTAAAGAGAGCAGTTGCCAACACTGGGCCATAGTGCGCGGCGTTCTGTATTACTCCGCTAGTCAATCACAACAGCAGACGAAATCGGCTTTTTAATGTTTGATTTTATTAAACGAGTCCGGTGTCAAAATTCTCGAGCTTATAATTTTTTACTTGTGCTTAGTTTCGTGTTTAGGTAACTAGAGAAGTTTTAACTACGGACTACTTTTTTATCAGGGAAGAATTCTGTGCGGCGGTCCTGAATGTTGGCGGAGCTTCACGGCAGGCTTAGGTAGTACCCGACTACAGAAATACTGAGTACAATGGTCCTTTCTTTTGGTATGTAGAGAAATTTTTCTTTTAAAGTGTTTACATTGATTGCATCGAACAGTTCAGACTGCCATAAAAAAAACCAACGGGGAGCGCTTTTTTTTCTTTTTTATTATTAATTTCCGAAGCCAGTATACACACAGTTGGTTGGACCTATAGCCTTTAGGGCTAGTAATAGGTCGACATGCTAAACAAGCACAGTTATACTTGCAGCCCTTATGATCAGAGGACACAATCACAGCGTACTTCAGTACCGTATTTTCCGGTGTACAAGACGCACCCTTGTATAAGACGCACCCGCCATATATGCAGGCTGTCATTGAAAAAATTGGTACATAAGACGCACCCGTGTATAAGACGCACCCCAATTTACCCAGTTAGGCTAGTGAGGCTTAATTAAACATGCTTATGCGACCATCGCAAAATGCACCGTCCGTGTGAGAAGTTAAGCAACGCTAAGTGATCGAAAAAGGCAACACTCACGCCATACCAGCCCACGTTCTAGCACAAAAGAAAAAAAAAAGCGAAAGAACTCTCTTTACGTCCATAACAATTTATTTTTACATAAAACCTTCAAAGTCTTCATCTTCCGATGCGCTATCGAAAAGACAACACGTCTGAAGTATTCTCTTCGCACTACGTACTTGCAAAGGGTGACAAAAAAAAAACATCGGCTTCTCTTGGTTTGTCTTGACAATGCCGAGAAGCGCGACTGTCGCCACCTTTTGGCATTTCACATTACCTTTGCTTGGGGCCTCCGAAATGGCCGCGTGTTTAAGATCCCGGAAGTGGTCAACCCCGCCGTTTCATGATAAAGTTCACCTAAAAAAGTTGCGCACGGCGGTCTCCGTATTGAAGTATTAACCATGTTACAACCGCGTTATTGGTAGTAATACTTTTTCGGTGAAAAAAGCTTGAACATGAACCTGAGTAACTTCTGAACTCGCAAAAAAAAAACGGAAAATTCGAATATAAGACGCACCCTTGTATAGGACGCACCAGCAAGATTTTTGAAAAAAAAAAAAACCGTGTCTTATGCACCGGAAAATACGGTAATTAACAAGAAAAGTTGAAGAGCTGAGCTACAAAACTGTGCTGTATGGTCGATTAGCTCACAACACAGTCAGTGTAAACAAACTGTCTAAATCAAATCACACAATCTCCTTCATTCCTACATTTCCATGAAAATTAAGAAAACATGTTTTAAAGATGGAGAAATTTTTTTATTTTGCTTCATTTGGGAGTTCATTCCACACATGGGCTCCGTTATAGTCCATATTCGTTATATTCCTTTATATGACGATTGCAAAAACATTAATAAAAAATACAAGACTGGCGTCGGGAGATCTGCGGATATATTGATTGTTATAGTAAAATCTTAGATTATCCGAAAAAATTGCCTTCATAAAGGGTTTCCTGCTGAAAACTGGTTTTGTCCAGAATTGCTGGGCATGTGAAAGCAAAAGGTAGCATCAAATCTCAGATTATTTACTAGCATTGCGGCAACATTTAGCAGTCCTTAAAACGTTTAATGTTTTTAACACAACACACTGGGGTGAGATGACGGCTTCCAACTATGATGCTGAGGCCCTACGGACCCAACTAAATAAGTATGGGGGTCGTCGCCGAGCGCATGTTGCTTAACCTCGAGTGGTAACGAGAGCATAAGTGCAGTTTAGCAGCATCCAAAACATCGGCATCACATTGATACCACAACATTATATTTGGAAAACAAAAAGTCCCAGCTATGCCAAAATACTGTTTCCATCTTCCATTTATCTCCTGGCAGGTTCACTGCAAAACACGATCATGTCGTCGTAACGCATCGTTTATGTAATTTTTTTCATTCCTTGCAGATAACCTGGCCGCCCACAAACAGCTCTACGGAGGCGTCTTTTTTTTCGATTCGCTACCGAAAACGGACAGCGGAAAAGTCAGCCGCACCGCACTGGCACAAGCATGCGCGGCTAGAAGCGCATTATCGGCCGACGAACAGTAGTTGTGATACGGTTACTGTTCCAATCTTCTTATGTTATGCCTTAGAATTGTGTTGTCTGTTTCGCAGGGCTGACCTGTATTGAAGTTACTACAGGATGCCTGTGAATCAGTGATAATAATCGCACTGGGCTGCACAATAACACCAAGCGCAATGACAATTTCTTCTGCTTCTTCGGGGTTGATGCACATGTAATAGAAATTAGGAAGTTATTTGACCACAGACATAATGCAGTTTAAATATAGCATGCAGCTTCACTAAATGGGCGTTGAGTAATCCTCCTTGTCGCTTTTGAAGGAACAATTTTCTGACTTTGCGTCTTTCTGGGTGATATTACAGGTGCATATTCACTGAGGACAAGTTCTTCTAATTATTGATCTCAGCAAAAATTGATTGTTTTTTCTGGATATATTGACTTTGTGCAGCAGTAAATAAAAAATAATTTATGGCTGACAAAATGAGATTTCTTATTGTTATTCTCACCACACGATTTAAATTCATGGCATCAACACCCAGAACCACTGATTGCCGCTGTTTTGAAGTTAATGGTCGTGTAGCATAGCCCCCGAGGACGTCGCAAAAAATTTGGCATCAGTGCATGCCATTTACTTGCGAAATGGGCCGGTGATGGCAGCATCAGTACAACGGTATCAATACAGTTGAACCACTTATAACAAAACGGTTGATAGCGAAATAATGGACATAACGAAGTAATGACGAATCCCCTTGGAAGCTCGTTCAACACGGGCTACAGCGAAGCTATGCCCTAGCTTCGTTATTGCCGGGCCCTTTGAGCTTCGTTATAACGAAGTTCACTTGTATTTCCTTTTCTTGGTAAATAAGAGGTGCCGTTATGGAGATCTCCGGAATAATTTCGACCACCTGAGGTACTACGGCTCACTAGATGAGCGTCTTAACCACTGAGCCGCCGCGGCGGGTTCCGTTTCTTGCGTATGGCCTTTTCTAACTTATGAAAACTTTGCTTTTGGTGATAGCGGTCTTTTGGACGTTAGAATGCGGCACCCTATCAATACAAACCGACTTCAGTTAATCCTCCGTGTCGCTTTAAGTTAGGTGATGCCGAAGGCTGCCAGCCTCCTAACATTCAGTGAATTCCGAGCACATTTGCAGCTATCGCCGCCGCCCTGTTGCTCCTCTTGCAGGCATGGGTTCGCCAATAAGTAGTTTCATTTGAAAGTGCTCAGCCGTCTTCTTGCCGGCCTCACTCTTGTCTCCCCCAAATGAAAATATGGACTACGCTTACGCATTTCTTTCACTCTTCCCTTTCCAGTCCAGAAGCACTGCAGATTTCCCCCTAGCCCCAATGGCATGCCATGGTTTTTTGCGAAGCGAAAAGCGTTATCCAGTGCAGCTGTGTTCTGATCACTCTCCATGACTGGACACAACTCCTGGCGACATCCAACCACTCACCAGCGAAAAGGCGGCTTCATGAAATGCCGCGAAGGATGCTCTCACAAGATTATGACCTCACCGGGTCGTCTTTTAACTGTCCGTCCACAACCTCGTGACTAAAAGTGATACTGAAAGGACTGAGGTAACTGGTAAGATGTATGTAAGGTCGACGGCCGTCCGTGTACGGTCGTGGTCATGCAAGGCTCCTTCACGGAAGTGATAAGGGAAGTTTACGGTCTTGAATGCACGCCTTATCCTGAACTGCGAAACACGAGAACGACGGCCAAGAGCCGCATTTAAAGCTGTTACTTGTAAGCGCCTTGACAGAAGTTTTGCATAGTAAAGTCGCTTATCGCGATTATAAAGAAAGGATTACTGCACCTTGCATTTGGACTCCTTCCCTACTCTTTGCTTCACCGAGGTATTCCCAATACTGAAACCTTCAGACCTAAATTTTCTATGCAGTCGACCTGCTGATAAGCTAAGTGATAACTAAGTGTCCAAGTGTGAAAGCACTTCTTCACGAGGTCTAACCGGCTCACCGAGTTTGTGTGAAGCTTGACCTTGAGCGTGACATTAACCAAACCTCAATAAATAAAAAAAGTTAATATTGCCACAACTGGGATTCAAACTCGCGACGGCGCAACAGATCAGCTTTGCTGGCCACTGCGCAAAAGCACTATGCTATCGCCATAGCCGATCACGCTGCGTGTTTAACTGCAACAGACTTTCGCACTGTGCATTGCACATCTTTGTCTTCATCAACTTATACTACTATCGAACAAATATCATAGCCAGAATTGCCGATGACCTAGCAAATTGAAACCATTAGCCAGCCAAGCTGAACATATGCTTTCAAACGTCTACTCGGTTTAACTACGTTAAAACCCTATTACTCTTTTTAGCATAAACAAACCTCTACTAGCTCCTGTCATCGGCATGAGTAACGGCCATGCGCACGGACGTTTGTGTGTGTGTGAAAAAACTTTATTGAGCTGGCTAAATCGTCGTTAGTTGGGTGAGCCGTCATTCTAGGATACCTTAGTTTTGCAAGGTATTCTTCTTTCAAACTCTGAGCAAGTGGAACAGTGCCTCATCTCCTGCCCATTATCCTCGTTCACAAAAAACGCGCTCTTTTCCAATGAAAGCTGTTATCATTGAATAAAAATGTGTTTAAAACTGATATTTTTGTTATGATTTGTATGTTTTTGTACGCCCACCTCTTATCTAGTCATCTTGTGTCATTAAGGGAATAAAAATTAAAGAAGAGACTTATAGTCGCACAAAAATAGCCCTGAACTTTTTTCCGCGGCTGAATCGATCAAGAGAACCGTGCATATTGATTTTGATATTGACTGTAATGATAAACTATTGACTGTAATATTGACTACTGGTTCTGGTTAATGACTATGAAGCTTCGAAACCTACCCAAGAAAGGGAGACTGGAAGATTTTCAATAAGCGAACACTAGCATCTTCTGAAGTATAATGTCAATGTCCGCTGGTAGAAAATTTTCAAATCATCATTCGCAATGTCAGTGAAAAAAAAAGCTAATGGCGTGTTGCTGGGCGATCGGAAACACTGGAGGAAACACTGGGGGATCTGAAAATAATCGGGAAGCGAAGACAGCTATTCAGTTGTATATTTAAGTGGCCAAAAACAAAAACAAAAATAAAAAAGCCAAGTGATAACGCGCGCGCGAGTGCACGCCTGTGGGTCCTAATTCAAGTATGACGTAGACTGAAAGGAAATATGCACGTCTCTTTTCTCTTCAAAACATTTTTGTCTTTTTCATTTTTGTCTCGGGCACTCGGTAGCACTAAGCGCTACCGAGTGCCCGAGTGTTACTGCACTCTTTTTTCTCCCCATAACCCGCTCACAACTTAACACACCTCCCATCGTAGCCTATGCCTTTCATGCTTCCCACAAGCGATGACCGGCTTTCCTGACCCGAGTCTCAATAAGCGGCTATCGGTAGAAAGAGAACGAAACTGAACGGCACACGCGATCTTGTGCGGCTGTTGTCACGCGCCGATCTCGCGAGTAGAAGAAGAGGAGAAGATCTTGGCGGCCGCTAAGGCAGCGTCTTTCTACTAGGCTATCCTTAATCGTTGTTCCACGCCGTCTTAGTCTGCACGACATCGACGACCACGGCATCCAGCGTCCACGAGGGCCGGTGCAATGGCAGCTTCACGTTCCTCGGTAAGTGCTGCGCTTGCAGTTGTGGTCGGGCCTCGGCCAGTGTGTGTAGTGCATGCGTCGCAACGAGGTTTACGGCGGTATGGATAAAGCACCGTCGGCCTTGTTGCATTCTCATACTTTGGGCGGGCCATTACTGGCATCGACGTCACAAAAGAAGACAATGTGCCTCGCGTAGCAACAAAAAGACATCATAAACTTCATTTCTACCACAGCAGTTTTTATCTGCTGTATAGCGGACCGTGCCTAAAATTATTTTTCTGGTCATTATTCGTAATCATAAGCATCTTTATTTCTTTAATTTCACATAGTATAACACTACTGCGTGTGGATGTTCCAGGGCCTGTCACATTGATCACTCTTACTGCGCTCGTTACCCGATGGACTCACCTAGTGAACGTACTGCTTCATCGTTCCGTCCTTAGAATGGATTAATTAAGGTGTATTTTTTTGCACAGACTGTTGAATTATAGATTAACTTAGATGGCTCTATCCGTTCATTGCTCACTAATCAAAATTAAAAAAAAATAAGTGCCTAACCACTTGACAATGTTGTAATGAAATGCGGCGTAACCCACCACTGCTATATTTGTATAAGAAACAGCAGTATCTGTGAATAAATAATCGAATGGGAGGACCCAGATGCCCGACTAATGCAATCACATTGTCACTTTGCCGGCCTGTAACTACCGGAGTTGACCAAGTTATCATCACATGAAGTTTAGGCTCGCGCGTGCTGTTAGTGGCCGCGCACATCTCAGTCAACTGCGATGCAAGAACTTCGGCCTCAGACCTGCGGGCGCTGTAACGGGAAGCCCGTTTTACAAGTGGTACCGGTGCTTGGTCTTTGCTTGGCAAACATTTTCGATGTTCTGAACTGAGTCCACGTTTCTGTGAGACACCGTTTCGTGCAGCTCGACGCAAAAACAGAAGTGACCGGAGCTATCTCAAACTTGTCGCTGGATGGATTTCTCGCGTGGAAAGACAAGTAGCTTGCATTCCTTCTTCATCCCACCAAACTATATCTGCGTGGTGTCGTTTCAAATATCCAATAGTGACAAAGGTGCGATCACACTCGTCCACTTTTGTGATCATCCAAGTGCTGTTTTAAACAAGTGATAAGTAAAAAACAACTTGTATTTCTACCCGTGTAAATTTCAGCCGAATCTTAGGTATTTTCTTCCTTTTTACAAGACTTCGCAGTCAATGAAAAAGAGCAAGGAATCTGCGTCGGGCAAGTCATTCGAGGCCTCCAGGAAGCAACCGTTTGATCGCAGCAAGACGACGTCGGAGCTGCAGCGGCCAGTGAGCAATATGGGTCCAAACTTCCGGAATCAATTATATATTTTGCAGGTTACAACAGAACGCCTGTAAAACAACAACTTAGAACATCAAGAGCACTTCAGTGCATTTCAGTTATTAGTGTCGCATCGCGGCAGAGACAGCGCTCTCAACTTCATAAGAGAGAATGCTTAAGATTTGCCACTTCACTTCTGGGAACCTCAGTTTTTGAATAGAGCTGCTTTCGTGGTACGAATTTATGTACACTAAAGCCAAAGTGAACCTTTCGTGGTGGCGGGATATTAAGCGTACTGCGATTCTACGAGCGTGCGAGCGCCATTGCTGTCATATTTTCTTTTACCACGAATATAAGCTAACACCCAATTGCATATTTCACAGTTTAATACTAAGGTGGTAATAAGGGAGTAATTACTCATTGGCATCCACCCGAGCGCAGCCATACAGCTACAAAGGAAAGCTATACAGCTTTCTCAGAAACTTCGCAGTTAAAGAAAAATTCGTCCTGGTCCGGGGTTCGAACCCAGGACCACCGCTTCACCGGAGCAGTCGCTCTACCAATTGAGCTAACCAGGACGGCAAGCTTATGGTAGGGCGAGATCGAATTGATCAATAACTCGAAGTGGGAACAGTGTTGGTCAAATGTTTTGCCGTCCTGGTTAGCTCAATTGGTAGAGCGACTGCTCCGGTGTAGCGGTGGTCCTGGGTTCGAACCCCGGACCAGGACAAATTTTTCTTTAACTGCGAAGTTTCTGAGAAAGCTGTATAGCTTTCCTTTGTAGCCGTATGGCCGTGCCTGGGTGGATGTCAATGAGTAATTACTCCCTTATTACAAATCTACTCCACCTTGGGGGTTTCCCCTAAAACATTTGACCAATACTAAGGTGGCTGCGAAAGAATAGGAGCAAAGAGATGGTGGCGCCGCAACGCGACGCAAGAGGAGGCTTGTGACGTTAAGGTTCCAGCAAATGGGCTTTACTCTCTGCGCACTGAACAGAGGTTCGAGAAATCGGGCGCAAGCTGCTACGTGGCTTGCTGCAGCAACAATTTTTACCGTTCACTACGTTTTTCTTTCGTTTTTCGGCGCGGTCGTGCGTCCGTGACCAAAGAGGCAAAGTGTATTCTGTGGACATCTACTTCTTTCTGGTGTTGTTGCTGCTCAATGTCGATTTTACCAGCGCGGCAGTGCTAGCAGAAAACTTTCGCGTCTGGTGTGCTGGGAAAGTAACGCGATAGCAACGCCTTCTTTATTTGAATGCCAAACACAATATTTGCCTCGCATTAGGATCTCTTTGTACGCCTGTATGCATTTACTAGCTACTATGTGGCGCTATTGGTGCGAGCAACGGATGACATCATAATGCGAGGTGCTCGAATAGCTGGTGAATTTTCAGAGCGCTCTAAGCAATCGTCGTTAAAGCAAAGTATGCGCTGGCGTTCATCGGTGTTCATGCGGCAGTGATCGTCCTGTCGCCTTTTTTGTGTCGCACAGCTTTACAGTTGCTAGCACGTGGTCATGTCGGCCCATTATGTGACTGATTATTCCATAACTCTGTTCCGGATTGTCGAAACATCGAATTTCCAAATAATATACTCTCCTCCCTCGTTTCTGAGTGGACATTTCCCGGAAGCGTCTCTCCCAAGGATAACGCAGGAAATTGTTCGGGCATAGTTCATTATGTAAATGAACGCTAGAATTATTCGTATGTGGTAGAAATTAGAATGTAAGTAATTTTGTTCATCTTTATTCAGTACAAAACACGGCAAAGGATTAAAAGTATGGACGACACAGATACTCTCTTTCAAAAATCATTTATTTCCTTTCTTGCATGAAAAGAAGAAACCCTGAAAACTACCGCTCTCGTCTGCTAGACGAGTTGTTATCGCAAGGTTAATCCAGTAAACCGGACGAATACCTTGCAGCAAATGGCAATCCCAACAAAGATGCTATGGCAGAAAAACTGATTATTTTTCTAATAGTAAGGGTTCTTCGCAAGTTATCTCTGAGGCTGCATGAACCATGGATCGATGACCACCCTCTTCTTTCTCGTTCTAGTCCATTCTGCCAAGAGCGCAATGTATAAGATTTTCATTTTTCCCTCTTTGTTGCCAGATTTCAGCGCATCATTAATGACTGATGGTCGCCGTGAAGGTATATAAGGCGCTGTTTTATTATCATGAACAGAGCGACCGCATATTTCCTTTCGAACTGCCTGTTTGTCTTTTCATTACAGGTGCAGTGTGAGGTCCTTGTTTGAACCAGTAGTTGAGAGATTAACACGGTCAGCAAGCCAATGTAAACAGTTGTCTGTCGTGGACCGAATTATTCGATACGGTAATCGTCTTTGCGTTCTTGAGAAACGTTTGGAAGAGACCTTACAGCGCTGCTCAGGCTTTTCTATCAAAACCAAAAAAGAAGCCTCGGTTTAAGAAAGGCGCGCTGTAACTTTATTATTCGAAGAGTCTCTCGGCCGATGAGGTTGTCCAGGTTTACAAGAATCAATTAATGTACGAGTTGGTTCATTACTTTTTGAAGCAAGGCTCATGAGACGGTACAATGACGGAGCGTCCTGCCCGTGTCCGTTTCTTCCATCCTTGTACCGTCTCGTGCGCTTTGTTTCAAGCGATGGACTAGTAGTACTTATGATTTAACTAACGTCGCTTTGACGTATTGTTTCTCAAGGGCAAATCTCAACTTCAAGTCCAGGCTTCCGCTACACCACCTGTTGCACCGGGGACTTCGACAAAGAAACGGTACCTGGATTTTCTGACGAAGAGGACGTCGTCTGTAAGTAAAGGCACTTCGGTGTGCGATTGATCAACTCATCTTGCCCTTTTTCCGGTGCGAACAGCGCTTTCACACTATTCCACCAATAAATGTGTGGCAACGCAGTGAGACGACTCCATGCAGGCATTCGGTAACGAACGCACTTGTCGCGGTTTAAAGATGACCGTCAGGAAATCGACAGTGCGACGAAATCGTAACTGCCAACTGTGAGATTTAACGGAGCTGGAGTGAAATGTTTCGGATTAGTTTAAGCTACTTAGCGCTATTAACGTGCGCTGACATCGCACAGCACATGAGCATGTTTGTATTACGCCTCCACTGAAATACTGTGGCCGAAATTTAACCCGCGGCCTTGAGGTCAGCAACCAAATGCCAAAGCCACTGAACCACATCGGCAGGATAGGTGCGTAGAACTGAAATATGCGTCTTTTGCTCGGAAATAAATTCTGTATTTGGAGAGAAGAAATCAGCAGTGGTAAGGGTATTAAGGCCACTGCGTGACTGCTGAACTCAGTCGCTGCTTACGAACCGTGGTCCTGTACTATTTATCGTCGAGTCTGTTCCTGCGGGTGTTCCACTGAGCAATAAGCATGAAACCATGACCAAATCCTGATAATGGGAATTAGTCGCGCTACACTATAGCGATACAGTGTTATCGAGTCTCGGGCACCCAAATGCTACATGTTCTAAGGCAGGGTGGAACGAAGGTTTAATTCGCGCTGCATACTCTGAGGGCAGTCAGCGCCAGGAAGCAGACCTTCCGTCGATAGGCTTGCGTTTTTCGCTATTAGCGTTTTTTCGCTATCGTCAAAAGTGTCTCCCATTTATTTTCTAAAGTAGTCTTTACCGCTCGATGCGAGCGATGGAAAAAGTTTAAAAGAAATATTTTGCTACGCATCAGGTGAATGGACCATTACCATAAATATTTTCATAACAGCGCCTTACAATTTTTCAATATTTAAATTTTTTGATCCATAACGTTAGACATGAGTCAGCGAAATCACTTGCAAACGCGAGCAATAAGCATGGGTCTGATATCGACGGGAGACCTTTGTTTAAGACCGTACTTAAAAATATTAGCGTCGCATACATAGCGTCCAGCGCTTTTATAGCACAGCAAAAAACTAAATGCGGCTATTTAAATCAAAATGAACGTGCGAAAATCATCGATTGCCGTCAAGCAAGCGGTCAAAAAAGACCCAGAGAAGATGCGACGGTAGTTTCTGCACGATCGTATGACGGTACCAGCGATTACCCAGCGCTTTAGGCCTAAACATGATCCAGAGAACTTCTGAAACCTGATGATGTCACCAGCTGGTGGCGTAACTACGATCCTGCTTACGATACAGCCACGCTGGGTACAGCCAAATATTTTGTTTAATAGAACGTTAATTCTTACGGACTAGTTGGTTCATTGTTGGAGATGTCAAGACTGCTCGAATAGGACGAGAATGAGATGTAGTTAAGGTAATAGTTAAAAGCAGAGAAGAGTTAAGAGAAGACAATGTAAAGTTAAGACTGCGTCCGTGCTGTCGTATTTGTTTGTTTGCCTCTTGTCAGATTCGCGCAGTCTTACTTCCTCATGCATTTCATCGTGTTACAAAAGGCAATACTCGTGACATTCAGTAGTATATTTTGTGGTGTATTTCAGGGTAGCCAGACATCCGCGAAAGCTACCGAGCGTGACAAATCGTCAAGCCCACCTCGCACCAGGTCCAGGCGGCAGGTAAGACACGTAATCGCGAAAAAAATTGCGCAGATCGGTTAATAAGCCTAGTGTAGCAGAGAAAGAAAGCGAACTTTTGCGAACTCCAGGAGCAATAAGGACATTTTTGGGATGCACAGTGCGCTGCGAAAAGAGTGTGGAACCAGAAGGGAGCAAAGTATTTCCTCGTAGTAATCGGCAGTATTCGTGCACAAGAGAATTTTCTTATTCTGGTCCAAGCTTTTAAGCACCAGTGAGCCCACTTGTCGACCTTAACTATGCCACTTCTGAGGTCAGCTTTGGTGACAAAGGCTGAAATATTATTGTTTCAGCACGTGGGTCACAGGTTTAATCAAATAACGACGAAAACTGCTTTAAGCGACATACCAGCAAAAGTACGGCGAAGGATTAGCAGTACCTTGCAGAAAAGAGTTAATGGAGATAATCAAGAAGGCAGTAAACAATGCAAAATATTGAAACGATAGAGGCAAACAAAAACAACTACCCCCATAAGGGGAAGCAAGTACACGATAGAAAATCAGGAGATCCCAAATAACTACAGTTCTTTTCTTGTCGATTCCACAGATGGGAGGATAATATTTGTAAGAGTAGGAAGGAAGATGGGACTCCGGAGAACAAACAAGAAACAAAAGGGGAGCCGAAGTCCGCTAGACAACGTTTCGACAAGACGATTGGTATTCGTCTAATATGCGAAGACAAGTCCTCATGTCCAAGCGTTAGATAGCGGACTGAGGCTTCCCTTCGGTCCCTGCGCGTTTTGCTTTGTGTAAACATATGCAGGCCTATTAAGGCGGAAGCCTTTAATGCCTCATCGTTGTAAGCAGGAGTTGTCGACAGAAATGTCACGCTTTTCAATTGGTCGAAACGGTCGTGACGTCACTGAGCGCGAATTTCAAACGGAGTCAATTGTACTTTGCCTAGTAACTATGCAACCAATTAAAGGGATGGTATAGTGATGCTCCAAGTAAATAAATAAAATAAATAAAAACGAGAAGGAAATTGGTCGAGTTCGGAAACTGAACCGGGGTCTCCAGAGTGCGAGACGCGCACGCTAACCACTCCGCCACGCTAGCTCGATGGTTTGGAGCGAACAAAGGCGCTTCTAATGGATACGGTGTCTTCGTTCACTCCCATTTTCCTCCCTTCCCTTATGGCGAGGTTCAGGTGTCCACCGAGATATTCCAGACAGATACATTTCCTTCCCTCAAAAACCAATTTACCGACGAGCAAGGCGTAGAGCCGAACGGGCGATAACGTTCTATGGACTCCGTTGCAAGACGCTGTCGCGTTCCAATCTTAGAGGCGAGGCTTACCATCTTGACTACACATCAGTGACACAAGCAGCAACACCGCGCTTAGGGCTTTCGCCTCACCGCACTTTAGGTCAACAAAGCGCCCCCCCCCCCCCTCTGAATTTTTTCACTGCAATGTGATATGCCTCTACAATTTCCCGAAAGACCGGGATTTTCTAGCTAATCAAATCATGAGCATCTCAAACTCATCGATAGCACCCGCAACTGCAAGAGGCGGCGAGTTGCTAACGGCCGTTTTCGCTGATAATATTCCACCAATTCCCTATGAAAGCACGTGTTTAAATGTTTCAATTTGTCCGATATGCACAGCCTCCCAAAAATAAGCGATATGCGTTATTCAACCACTCTCGACAAGTGACAGCCGGACACATCGTAGTGACAGCTTTTTGGGCGCGCTTGAAACAACCGCAGCATCGTACCTTTCAGGGGCATTGTTTGTCTTAACAAACTTTAAGAACGTGCGGCATAACGGCAGCTTTCATTATTTTGCAGGTAGATTCGTTGTTCGCTGCTATCCGTCCGCTGTGATGTCAAGACGAAACTTTGTCAGTACCGCTTATAGCATAGCATGCAGTTTCAGTGCTGTTCTTGACTGGCTTTATGTGAATTTGTTTATTGTTTATTGGTCTTTCATTACATATAATGGAGAAGATAAGGCAAAAAGCTGAGTACGCAGCTTGACTAAGGCTTTATCCCCTCAAAGGCAAAACAGCAGTGAACACAGACCGAACGCCGATCAGAAACTAGTAACAAGGAATAATGAATACAATAGTTACAGATGTACAATAGATTCAAGTATCTGCGCAAAAGAAAAACAAACTTCGGTTAGGAGCAAACACAAAATGCAGTGATAGGCCAAGTCGACAATGTACGCAATGAAGAAATTATGGGTACGGAAGGAGCATGAGTAGCACAGCATATTATGACGTGAAGCAATGAAGGCACATAAAAATGTCTAGCACATCATTTGACATATGAAAACAAAGGAAAAAACGGTTAGGTTCTTATTCGCTGAGCATTGAAAATAGCGATAAGGACACAAAAGTATGGTACAGCTGCACATTGCTTAAGATATAGAAATAATAAGGACTGAACTAATTAGTTCTATATCTTAACTAATTTGCTGAATGTTATTGGCACTACATGCACCGTTTGGAAATTGTCTGATACATCTAGTAGACTGGAGCGTGCGTGTATGCGTATATTTTATCTGGATGTCAAGATACCGCAGAAACCTTACAATCGTAAAATCATATGCGGCGGTCATTGTCTTCTGTCATGCACGTAGTGACGTAAAAAATTCGTAATCGTCAGCGATAGTCGTTCAGATTCAAACTATTGTACGAATCAACATTCCAAATGAATAAGTGACAAAAATCGAGAATTTTTTCTCAGCCATCGCCGCAAGCAGTAAGAGATCACAGTTAGAAAACGAATCGCATGATACGTCCGCGTCCACAGCGCGTCCAAGTCACGGCAGAAGTGGAGTGGAGATCAGAAGACCGACTGACAGAAGTGCCTAAGGGTGATTAGCCCGCAACAGTTTAAATCGTGTCTCTCTAGTAGGAGAATGTAATGTTGCAGGATTTCCCCGTACAAATGAACTTTAAAAAGACGTGACGAATTGCAAAATGAAAAGTGTATTGCGTACTCAATTCTGTAACACACTGCTAAGTATTTTTCGTAATGCGAGCGAATAAAAAAATTTGCTGGGGTTTAGCTTTGGTTAAACCTGGTAGGTTGTGTAAGCATCCGTAGCGTTCCATTCGGGATCATCACCGGTTGTAGACGATTCGGTTTCGATAGAGGCGCGGTGCACCCGTCTAGCAGCGTGTTGAGCGCGCCGTTTAGCAAGGCGCTGTTCGCGTTCTTCATCTGTCTCCGAAGCCAGTGGTCGTTCCTGGCTTCGTCAAGCCGACGCAGCCTCCCTCTCTGTTTGTCAGGGCCGGCAAGCGAGCGAACGCATTTTAACCCCCCGTTCTCTAGCCTCCTGTCCACACACCGCAGCTGGCGAGAGCGCGGCGAGGGCAGCGCCTCAAATTGGCAGCGGCGCGGCTACAGCTGTAGTGTGCCGCGCCTCGCGCCGCCCTTCAAGGTCAAACGTGCCTCGCGGCCGCCCCGACGCGAAGGGCTGAAGCCTGTCGTAATATTGCTTACGCAATAAAATGCTGAGCATTGCACGCAGTCTCCTCAGAGAACGCTGTCCTGAATTTCTTTTTCCTGCTCCAGACAATTGCCGACATTCTGGCCTACATTACACCGCACCGTTCAAGCTCATTGAAAAAGCTCCAAGCTCTCAGGGTAAGGACTCTGTGCATGACCCATTAAGGCTTAACTCTATTTTCTGCTTCACACTGTTTCGTCTTTCATATTCTGCATCAGTAAACGTGGTTGTGCTCTTCTTTGGTGCATACAACCATTAAGGGGAGAGGCTCCTCGAAAACACTTTTTCTTTAATATTGTAACCATGGTTATGAAAATATGTTCACTGATAAGAGTTTTTGATGCTGATTCCAAATATGCTTTTAGTTTGTATGTAGCTTTATTAGTTTTTGTGTAAGAAAGTCCTCAAACTACAATCTAGGGCTTTTTGTGCACACTTTTTGATAAGTAAATATATGTTTACAGCCGCTTGCAATAGCTCATTTTGCTGCTATATTAATGCAGTATGTTCAAATCTATTTCAAATGTATTCATATTATCCCATAATTGTAAAAAAAATTAGGAACATCAAAGTGTATATTTTGAGTCTAACATTCTGAATATTTTCAAAAATGTAGAAGAGATGTTGAAAATTCACATAGATATAAACATTTTGCACACTTTGAGGAGACTGTGTGCAAATTTTCATTCAGATCTGACTAGTATAAGTAGCTAAATTTGTTGCACAAAACGCAAAAAATGCTGAAAGCAACAAACTGAGAAAATTGCATTTGAAAGTTTCAAACGTGTTTATTTTTCAGAAAGAGGACAAAAACACTTGAAACTTCTTGCCAAAATAGAGAAATATGTCCCAAACATATCCAAGTTAATCAGATCTGACCTGGCCCATAGGTTGGCCCCTCAACATTTTCTCGAATAGAGTCAGTCAGACGCGCTCTCTTCACCATATTACGGCGCTGCGTTCGGGCTTCAGCGGTTTGGCGAAACGACATTTTTTCACCCTTCTCTAGTCCCGGGGGTTACCCAGGAGAACATGCTCTTCTGGTGGCAGCACACCAAGCTCCTCAAGCACTTATTCAAAGCTTACATATCCCTTGTTATACCAAAGAACAGCAATGGCAGTTGGTGTTTCCACAGCAGTCCTGGAAGCGAACTAATACCCCTGTCACACGGGCAAGTTTAGTGACACTTTAACGAAGTGCACTTCTCCAGAACGAGTGACACTTTCGGGGCGTGCTGCTACACGGAAAAATAAAGTGTCATTCGGAATTGATGGTGGTGACGATGGCTTTTCAAGTAAGGCACAAAAAATATTACTTTTCACGCTTCAAAGCTTTAATGTACAGCTAATGTACAGTAGATTGCAAACTGCAAGCACTTTTTTATGATTATCAAGGAGCTTTGTGCAATATTGTGACTTTTGCACCGTCACACCGAAACGGTTGCAGATGGTTGCTACCATGGTTGCTACGGTCGCCACGCTAGCCGCCATAGCCATACCGCTGCGGCTTCCTAAAAGTTATTGCAGCTGAAAACAAGAATGTCGGAATTTGTGCAGTATATATATTTAATAGCAACACAAATAAGTTTACATGAACAAGAGGGCAAAAAAAAATTAGCTGCGTTCAATAAAACGCCATTTTTATTGCCGACGTTGTATTCTAATTTCGAAACGCTGCTACCGACGCTATACACTTCGCCCCTCGGCAAAAGTGAAGTGAGTTCCCCAAACTCACTTCTTGCCGAATGCGTTCAGCAACGAGTGTCATTAAAGTTCATCGTGTGACACGATGCGAATGACACTACGGGCGAGTGTCACTCGTTGAAAATGACACTAAACTTGCTCGTCTGACAGGGGTATTAGTCTTTGGGCATAGCAGCCAGTTTTTGCTGTTGAGGGACTCTGCTGCATTCTGTGTCTTCCCCTGCAAGCAGCGGGCGAGGAGCTTTTGTTCGGTGAGGCGCTTGTATATAGGCAGCAGAGCTATATAGCCCCTGTGCCTTTGTCAGAAGCGGGGTGTGGTCCGGTGCAGGCCCTCCCAGTGCTTCGGCCTGTCGGTGCTTGCACCATGATTCCGCTCCTTCCGGGCCGAACTTGTGGCTCTTAGCATCATTTGTAGAGCATGAATGAAAGCATGATGCCGAAATGTCACGATACATTTTCTGAACATCGCCCCTGTTGCTTGTGATCGCTATCCGGTAGTAGCTTTGCAACTTCTGTATCTGCCCATCCTTCAACTTCTCACCACGTGGAAGAGGCGTCTTGAGTTTTGCGAAGTGCAGTGCCTAGGCGCCTGGCCACTTGGTTGGTACAATTCTCCTTCTCGATGGAGGTTTCACCGTACACTTTTGCCTGAGAAACAGCAGTAAAAGCCTTGCTGTCCCCGTCACTTAGAAATTTGGTGAAGCGCAATGCTGGCTTCTGTGACGGGGTCCACATCCATATGTGCACTGCTGCCTCCGTTTCCATAGCGTGAGAAGAGCATTCAGTGTTTTTCTCACAAACAGGTCCATGGTACGCTTGCCATATTTCCTCTTCTTCGGTCCCAAGGTCTCTGTTCCGACTGCATGCAAGGCAGAACTTTGACAGAACCTCAAAATCGAGGCATAAACCACTGTCTACAGACACAGCTGTGCCAATGCCGTTATAGCTTTGTGGCCCCGTTTTTGCAACGTGCCGTCAAACATAACGACAACATCGGTGTCACCTACCATCTCTTGTGTGAAAAGCCTTGCTTTCTCCATGTTTTCTGCCACGGCTTTCATGGGCGCGACATGAACTTTCTTACCGATTGCAGTAAAGTTCTTGTGATGTAACGGCGTTGACGAGCCGAGAATGGCACAGAATCGTGAGAGCTGTTCGTGACCGATGCCAATTGCGGGCGCAGTCACCACCACCTTCACGTTGACGGCAAAGCTGTCGCGAGAGCTCCCAATCTGATAGTCCCGACTACCGCTGGCGCCATCCGCTAGTTCACTGGGCACAACACGGCTCGAGGTGTGCACAGCAGAACGTAACGATGCTGGACACTCACTATTCGCACAGTGCAGCCCAAGGAAAGCCGAAAGCCCCTTCCGTTTTTCCGCCGGTTCGCGTACTCCAAGAGTACAGGCGCGGCACCTTGGGCACGCAGCATTGCTCACCAGCACCGTAAACGTGCTGATTTCACATATCGCAGCACTCGTAGAATGTCGGCCGCATGCTGCTCTATCTTTATCGAACAGTCCAATCTTCACTTCCGAGGCGCTAACAAAGTTCACCGCGGCGTCGTTTTCGTCCGAGTCGCCGTTGGCCTGGTTAGGGCTAACTGGCGTCGGGTGACTGCTTTCCGTTGTCGCCTTCCGGTGAAATTCGCGACGGCGTCCTCGGTACGGGTTCTTCGTTCGAGACTTCCGAGCTCGGAAATCACGCTCCTGCAGGTCATTCATCGCAAATTAGTTCAAAACAATTCAGCGGGCACTTCGGCTCGCTAAAGTGCTGCAAGGCGAAAGCTTTTCCTGGCGCCCTGTTCGTTTTTTATTTTATATTTTTCATGTTATTTTTATTTTTGTTTCTTTTCCTATATTTATTGTTTTTTTATATTTTATTTTCATTCTGTTTTATTTTTTTATTTTCTTACTTTGTTTTTTGTTTGCTTTATTTTTCATATTTTATTTTTTGTTTTATTTCCAACTTTTATTCCTTTTATTTCATTTATATAACCCATGCATTTACTAGATGCGCCTTTATTCATGTTTAATCCTTCAGCCTTCGTGCCGGAGTGGTGGCGTCTCCGCTTCAAACGCCAAAGGGCTTGGTTCGATTTCCAGCCTCGACGCAGTTTTCTTTTTAAGTAGTGATGCCGAAACGTGGACAAATCTGCCCACACGGCTGCTAACGAAAGTATGAGGAATTGAAGGCTATCGCCTTAAAATGCTGATAGTGGTGAAAGGCCGCAGAGCTCGAACCAGGCTCCGTAAAATCCGATAGCAGAAGAGAGCAGGAGTTGGGCTTCGCCTCAGCATGTTATCAGCCTGGGCCAATGGCGGCCTCGCTAGAGCCACACGTGATTTAAAAGTCCAGTAGCAACGCTCGAGACGCGCATCAAAAACGTGCTTTTTTAATTATTTTTAGCCAAAATACGAAACGGCGGGAGATGCGGTCTGCAAGAAAAAGGCTTACTCAACCTCCCCAGCAAACGGCAATGGCGGGCAGCGCCCCATTCTCGAGATGCACACGCTCGAAAGTTGACGATGTGCGCTGAAAATATCACTTATCTGGAACCACCATGGTTGAATAAAATTTACTTTTTACTAACTTCGGGTTCGAATTCTGCCTTGATATTTTGGAAAGTTGTAGCTGAATGCCCAAAGATAATTTTACAGGCAATAACTCAAAGCTGAAAAATTACTCGGAAAACTCGCTTTTTCGACGCGCATCTTCCCCATGGGGACCAACAACCAGACTCCTGTATAAATAAGCAACACCTTGAACTCTCGCTAAAGGCTCGCAATGCTATTAGATTCCTCTAGCAGAGTGTACTTCTAAGCTGCGGAAAGTTTCAAGCACAAAACACGTAATTTATCACAGTGAGTAAATAAAGAGCGGAGACACCAAACCTTTGAGCGCACAGAAAGCTTTCCGAAAACTTTCTGCGCGTTTCGAAGAAATGTAAAAGCAACTGCCAATGACACCGAATGCCTATAACACATTTTAGGTTGGGTTTTTGATACGCACGGCCGAGTTTGGCCTTCAGAGCCTATCGTAAACGGCAAAAGTATGGAGGCTTAAAAGAGAGTTTGAAAACGTCCTTCAGGGTAATGTCCCCTGTGCACGTGTGTACGGCGTCATAAGGGAAAAGAACGCCTCCTGAATTTCATTACTAGCCTAATCCGCTGGTTCAGACAAATAGCGTCCTTCTACTACAGTTCCTTACGGTCTCCTGCAGGGCGAGTCAAGATCTCGCGCTACAACATAAACTGCTGCTTCCCATCAATGGCGCCCTTTACTACGGTGTCCCTCATAGCCTGAGTCGCTTTAGGGGGTTAAACCCCTATACACCAAACTAAACCAACAAGGGCTCTACAGCGCGAAAAGCAAACGTACAAGGACGTCCAAATTGTTCCCACCGCGAGCGAAAGAATGATATGGCTGGCGGACAAGTATAGGACTCGGCCGTCAAGTCAGTGCGAGATGAAAAGCGTCATTTTTGCTTCTTCGCTAAAATGAAGTGATGCTCAGTTCGCGACAGACAAAAATCCAACGGTAAGCTTCTGCGTCACAAATGCGTCATATTAAGGCGAAAGCCTTTAATGGCTCATGCTCGCGGTGTCCGTCCATGCTCGCGGCGTTCGTCCGTGCTCTGGAATTGTGCCAACTGTGGCCCCTCCGCGCAGCGGCGCAACCTCCTCCCCTCCTTAGCAACCGGCGCGCCAGTGGGGGGGCGCAACAGTGCATAGCAACCGTGACGTCATACAGTAGCTGTAGAACGAAGGTAGAAAGAGCGCGCGCGCGTCGGCGGTGGCAGCTGCACCGCCGCTCCTTCGCCAGACGTCTCGTTGCAGTCGAGTGAGTGAGACGCATGCCTCCGACGCGTACCAGTGTTTCCGCGCCAAGCGGTTCGGGGAATAGGCAGTGGGTTGACCACAAGGCTTTCGCCAAGCACACTTTACAATTTACAAAGTTTCTTCGGTAATTTTTAAATCCTGAGTTGAAATGGCGAATAATATACCGGCTTCTGGAGCTGCTTACTCCATACGAAATACTTAGTGAAAAAAAAATTAGGTTAATACATTTAATTCCTTTTTTTTTAACTGAAACTGGGAACATTCGTAGACGATAGACAGCTGAAAAAGCGTTCTCATTGAGGTGGTGTGGTAACGGATGCCACTACAGGCTCAGTATTCTGTTTCGCAACATTTTTAGATCGAGAGCACTACTCCTCGGGGTACAACTTCCGATTTCGATGTGGATGAGACAATGACCCTCAATTCCTCACAAGGCCAAACCAAACTTAACTGCCTGGCGGTATGGGTCAAGTTATGGTAGCATGACTACGTGATCATATGACTGTGACCAGTGGGTACCTGCCCTTAACCTTTGACCTTGACCTTGACATATGATTTGAGACAGGGGTGACCTTGCTTAACACAGCTTTGGCTCGTATATCTAGCTTCAAGCCACATCGAACCCGAGCCATATTTTATCGAATCTTTAAAAGATTCAATCTTGAAATTAACCCTTGTTCATGTACAAGTTACGATAACTTTCCTGCCACATACACTTCAAGTAATAAATTTTATAATTTGGTCTCTACCCCGCTTTTAAACCATAAACCCCCGTTTTTGCACTCACATCATCTGCGAACGCAATTCCATTACCATCGACATCCCTGAGTCAGCCTCGAAAGTATTGGCTCTGCTTGAACGGACATTTGGAGGGATACTACACCATTATAACAAAATCCGTTCAATTTCCTCTTCAGATTTACCTCTAGCAACACTCTTTAGATTTACACGTATACACACACTGGGCTACAACGACGCTCCGCTGTTTTATTAGAGCTTGTAGCGTCGACAATTCATGGTTGTATGACATGCAGTGGAGTGAAAAATAATATTAAACTAATCCATGGCAAATTAAAATAAAAAAGAAATAACAACATCCCACTGTCATTCAAACTGTCGAAATGTCATCATAGAGTAGTAAATAGACTTTTTTTTTCCTTTTAATCTCGTTAAACGCTGGAATAAAACCTAGCCACATGCGATGTGGATCACTGTCTCCACAGGAGGTTATAGCGTGACAAGACAGTGTAGCCCACATCCTAAGAGTGTTGTCCTTTTTCCTCTCACATCGGTCGACCCAGAGAGCGACGTTCGGTGGGGCAGCTCCCGCTCCGACTCCACACCGCGACTCGTCTCCACTGACGTTCTCCCGCACCCAAGATGATGCTCAGGCAATGGAAAAGGTGAGAGAAGTTGCACCACGCCATATAGGTGTAGGCGCTCTGCCGAATATCGCTACGCAAGTGTGTTCTCTATTTAAACTTTTATCCCCAGCACTTCCCAATCCAAACCTATGAAAAAGCGGTGAATAGCAATCCATATACTCTGTCTCCTTGCCTGACCTCCTTCTTGCCTGGTAGGATTGTGCTATGCTTTTTACTGTATTTTGGACCGTTGTGCTTTTTTGTCTGGTGACTCACTCCTGATGAGCCTGTAGAGGCTTACAGTATTTTTAAATAAATAATAAAATTAATAATAAATGTATACAAGTGCTAATGCTTACACCGCACATGCTATTTTCTTTCTGTCAAGTAGTTTTTGCCAGGACCTTTGTCACCGGACACTGTGAAAGTATCCGTCATGAACGATAAAGCCTTCGTCGTGAAAGATAAAGCCTCCGTCGTGAAAGATAAAGCCTCCGTCGTGAACGATAAAGCCTCCGTCGTGAAAGACAAAGCCTCGAGCTCACCGAAAGCTCACACGGTAAGCAAAGTGAACACTCGTGTCGTTTCGATGGCAGCTCAAGCTTTCTTCTAGGTACGGAGCGCGGTGGATGCAGAAAATAAAAAACAGATATTTTCTGGGTGCAGATAACCCAGAATTACCTATGCGTACGACACGCATAACAAATGACGCGACTACCTGAGCTCTTGGACAGGCGCCACTTACGCCGCCTCAGCATTAACGTTTAAGTGTAAGGTCCGGTTCTCAAGCGTGGCTATTACTTTGGTTTGGTTTATGGGGTTTAACGTCCCAAAGCGACTAAGGCTATGAGAGACGCCGTAGTGGAGGGCTCCGGAAATTTCGACCACCTGGGGTTCTTTAACGTGCACTGACATCGCACAGTACACGGGCCTCTAGAATTTCTCCTCCAAAGAAATTCAACCGCCGCGGCCGGGATCGAACCCGCGTCTTTCGGGTCAGCAGCCGAGCACCATAACCACTGAGCCACCGCGGCGGCTGGGCTGTTACTTTCACTAACGCTTCAGGGACTACCAAAAGTTTGGCATTCAACACGCGCGGTAAGAGCCACTTCCCTTCGCGGTCAACGTCGCCGGTGCTGCTAGTTCTTGCTGGCTTCTGAGTTTTTCAGACTGAGTCGAAGAACCACTCACAAGTGTTTTCTGCCCGCGCTGGTTGCGTGGAAATGATGTGATTCTTACAGAGGGACTGATAAGCTTTCAATTAAGCACTGCCGCGGGGTTTTATGAAATTAAGCTACGAAGCCTGCACTTGGATAAGCATACGTCTCGCCGTTCGATCCACTCAATTTGAAGAAATTTCCATGCATAGCGAGTGTGTAAACAGACTTTGTCGAGGTCGGAGGCCCGACATCACGCACAGAAAATGTATATAGATTACAATAGCCATTTTTTCTTGTTTGGGTCTTTTCGACTAACATTTTTAGTAAACTAGGGCTCTTTTTAATATTTTTCTAGATAATTTGCACGTAGCAAAAGGGCCAGTTTGAAACAAAGTTAGTTTAATAGGGGTTCTTTTTCAGGGATTTCACGATCGGCGCGTGCTTCAAAGTAGTCGCGTCGCTCATTCTTAAACCCCGCTGCGGCCGGGGTTCGATCCCGGCCGCGGCGGTTGAATTTCTTTGGAGGAGAAATTCTAGAGGCCCGTGTACTGTGCGATGTCAGTGCACGTTAAAGAACCCCAGGTGGTCTAAATTTCCGGAGCCCTCCACTACGGCATCTCTCATAGCCTTAGTCGCTTTGGGACGTTAAACTCCATAAACCAAACCAAACCAATCCAAACCAAACCAAAGGGCTCAAAGAACTGCTCAAATGCTGCATGCGCTAACGACAGCGACGCAATGTACATGAGATGAGGACACTTCGGAAGCGTACTAGGTCCTCTACAGGTTTTATACTAATTGTCACTGTATGCAGAGTGTAACGTCTCGAAGCTGCTGATTGGGTAGAGAGACGCCTTCCTGAGGTGCTTCGAAGACGTTCACCTGAGGTTGTTTACCGCGCACTCACATAGCGCAGCACAAAGGCATGTTAGCATTTCGCTCCAACCAGCATGCGTCTGTCACGGGCAGGACTTGGGCCCGGGATTTTGGGGTCAGCTGCCGAACGCCATAGCCAGTGAGCCATCGCGGCCGTTGCATTTCAGAGTGACTCTAATGCATGTAAACAATTGGGACAAGCAATAAGGGAGTAATTACTCATTGACATCCACCCGAGCGCAGCCATACGGCTGCAAAGGAAAGCTATACAGCTTTCTCAGTAACTACGCAGTTAAAGAAAAATTCGTCCTGGTCCGGGTTTCGAACCCGGGACCACCGCTTCACCTGAGCAGTCGCTCTACCAATTAAGCTAACAGGGACGGCAAGCTTATGGTAGGGCGAGAGCGAATTGATCAATAACTCCAAGTGGGAACTGTGTTGGTCAAATGTTTAGGGGAATCCCCTAAGGTGGAGTAGATTTGTAATAAGGGAGTAATTACTCATTGAGTAATTATTGATCAATTCGCTCTCACCCTACCATCAGCTTGCCGTCCCGGTTAGCTCAATTGGTAGAGCGACTGTTCCGGTGAAGCGGTGGTCCCGGGTTCGAACAGCGGACCAGGACGAATTTTTTCTTTACCTACGAAATTTCTGCGAAAGCTGTATAGCTTTCCTTTGTAGCCGTATGGCTGTGCTCGGGCGGACGTCAGTGAGTAATTACTCCCTTATTACAAATCTACTCCACCTTGGGGGATTCCCCTAAACATTTGACCAACTGGGACAAGCGTTTCCCCCTCGGGATTTCAGCAGCCCATCCCTCCGAGGAAAAAGAGCACACCGTACGTGAACCAGGAGGGCCTTCAGGACTTGCTGACGAGCCTCCCCAGCATCCTCAGCTCATCGTCCGTGGGGCACCCTTCGAGGAGCACCCCGCTGCTACCGGGAGCGCTGCAACAGCGCCTCCTGACGGCGCTGGAATGCGCCTCCTGCTGCATCTTCATCGCCATGCTGTACTTCTTCTTCTTCTATGGCATCTCCAAGACGTGGTCTCTGTGCAGCTCCAACGCGTGCGTTTCCTACGCAAAGGTGCGCCAACGAAGAGGTGGCACTTCGCCGCAGCAAGACTCTGCTCTTTCTCAGCTTTCGTTAACCCAGTGTGGGACAGCTGGTTATGAACGACCTTTCGGCTATCTTAGCTTCCGCAAAGCTTGTGCGCGTTTTGGAATGACGTAAATAAAGTAAGTGCAGGTTCCTGAGTCGCCTGTACCTCAGTCCTCATAAGAATGCGTTCAGCAAGACCTGAGGCACTGCAGCTCTCTTCATTGTTACAAAACAATCAAAGAAATCATTGTGAGTAGAGTACCGCATACTTGTGAGAAGTGTGTGGAAGATGCTTATGACAGCCATGAAGCTCAATCGCTATGCAAATAAAGTACTGTGTTTCGCGTTTAGTACTTTGCTAGTCCAGGTATGCCTTCTCGTTAAAGTCCAAGTCGCGAGTCTACGGGAACAGTGGAAGAACTGTCCATCAGCGCCATCTGATGGCGTGTGCCTGTTGTCGAGACATGCGCAGTGCGCCCTACGTGACTCATTAAAGACCTGTTTTAACGGTTCGAGTGTGCTAACTCGATCGCTTGGAGAGTCTGTCACCGGAGAAGCGAAGAATAGTCCTTGGTGGCTTTTCTGCCGGAAAAGCCGTTTCCACCAGTTTCCGCCAGATCAGATTTTAACTTGGTTAAAGCGATTACAGTGCGCAAGCACAAGCTTTTCGCCTTACTTGATGGCTATGTTTTGCCTTGACTTAATTGCTATTTTTACACGATACTTGCCTTATTCTTTTACACTTTTTCCCAACGCACTCAATGAACCGGTTCATCATTTTTATTTTGAATGGCCAATACATCAACTTTGGTCCAAATCGGCCGAGGTCAAGTTTTGGTGGCTGGAGTGGACCAAATTTTGGAAATTCACTGGGCCAAACTAGGAGGCCACCATCGTGTTAGACACAGTCAAATTAGGTTGGACATCAATTGTGCTGCACATTGGCCAAGGTAAAATTCGCGGTGGGGTTTGCCAGATTTTGAGGGTTACCCGGACAAAACTTGAAGCTCACCATCGTGATGGATACAGTCCAGTTAGGCTGGTCGTCAGTTTTGCTGCAAATCAGCCAAACTCAAATTTTCAGGGTGGACCGGGCCAAATTCAGAGGCCACCATCGTGATGAGTACAGTCGTATTAGGCCGAACATCGATTTTGCTGAAAATCGGCCTTAGTCAAATTTTCGGAGTGGACCGGGCCAAATTCAGAGGCCACCATCGTGATGAGCACAGTCATATTAGGCTGGTCATCGATTTTGCTGAAAATCGGCCAAAGTGAAATTTTCGGATTGAACCGGGCCAAATTCCGAGGCCACCATCGTGGTGAGTACAGTCGTATTAGGCCGGACATCGATTTTGCTGAAAATCGGCCAAAGTCAAATTTTGGAGGGGGCCCGGGCCAAATTTCGAGGCCAACATCCTGCTGGGCACAGTCAGTTGGGGGTTGCCTGGGCCAAATCTGGAGGTAACTATTTTAATGCTTAATTAACGTGGCGCCGCTGTTGCTAGGCAACGGCTCAAAACCATAAGATTGGTTGGCAAGGCTCATGGTCGGCGTTAGTGAGAGTATCAGTGCTTTCGCACTAATAGTGTGCGAACGAGCCAATGCATTAGGGAGGGCGTGCTGCGCATGTCTCAACATGCACGCGTCGTCAGATAGCGCTGACAAGTAATTCTGCCTACAGTTACTGTAGTTACTGTAGTTACTGTAGTACTCTACTTTTGCTAACGACTGTGCGTACTAGTCGCGGCTGTCTTGTCTTGGCTGTCAGCGCGAAAAAGACAAGGACGCAGAGAAGAGACGCACACAGCAGCGCTGGCTTAGAATTATTTATTGCGAATAAGCGCACTGTTATACAAAAAAAAATTGATAGAAATCACACAAGGAGGAAAAAGAGTAATAAACCCTATCATCATGAAAATTTCGTTTCTTAGCCAAAAAAAACATCATTTCTTTGTCGGATATCAGCACTGATGCCGCGCTAACACACGTGTACTTATTTCATAATATGGCGTAGCCTCCTCAATCACTTCTCTAGTGAGCTGATCAGCATGCTAACCTATGACATCAGAGTTCTCGAAATCTGGATGACACTTACTGCATATTTTTCAGTGGGCGGCTAGACGGCCTTTCACACCATTATTTTCAGTATTTTTGTGCTTTATTGCTCGGTGCAAAGCTCTACCCTTATCACTATTTAAGGTAATCCTAAGTTCAAAATAAAACTATCGGGTGTCTACTTGCGCTCAGAAGACGCAAAGTTCGCTCTGGAGAGCATTAATATCCGTCGGTGCCATCAAGAGTTTTGCTGCCCGCAAGACGCTCACCACAGAACAGTCAGAAAAGTAAAGAATTCCAATGGCAAAAAATTGGACAAAAAGCGTTCAGAAAGCGTTCAGAAGGAAGAAGAGCTAATTGTACAACACATTCTAATAATGGAGCAAGCTCTGTAGGTATGGCCTACAATCACGTGGGAAACCATCGTTTTCACGTACTGCGAACCGAACCAAATCGCATGTTCTATTGGAACGGCTCAGCGAAAGAGAAACAGCTGGAACACTAAAACAGAAAAAAGTACCCACGAAAACAGGAATCGAAAAGAATCATGTAGCAAGAATACAGCCAGGCTATCAAACTAAATAGTTTTGGGTTCTTTTTGGATGAAGTGTTGTTCGCCTTAGGGGTAGGCTCAGAAAGGTTGTCTTGCGGTCCATGGGCCGAACTTAATGTGCATTAATTGCAAGTGGGAGTGATATCTTAATTTCGAAAGGGCATTTCATTCCGCTTTGTTCGTTGTCTCATTCTGCTACGCTGGTGTTGCCAGATTACGAGATTTTGAATTTTTTTAATATAATTAAATATTATTGTCTTCCTTTCAGATGGCCTTTTAACGTTTAGTGAGCTAATGCCTCCGGTACTCACCTATGGGGCAGAAATGTGGAGGCTAACAAAGAGGGTTCAGCTTAAGTTAAGGACAACGCAGCGAGCTATGGAAAGAAAAATGATAGGTGTAACGTTAAGATATCGGAAGAGGGCGGAGTGGGTGAGGGAACAAACGCGCGTTAATGATATCCTAGTTGAAATCAAGAGGAAGAAGTGGGCTTGGGCAGGGCATGTAATGCAAAGGCAAGATAACCGCTGGTTCTTAAGGGTAACGGAGTGGATTCCAAGAGAAGGCAAGCGTAGCAGGGGACGGCAGAAAATTAGGTGGGTGGATGAGATTAAGAAATTTGCGGGAATACGGTGGCCGCGGCTGGCGAAGGACAGGGTTAATTGGAGAGACATGGTAGAGGCCTTTGCCCTGCAGTGGGCGTAGTCAGGCTGATGATGATGATGAACTAATGCCAAGAGGTTTGTAAATAATTCAGCAATAACTTTGTGTGATGCTTGTAAATAATATAGAAGACGACGATTTTGCAAATTTGTTTTGGGCTCTGATCCACTCGCCCTTTATGTCTCCTCTGGCATTTCAATTTTTATCAACAAGAAGCAATAATGACGACAAACATTGAAACTTAAGCAAGCCTTCTTTCACCATTGATCCCAATTCAATATTCCCCTGTCGGGTGTCGTCCGCTTAATGAACGCGCTTCCCGATTTTTGCAGCTCCTCTGGGACACGCTCAACCTCTCGGCGAACCCCTGCGACGACTTTTACGGCTACGTGTGCTCTAAGTGGGACGCAACTCATACCTACGCGTTCAAGGAAGGCATATACTTCAAGTACGTTTCAGTGTTTCCTTCTGGAAGCTGCCTTTACGCCGCGCTTAGACATCATGTGGCCATCCAGTCTGGCGTCGTGGCCATGCACTGTTGCTCGACCGATTTGAAAGACGAATAGTGTATCAACCGGCTTTATTATGTTTCAATATTTTATTTTTTGCTGCAATTTTGCCAGCTATAGGGGTAGGTGCCGATGAAAAGGGGACAAACCAAGCTCTGACGACAAATGCGCACCTTGGCCTTTTGGTAGAGTATCCCCCGCAGTTCGATCCCCAGTGCCACCGTTTACCCACCGGTTTTTTACCGGGTACAAGATTTCCTACGGCCTTGTGCTCAGATCTTCTGAGGGGGAAATGCTTGCAAAAGAGCCTTTGTTCTCCTCACCCTCCCTCGATGGAAAAAGGGAAGTCGCAAAGATGCCTCGGGCCATTGCTGCACCCTTCACTTTCAGCAGCGTTACACCAGTATTACGTATTAAGCCATGAACGCTTCGGCTTCTAAAAATGCTTCTCCCACTGCAAGCATGCCGTCTTAGGACGCAGAATACAGGCAAGGTTATCAAGCCTGTAGGTGGATAACCGCTCAAAAGAAGCGTGTTGTTGGAGCAAGGAGCAACTACTGGCATGAAAGCTTAGGGACACTAAAAGCTAAGCCTTACTTAAGGGCCTAGCAACCATGAAGCAGACGCCTCAGTTGAGTTGGTTTGGTGTAAATTAGTTAAATTCATTGTAGATGAACATGAACAACTCGCAGTCCCTCCACACGCACGCAACTACACGCTGACTAGCTCTCTCCGCCGCAGATGATGTATGGGATGTACCGATCATTCAAAATTCTCTCTGCGACACGTTGTGGCAGCCGTGAATACTAAACCTGGTTGTCCAGGTCTTCTGGTTTTGAGTCTTCCACTTACTCGTGACGTGTATTACACAACATGTGATGCTTGTTATCGTACGTGGTAGAGTCGGGCAATTTGGTCAGGCTCTTGTTTGAAAATGTACTGCTCAGAGCATTCAAAAGACTAGACGGAAGAAACCTACAGGACAAGGCGCTGACTCGTAACCATACCTTTACCGCAAAAGGGCAAGCGTATAAGAGGGGTAAAAAAATACGGCAACTTCGCTTTCAGGCAATGAAAAAGGATACAGAATGTGAATGTGAGTACAGATGACGTACAGTCTTTGTCAAAAGTAACAAGGCTGGACGTTTTTTTTCTCAGTGGTACATTAAAGCTATTACGCCAGCCCTCAAGCTCTAAATCTCTGTATGGTAAGAAGAACCCCTGTTCTCACCTCCAAAGAACTTTTTTATCTTTAGGGAAGCCGTGAGGGGTCCGTTGTACGATTGAGAAGCAAACCATGCAGCCTGGTTACTTTTGACAAAGGCTGTACGTACATGTCACTTGTACCACGATGTCGAAATTCCCGGCGACGTTGCGTAGTCGTCTTATGAGCGTGAAGTGTAGTCTGCGTCAAATCGTTATCGGCTCGCATAGAAAGCTGTTCGCGCTTGTCAGTGACAGTCGCTGTCGGCAGACAGGGCACAGTGCAATAGCACCTCAAGTCTCTCTTCCTGGAGGCACCTCCCGCAGATCTCTCCCGAAACACACTACTCCGCACATGCAGAGCCTAAAACGATTGTCCATTAACCTGTTTGCGAACTCCTGGTAAGCTTCTGCATAAGATGGAGGTGCCTGGTATTCGCTGCTCTTAGCTTGAAGCATCGCTGTGCGATCGGCCGCTGTGTCACCTTTCGACAGTCCCGTACACCGATAGCTTCTTGAGTTTCTCTCGGGGCGCCTTTGTCTCAGCGAAACTTTTAAAGCATCGGGAATTCCGCTGCAAACCACGAGGCCCATAAACACATGCATTACCCCATGTTCATGTTCAAGGCTCATGTTTTGTTCACACGTGGAAGTACCATCACATGAGTTTCTTAAAGCATTTTAAAAAAGATTTCAAAGAACAGCGCCACTTCCGTGTGCCTACCACGCTTAACCTTGTACTATCCGCAACAGATTAAGCGTGAACAAGACAATTGAAACACGAGTTATGCCTTGTCCGGTATGCCTTATCGTCTTCCTCAACCCTATAATTTGTATTATATCGTTTTCTATTCCTTGATTTCTTATTTACTCTGTTGTGCTTAATTATTTTTCCATGTTATACCTAGCCTGTTTATTGTTCTTTTACTTGTTAATCATGCTTCTTATACATGTACTTTCTTTACACTGACCCCCCCCCCCCCCCCGCCACTCCTATATAATGCCCTCGAAGGAGGGCCTTTAGGGGTATGTCGAATACAAAAATAAATAAATAGCAAAATGAGATGATGCTGTCAGGGGAAGCTAAATACTACAACAGGCTAACCTGGCTTCGTAAAAAAGAAGACTGTATTTAAAGATGTCGTTCTACCTTGCTGATATCTCGTCTCTAGAAGATAATATATTTTTATTTTTGTGTTGACATTTCAGTTCGCTTGAACGTGTTTCGGATGTTGCTGATAGTGCGGTAAGGAAAATGGCATTCACGAAGACAGCTGGTATTAGGTGCATTTCCATTCATTTGATGTGTTCAGGTATTACCATGTTTGAGACCGTTACCATTAGATATGCCCAATTCTCCCTTAGGATTATATAGGCGCGTATCAGCGCCTATTCTTAATGATATTCTTTTTTCTGGTCATTTCTTCGTACTGCTTTTAGAACTCAAGAATTGCAAAAAAAAAAACAAAAAACGTCGACGGCTCGCGTCTGCTCAGCTGCCTGTGACGGGGCGTTCTCCGTGCAGGATGATCAGACGCGTGGCCGACAGGAACCTGCACACGGCCGTGCCAGTGCACGGGCAGAATGCGGCGCAGAAGGCCGCCCAGTTCTACCAGTCGTGCCTGCAGATCCACTCGACGGGAGGAGAGCGAGAGCAACGGGAGGTCAAGCGTCTCGTGGCCAACTTCGGCATCCACTGGCCTCGGCTGAGCAACGACTCCAACCTGCTGCACATCTGCTTCGCCATCTCCAACGTCCTCGGCTGGGCACCCATCATGCTCTTCTCCATGACCCGCCCTGGTCACATCCTGGTGACGCCGGCGTCCTTCTTCTACACCGTGCTTGCCACAAGGAAAGCCATGCTCAGCACAGGCAGTGGAGACCGCGAGTACAGGAGGTACTTCAAGCTCATGCTCGACGCATTCAGTCAAAGCAGCCAGTCCTCCGCCGATCTGCCCTACGGCGACCTCCTCGCTCTGGAGGCTGAAGTGGTGCCGGAGCTGCAACAAGCGTACTATGTGGACACCGTGCACGTCGTTGAGAATGCGACGTTAGACGACATCCTCAACCTAGCCGGTGACGCAATCCCCAGGTATATGTAGGTACCGTGGTACCCGATTTCTTCGCAGGGTAGCTTGCTGGGATCGAATGACTGCGGTTGCCCCCTACACTGACAGTGGGTTATCAACTGGAGATACATTTGACTTGTCGCAGGCATAACATGATCAATTTCGCAAAATTAGTTCAAGCTGGTGCTAAATATTCGGTCACATTTCACAGTGACAAGTGCATCATTGACGCTTTTCTATATTCCGACCACGGAGTAAGATAGACAGGAGTTGCCGAATGTGGCACGCCGCATGCATTGGGAAGGCGCAATTTTGCTACTAAAACGGCCAGCTCGCGCCCGATGCTCAGCATAGAGCTGTACTCTCTCCCTTCTTTCCGCTTTGCTAGGCGACGTGCATTTCTGCACGCTTTCTCCCTTTTGCTGTCCTCCTCGCAGAAATAACTACACCGACGCGCCATCTGTCGACGCTCCCGCGATACACAATGATGTGGCCATAGTTTCCGAGATCACACGTGAGAGACCTTGGAGGCCTTGCTGTGGCAACCAGCGGTGCAGCCACCATGGGTGTAGCAGACGCAGGCGAAGCGCTAGTGCAGCTCTGACAGCGCCACGAAGCAGGCGAGGACCGCGACGCATGACACTGCACATGCACGCATTTACAGAATAAGGGAAGAAAGCATTCGGCACCACGGACCAAGGAACCACCGGAGGGGCTGCATGGCGGGAACGTTCCAGCAGCGCCATGAGAGCCAAAACCAAATCCTCTTATTTGCGAAGGCAGCGCTCCTGTCTTTATTACTTCGTGGTTGCGATTTTGTTATGTCTTTATTTATATGCCAAGTGTATAAATGTTTGCGGAACGCAGTATTTCATGAGAATAGGTCCGGATTTTGACCACTGAGAATGAAGCATTGCTTATCGATAAGAGTACGCAGGGTCTGTCGCATGCGAACTTTGGTGCGGCCGCATTCAGGAGAAATAAGCCGTGTGGGGGACGATTTTATTATAATTACTCTTTTTTTTCCGCAGAGGTCCACCTTGAGGTTTCTATTTTGGCTATGCTTACAAGATATCGAATGAAAGGCGAAGGTTATTTTTCGCAATCTTTTAAATATGAAAACTAATGTCATGGCATATAAGCGGTTGTTGATATTGTCGCTTAGTGGTGACTGCAGTCCGGCGAGCAGGAAAACAGCGAGAATGACTTCTAAACGAAACTCTTTATTTGGGCTGACTTTCGCCCACAAAGAAGTGAATGATTCGGCGGTGGCGTATAGCAACAAGCGAGCAGAAAAGAATGCCCGCCGCTCTCGTCCGTGCTGAATTTAAAGCTGATAGCGAACATTCGAGACAAAACGTGCAAAGTCACTAGAACATTCTGGAACAACGTAGAAGCGGGTCCGCTTCGATACGATCAATGTAGATAAATCTGGTCGCTTCTTGCATCACAAACAGGGATAAAGCAGTGCGCCGGCAGCTTTGAAGAATGAACCAAATACTACTACAAAAATTCCCAGCAATATATCCACCTTATTAATGCATCACATGTCACACTTCAAGTTTTGCCAAATCATTCATACCCAAAACCATTATTGACTGGAACCGGCTGCCTTCCACAATCGCAACTGAAACTAACGCGACAACATTTTATGAACTTTTAAAAAATTAAAGCGATGTGTAGTTTTCTTCTAGTTCTCTTCTGTTCACCATAATGTGTTTGAGTTTCGCTTTTCGTTCTGTTTATTCCCATGTTTTTATTTTTTTTTGCGTCTTGTTGTTCCGCCACATTTCGATTGTTGCTGACTACCAGTTATTGCTATTTTCTTGCTTCTTTTTTGCGCTGTTACTCATGTTAAATGTTCCTTTTATGTATACAATTTGCAATTTTTACCACCCCCTGTGTAATACCCTCGTGAAGAGGGCCTTTAGGGGCATCTTGAAATAAAATAATAAAATAAAAGCATTTCTAGGCTATGTCGGCGGGGTCGTGTCGCCAAAACGTCTCCGCAAAACGTGTCCGCAAAAGTTTCCGCCGCAGTTATGACGTTCTCAGAACAGGCAGCATGAAACGAATGGTTGCAATTGACAGAGCATGATGTGAGGATGCTGCGCAAAAACAATTACGCGGATAAGATGATTAGTTAATTAGTTGGAGGCAAAAATGTCGAAAAAAGCGTCGAAATAGCCTCGGACGTCGATGTAGTGAGTGGACGGGAAAACAGCCGTGGATGGCAAATAGTGAAAAAATAGGCAAAGGAGTGATAATAACGTTTGAAATGAATCCAAATGTATTTGATGAGTGATGTAATTGAAGGAACAAAAAGTTTTATTGACCGATTAATTGGTTAATTATCAGCAAAAACCACTGGGCTGTTGAATAGGCTGGATGGGGATATAGTAAGTGGACGGGAAAGCAACCACGGCGCCAAATTGGAAAACCAAAATGGTTGATTGAGATAAAAGAAGGTACAATGAGAGTAAATAAATCGATCTTCAATTAAAGCATAAGATAATTACGCTAATTCAGTAGTTAAATTAACAAGCAAAACGAAAATGATAAGGAGAGGCAAAGCGAGGCGACGAGTGCCGAGGAGGCGTCAACGCTTTCTCATTCTACAAATGCGGGTCGCCACAGTGATCTCTAATTTTTTTAGGTTGTCAAGTATACAGATTTCGCAAAAAAAAAAAAAATGTGCTTTCGAACCAACTGTCCGTGACGACTCGCCATATGCTTCACTACAGGTGAAAACAGTTGTATGACAATCCAGATGATTAGCTCACCCTAGTGAACTGAATATAAAGAATAATTCCCAATAAAAAGAGGGCTTGTATGTGGAGCAGAATATTTAGAGTGAAGGTTGATTTAGGCACCGCTAAGGGCATAAAGTGACAGAACACAAAAGTACGGCAAAAAAAGCCATGCTGAGGCCGCAGCAGCAACAAGCTCTACACTACAACAAATCCTGAACCATGTTCACAGTATTCTCTCCGCAGAGGACACAGAAGGACACCTAGTACAAGAACAAACTATGGCCGGCAACATACAGACTTCCAGATACCTTTGTTGTTGAATCGTGTTGATGAATTAGTCAATTTTACGAAACCAATGTCCAAACATTTTCTAAAAACCCTATTGCTCAAGCATGACTTTGTATTTGTGTAATTTTGTGCTGTTTCTTTTGTTTTGTTGTACCTGAAAATGTATGTCTGTTTTTAGTATTACCGATTTTCTTTAGTAATGTTTCTTATAACGACATGTCTTGCTTTCAATATATTATAGCTAGATGTTCTGTTATTGCAAAGCAATCAGCAATTCTATGTTAGTCTATTTTGTAAGTATTTATGTGTTCATGCATGGCGTAAATCTATATGTGACCAAAGATTGTGTGCTCTTTACCTGCTCGCTGAACGTCATCCGGAGCGAAAGCCTTTGTCAGGCACTGCAGCCTTTAGCTTTCGCTCCGGCTTTCTGTAACAGAAAGGACCAAATAAAGAAAGAGAGAGCATTCACAAGCGTAGGAGCTCAGCGGCAAACCGCAGCCTTCGGTAATGGTTCCCGGTCCACAGATTTTATGGCAAGCTTTGCAGTCGGGTTTATTGAGTGCCCCGCTTCGAAAAAGTCCGGAGTAATAATTAATATTACAATATGCATACGATTATTCATGCCAACTACAGAGCAATACAACGATAATAAGGCTTGCTGAAGCCAAATGGGGCTTCCGGGGTAACGCCTGGTAGAGTGTTGATGTGTCGCGACCAAAAAAAAAAGAAAGTGCAGAAATTATAACAAATCGGGCAAGGTGACCATTACAAGAAAAAAAATCCATTAACAATATGTATACCTAGTATGAAACGCATTTCAAAGAATGAGAGCATTTTCAATACACGCTTGAAAAAACATGAAAATCGTGTAGTAGGCAGTGTTCTTGAAAGAAATCGAAAATTGTATTAAGTAATGGACGAAATACACTTGACGGAAGGTTACTGAAACACACCGGGACGAAATGTTAGCGTGTATGCTTACCACAATGTGCAAAGATATGGAGCAGTAAATTCGCTCTGCGCCCGCCGCGGTGGCTCAGTGGTTACGGCCGCGGCGGCCGAATTTCCATGGAGGCGAAATTCTAGACGGCCGTGTACTGTGCGACTTCAGTGTACGTTAAAGGGAGACTGAGGCGGTTTTCGAATCAGCTAATTTTTTAGGGTTTTGAAGTAGTGTCATTGCTGATCACGTCTGTGAAATTATTTTTTCGATTTTGGCCAAAACAGTGGCGCAATCACCAATTGAAAACGCGATGTTTAAATCTCCCGCGCCGCGCGCGACCGCAGGAGAGGAGAACAGCGGAGAGGGAAACCTCGTCCATGTCGGCCAACGTGACGTCACGTTGAGGAGCCGGGGATACTCCGGCGCACCCGAGAGAGCTTTCAGCGCGCGTTGTTTCTCGTGCTGCATGCGTTGTTCCTCGTACTGCGTGCGTTGTGACGTACAAAGCGTGTCAGCCGACCTTGAGAATCAGATTCAACACGAGGTACTACTCTGCTTTCCTGTCCACGAACAACTACGCCCGCGACTGTGTCGTCTTCCACTGTTTCCCGCAAGATCATACGCTCGCAGCGCAAGCGCTCGCTGCTTTGACGAAGAATTCAAGCCGACCAAAGCAAGCGTACTCTGCTCGAAGCACTTTCGTGACACCTACATGCAGAGCTTGTCCCTAATGTGATCTCTGGAGATTTCGGTCGCTGCGGAACCATGACGCAGTTCCTTTCATTTCCTCGCGCATGAGAGGCGTGTCACCATTTCGAAGAAGCGCCTCTTCTATAAAAGCAGAAACATGCTCACTAGAAACACGCCCCTGCAGAAACCTAATAGAGGCTCAAGCATGTGTTGCTCTTCTCAGCTTATAGGTGCGGCCAGACCACCTGAGGCGTGCTCAGCAAGGCTCGGTTAGTGATTTTGTACTCGGTTCGACGTGTCCAAGCAAGCAAGCAAAGCAAAACACAATAAAGCAAAGCAAGCAAGCATTGAAGCTCTTCATATGCGGCATCTCGTTTAATCGTATCTAAGCGATTAAAATGGAAGCGTTCGACGTTCTGATTTCGGATGCAAATTTAACAGAGAAATGGATGTCAACCAAGTTTTTGCAAAAAACATCATGTCTCGCAACCTTAGCCGGTTTCTTCTTCAAGTTGTGGCAGCGGGCGAGTTGCAGCTATAGTTTGGCTTTTAAACACACATATAGTTGGCCACTACTTCACTGAACATAAAGTGCAAATCTAGGAAGGGCGAACGTTTCCGAGCCAGCGATTAATATTTTCTGGCATCTGCTGAACGCGCCACGAGTGAAGCAGCAGCCTTGTGCGCTTATTTAGCTTGGTTTCCAGCGCACAATGATTCCTTCAATATCCTGTGGTCACATGCCTCGCAGTGCTTGGCCACTGCGCTTCGCTAATTTTGACATCAGCTTTGTGCTGCTTCATCGTTTCCTTGAAATACTTTCTTGCCCCAACCTACGCCGGGTAGTGAGAATAGGATTTTTTGTACACAGCGCTTTGGGCCTTTTCTTTAGGATGACGCTCTTTCGGGCGAGCCAGGAGGCGTCCGGTGGTGGTAATTGACTTGAGTATTGTTCGCACCCCTTCCTTTCCGAGAATACCAGCCGAGGTTGTGCTGGCACCTTTCACGCATGATCTGCGTACGTGTCTTTCACGCTAGCGTATGCTTGGGCTAGGCGTAGAATTTTTTGCTCGTCTTTTTTGCTTTCAGGTGATGCGTGGAATGAACAAACTGTAGTATCCTTTTCTTTAGAGGTCAGTAAAAAAATAGTCGCCATATTCGCTTTTACAACGCCACGGAAAGCTGCGATCTGCACTCAGCGCAGCGCCGGATTCGCATCGGCAGCTTCTCCAGTCCTCAAAGTGACGTCACGACCTCGCTTGACCAATCACGGGCGGCGGCACGCCGCGCGGCGTGCCCCGCGGCAGAGGCCGCATATTTCTGCTAAAAAAGGCAATTCGCGCTTGTTTTTGCCTTATTTGGATGCGATATTCGAGCATACAGCATGAAAAACTATAGGACGCCGCTGCCAGCCTGATTTTCAAAAAAAGTGCTTCAGTCTCCCTTTAAAGAACCCCAGGTGGTCGAAATTTCCGAAGCCCTTCCCTACGGCGTCTCTCATAGCCTGAGTCGATTTCGGACGTTAAACCCCCACAAACCAAACCAAATTTGCTCTGCCTCAAATGCGTTGCTATGCAACGCGCGCGTACTTGTGCCTTGGAAGTCTTAGAAACCTCTCAGCATTTGTTCATGGCAGCGTTTAAGAGAGCCATTTCGTCTTACCACACCTGGTATTTTTCCCTGCCCAGGTCTAGATGGGAAGTTGAGCTTCTTGAACTCTTAAAAGCTGCGGACCTCGACGTCAACACGACGTACTCGTTCACAATCGACAACGTGTACTTCTTCGAAGCCTTCTTCAAATTGTGCCTCAAGCTTGGCGAGTCTCGAATGGCTTACTACGTTGGCTGGGTCGCCGTTCAAGGATGGTCACTGCTGACCAAGCCTGACATGATCCGCTTCTACTACCCTTCGTACAGCGAAGCTGCCGACGGCCACGTACTGCTTTGCGCGGTACTCACGCAAGAATACATGGGCCTGGCCTTTTACGGGAACTACATCAGGGAAGAACTGTCCGCTGAAGACGTTGGTGACGTGAATGCCCTGGTGAGAAGCGTTCACGAATCTTTTCGCAGCGGGTTCCGTGCGTCGGGGGCGTGGAGGGAGTTCACCGCAAAGAGTATGCTGTCTCTCGAAAAAAACACGCTGTCGACGAGCGCCGCGCCTCTCAGCTTCGTGAGTGATGCCGAAGAGAAACCGCTGAACGCGCTCTTTTACTTCTTCCCGGACATGAGCTCAAACTTGTTGAAGAACGCCAAGGGTGCCGCTGCTGCAAGGCGCGCCACGCCAGCCAACACGCGTATGGCGAGCTACCGCTCGAACAGCACAGTCCGCTTCTACTACGTCGTCAGAGAGGAACGTTTCGAGCTTCTGCCCGCCGCGCTGGAGCCGCCCTTCTACAGCGCCGAGGCGCCACCATCCGTCAAATACGGGACACTTGGAGCCGAGATAGGCGACGCCACTGCCGCCGTCATCTTCCGGAAGCTTCGGGATGCGGACGCCAACACGCGGGACACGGTCGGCTCCGAAGCGCTGTGCGTGGTCAACGCGCAGAACCCCGTGAAGAAACCACTGCCAGCGTCGCAACAGTGGTCCCAAATCTCGAGATGGCAGCTCGCGGAGAGAGCCATGTCGCTGGACGCGGTGCTCAGGGCCTTTCTGCATGCCACGGGCGGCGAACAGACCAGGCTCCACGGTTTCCAGTCGCTGAAGGGGGAGCAGATACTGTTCATCTTCTGGTGCATGGCGCAGTGTGGCGTCGCCGACGGAAAACATAAGTGCAATGACCCTCTGAAACTGTTCAATTTTTTCGCCCGCGCGTTCGAGTGCAAGGCGGGAAGTGCCATGTCTACCATAACTGAATGCATCTGACGAGTGGCTGGTGTTTGGAAGCGTGTTCTTTTTGGACTGATCACTATTTAGCCTCTGTGAACACTCTCACTTATGCTAACGGTATTGTCTTCCCTTTCTGTCATCCTGTTTTGGAACCTTCCTGCGATTCAGTGCTTTTGTGCATATTTCTAGTCGATTTACTTTCGTAAATGTTCTGGCTCATAAGCACACAGTAATCACTTTAATATAGCCCCCGCTAGGAGATATGAATGTAGCTTTCGTGAAGCGACTGTTGCTTCACGTGAAATTTGGATCAATGTTTTCTGCTAGTTTTTCTGAACCGACATTCTATCTCGTCTATTTGGCGTACATGGTGTACTGGTTAGAAATACGTATTAGTGATATGCTTTAAGCACCGTGGTGTACCATTTTCAATTTTAACGAATTATTTGTGAGTAACTTACAGAACTCTGCTGACTGCTTTTTGTTCACGGTCTGCACACCGCACTTGCATAACGTGGAGGATGCATTACTCTGCAACCTGCAATGGTGCTTTTTGATTGTATAGCTAACGTTCACAAGAAGTTCATCATGAACAATTGTCAACGATAACGAAAGTGTCTTTGCACACAAGTACCATTTCCGATATTGCTATAACCTTTGTTTGCACTCCACCTGCGGTTTCAATTTGAATGAATGAAAACAAAACAATATTATGCAACAACTGAGTAAAAATTTCTTGCCGTCACCTTTCATTCATTAACGATGATAGGCTGCTTCCACAAGGGACCAAATATGGTATCGTGGAAGGCACTTTTTCTGAGAGATAAAGAGAACATTATGATTTTCTCTTTCAGTTCCATCGTCATCATCAGCCTGACTGCGGCCACTGCAGGGCAAAGGCCTCTCCCATATCTCTCCAATTAACCCTGTCCTTTACGAGCTGCGGCCACCGTATCCCCGCAGACTTCTTAATCTGATCCACCCACCTAACTTTCTGCCGCCCCTTGCTACGCTTGCTTTCTCTCCGAATTTCCAATGGCGGCCTGTCCAGAGCCTGAGTTTTGCACCCTCCGCTGCGTCACAGGTGTCTTGCCTAACGCTAATTAGCGCAATGTTCAGGCTGCGCTAATTTGTCTTCGCAAAGGATTATGAAATGACTGAGTCCGCACAAAAAGCCGAACCACACGTCAGATGACGTGTGTTCCAGTGAATGCGATCACCTCGGGTTTGCAGAAAATTCTTGGCGGTGATGCGGGGAAAAATTATAGAGACGAGCGGCCTCGCTTCGCTGTATTTACTGCGTATTAATTAGTAAGCCCTTTCCGCTTGTACTATTCAGCAGGCCGAAGCCTTAATTGATGCAGTTAAAGATAAGGCAGCAGTAAACATACTGTAGCGCTAATTTGGTCAGAGTTGTGCAGAGTTGTGCATTCTCTTATAGCACCATTATAGTTCATGCGCGCCTTATACGCTACGGGGTCGATACCCTGAGAGCCAGAGTCCGGCAGAGGTGTTCGCTGAACAAACTTTTTACACTGGTCCCCCGGCTTAGAACACAGCGAAAGTAAAAGGCAGCAGTGTTTAGGACTCTAAAAGAATGCTATATAAGAGGTCTTCGCCGGAGGTCTTCGCACCTAGCATTCTGTGTCATACAATAAACCGGAAACATTTCGAAATACGCTGTCCGTTGTAGGTTTTCTGAACTCGGATTAATCCGAAAAGACTTCTTTTGCGGAGATTTCGGACTAGAAATACCAGCGCTTGTCCTCTTCATTCTGGCTGAATTTCGTCGCAAACACATCATTGCTTGGCATGCTGCGGCGAGCGTAGACAGTGTACGAAATAACAGGGCAAAAATTCATGAGGCTTCCTAGTACATCCCTTCACCTCAAGGTTGCTCGCTCTTACGCCCATCTCATGCTTTTCATCTATCTAGGCGTTCCGTGTACAGCCTTGATCAAAAGTCTTCAGGACACGTGGTTCGTTTTTGAGCTATAGAGCGGAGCACGTATGGTACTTGGCAAAGCCCTTCAAAGGTGACTACGAAAGTCCTCACAGTACATTGATTTATTGCTTAAGGGTTGCCATAAATGCTACTTCGCACGACTGAGAAGCAAATCAGCTTGCCTGTGGTTTGGCAAAGAGAGTATGCATCTTGAGAGACTGTTCCGTTGGGGGACATCGCTCCAGTCGGCATTTACGTACTCGCAGGCGTTGGGAATTAAATGGCGAGAGGGGACTTTCGCCTAAGGGCTGGTGAAAAGCAGTAGGTCTCTAACACTACGCTGACGTGGTACAAATGACGCCGTTGCGCACAAATAAATTTTTGCAAGTTAACTCCAGCACATTGACAATTAAGTTATCCTGATATCAGAAGGAAAAGTTAAGCCAAACCATACGTAAAGACTGAACTGCCTTGAACAGCGGAGATTTATCAGCCGTTATTGCGATTGAAATGTAGCAGTGTTTCACCGTTTTGATCTGGAGTTCTGATATCCTCTTAAAGGAATACCGTCCTGGCGAATGCGTGGACTGGCTCGTTGTTTCGCATTGATGTGAATCTGGTGGCTATTGTATCCTGCTGGAACTTATGAAAGGTATTCCGATATTTCTTGTCCTGTACATCAAGAAGCATGCCGCAGTAATTTGCAACGTTTGTGTCCACGTGAACCCCAGTAAAGACCTGAATATTAATACTCTGCACATTACAACGACATGTAATGCTTTTCCCGCCAGTTAGTGCATGACTTTCGTAAATGCGCTGCATTTTCTAAAAGTCAGAACATTGTTCTAAGAACTTTCGAACAACTCCGAACCTTGTGCATCAAAAATTAAGAACCCTTGATCCATAGAAAAAAATTTAGGGGTAGTCAATTGGATTGGTGCTGGGGATATGCGATAGCACGCCTCTCTTACTCGACAATCCATTACAGTTCTGTTTCGTTTTCGACATGCACATCCTCGAATAATACACCATTAAAGAACACGCCCACCACCCCACCTATCCCTACCCAGAGCAGACGCCCCTCATAGTGCCTCCCCCCCCCCCTCCCTCGGCAACCACCTATACCCCACCCCATTATCTCCTCACGGGAAGCTGCTCTGTCCAGCTCCTTCGTGAGCGATCAGCAACGGCTGATTGTGCGTGGCCGCAGAATAGCAGAAGCTATCGGATTCCAGTTCTGAGGACCGCGTCCAAGAGAACCAGTACTGCAGTCACCATTCCTAAAAATAAATGCTTTTCCGCGCAAGCACACCTTCATGCGCTGTGCATTGAACTCGCGCTGTGCATTGCACATCGTAGTCTTCATCAACTTCCATCTGCGGCGTGAACAGACCAGATCAGCTCAACCTCGATCAGAGCTTAGTCTGAGTCTAATATCCTCGCCAGACGTGCCGACGACTTAGCAAAGCGAAACCATGAGCCAATCAGGCTAAACATATGCTTTCGAATGTCTACTCGGTTTGAGTACGTTATACCCCTACCATTTTTTTCAGCACCATCAAAAAGGGCCAACATGTCTGATGACTTTCTTCATTTTTCATATATGTACACAAGCCAAGGTTATCACATACATTGACATTTACAAGAACGTATGACATGTGCAGGCGTTCTAGAAGTTATCCGCAAGACCGAGCATTTACATTACAAGCTCCGTGGTGCTTTCACACTACAGCGTGGGCAACAGTGGAGCAGTGACCGGACACGCGGAGTGCTCTTGTCTTCACTACTTCCTGTTTTCACGTCACACTTGACGTCACGACTAAATCAAATGAAAACGAAACGAAAAATTAAAAAAATACGGTCCCTGATTGGTTTCGAACCACCGCGACCGCTCGCATCGTGGTTGTTTGAAGCGCCTTGTCTCGAAAGCTCGCCGCCACATTTGCTTTGAGCGCGGCCGAGAAAGGCAAGCATCCTCGAGGACTGCCGCGTTCACTTGCTGCTACCGCCGCTGCCCAGTGTTTCTATTTTATGCGAAGCATACTAGCCGCACAACCGAGCTCTTCCTTGCTGCGCCGCGCGCGGCCGCGTAGCTACCACTTGACCTACATCGGCGCACCACGTGATATTGTAACGTAACGTTACAAAGAAGTCTCCTGCGCCGAGGAACACCGGCAGCCAGTCAGGTCAGCACGAGACGGAGCAGAGTCACTTCGTCTTTCTCCAATGGCCCGTTGCGTTCTTCCTCATCTTCTAAGGAAGGCATGTGTCATTGCCCCCCTCGTTTGCAGCATCGCCTCGATGCGGCCGACTAGGAGCATACTGGTGAGCTACGGGCTGACAGATAGTGGGCTTGGTTGGTACAGGAGGAGCACAACACAAAACGGGGTACTATCCGTCTCCAGATCGGTCAGCAGGGCGGCCGTGGTACGGTTTCATTCGGACGACGTGTACAACGTCAGTGAGCTTGCGTCGTCTGCGGCTTGAGGGGTCTCGGGTGGCAGATTCTACTTCGTAAGTAACGTCACTGATGCGGCGGAGGACACGGTATGGTCCGAAGTACCGGCGCAGTAATTTTTCAGACAGTCCGCGATGGCGAACGGGTGTCCAAATCCATACATAGTCTCCAGGCTCGTAGGAAACGAAGCGCCGTCCCTGGTTGTAGCGATCAGCGTCTAGTTGCTGTTGTAGGTATATGCGCTGCCGTGCCAGCTGCCGCGCTTCTTCTGCACGCTGAGCAAAACTAGCGACGTCCATATCAAGTTCACTTTCGCAGTCGGGGTATACGGGCAACATCGTATCCAGGGGAGTGGTCACTCGGCGGCCGAAGACAAGCTCGAAGGGAGTAATCCGCGTCGTCTCTTGAAGTGCCGTATTGTATGCGAACGTGGCGTATGGGAGAATTTGATCCCAGGTCTTATGCTCTATATCCACGTACATGGACAGCATGTCGGCCAGAGTTCTGTTTAGCCGTTCCACCAGGCCGTTAGTCTGCGGGTGGTACGCCGTGGCCTGTCTATGGCTAGTGTGTGTAAGATTCAGCACTTCCTTAGTCAGGCGGGCCGTAAAAGCTGCCCCACGGTCGGTAATAATAATAGCCGGGGCGCCATGGCGCAATACGACGTCGTGAACAAAGAATGCGGCGACTTCGGTGGCAGTTCCATTTGTGAGCGACGCGGTCTCAGAATACCGGGTCAGGTAATCCGTCGCGACAACAATCCAACGCTTTCCATTAGTTGACTTTGGAAAAGGGCCAAGAAGATCCATTCCCACTTGTTGGAAAGGAGTTTTCGGTGGAGCAATAGGTTGAAGAAATCCGGCTGGTTTCATGGGGGGAGATTTTCGACGTTGACAGTCACGGCAGGTTTTAACATAGGATCGTACTGAAGGTAATAATTTCGGCCAATAATACTTCGCCCGAATTCTGGCAAACGTGCGACTAACTCCCAAGTGGCCGGCGGATGGTTCGTCGTGACAAGCGCTCAAGATGTCAGGCCGTAGGTCCATAGGTACTACGAGCAGGAATGTCTCTTGTGATCTTTCAAAATTGCGCTTGTAGAGAACCCCACTTCGTAACGTGTATGACTGCAAGCCACGACGAAAAACAGGCGGTACCCGACCACCGCGGCCTTCTAGATACTCGATGAGCGGCGCCAGCTCCTGGTCCTTGCGTTGAAGGTCAGCCATATGAGATTGAGTAATGGCCCCAATGAAGGGAAAATCGTCGGCGTTTTCCACTGCAGCGGAGTCTAAGGGCGCGCGTGATAAGCAATCTGCGTCTTGGTGTTTAAGTCCCGACTTATAAACCACGGTAACATCATACTCTTGAAGACGAAGGCTCCATCGAGCCAAGCGTCCAGACGGGTCTTTGAGGCTGGCCAGCCAGCACAGCGAATGATGGTCGCTGACAATACGGAAGGGTCGTCCATACAGGTATGGTCGAAACTTGCTTATGGCCCAGATTACCGCAAGACACTCCTTCTCGGTCGTTGAATAGTTCGCCTCCGATCGGGATAGTGTTCGACTCGCGTAAGCTATAACTCGTTCTACGCCATCTTGCCACTGGATAAGTACAGCCCCAAGGCCAACGTTGCTGGCATCAGTGTGGACGTCAGTTGCTGCGTTTTCATCGAAATGGGCGAGTATGGGGGGCCTGTGGAGGCGGCTTCGGAGCTCCTGGAAAGCTTGTTCTTGATCGCCTCCCCACAGGAACGGTATGTCTTCTCTGGTTAGTGCTGTCAATGGTTCAGCTATCTTGGAGAAATCTTGGACGAAGCGTCGGTAGTAAGAGCAAAGGCCCAGAAATCGCCGAAGTGTCTTTTTATCGCTGGGACGTGGAAAACTTGACACTGCGGTAGTCTTGTCCGGATCAGGGAGAACGCCCTGTGCACTGACAACATGGCCGAGAAAGCGAAGTTCTTTGAAAGCGAAATGGCATTTCTCCGGCTTGATCGTTAATTGTGCGCCTTTGAGTGCTTGAAGCACAATGCGCAACCGGTCCAGGTGTTGCTCGAAAGTAGGCGAGAAAACGACGACATCATCTAAGTACACTAAGCACGACTGCCACTTCAGACCTGATAAAACCGTGTCCATCATACGTTGGAACGTGGCCGGCGCAGAGCAAAGACCAAACGGAAGCACCTTAAACTCGTATAGGCCGTCGGGCGTCACAAATGCAGTCTTCTCTCGGTCTCTCTGATCCACCTCGATTTGCCAGTATCCGCTTTTGAGGTCTAATGAGGAGAAGTACCTGGCATCGCGTAGACGGTCGAGGGCATCATCAATCCTGGGGAGCGGATAGACGTCCTTTTTGGTCACGTTGTTTAGTTTCCGGTAATCGACACAGAATCTCAGGGTGCCATCTTTCTTCTTGACGAGGACTACTGGCGACGCCCATGGGCTCGTCGAAGGCTGGATTACGTCGTCCGCAAGCATCTCATTCACTTGCGTTTGAATGGCTTCACGTTCCTTAGGAGAAACCCGGTACGGGCGTTGGCATACCGGTAACGTGGCCTCATCGGTTATGATGCGGTGCTTGGCGACAGGAGTACGACCGACCTTGGAGCCAGTGGCGAAGCAGTCTGCGAAATCAGTCAGAAGAGCCGAAAGAAGATTCTTTTGATCGGGCGTCAAGTCCGGGCTAATTTTAACGGTTTGAAGGAGACGGCAAGATGTAGCCTCCTCTTGAGGGTTGGCCCCGGCGGTGCATAAACGAGGCGAGGCAGTAACGTCGTGAAGGAAGGCAACAGCCGTTTCCTTGGCGAGGTGCCGCATCTCCTTAGCAAAATTCGTCAGGAGGACAGTAGCACAACCGTTACGGAGTTGAACGAGTCCTCGAGCAACGGCTATCTCCTTCTCGAGAAGTAGCGGGAGGTGCCCATCCGCGATGCCCTCGTAGTCGTGAAACAAGTCATGACGCACAAGAACAAGCACACTAGACCGTGCTGGCACCCTCACATCACCCGGGTTTCGGCACCAGTGTCTAGTAACGCCGTTACATCGGCTCCAATATGACGTCACAACAGCTGTGAAAGCTGGGGCTCGACTCGTGCGCTCGCTTGCGGACGCGCAGCCTCCACCGGCGGCCCAACTCCCGCTCTTTCCGCTAGGGGCGCTGACGTCGCAGCAGTTGTGAAAGCTGGGGCTCAACTCGTGCGCTCGCTTGCGGACGCGCAGCCTCCGCCAGCGGTATGCTTTGCATCCTAGGCTTAACCATAAGCTAAGCCAGGGCACTTTTTTCACGGGAGCAAGGAACGCCTCGTTCTCAGTGAATAGCGAAAATAAAATAATAAAAAGAAATGCTTGTTGATGTACATTCAGTTCCCGAGTCAAGCAACCCGGGATTTTTTGACCGCGTCACGACACGGCAGTACTATACACTAAACTGCGCCTTGTACGGCTGTATTCTCTGTGTGCACACCTTTCAGAGCATACGTTTTAAAGCGAAAAACTTCACTACGCGGGTCAAAGCCGAGCTTCGCGTGAGCCGAACTGGTAAGTTCTGCGCATGCGCGAAACCGAGTGACGTCACGCGCCGCGCAGGTGGTCGCTCCTCGTCGTTGCCGCAGCCGCCGCCGCCGCCTGACCTTTCGGCGCAGCCGCGCGCTACTGCGCATGTGCGCCGCCTTCTCACCGCCGCTACAGCTGCGCGCTTCGCCTCCTCGCCCACCGTCTGTCCTTTCGTTGCAGCCGCGCGTTGCCCGCGTCGCAGCCGGCAACCCTCCTCTCCGCATTCCTGCGGGCAGTTTTAAAGGGATGCTGAAAGGTTTTCCAAAAAAATTGAGTGAAGAGATGCACTTTACAGTTTTCAACCCTCGGAATTCGAATTTCTCATCGAAACTAGGCAGAGGAAAGCGTAAACCTATTTTATTTTGGCGAAAAGTGCAGCAGCAGCCTCGGGCCAGCTCGCGAGCATCGTTGCCGCCTGTGATTGGTTGGGCGCCTCGTGACGTGAACACTGGCGTTGGCTCGGTGAGCCCTGCTCGGCCGCCGCCGATGTAATACATGAAGCGCGTCGCGCGGTGGTTCGAGCTGTTGGTTTGATGCTTATATCACAATGGAACACATCGAAGATTACCAGGAGGATCTTGGCGTCATCCCCTGCATGTAAGAACCAATCACAAAGAGCAAACCGCTCCAAGGAAGCAACGATGCTGGCGCAAGTGGTGCTTTTGGCTTGAACGAAAGCGAAGTGTCAGCATCTCCACGTGTTGGAAATGTCCTTTCGTAAGCATACTTTTCTAGCCAAACTTCATTCAGAGATACAATAAATTAATTTTGAAGCGTGCAAATGTTGTATAGCACTGCTCCACGAAATTTTCCTAATGCAATGTAAGCGGGATGCGATCGTCGGCACTGTTGTCTTGCCGCTTGTCGGTGCCGCCGCAAATCTGCTTGTAATCCACACAGACCACTGACATGCGCAAGAAGTTATCAGGCTCTTTTTGCACGCAAATTTTATGCTGGCATCGCTTCACGGTCGCTGCGTGCCGGCTCGGTTCATAACACACGCGTAAAACAGAAGTTCGCGGCGCTTTGCGGCAGAACTCGTCGAGGTGACAAACGTGCGCCTTCCGTTCTGCGTGCCAAGATGGTTTCTGGCAGTAAATTAAAATCCTTGTTTAGGCGAGTTGCTTCATACTGCAAGCCCTTGTAGGAATATCTCCATCCGTTTGCGGCCGCCTTTATCGTGCTGTTCTCAGATCAAGCGACAAGTGATTTTTTTCACTAACTCGATGGCCTCGGGCTGCAACCGAGCAGGCCGAATCGCAAGGCTGGCGTAGCACACGTGGCGCACAATTATATATTATTATTAATGTATGAAGCCATGCTGCACTCGGCAATTTTTTACGACTACATGTGTTATTATAAATGTATTCCTGGCAGAACACTTTACTGGTATTGGCTGCATTAGAACTTGAACAGACTTGTCAGCACTTTTACAAAAGTTCAGTGCAGGGTCCTCAGCAGCATCTGCCAGTGGCATTCGACTTGTTGCACAGTCCTGATTTGTATTGCTGTTTGGTGTGCATTCTTGACTGTCTGGTGTGCAGCCTCCAGGTGTGATGTCATTTTCCATGCACTCTTGATTTGCACTATCGTCTGGTGTGCAGTCTTGATCTTGCAGCAGTCCGGCAAGAACCTGAAAGGCATAAGCCATATGATGTTATTGTTGCAAACAGAACAAAAGTGTGCTCCAGTATGAGTAAAATCTTCTGGTTTATTTCATAAACCATTTTGTTGATTGGCGAGCTCCGTGCAAAGTGAGGTCATTTATTATATATCAGGTGTTTGTTTAGATGGTCCAAAATTTTTTTTAAAAAATGGGTAACTAACCATGTATTAATTTTATCCCTGGGGCTATATTGGGGGATATGGAAGACACCAGTAATAGGCAGAAGGCTTCCATTAGCTCACTAAACTGCATATCTTAATTAAATTTTTATTTTCATATTATGTTGTATTTGCGGATTTGGAGCACCTCCTGCAAATACTATAGCCAAGCAATAAATATCTCTTCAAAAACTTACACCCTGGTAGGCAACTTCACGCGCTAACACAGCGCCCGCGGGCGCGTGTACGCTTTGGGGCCGGACTGCAAGCGCCATGACTGCGCACATTGGGCGCTGACGAGGCTGCTATCAGCCAGGCCCCAGGCGAAACCAAATTGAAAACCGCCGCGCGCCCGTATACCAGAAACATCTGCAAAGAGTTTTGTCGGCGCTCCGAGCACGAAGAAAAATGTGCCGCGTATTACTCCCTATGTTCTCGCCACTGAGGGCTACGCATGAATCCTAGAATATGTGAGCTCCAACATAATTGAGTAAAGAGGCTGCATATAACGTCTTTTCACGTGCTCGCTTACCAAACGAAGTTCTCTGCTCATGCGCGGTGCGCAGTCTCCAGTTGTGAGGCGCACTTCGCGTCGCTCCAGCTCTTGCAGTATTAGTAGCAGTTTTAAGATTTTTATTCAGCCAAAAAATTTAGGGCCGAGCTATGATATGAGTAATGCTGTACGAGATGCATGATGCATGCCTGCAAGCATAAAAGCTAAGCACTTATTTTGTACGCTGCAGTTTGCTGCCGTCCTGACGTTCTCATTCCAGCGCCGTTCATCTCACTACTACCGAAAGTCTTGCACCCACGAAATAACGCGCCATACACTACACAGAACACCGGTTCGCGCAGTCAAATTCTCATAGAGTTAATACACAAATTCTTACCTCGAGCTTCCTCCTTTTCGCGAAAGCTGGCCTCGATGGCGGTGACGAGCTCCTGTGCGCGAAGACAGACTGTATTGCCCCGGATTTCAGTCGAGCTGACTTTGTTGACAGGCCCAATGAACGCATTATCGACAGGCTGGTTATATAGTCTTCATCACGAAAGTGGTCAGAGCATAGCACTGTAGTCTTTGAGGGCTTGAAATCCCTTCGCTTCACAGCAGCGACCCACCTCGCGAAAAGCTTCTTATTTTGCCGGAAATAATGAAAGACCACATCGTCGCGGCCGCTGGTGTTAGTGCAGCCGAAGGCTGCGCAGAACGCCGGCATGCTGGTTCACCGCTTCATTCGATGGTGCACACGTTTCTGTACGTCACCACAAACATAAAAACGCACAAATAAAGAAACACACGGCAGCTAGAAGCAGCTTATGATGGCACGCACGCAGAAACAAGCACGGTCGCGGAGGCTACGTGGCGACGGAACACCAACGTTTACGTCACCACCCCACGGTTTCCGGTTTCGGCTCGCATCGTCAGTGTCATCAGCAGCGCTCGGCGGACAGCGGGAGGCGGAGCTACCGGGCAATTTTAAACGGCGATTACGTTGCTCCTAAGTGATTAATCTGCAAAAAAATTTCACCCGCATGATTTTTAAGGTTGTCACACACATACGTGAGCATCTTAATGAATTCGAAAATCTCTTCAGCTTCCCTTTAACCGCGCCGATTTCCGTCTCCTCCTCCGCACAGGCAGTGTGTGGACGGCCGTCAAATCAGCATAACTGAAGCTTTTCGCTTGTATATCCAGGCTTAACCAGAGCTAAGCCACTGCCTAATTTTTTTATGCGATGGCATAGTAGCTTCGTTGGAACGAAATCCCGGGGACCGTCGTCGTCATACCTGAAATCTCCCAGCCGTCCTCCTCACACTCCCATCGCCTCTCTCCTCCTCTGCACTTATAGGGCAGAGGAGGGAGTCTCCGGATTAAGAACGACTCAGCTCATTTGAAACTAAGACAGACGCAGCAAAAATTAATAAATGAAGCCATCAAAATCAGAATAGAATCAGAATTGGAATAGAAGCAGATTTGTAATATAATCAACAGCGGACTCGTAGACTGGAATGCTATAGCATTTCCTATGCATCAAACCAATTTACCAGTCCCAAATTTCTGTATGTGTGTATTTTTCTTGGTCGTTTCCTTTTCTTCTTTTGGAGTGCAACCGTGCGTGATATTAGTCGCCGCAATGCAGCCTTTCCCTTTCTGTATTTTTTCCTGAAATGAGTTTGTGCTTTACAGACGCAATTCTTAGTGCGTTGCAAAAAAAATTCTATATACAGCTGTACCGTTGCCTGCAGCGTTACGTTCACCTGTAGGGTTCGAAGACCTCGTCAGCCTTTACGTGTTTGCCTCGGCTATCGAGACAGGATGATCTTCATGATGGCATATGTGTATGTATAGCTTGTCTGACGCCGTCGGAAATTGAATGAACGAATTTTCAGTGACAAGATAGGACCCTCTCCCTACGGCGCTGCTCGAGAGCACTTTTACTCCCGGGGTTCCGGGTGAGAAGGAATGTTTGCACCATTTCGCCGCTCCGCTCGGTTGAGTCCGCAGCTGCAGCAGCTGTCCAGCTCCAGCTCTCGCGCTCCGCTGTTGGGAAGCTGCGTGGCATCGGCGCCGCAGACGGCTGCGGGGTCTTTGTTCATTTGGGCCGAAGGTCCGAAACGCTGCGACTCCAAGCACAACAGGTTGGTGAGTCGTGAATTCAATGCGGCAGTCTCTACACACTTTGCTGTTGCCGTTTGAAGTGCATGATCTACCCTGTCAGGTTGCCATGAGCAACATCCTTGCACAAAAATTCCTAAAATTGCAAAAATGCGACATACTGGCATAGAAATATTGACGGCAATGGTCCATTCTTCCGATAAGTAGGAAAATCTTTCTTTTATAGTGTTTCCATCGCTCGAATCGAACCCCGCCGCGGTGGCTCAGTGGTTACGGCGTTCGGCTGCTGACCCGAAAGACGCGGGTTCGGTCCCAGCCGCGGCGGCTGAATTTCTTGAACGCGAAATTCTAGAGGCCCGTGTACTGTGCGATGTCAGTGTACATCATTAAAGTACCCCAGGTGGTCGAAATTTCCGGAGCCCTTCACTACGGCGTCCCTCATAGCCTGATTTGCTTTGGGACGTTAAACCCCAATAAACCAATAAACCAAACAAACCTCGAATCGAGCAGTTAAGACTTCGAAAGAAAAACAACGGGGAACGATTTTCACGATAGTAAAAACGTTAATAGCAAAAATTGTAAGCCTGCCGACGGAAGATCTGCGGGTATATTGATTGTTATAGCGAGGTCTTACAAAAGGGGAAAAAAATTGCGCTATAAACTCTTTCCTGTTCAAAAATGTTAAAGTCCAAAATTGTTGGGCATGTAAGGAAATGTTGTCCTACCTGGACATCGCTGGCGTTCCAACTAGCGAGTGCCCTATTTTGGCTGGTAACTTCTTTGGCAGAGAAACGAGGGCTGGACAGTTTTAACGTCATAACGTAAAGGGCCCCGTTGAGAGGAAAAGCCGGCATCCTCATCGCCGGCGATGTGAGAGAAAATCCCCACAGAAGCAACCAAGTTTTCAGTTGGATCACATAGATCACGTAACGGTCTTTCAGCAGTGAGATAATGTCTGTTGGAGTGGTATCTGGAACTGCAAAAATAATTTTCTAGCCACTCGATTGGAACCCGTGGCATTCATAACGACGTCGAGACTGTTACGGATTTCACAATCACCATGGATGGATGTGGATGGCGGAGTGCTAGCCTCCCCGACCCGCATGTAAAAAAGCATTGGTACCACAGCAGTTCACTTGTGAAAACATCAGGTGAGAGAGATACGCGTGTTTAATTTATTTGCCTTTTATAGGTTAAAGTGCTCCACTTTTTCAATGAGATTGAACTCTTTGCCGATAAAACGCAGTAATCAAAAGACGCAGGCCAACCTCAATTTGCTCCCGGTGTGCCTCTGCATAAAATTAAATGGAGCACAAGGGCGCGGACTTGCACATTTGTGTGTGTGAGCGAGCGCGTGTGTCCTTGCAATATTTTCATTTTGCCTGAGCAAGTCTGCGCAACCTGACAGAAGCTGAGGCTTCAGTGGTGCGGCATAGGTGTTACAGCAAACGCTCTCTAAGCACCGCGCGATCGTGTCTGGGGATCTTCAGATGATAATCGCGGTCTCGAGGAAAACGTGCCTAGAGAATTCAGTATGCGTTGCGAAGCTGCTCTCATTTCATGTCTGAGTTATGTAAGTACTGGCGTGTCAGGTGATAGTGGTCCACACTCGTGCCTAGGGATCTTATAAGGCGCGCTTTGGTATCATACCTAGCAATTCTGAAGAAAAGCATTTTTCTGCGGGAAACCTTTAATTCACGCAATTATTTCGTATAATGTAAGTGCTCACTATAACAATCCATATGTCCGCAGAACACCCGACGGCAGTCTTACATTTTTTTTTTGTTCTATTAACGTTCTTGCTTTCCTCAAACGTGTTCCCCATTGGTTTTTCATGGCAGTCTTAACTATGCGATGCAATCGATTGAAGCACTTTAAAAAAACAAGATCTTGCTACCTATCAGAAGAATGGACCATTACCTTCAATATCTCCATAACAGTATCTTACAATTTTCCGATTTTCAAAATTTTTGCCCGAGAAGGTGGCACTTGACATGGAGGTTCGATTTTTTGCTTTAAACCGAGAAGAAAAAACAACAAAAGTACGCCGAACTCACTTTTAGAAACTCGGTTTTAGCCGAAAAAGGGCAGTATCCTCGACATGCACGCCACAGCTAGATAGCGATTGACTCGCAGGTGCTCACAGACACAGGAGAAAACTAACCAACTATAGAACTTACCAGCGTGGTGAGACGATGGTACCTTTAGATTAGGTAGCTGAATTGTGCGTTTTGAGGCATTGCTCAGCTACCGTGCACGCCACCGCTAACCTGGACACTCCACGCCCTCGCTGTCTGATAGAGAAGTGTTTTCTACCGTCATCTCATGGTGGTTAAATAGGCTTCTCCACAGCATCTTAGGACGCTGACGTGAAATTATGCACAAGCGTGAAGAAAAATTGACATGCTCCGGCCACCGCGACGGTTCGGAGACAGTCCCATTTTCCATTGCTGCCTTCAACGAGCAGACCATGTGCCGCCTCACTCTCTTGCCCAGCCCAGCGCAATTGCCCAATGATAACAAGACAACCGAGATTTTAGAAGAGAACTTCCACTTAAGCTTTTGTCTGAGGGCTCCATCATTTTACTTCTGCTATTTTTTTACATAGCGGATCACGTATTTCTTTCCGCATGCGCAGCTCTAAGCACTAGCTTATTTATGTTAATTACTGGCAAAACGGCTGTTCGTGCCGAATAAAAAAAAAACAAGATAAACAAGTGACTTTTGACCGCACAGGAGTTCCATATTGTCGTCGAATCATCCGGTAACTCATCCGCGGAAAATAATGTTCAGCAAGCAAAACCGAATATTGCGTTCTGAAATAAAAACACCCAGAAAAGGTACGCGGAATTTTCCGGAAAGAATACAAACCGAAATATCCACCCCCTTGGTATTGAACGGCGAATTCTCAATTTTTTTATTTGCGTTATTAGTCCCTGTGGCATAAGTGGCATTTCCCACAGCCTTTAGGGTTTTATGTAAGTTTCTGAAGCACACAAAATGTGCCACGACCAAAACGACAACTCATGCGTGAAATGATCTTGTTTCGAGTCCTAGCAAATCGTAAATAAGCCGCCAAGGTTGTTCATTAGTTAATGATGCTGTAGATACTGGAGGGTGTTTGGGAAGCATCGGTCTGATTCGACGCCTTTCTGCAAACACTCTCCAGCGTCGTAGACAAGGAGAAGTACATATGCGTTGGCAGGAAGTAGCGTAGCCATTAGCACGCTCGGCTGCGGTACGGAAAGATGGTGGTTCGAATCCCGTCGTGCAGAAATATCTTTTTTTTTTCTGGTCTGACTAGAAAAACCGTGACACCTCTGCTGACAACCTTCTGTCGACAACGATGAGGCAATAAAGGCTTTCGCCTTAATAAGGGCATTTGCGTGTGATGGTCCAGCGAAGCTACATTAGTTACATTCCAGCCGAAAAACAAAAACTGGAGGAGACAATTACGCTCCGCTTTAAGGGTATGACGAGGAAGATGTCTGACGCGTATACGCGTTAATGGGTTAATTCCCGTATAAGCGGAATCGGTGATTCCATATTTTACCTTCATAGATCATTGGGAGTTGTCATACCACTCCCGGCGAGTGTTGCAGCGATCAAGCGACGCGCCACCGCTCTTTCGTGGCAGGTGCTGCCAGGCGTGGAGCTTGTAAGCTGGTAAGTTGGTTGCTCTTCCCCAGGAACCTCTCGCGACCAATTATTAGTTTAACTGTCACCTGCCACGGTGGTCAGTTTGCTCATAACTCGATGGGCAAGTTGTGATGACGTCACAAGGTTATATGACCAAGGTGTACCACTTTGGTTGCTTCTCGAGGGATTTAGCGTGAATTTTTAGCTCGCGGCCAACGAAGATGACGCCGGCTTTTCTGCGACACGAGGACTCTGAAAGCTGCATCGTTAAAATAAAAGCGCAATGCTTGCACCGGCAAAAGGCTCAACGAGCTCCACCAAACCTAATGTATGACGTAACTAAGTCTGCAGTGAAACGCCGCGATCACCCAAAGAGATCCGCAGTGATCCCCCCCCCTCCCCCTAAAAAAGAATTATTCGCCACTTGCAGCTCTGATTTTTTTTTTTTTTCAGCAAGAAATTTGCCTCCCTGATTCAAAGGTCACGGTGCACTCGCGCTTTCGTTACACGACCTCTATAGCTGAAATTCAACGAGGGAGGAAAAAGGGAAAGTATTACACTTGCTTGCGCTGTCCTAATATCAATTGTACAGTGTAGGACGGAAGTAGATGTAGTGCGCTGAGGTCTTCTAAACCTCCACGTGAACGGCCTAATGCGCCGACCTTACAAGCACCGGCCAGTAAGCCCCGCCTCAGCGGCTGCGCTCTTAAAGACTTCAAATCAATTCAACGCGCTCTCACGCACAATGCTTCCCGACCTCTCGTACGAGAGATGTAAAGGCGCATAGCTATAACGCTTCATTCACATCCATCCGTTAACAAAAGCCAGGCCGCCGAAATCTGCTCCGAGTCTGCTGCCTCGCCGTCTCTCGTAGCTAACGGGGCCGTTCGACAGGTGACTGCCCGCTAACCTCCTTGTGTTGACAGCCAGAGGCGATGTACGCGGTACAACGCCGTCCGTCCCTGACCTGGCAATGACGTAACGTCGGCTGCCCGGCGGGACCGTCTGCGACGCCGGCGACCGGTTTTCCGCCTTTCACTTTCTGCCAGAGCCGCGTCGCCCGCGGAAGAAATAAGCGCACCTCGATCCACCAACGCTGTGTTTACCGTTCGATCGCGGAGTGCCGTTTCTCCTCGGAGTGGTATTCCGTTGCATTGGATTCGCCCTGGACCGCCGTGTATGCTTTGTGGCTACGAGTACGAGGGGTTTCGAACGGGCATACTGTTTCGGTAACGTCTTTGCGGCACCAAGTCTGATGAACAAGCGCGCTGTGCATTACTAACGCTGACTATTCCTACCACTGTCACTTCTCTGTACGACGAAATCGTCATCAAGCACCCTGCCACCGAAGATGGGAACGTGGACAATCGCATGGCATAGAGTATCCTTGCGGACTGCCTGCAGCGCTTCCTCCTTCCTCGAGTGTACTGATAGTTAGATTAGCTCATAGTTACGTGGCAGTGTAAACGTATGCAGAACCGACCTTCCTTGTGTGTGGAAACGTGCGTCGGGAAAGAGCCAAGAAGTGCAGCTCGTCGGTAGCGTGGCTTTTCTCCGGGTAACGTCAATGTCTTCAACGACTAAGCCCTTCCGGTCGGAGAAAGAAGGTAAGAGGCAACAGGAACCGACAACTTACACCTAGAAAGTGGTCGCTTGGCTTTGAACGTACGCTCCTTCTCATCGTTTGTTTACAATGGAGTAGTAGTAACTAAGGGTGCGCTGTGGCGGTTTCAAACAAGTCCAGTGTTCTGGCGCAGCCGTGATCAAGTCACCTTCAGACGCCCGGAAGCTCGCAGCTTCGGATGTCATTATGAGGAAGTTATGGGGCGGCTTGCAGAATTCGCGCATGTGCTCTTATGCTGAGCATGAGGCAAAGGGGGAGATGTGGCCAAAATAGAGTTATGGGGCTAAGGTGCCCACACCCCTTCAAAGTGGTGACAACCACTTTTTTTGCGTTATGGAGCGTTTGCGTTGCGTTAAGGAGTGGAAAAAAAGTTTCCACAACACAGCATCTGTGTTTCTTGCGCGCCAGAAAACTTTTCTGGAGCGGAGTCGGACGGCCCCACTAACCCTGGAGCGTGCTGCTGTCACAGCTAGCGCGTTGGAAGTCGTACTAAGTGCCACGAAACGTAATCGTATATGGATTTCGCCTGTAAATGCATGCAACTATGCCATAGAGCCGTGGTGCGGTCGTAAGCTTACCTTATATAAGCAAAGCAGAAAGTTGGGCAAGTTGGATAACGTTCATGATGTAAAAATAGCGCACAAGGAACACAAATGATTGTCTGCGTCGTTTCCTTTCCGTCATTTGTGTTCCTTGTGCGCTATTTTTACATCATGTACCTTATATAGCCAAACAAGGCCTCCGTTTGACATCAACCCAAATGAAAACAGGAAAAGAGCTGTTGCTTCTGCATAGGTTTGCCAGCCTTTCGTGCGGTTGGAAACCAAGTCCAATTTGGTCTCGAACTTTACGCAAAAAATTCCACGACTATGTCATATCTGCATGTAAGGTTCCATGTTCCAGCGTAATAAAGTTCGCAAGAAACCGAAGAACCCACAGCGCGCCTCCCTTGCCTGCGTTTCGCCAGCGAGGGTCCCACGGCGTGCCTCCGCAGACTCTGGCAAGCTGTGCTCTGGTTAGGGAGACCTTTTAGCCGATTTATGTCCTCGTGCAATCTGTGACCGCTTAGAGCTCTGTAATCGTACAACTGTTTCGAAGCTCCCTATAGTACCCATGTGCCAAAATTTGACATTGTGATTGCTCTTAAACTTGGACCAAAGTGGCTGCCACGCAACTTCCGGCCCTTAGGTTAACTGCCCTGAGCTTCTCAAAACTACTCAAAACGTAGAAGCAGTGGAGAAAATAAGTTGCAAAAGTGGCAATCCGTCGCCAATACCCGTCTGCCGCTTTCAAAGGCGGCGCTAACATGCGCTAACCTCCACTATCTGGTCACAGTCTGTGGTCAGATTTTGATGCGTAGTCTGCTAACCGCTGCTAACAATTTGCTAATCCGAGAAAGGAGAACAGTGGCGCCGAAAAAACTCACACACAGCTGAAGAACGACGTAGGACAAGCGCACACTTCATCTGACTTTAATCTCTGAAAAGCGAGCAAATATACAGAACCCTAGGCATGCGCAGAAATAAACCTCATGTGCAATCAACAAAACCGTTAAAGATATGAAATCTCAGCTTTAAAAAGGTTCATAGATGTATCGCTGACACAACTTTTCCCTCTTTTTCTTATGTGGTACGCCTCCAAAACCTCCCGTGCCTTACTATCACTGTTCCTGCCCAGAATCTTTATCCCATCAAGAAGTTCTTCTAAACTATAAGTCTGCTACCCACTCACAGGTCACGTTACTCCACCGTCACCATCATGTAACGCAACCGGTTGGGCACAGACAGCTTGAAACGCTTTAAATCTCCCACGTGCATGCCTGTGCAAAAAAAAATAATAAATATTTACCCATCCGGTACAGCTGCAGAGGTAGCGGAGGCTGCATGAAAGAAAAGGCGTGGGCGGCTTCCAATCCACGCCCTGTGTTCGTACATCCATCGTGTTCTACGACAGGGATGCGGTTCCTGGGCATGGAGTGGGCGCCTCTGCGGCTGCCGCTGCACCGGCGCCTGGAGACCCTGGGGGCAGTCTACTTCACCTTCTCCTTCCTGGCCCAAGGCATTGTGGGCTGGCTGCTGCTCCTCTACGTGCTGCTCTGCACGCGCCTCTACCCGCTGTCGCTGCTCTACGCCGCCTGGCTCTACTGGGACCGCAACACGTGCGACCGTGGGGGGCGACGCAGCGACTGGGCGCGCCGCTGGACCATCTGGAAGTGAGCGGACCTTCCTCGCGGGAGCTGTTGTTCGCAAGCACAGATGTGGAGCTGACAGCTAAGCCGTTTTACATAAGTTCAATTTTGAGGGCGCAGTAATAGTATTCCAAAAACAGAAAAGTTCTGTTTTGTGCAGACGTTTAGCATAATACTATTCTTCTCGTAGGTCTTTCCAATTCTTAATTTAGAAACAAAATAGCACCTTACTACCCATCAACGATTGTCGCCACCCTTATCAAACTCGCCGGTCTGGAGGAGGCATCCTCTCTGCACTTCGCAGAAACATCATTGATAACAGCGTACACCTCACAGCAGCTATCTTCTATGAGCACAAGGGCAGACAGTGCGAAATTATTTGGTTGCCACGACATATGAGTACGATCAGAAACGAAGCAGCAACCTCGCTGGCCCGTACCGGTACTGACCGGTATCCAAGAATTCCCAGTGGGCCAAATGATGCGGAAAGTGAAAAGAAACGCAGCCCTTTGACAGCCCTGAAATATCTAGAGTACACATTCGTGGTGCCTAACAAATCATTCACAGGGGAACGAGGACCACTAGTGCGACAAGTACAAACCAAAGCCCTGATCACACCACTCGGGCACCACACAATGCATGGTTCTCCGCGGAGCCAACCCTCAACATTCAGATTTTGAAAAGAGCCACCTTCCTCCTCACATATTTAATGGGACGTGCTGCGATTAAAGAGGTTAACTGCCAAAACAGAAAGACGAAATATCACCCTCCCTGCAGACCTGCGAGGTCAACTCAAGCAACAACTTCAGCAGGCCAGCCAATTTGAGCTGAACAAATAAACCAAGCGCTACACCTACCGAATACTAAAAACTATGGTTCTTAGGCCCTGGACATAGTGTTCCATAACGCCAACTATCAAGTTTAGTGGTCCTCGCCTCCTTCTCCTGGGGAGTGAAAGAAATAGGCACTCGAGAGAACACGTGGTCAGTTACATGCATTCTCGGCTGCAGGTAACATATGAAACTCAGAATCAAATTTCATACGGCGATGTGTGCGACTGGTTCAAGGCATATTTGCTACCGAGTTGAAAGATTTGACAAACAAAATTTGTTGCATTCGCTAGGTAACACAAAAAAGCACTAAAGTTAAGGTTTGAATAGCGCTGAATCTTCAGCAAAGAAAAAAATTACTGCTAGCCGCAGCATGCGATTCTCAAAATATATGTGATTTCACAGTGTACACATGGCATCGTAAACGGTTTAAACGGCTTTGCTGTGTACAGTACGCTTTGTACTTCAATGTACGCTTGCGGGTTGAGTAAATGTATAACAGCAGATTTGAAGAAAACAGCGCTGCAACAGGGACATGAGAGAAAAAAAAGACGACGGGACAGGCGCTGACTAGCAACTGAAGGTTTATTGCAAGTAACACAAAAAATGTCTCCTCCGACGGGAGAAAATGTCATAATGGCCCTGGACATCAAGGGGGCATTCGATAACGTCAGCCACGAAGCGATCCTTACGGGCCTAGACAACCTGGATTGCGGACGCAGAATCCACGGCTTCGTCAAAGCCTTCCTGTCCGATAGAACTGCCACCATCGGCATAGGAGACCTTCGATCGGACAAAATTCGCACTCCAAACAAGGGAACACCCCAAGGATCAGTTATCTCACCCCTACTCTTCAACATAGCTATGATAGGCCTAGCTCGAAAACCAGAGAACATCGAAGGCATCAGGCATGCAATGTATGCTGACGATATAACAGTCTGGACAAACACGGGCTGTCTCGGAGAGAAGGAAGAAAGGCTACAGCAAGCGGCCTCTTGTGTAGAGCAATACCTCGCAGAAAGTGGACTCGCATGCTCGACCGAGAAATCGGAACTGCTGAGAGTCTGGAGAGGCAAGCAAAACCGGACCGTCCCAACCAACGAGGACCTAAAACTGAACGTCTACCTAGAAGGGACACCCATACCCGAAAAGACAACAATAAGAATTTTGGGCATGTGGGTTCAATCCAACCAGCGCAGTACTCACACTTTTACATTACTGAAAGCAGCAACGCTACAAGTCGCACGCATGATCACCCGCATCACCAACAGGCGACATGGCATGCGTGAAGAGGACACACTAAAACTAGTAAGAAGCCTAGTAGTTAGTCGAATCACGTACAGCCTGCTCTACCAGTGCCTCAACAAAAACGAAATACAACAAGCGGATGCCCTGCTACGCAAAGCGTATAAGACAGCGCTCCGATTACCACGCTACACGTCTACAGAAAAACTCATGCAATGCAGAAAGTTGGGCGAGTTGGTAATACATGTTGAACTTAGAAAAGCGCAATAAAAAGACAGGGACAAGAAGAAGAAGAAGCACGCAGGACAAACGCTTGACATCAACTAGTTCTTTAGTCGGGAAAAAACACATATATACAGATACATAGAGGGCGGAAACAAATTATTAAACAAACAATGAATCGGCTTTATCACAAGTGTGTTTAGCGTGAACAGGTATCAAGGTAAGCAATTTCCTTGCGTGATAAGGTCAGGGAAGGAGTGCTGATACAAAAACTCATGGCCCTGGGATTACATAACACCTTTGAGGAGCTACGAGAGGCGCAGCTTGAGTCGCAAAAACTCAGGCTGTTGCAAACAACGACTGGAAGAGCGCTCCTGCAGAGGCTCGGATATCGCGAGCAGATGCGAGAAATGTCGAGGACGGCAACAATCCCCGACGAGCTTCGCAAGACCCTCAAGGTAGCTCCAATACCAAAAAATATGGATCCCAACCTCCATCGAGGCAGAAGAGAAGCGAGGGCCGAATTCATTGAGAAAACATACGCTCCTCAAGCCACGACCGTGTATACAGACGCGTCTTGGAGAGGAGGAGATACCAAAATCGCTGTAGCGGCGGTGGTCGATTCGTCTTTACGCGAAATGACCAGCGCGTCTCTCCGAGGCTGCACAGCTGCAGAGTCCGAGGAAGTAGCCGTTGCTCTAGCGGTGGCGGAGGGCTATAGAACCGTGCGGTCACTAACAATACTCACGGACTCTCAAACAGCCTTCCGAAATTACATGAATGGCAGGATAGGTCGTCACGCGCTCCGTATACTCCTCGCAGCGAGCGACAGAATTAAAAACCAGGAAGAACAAAACGACAAGATCCCACACAAAATTGTGTGAGTACCGGGGCACACGGGGGTGGCAGGGAACGAAGAGGCCGACAGGATAGCTCGAGGATACATTACTTTCCGAGCATCCGACGAGACCGCCGAACTCGCGCCAGCACCCAGGGAATACTCGGCCATACTACAAAACTATAGAGGCAGAAGAATGCGATATCCCCCACCGCACAAATCTCTCAGCAGAGAGGAAGCTGTCACTTGGAGACAATTACAAACAGGCTCTTTCCCAAACCTACATATACTAAACAAAATGCACCCTACGATATACACGGACAAATGTCCCTGGTGCGACGAAAAACCTACTCTATACCACATCACATGGGCCTGCCAAAACATACACGTGGTCCCCAAAATACAAAGCCCGAGTACGGAGCAGTGGGAGACTCTGCTGTCCAGCGACCGCTGCGAAGACCAACAAGGTCTGGTGCAGCGAGCTCAACGGGCGGCAGTGGCCAGCGGAGCCCTGGACTGAGGGCAACCGACCACTGATTAGAGGCGGACGACTTCGACAGAGAAGGCTCCTGGGGGTAGAACCAAGACGTCTCTGAAGATGCCCCCAAACCGCAGGAAAAACCATCAGTGTAAATAAAGTTTTCCCTTCCTTCCTTCCTTCCTTCCTTCCTTCCTTCCTTCCTTCCTTCCTTCCTTCCTTCCTTCCTTCCCTTCTTCCTTCCTAACAACCAGGAGCACGCATGATCTACCCCAACAACACTGATAAGATGTCAAAATCAGTCATGATGGTCAAGATACGGTATTTCCCAGTCATGAACGAGGACGGATGGGATACTGTCTGCTGCGACCTTCCGCAGCTAAAACGTAAAACCGCGACGCATGTGTAAGCACACCATCCGTCCTCGTTCATGAGTGCGAAATTTCGTACCTTGACCATCATGACTGATTTTGACATCTTATCAGTGTTGTTGGGGTAGATCATGCGTGCTCCTGGTTTTTAGGAGAGTATATTTTTTGTGTTCCTTGCAATGAACCTTCAGTTGATAGTCAGCGCCTGTCCTGTCGTCTTCTTCTTTCTTGTCCCTGTTGATGCGCTGCTTTCTTCAAGTATGTACCAACTCGCTCAACACGCCGTTTTACTACAACAGCAGAAAAAGAGGCAGAGCGAGAGAAACGGCGCAGGTACTTCCGGGACTACTTCCCCATCCGGCTGGTGAAGACGTGTGAGCTTCCGGCCGACCGCAACTACCTGCTGGGTTGCCACCCGCACGGCATCATGTGCGCGGGCGCCTTCTGCAACTTCGCTACCGAGGGGACCGACTTTAGCGGCACCTTCCCGGGAATCCGGCCCCATCTACTCGTGCTGCGGGGGCAGTTCGCCTTGCCTCTGCACCGTGAGCTGATGCTGATGGGCGGTGAGTATGCTGCCCGCCTCTAGTCTGACAGCCGAAGTTTCCTCCTGAATGCTTGGTTTGGTTTGGTTTATGGGGTTTAACGTCCCAAAGCGACTAAGGCTATGAGAGACGCCGTAGTAAAGAACCACCTGGGGTTCTTAAACGTGCACTGACATCGCACAGTACACGGGCCTCTAGAATTTCTCCTCCAAAGAAATTCTAGCCGCCGCGGCCGGGATCGAACCCGCGTCTTTTGAGTCAGCAGCCGAGCACCATAACCGCTGAGCCACGAATGAACATTCATGTAGGCGGAATGTATACCCTACAAGCTATGCCATCCAAATGGCAACGAAACGTTGCAATAATGTTGTTTCAGTGCGAAGCACTATTTCACGATGCCTAACCGGCTCATCGAGTTTTTGTGATGCTTGACCTTGAAGATGACCTTGGCGAAACCGAGCACGGAAACAGAGCATGCATAAATAAAATAAATATTGCCGCGACTGGGTTTCGAATCCCTGGCGGCGCTAACAGATCCGCTTCGCTGGCCACTGCACGAGGGCGCTATGCTATCGCCGCGGCCGGTTACGCCCCGAGTTAAACTAACACACTCTCGCGCTGTGCATTGTACATCGTCGTCCTTGCATCTGCGGCGTGGACAGATCAGATCTGATTAACCTCGATCAGAGCTTGACCTGAGTCTAATATAGTCGCCAGACGTGCCGACGACCCAGCAACATGCTTTCGCACGTCTCGGTTCAGCGACGTTAAAACCTTACCACTTTTTATAGTTGCGATAAGTGTTATTATGGTGGCCTTCATTTCATTTTTGTAAATTTTCCTAAATGTTACGAGCAAGCGTCAGAATAGCTTATTAGGCAACTTTCGTGTTAGTGAACGTGAGATATACAAAGTACGTTGTGAGGATAGCTGGTTCCGCATTATCCAAAACAGCGCTGGAAGACACGGACAGAAGGATGAAACTCACCCACATACACACACTGCGATGAACTGACAGGATTTTATCCATGAATCATTTATACGTTACAGTGCACACATAAAACAGTCGACAACCAGTTCCGTCACATGTTCCTTCGATGCGCTCATTTTCCCCCATCTGGCATCATCTTTCAGCTCGGAAAATGATCGGGGCTAAAACAATCTTTGATTGCAAAAACATATGCGTGAGCAGCGCGTCCCTATCGCTTCTAGCGAAAGAAAGGGCATTTTTTGATGGGAGAAAAGATAAGGGTAACGAAGGAACGTGTGACGGGGCCGATTGTCGACGCTTGAATGTGTCTCATCCTTCTGTCCATGCCTTCTAGCGCTGTTTTGGTTGATTGGTTGGTTTATGGGGTTTAACGTCCCAAAGCGACTCAGGCTACGACGGACGCCGTAGTGGAGGGCTCCGGAAATTTCGACCACCTGGGGTTCTTTAACGTGCACTGACATCGCACAGTACACGGGCCTCTAGAAGTTCTCCAAAGAAATTCTGCCGCCGCTGCCGGGATCGAACCCGCGTCTTTTGGGTCAGCAGCCGAGCACCATAACCACTGAGCCACCGCGGCGGCCGCTGTTTTGGATAACAGTGAGATATACAGCAGCAGCATTATTCTTTGTTGCCGGTTTTCATATCGCATACAGGTTATGCCTTGGTGATTATCTTTCAGAGTCATCGACCGGGGCTAATGTAATTTGCATGCGCTCGATCTACAGTATTACAGGTATTCGAATTTAAATACCTAGGCGTTTATTTTACTCCTGATTTGAGCTGGCGCCGTCACGTCGATTATATCTCTGCTAAAGCATGCAGAAACTTGGGATTTCTTCGCCGAAATGCAAGCACTTTTCCACTGTCATGTCGTGACATTTTATTCAAGACTTATGTCAGGTCGGTTCTGGACTACGCGTGCACTGTCTGGGACCCGCCTACTGCTAGAGATAAAGATAAGTTGGAGAGGGTGCAGAACATTGCCTCTCGTTTCGTGTCTGGCACACGCGGGGCTCGTTACAGTGCATCGCGTACGAAGGATGCACTCAACTGGGAATTGCTTGACACGCGCCGAAAGAAGTTGCGTCTGAAGCTGGTTCATGCTGTTTATTATTCAACTGTTCGGGTTGAACGCGAAAGGTATGTGCAGGAGCCTTTTTATAGATCCAACCGTGTTGACCATGTTTTTAAAGTCCGCGAATTTGCGGCAAAAACTGAATTGTTTAAAATGTCTTTCTTTCCGAAAACCATTAGAGAATGGAACAGACTACCGAGCGATGTTGTGAGTGTGACATCAAATGATGCGTTCTTTCGTTCTTTAATGATGTGATGCGATTGTGATGTGTTCTTTTGAAGTGAGATGTACATGGTGAAAGTTTTGTGCTTGTAACTCTGCCTGCGAGCGGAGGTGTCATGTGTGCTTCTTTGTTGTACATTCCCCCCCCCCCCCCCCCCCCCCACTGTAATGCCACGGCGCTGTGGGTTCCTTACTAAATAAATAAATAGATAACAGAAACTATCACCTAACTATTCACAGAGAGGAGTACAGACCATCAGAGTCCTCGTCGTCAATACAAGCCATTGCGGCATCAGCACTTCTGTTAGAGGTGCATTCAGTACACCCCACTGAGAAACCATTCCCTGCTGAGGGACATCCTACGCTATTTCTATCAGCTACTTCACTATACTTAGTTTTATTTTTACAAAGTGCCGATCATGCCCATTCATGCAGTGGAAAAGCAGATCTTACAGTGGTCAAGTCATCGCCGACAGTACAGTACTAAAAGATTTTGTGGTGATAATGGCTTCTTTTATAAACTTCTGTTGCTTGAAAATAACACTCACATATTATTGGTTTTCGGCATACAATGCCGTTACTTGAAAAAAACACTCGCATCTTGTTGGTTTTCTACTTAGAATACTGCTATTTTACTGCGCTCAAAATTCGGGAGGAATAAGGTTCGAGTGTACAGTTTCGCCAATCACCTGAAACTCCAAAAGTTCCGCCCAGTTTACTTAGTCCATAGCGATGTCTCAATGTAAGGACGGGGCAGTACGGAAGAAGCGTTGTGCTTTTTAATCCATAACAGCATTCACCTACGGAAGCAAAGTCTAACATGATATAGGTAACCTCCTTCGCCGTTTCCTCATCAAAATTCACGGAAATTCGAGCGCAGTGATGTAAATGCCACTCCACGTGCGTGAACGCATACAAAGTAAAAGACCCGCAGTCAAGCATCGGTTCGAGAATTGTCCGATGCATTAGCTGGAGTACAGTCGTTTCATTGTGCATGCCTTGCTTAGTAGTCGAATACATTAATATAAAAAGATTGAAGTGATTTGTATTGATTGACAGTGCATATCAGCTTTCCATCATCATATCCACACGATATCAGAATTTATAAAATTTCCTCCAAACCACTCGATGCTTATGAAGTCGAAGTAGTGTACTGCAGCTGGCGAAGACAATTCAGGCGCCTGGAGTTGGCAGACATATTGTTTTTGCCTTGTACATTAACAGTGCGCTACAGTCGATTTCAGCCAGTCTTACGCTGTAAAGTTTGAAGGATGTGAAATGCATATATGCGCTGTAATAACTGAGAAAAGGCCTAGGTCACAACCTAACACTCTTTAAGTTGCTTTTCGGTGATAGTTATTCAAGTGGATGCGCAGTTCTAAGTGACCTCTCTCTGAGTTCTTTCACTCTCTTCGAAAGCCATCGCAGAATTTCGCCATATTCTGTTGCAAAAATGCCAACGGTCACAATCTCACCTTGGTCGTTTCCACCTTTAGTGATGATAAGGAAGCAGACCATACCAGTCTCCAACGGCCTGTGCTATGAATAAAACCTCAACTAGCAATCAAATTACCTCTGCAGACCCTCCTCTTGAAAATTAATATCTCAGAGTTCAGCCTTCCCATTAGTAGCAGGAGAAAAAAAGCACGATATTCATTCTAGAACACTGTGAATGTAGTGTACATATCATTAGGCGAAGCTTGCTTCTCGAACTCAGAAGCTAGATGTTCGGGAAGTCCTTCAGCGTTACGGTAATGCACTCACTTTTTCAAGCTCCTTGTGCTTCCTGTCTGTCGAATGCTGCAGCACTGACATTGCCTTCCTTCCTTTTTTGACTAATATGGTGTTGCAGCAGGTGTCTGCAGAAACCTTCAGATAAAACACGATTGTGGTTTATGATAAGGGGCCGCCCTTGCTGGCAGCCAGGTAAATGATGAATGAGCTGTTTTGTTTTGAAAGGCCACAGTGAAAGATGTTTTAACAATATACCCCGAAAACCCTGCAGCAAGTTGCCTGTAGAACACATAGCTGAAGGAACGAGTCGCCCCCCAAATGTAATTTCAGGCTGATTAACTTTGCACTATTTCTGCAACCAGCTGCGTTCTGAAAGCGCATTCACCGTCCCATTTGCTGTCGAGTATACTTTGAAGCTTTGAGGTGGAGCGCTAGCAACACGTGTACCAGCCGCGCATTACGCGACATTCAATTCGCCTCTCTCACTAGGCGCTCCGGGGTTGAGGTACTGCATGCATCCTTGTAAATCAACTAAGTTCGTCGACCTTATGTTAAGCGCAAGCTAACGATGTTCGAATGACTACTCTCTGATGAGCAGCAATGAAATAACTGCTAACGTGAACTTCAGATCGTGGGAAGAAAAAATGAATTTGTGGGTCTGATGCTTGTGGGCAGCGTGTAGGCTGTCGCTGCTTAATGGGGCACTGAAACTAAATAGAGGTAAACCTGTACCAAACAGGTATCGCGTTCTAATCGCAATGAGGCCGCTCTCCCTAGAAACGGAGCTTTGAAAAGACGAAAGAACGAAAAACAGGCGTCGCCATCACCAGCCGATTTTACAAGTGAAATGCCGGTGTAGACACCGATGTTTGTGTGCGGATCCCGGAGGCTACGCTATAACTTCATTCAGTTAAAACCAGCGGCAACCCGCTCTTTTCGGTAAGGACGTCACGAGTTTTAATCGACAGCGGGAAGATATTTAAATTCAAATTTCTCGGCGATAAATGTATTTATTGCATCATCCGACACGCGCAAAACAGCTTACCACAAGACTCTCTCCGCGGTCTCCGGTGCTGAGAGCCGGCTGGCAGGCGCCCCCTCCTAACTGCTGCGCCCCGACCGTGAGGCCCCATGATGACGGAAATAAAGTTCATTCATTCATTCACATTATTGCCGCCGCACAAACGTCAACAAAGGGTGAAAGAGAGAGAGACTCGATTTTTACGTAGAACAATAATGTATGGCGTTATCCTCACCGTGCCATTAAAGGGGTACTCGATGTCTGTGCTCTCGTAAGAACGGCATAGCTCGCGCAGCTGTCCTTTTGTTGACAGTGCGGGCTGCCTTCTCTCTACAACGAATCACGTTCACTGTAAAAGCAGACAATCCTACTGCGCTGCGTGGGGAGTAATGACCAACAAATGAATTTCTGATGACCCGCACGTGCGTGCAACTCCTGAGGAGCGGGGAAATGTCCTGCTTTATGTGCGGCGGAGAGTCGTGTTGTCGGCGAGCGCTCACTCCGTGGTTGTTTGCAGGCATGTGTTCGGCGACGCAGGAGAGCCTCGACTGGATCCTGAGCAGACAGGCATGCGGCAACGCAGCCGTCCTCGTGGTAGGAGGAGCCATCGAGGCCCTGGAAGCCCGTCCCGGACGCCACAGGCTGTTCCTCAGTCGGCGCAAGGGCTTCGTCCGCGCAGCAATCAGGCACGGGTGCGTAGGGGCCGCCACGACCTCGGGTGTTGTACTGCGTGTTTACGATCCTCGTTGCATAACCGCTGAGCGAACGAGCCGATCCCGGCAATCAATCAAGGCGGAAAGCTGGGCTAGTTGGCGTGTCATAGTTAATTAAAAGACTAGCGCATAAAACTGGGACAAAGACAGAGAAAGAGACAGGACGAGCGCTAAACATCAACTGAAGGTTTACTACAACAAACAGGTACTTAAAACACTTGAGTGGCACATGCGCACACTGGGTTACAAGGAGCACATTTTGATTAGTTTGTGCTCCTTGTAACCCAGTGTGCGCATGTGCCACTGAAGTGCTTTTATGTACCTGTTTGTTGTAGTAAACCTTCAGTTGATGTTTAGCTCTCGTCCTGTCTCCTTCTCTGTCTTTGTCCCAGTTTTATGCGCTAGTCTTCTAATTAACTATAACAATTAATCGACCCCGGCGTAGCGCAACTTGCACTAATCACATTTTGGCTGCCGTCAAAAACGTTAAAACGTTCCCCATTGGTTTTCTACGGCTGGCAGTCTTAAAAGCTCGATGCGAGGGATGGAAAAACTTTAAAGGAGGAGAAAGAACTTTTATGTCCAACAGAAATGGCATTCCCCCCACCCCCCTAGGCACTAGACCGGGGAGGCAGGAGGCACCGCTTTAGATGCTCGCCGGGAGGTCTTGCGTCCCGGCGGCCTCCTCAGCCAGTCGGACGAGGCGGAGCTGGAGCTCAGGGTCCGAACTAAGCAGCAGGGTCTGCCAGAATTCTTTATAGTTCATATTTAGTGCTCTCCCAGGAGAATTTGGGCATTCCCAGATTATAGGTCAAGGGACCCTCTCAACCCGCAGGGTGAACACTCGTATGATGTCATCTCCGGGAACGCATGGTTATAAAGAAAAATTTTGCTACGGCTCGGAGGAATGTACTACTACCTTCAATATTTCCATAACAGTAGCAGCCGCCGCAGTGGCTCAGTGGTTATAGCACTCGGCTGCTGACCCTAAAGACGCGGGTTCGATTCCGGCCGCGGCGGTCGCATTTCGATGGAGGCGAAATTCTAGAGGCCCGTGTACTGTGCGATGTCAGTGCACGTTAAAGAACCCCAGGTGGTCTAAATTTCCGGAGCACTCCACTGCGGCGTCTCTCATAGCCTGAGTCGCTTTAGGACGTTAAACCCCATAAACCAAACCAAACCAAATCATAACAGTAGCTTACAGAATTCCAATATTCAAAAATTTTGTCCAAGAATATTGGACATAGAAGCGAATGGCAAGGCGCATGCAGGGTGCAGTCAAGCACCCCCCTCAATTGTCCACTCGATCCGCTTTTGTCGGACTCATAGATATGTAACCGCCTGAATTATCGCGTGACCCGGTGGGTCATACCACGGCCGCTTGATGCAAAGCGCTCCAGTGGTTGCTTATCAACCGGCCTTGGTCATACAATGTCGCTTTCAGTTGAACGATCGACGACTGGCCCTTCGGTAAGCGAGCGTGTTTTTCCCCGGCAGGACTCCGCTGGTTCCCGTGTTCTCTTTCGGCGAGAACGACCTGTTCGCACAGTTGGACAACGCGGACGGGTCGCGGCTGCGGCGTCTCCAGACGTGGCTGACCCGCAAGCTGGGCTTCTCTCCGCCGCTGTTCATTGGCCGGGGCATCTTCCAGTACAGCTGGGGCTTGCTGCCCCACCGGCGGCCGATCGTCACCGTCGGCAAGTGTTGTACTTCCCACCGGCTGTTGCCTGCTCTGTTAGGTTGCTGTGCACGGTGTGCGGCAATCTAGCGTGAAAAGTGCGAACGCACTGTTTTCAAGTCCCATCATGCAAAGCCGATGATATAAACCACATGTGTGAAATGCAGCAAGAGACTGAGAAAAATAGCATCAACAGTGGCGACAGGTACGCGAATTACCAAAGTTGCAAAAGCCATGACATAGCTAAAGTCTTGATCTTGAATAAGTGAATAAGATAAATATTGCCGCGATTACGATTCGAACCCACAGCAGTGCTAACCGATCGTTTTCCCTGGCCACTGCACGAGAGCACAACACTATCGCCACAGCTGTTCACGCCTCGCGTTAAACTGGAACCCACTCTTGGGCTGTGCATTGCACATCGTCGTCTTCGCCAACTTCCATCAGAGGCGCGAGCAGACCAGATCAGCTTAACCGCGATCAGAGCTTAACCTGAGTCTAATATCGTTGCCAGACGTGCCGATATCCCAGCGAAGCAAAGCCGTGAGCCTTTCAGGCTAAACACATGCCTTCGCGCGTCTACTCGGTTTGACTACGTTAAAACCCTACCACATTTTTTTTCACCACTTCGCACTTGCATCCCCTTAAAACTTGCCGGTTGTCATCACAGGTAACTTTGACGTTATCGTACTTCGGGACACATAATTCACCGTATCCGAGACTACAGCACGCGGGCTGCGCTTCATCTTTGAGCGTGGTCGAGCATCGATGAGGAACCGGTCTTTATGAGATTATTCTGAAAAGAATATGCATAGCGGTATCCGCTGTGTTGATATTCAATTACATTTCACCGACCGTGAGGGAATGTCATGTGTTGTCAAATAAGCACATCCAATGGCACACGTATTCTGCAAGGCAATAAAACAACACAATGTTCATGTCACTTAGAGCGAGCTCAGGACAGGACAACAGAAAAATGAGAAACAACAAAAAAACAATCGCATCAGTCTTGCTAAATGAGCTCTCACTGAGTGCTATACTCGACCATAACCCAGAAAAGAAGGAAACAATTTCATAAACACGATGTTAAAACATGTTAGCCCGACTGTCGCCAGTTTGTTCGTTTGCAAGCAGAAGGAATAACGATATTTTTTTAAAGAATGGTTTTCAGTACTTTTCACGCACACCCCGCGGCACCGCGACCGATTCGACACAGTTTTTCATATTACTTTCCCGTCGCCACTGTACGCGAGGCGCTGGCGAAGCGTCATGAGGAATATTTTTTAACCTTGTCCCGGCCGAGCAACACCTCCAAGATCCCCGTGACCCCTTCTACGCATCCCCTAGACAACCGAGTCCGTAGAAGTTGATCAGCGAAGCTGCAGAAAATACGGGCGGAGTGGCCCACAATTTTCTGTCTCGTAGTCTTGAGCCAGTACGCGTGAGTAATGACGTGCCCATGTATGCACGCTGCGCTGAGTCATCGCTCAACCAGCGGGTGTCAACCAAGTGTCCCGAAAACTTCCAAAAACAAAAAGTCAAACCGAGCACGCGACATGCGACAAATTGCACCGCATCGCGCTCTATAGCAGCGGATGTACTACGTACTGCAGCAAGGGTGCAGGAGGCTTTTACATCCCTCGGATGCGTGTACTATCTCGCGTAATACTCTCATGTTCGCCTTATCAGTACCCCGGGCGAAGAATCTCTGCTATCACTAGTGTGCGTCTGGAAAGCTTTTGACGCTTCGTGAAAGGATAGGAGCCTCTTTGTTACGCCCACGACGTGTGCGCACTGTCTGCTTGGTCAAGAATGCGAAAATCGCCGGAGTGATTCCGTGCATGTTTTGTTGTGTGGGGTTTAACGCCCCAAAGCGACTCAGGCAATGACGGACACTTCGGATAATTTCGACCTCATGGCCTTCTTCAACGTGCACTGATACGCATAGTACACGGGCCTCTAGCATTTCGCCTCCATCGAAATGTGACCGTCACGGCCGGGACCGGACACGCGTCTTTCCAGTCAGCAGCCGAGCGCAAGAACCACTGAGCCACCGCGGCGGCTTGATTATGTGCATGCACGCCATTGTCTCTCGCTTCGTCGTGACCCTGGCGCCCCTGACGGGCACTGCTCAAAGTAGAACTGCTCCGCCCGGGGAGCCGATGACACAATCAATGAATGCAGAGCACGGGTTCGCCGGATGTACAGTCAAGGAGAAAAGTTTGCCGGATGCGAGTTCGCGAAAAAAAAAATTATTTCTGGGCTTCTTCGCTAACTAAGCAGAACGTTTTCATTTCAGTGGATGAAGAGAGATAGGGGCTTTAATGTTTCAATGGAAGGAGCGCACGTGTCTCCTAATGCTTCTATAGATTTCATCGACCTGCTTTGCTTGACCGCGCACAAATAAATGTTTTTTCTGCGAATCCGCATCCAGCAAGCTTTTGTCCATTATTGTACAGCCCGGCCCAGCAAGACGTTCTTTTAAGCCTGCGCCCTCACGACAATGCATGTATCTTCTATAACCTGTAACGATGTTAGCCCAACGTTTGCCTGCTCCGTTTATCTTTTTCGGCGCCTGTGCGTCTGCTAAAAAAATTAGAGCTACTAATAGCGTTGCGTCAGGACGACCGTCTAGTGCACATAGCCATGTTGGCTGATAGTGTAAAGATATGTGGCTTATATAACGCCTTAAAACATGAGTGCGTTGTTCCTGTACTCTCCGCCGCAGTGGGAAGACCGCTGGACGTGTCCAAGTGCGCGAATCCTAGCGCAGATGAGGTCGAGCGCGTGCACCGGCAGTACGTGGACGCACTGGTGCAGCTGTTCAACGAGCACAAGGACAGGTACGAGGCTCCGGGAGCACAGCTCATCATCACCTGAAACCCAGCAAGACTGCCCGAAGGGTCCGCCACGTGTCAGCGCCCCCACTCTCTACACTCTCGCCCGGAAGGTGGCGATATCGTTGGTGTCACTGCCCCACGTCCAGATACCACGCGTGTGGTGCGCTGGACACTGGAATGACTTCTCAGCTCGGAGATCGATGACTGATTCGATTGAGGCCTACGTGAAGGAACTACATATCCATTCGAGAAGCACCGCCCTCAACTCGTGTGCCCCGTGCAATGCTTCGTTACAGACAAAACCAGTTGCTGCAGGCTACATGCGCCTTGGACACGTAGTGGAATGGTGGAACAGTGTCTAAAGTGACAGTGGACAACGCTGCAGCAGTGATGTGCACGCCGTTTCAACACCGCTCTCGTCTTTAAACCAGAAGCACATGAGAAGCAGTGCCGCCAGGCCGGAGGAGGCAGAGTAGATCCGCGTGGCTTTGAGTCGTCGTCCTTTGCATGACCATGTGCGAAAAGTAATAACAGAGTTGCTATGCCTCGTTCGCCGCCTCTGCACACTCAGATCACGCCGTGTACATAGAGGTTCACGAGACACAACGAAAGCGCACAGTGTGCCTTCCTTAACCTGTCCTCGACGCAGACGGCAGGTTAATAAAAGCGTTATGTTCTGCCATAAGCGATCATTTTCTTATTTATTTCCACGCGAGAAGTTTCGCGAAACCTGTGAGTCAGAGCACAGAAATGTCGAGTCAAAATTGTATAACTTATTCATTGCCGCAAATTACACTAATAAGTTTTAACTTGATTGTATACTTTTATTCCAGCTCATCTGCCAAACTTATGCACTTTCCTTATGTATTCCTCATGGGAGGTCCCCCAGACAGTTTTCACTTTGGGACCTCCTACTGTACTAACTTTTTTATGAAACTTACAACTCATTTCTATTTCGTTTTAATAAACCTTCAAACCTTCAAAATATTATACAGCATATTTTGGGTACCTTTCAAACTGGCCCCAAGCTCTAAAACGTTAAGCGTTTTGAAACTGCTGATGTAGCGAGTCCTTTAACTGTGTATTCAAGAGCTCTTATCGTGAAGTCTTCACTCCAGTCCTCCAAAAATGCTGCCATGGTAATAAACCGTGGGTTAAAAAAAAATCTAGTTTTTTTTTTAGTGGCTTTTGAGGAAAGGAAATGGCGCAGTATCTGTCTCCCATATCTCGGTGGACACCTGAACCGCGCCTTAAGGAAAGAGAGAAAGGCGGGAGTGAAAGAAGAAAAAAAGAAGTGCCGTAGGGGGGGTCCCCGGAATAATTTCGACCATCTTGGGATCTCTAACGTATCGCACAGCACACGGGAACCTTTTCGTTTCGCCTCGATCGAAACGCAAATTTTGAAAATTCACAAACAGAAGCGAAATCTCAACAAAAGAGTAAAGAAAGTAGTTACCTACAAGATCAGTTTCGGAGTGAGAGCCTCATTACAACTCTGAGATTTGAAGAGAGCTTCGCAGGTAGTCAGATATCACGAACCACCTTCGGTACCTGACGGCCTTGTCCTAAATAGTCGTCATTTAGTGGCGTAGAATTCGTTAAAAATTCTGATAAATTATAATGATTCTGCCAGTAGGACACAGCCTACATTCGCCTGTGACGTATGTACACTTTTGAAGTTTTCGTAGGGTCTTTTTAGAGCTTATCGCTGAATTTCAATCGCGAGATATCTATAGAATAATAGGTCACAGGATATCGAAAACACTAAAGTGAAAAGGTAAAATCCATGCCTAAGATTAGTGCTTCACTGATTGCCCACATATATGACCTCGCTTTATAAAGGGTTCTTTTCTCAAGCTGAGGTAAGTTTTCTAGTTTTTGTTCGTTTGTTTTTTTAAGCAGAAGGAAATCGCCCAGTAACATACATATTTCTCGCGCACTCTTCGAAGGGACCAAAAATTATGCGATATTAACAAAAATTTGTGAGAATTTTTATCTACAAGCCCATTCCAGCATGGTTTTCTTCGCGGCATAAACCAAACCAGCTTTGCTTCAGTAAAAAAAAAATTAAGCTTAAGGGCCACGCATTCTATTTAATGGAGTCTGCAAGCCATGCCTCGCTCGACAAGTCACGCACACCAAGCAAGGGTTAAGGCGCCGGTTTATTCCACACTAAAGCACTGCAGGGGCCCCATTCTCAGGCCCGATCCCGACCCACTACATTATCTCTCTACTGAGCCCGGGACCGGCCCGCCATGCAAGCTCGTCGTGAGGCCCGGCACAGCCCGGACCCGTTCCCGCAACAGCTCAAGAGGTAAACCGCTCACTGCGAGCAAGTATTCTCCTACGGCATAAGTAAAAAATGTGGTCCGGAAAGTTCACCTAATCGCAATAACGCATGGAAAAATTGCCTTGTTAAACACAAAAAGAACAGGAGAGTAGGCTGGTTCAACAGCTCTTTTTTTTTTTTTAACTCGTGCGTGCGTAGCCCTGAAGTTCCGACCACCAAATGAAAAGGGTGGCGAACACAGGTGACAGAAACTTTCATGATGCAGTTAGCGTCAAATACGAGGACCAAGGTGGGAGAAAGACACAACACGAGCGCCTTGATCCTCCAACCTTGGTCCTCGTTTTTGGCGCTAACTGCATCATGCATAAAATTCAACTCGCCCAACTTTCCATCGTATAAAAACTTTGCGTGACATCTCAATGCTTAATCAGTTGTTTTTTTTTACGGTCCCCAATCGGTCCATCGGCTGACATTAAAACGTCTTCGAAGCTATAGCAGTGAGCTTTTTTTATTTTATGAGCACGATTTCACGAGTTAAATTCGAAGCCGCACTGGCAGCGTTTCAATGGAGGCGAAAATCAAAAGCGCCCGTTTATTGATTAGTATGTCTGATGCGGCCTCAATCGATGTGCTCTTTCCAATGGCGTTTCTCGAAGCGTAGAGTCGTATTCTTGAGAGGCGAAGGCACAAAGCCAAAGACTATCTACAGGAACAGACGGCTGCTCGATGAGCAATCAAATGAAGGTCCTTCTCTGTAGCGGTTGTTATGTGGCTTCAAATGTTCAGTCACGAGATTAACCACAGAATCGAGCAGATGCGGAGCACCTTTCTTCGTATTCCACGACCTGTGTGCCCTAATAAGTGTAACAGTCGAAGCCAGCAGTGTAAGTATTTAAGTAGGCGAACAGACTCATGCAAATGAGCCGTGTGTAAGGCGTTACAGCGCTCCACTAAAGACGCCGCAGTAGCGCTGACCGTTGCTGGATTTTGCGCTGTAGAACATGCGAGAGCGTTGTTTCCCTCAAATAATTGAAGAATGTCATTTAACTCATTTTGTATCACGCAACATGGCAGCCGTGCGCGTCCAAATTTAAATGGACACTGCACTGTTAGTGACGCTGATGAGAATCGTTCTACAAATGGTGTAGTTAAGCTTTTCCTCATTCCCCGTCAACGAAGAACTCCCAAGAAAGGTTGTAACGCCGCGATTCCTTCATTTCCGAGACGCTCTAGGTAGCAGAGAAAAAAAAAAATAGGGAGTCCTATTCGCACTTTTTCTCGCGTGAGGGAAATGCAATTACAGCAGAAACCAAGAATTAACAAGTAAGCTTTGAACAATTTCTTTCCCCGCCCAAATCGTAGCCGTGTTTAATCCGTGTCGCTGCTAGAACGCCCCAGATGTATTTATTTATTTATTTTATTTATTTATTATTCCTCAAAGGTCCCTTTCGGGACATTACATGAGGGGTGGGGATAACACGGCAAAAAAAAATATTATACATTAATAAGAAAATGGACAAAAAATTACATTGATGAATGGGCTTCCTCGATAGTGGTCTTGAACAGTCGGTGAATCATGATGGTGGCCACTTCAGCAGGGAGGTCATTCCAGTCACGGGCAGTCTTTATGAAAAACGATTGCTGGAATGTTGCGGTATGTGCACGTTCAGGGTAAACAGCGTTCGGGTGGTTATGGCGGGAAATGCGATGCACACGTGGAATTAATTGGTTGGCTTCTGTAAAGTTGTGGAAGAACTTGTGAAATAAGCAGAGGCGTGTTGTGTTCCGACGGGTGACTAGCGTAGGCAATTGCAATCGTGATTTCAGACCTGAGATGCTGGTATGATAGGAGTAGTCAGATGAGATGAACCTCGCGGCACGATTCTGAACTGACTCAATGCTATTAATCAGGTTAGCCTGATGGGGATCCCAGACAGAGTTAGCATATTCAAGTTTAGGTCTGACGAAACTCTTGTAAGCGAGCGGTTTGAGAGTGAGTGAGTGAGTGAGTGAGTGAGTGAGTGAGTGAGTGAGTGAGTGAGTGAGTGAGTGAGTGAGTGAGTGAGTGAGTGAGTGAGTGAGTGAGTGAGTGAGTGAGTGAGTGAGTGAGTGAGTGAGTGAGTGAGTGAGTGAGTGAGTGAGTGAGTGAGTGAGTGAGTGAGTGAGTGAGTGAGTGAGTGAGTGAGTGAGTGAGTGAGTGAGTGAGTGAGTGAGTGAGTGAGTGAGTGAGTGAGTGAGTGAGTGAGTGAGTGAGTGAGTGAGTGAGTGAGTGAGTGAGTGAGTGAGTGAGTGAGTGAGTGAGTGAGTGAGTGAGTGAGTGAGTGAGTGAGTGAGTGAGTGAGTGAGTGAGTGAAAACTTTATTAGCTCTAGATTCGGTTGTGTTCGGCGGTTTTGAGATGGCTTCGTCCATCTTGCTCAAAGGTCGGTTGCCCATAGTCCAGGGCTCCGCTGGATGCTATTTGAGAGAACTTGGTGCTAGAGCAAGGTTGCGCCGAAGATACCCAAGGACACTGTTTGCGGAGTTAGTTATATCGGTGATATTGAGAGTACAAGTTAGATCACGAGAGATATGGACGCCTAAGTATTTGTAATGATTGACCGAAGAAATTGGGCAGTTATTAATAGTGTACACTGGCGCGATGAAGTTGGGGCGACGGTGAAAAAAAAATCAGTGAGGTCTTTGAAATATTAAGAGACATGAGCCACGTGTTACACCAATGTTGCACTTGTGAAAGGTCTTCTGGAAGAGCGACGATATCTGAAGAATTTGTTATGGGGCGATATATGACACAATCATCAGCAAACAGTCGGACGTTGGAAGAAAGACTAAGTGGAAGATCATTAATATTTATTAGGAAAAGAAGGGGACCTAGTACACTTCCCTGTGGGACGCCAGACTTCACAGGTGAAAGAGATGATGAGTGACAATTAGCATAGACGAACTGATGACGGTCAGTTAAAAAGGCACGAATCCAATTAACGATGAAGGGGTGCAGATACAGACGGGAGAGTTTGTGTATTAAACGACCATGAGAAACTTTATCGAACGCCTTTTCGAAATCAAGGAACACAGCGTCACAATGAATATTACGGTCTAAGTACGAGTGTAAATTGTGTAGGAAAAGGGCAAGCTGTGTCTCACATGAGCGGCCTTTAAGGAATCCATGTTGATTAGAATGGAAGAAATTTACAGAAGTTAAAAAGGCAGCAACATGCGAGTACAAAATATGCTCCATGATTTTGCAGCAAACGCAGGTGAGTGAAATCGGGCGATAATTTAACGGGGATGAACGGTTACCTTTTTTGAACACTGGAATGATTTTGCCGATCCGCCAGTCACTTGGTAAAGATCCTGATGATAGCGATTGCTGAAAAATGAGCGACAAGATCACACTGCTAATATCTTTAGTATTCTTGAGAACTTTTGAATTTATGGCGTCGATACCAGAGGACGAAGTATTGGTTAGCGAGTCAATAATTTTTGCAATGCCTTGAGGTTCAAATGATATGTTTTCCATGACTGGATGATCCAAAAATGGGATATCGGGAAGGTTATCGGCAGGTTCATTAGTGAACACGGAAGAAAACGCAGAGTTAAGGACACTCGCCACATCAGAATCATTAATCGGAATTGGAAACCCCGCAATAAAGAATCAAACGCCGGATACACGCGTTCTATGTATGGGCACGAGCCCAGGCCCGGTGAAACAGCCCGACCCGGCCAGCAGACAAGGCTGGCCTGGATTTTCGGGCCGGCCCGAGCCCGTGCAGTGCTCTATTCCGCACCAAGAGAAAGCGCTATAGGTACCATTGTAGGAAGAAAGCCAAACAGAACACAATACTGCGCTCGCACATTAGCGCGATGCTGTTCGGACTGCTCCTTTTACAAGCAACTCCACTTAATAATGCATGGAATCGTACGACGGTTCTAAGTGAACAGCGCTGCGCAAATCGGAGCTCAACTCTGAACGCGTGCTACTTCAGCTTTCGACTCGATGCTGGCCACCAGTGAATCACAGTTCACAGCTGCAAAGCCGGGAAGGACGCCACTCCTCCAAACATGGTCCTTGAACGTCTCGGTAGCTGTCCTTCGTTAAAATGTGGTGGGAATTTGAGAAAAAAAAAAGATAGTAATAGTAATGCTGTGACCCACCGCAGCAGCAGCTACATTACTAAAGATCTCGCATTTCTCAGTGATGCGAGACGTGATGCAAAACAACGTGCATAAGACTAAGTGCTAATCATTCAAAGGAAAGCCCTGCCGGTGCATGTTTTTGCATGCATGTGCCTATATATAGGAGGCACTGTAAATGCACTCATCTTGTGCACTGTGCTATATTCGGAAACTTTGCTATGACCCGCGGCTGCGGTGGATATATAGTGCTGTGTACAGTCAAGCCACGGATTTTGGCGTCATAAGCCTATCGAACAAAAACACCGGTGCGGATGGAATTGGCTCTGTTGTTTTTCATTCAGTACTGCACGGGAAGTTCCCGGGTATAGCCTCAATGCCTTGGCGTATTCTAGCCGGTGATGGGAACAGAGCCCTTAATCCGCGAAGGAGCACAAAATCAGTCTCGGCTGATAAGAGCTCAGGATTTGAATCCAAATCGCCCGTCTCGAAGTGTGCTTTTCAGTTCGCGAAGCAAGGAAACGGGCTCCTGACCGCCTATTGGAACACACCATTAGATAACTGGAGCCAGCTATCAGCTGGCTTCCAAGTGTGGCCATGTTAAACACGACAGATATAGATGTAGTGCTGTGTCGTGCTGCCCGCAGGCACCGTGGTTCTCACGGTCTAGCGACAGAAAAGAAAGCCCGACACACACGCACAGACGAGAGACGCGTTAATAAGGAGAAACTTCATACGCGAAGGATACCCGGCTGCCGTGGTGTATACATCGTTTTCTCTCGTATGCGGGCTTTTTACAATCAATTTTGTGCAAACACTGTCTTGTTATTGCAGAGTGCTAACACTTTGATACAGCACTTTGATTTTTCTCAAGGATTTTCCTCTTGCTTTCAAAAACTCTTCGTTCATGAAAGGTATCGTGCGACGCCTGCAGCAGGCTACAATGAGTCATTTGTGAAATCGAGGGTCTGTGTAGCAACCCGAGCATGACGCTTTGTGTAACCTCCTGCAGTGAAGTGGCCTTGATATTTTGCATGCTGATTTTATTTTTGCCACAACAGCCATCGAATGCATTAAAATGGGCTGGCAAATAGGACAGAAAGGTGGCAAACGAACACAGTCGAGTCAGTCATGGGTAGTCAGACAAAACCACAGATGGATGGCTAATGCAGGCGACGTGTTTATTTTGAAACAGAAAAGCTTCTTGAGTAAATGTACTTGATGGTCGGGGCTTGTCAGCGCTTCTTGTCTGCATCCCGTCGTTTTCGTATTTTTTTTCGCTGGTAGTCTTAATGAATACTTAACAACTCGGCAAAATTACGACTTTCACCGTGTGCTGTTTTGAGCAACTTTAGTGTGCGCAGGCCTTCCTGCTTTATTCACTGCACTCTAATTAAGATTGCGCCTATGTGAGAGTAAAAAGGGAGTCAAGTGTAATCAAAAAGCTGTAAACTGTAATCAAAGACCTTCATAAAAAAATAAAAATAAAACTCAACAAAAACTAATGACGTCATCAATTGCCATAGCATGTCGTAACTGTAAACGTACTGCGCACACGCGTGACGTCACCTATGACGTAATCACCATAGTAACAGGGGCAGCAACAGAAGCGGAAGTGGCTTTCGCCTCATCGCACTTTAATACGAGCGAAGTGCCTCCCCAGAATTTTTTTTTTCATGGCGACTATTATTATTTTATGATTGGGGGCTGGAACAGGTATCCGGTTAACTTCTTGTGCCTGCACACTTTCTTCCGAACAAAATGTCTATACAGGTGTTGCGGGAGTACGTTGGACTGGTTGGGCTTGTTTTCAGTTCAAACTATTGGTCATACATGTCGTCGAGAAACTGCTTATGCTTGGCAGCCTCTGTGCTGCAGTAGCCGAGCAGCATGATCGTTCGGCGGATATTGTGCGCTACTTACAGTATAGGGACATACTCCACGATCGAAATTAACTGTTTTTGTTTATGATGTTACTCTGTGGACACGAATCAATACCATAGCCTTAATGACTACACAAGCGAAAGAAAACGCGGTCACATCTGCGCCGCATTGTTCGATCGGTCTTAGCCTCATCTGTGGGCGACTGAAAACTGATCGACACTACCTTTTTCGTTGTGCTTGCTCACAGTGAAAGTTTGTAGCACAAAATAAATGAGTTTTTTTTTTCGAAAATATAAACTCAGCGACGTGCCGCCTGGAAGTCAGTCCAAACACGCCACTTCGTAATGGAGCCATGACCAAGGCCCCATTACGAAGTGTTTCTAGCATTTAGGCGCCCTGCTTAATTATTTACATGGTCTGTCGCCTATTTCTTTCCCCGCACTCAGTGATGTGTGGTAGCACGGCAGCACTTCGACATTACTGTCGGCTTGTGCTCTGACAAAGCAGGCAGCCTTTCCGTACCAGATTTATTTCATTTTTTAAACAGTGGTGGAGACACGCAAGGCACCATAGAGATGACGATCGGCACGATTTTATACGCATCTATAACTGACGACGCTCAGTAGAAAATGCCGGCCGTGCGGATAGCGGTAGGATAGCGGTAGTCACGTGAAATCCATAAATAGATTTGTAGCTCTAACTCCGTCACTTAAAATATCTTGAGAGCTAGGGTTCCAAAAGACCGTAGAATTCTTCAGATCGTTCGTTTCGCACTAGTTCGCACTCACAAACTTCAGGTTGCCGCTATGTTCTTCTTCAGTCCTCTCGTCTTAGCTCTCCTGTGGTCTCGGATCGCAACCACGACTTGCCGTGTAGGATCTCCGATGTGGGACCTAATGAAGAAGCTCAACGAGACGAAAATGTACACGGTAGTCTACGCTACTACGCAAGATATCGCTAAAAACGGGAGCGGCTTATTCAATTCTCCGGTACCAATTGCGTTATGGACGTCTTTGCAGCCAGATGTGTTCTGGGAAGCAACGGCGGACAGACTGACTGGAAGAAATATTGTTGTTTTTGTCCCATCTGTGGAAACGAAAACGGATCCTGTGCTATCCTTTTTGAAGGAGTCATGGGTACTGCGCAGGAATGCCCTCTGGATTTTCGCGGTGGAACAAGACCAGGACGTTCTGCGCCATCTTACCCCTGAGGCGTTGTGCGACGTGGCCACAGTGACCGCTACACAGATAAACGCTCCGTTCGACAGGTATTATTCGTGCCGCAAGCGCAAAATGGCGACACCCGCAACCCTTTTCATCAGCAGACTTGCCAAAGACTTCTATCCTCGGAACAGGGTCATCGGTTACCTGCAGTCGATGGCGTACGACGAATTCGTATTTCCCTTACTCTACCCAGAGATTGCTGGGCTGATGGAAGCCTATGAGCACCTGAACAACACGCTCGTGGAGTGGAAGACGGACCGAAGGGACACCGCTGAGATGCTTTACGACAAGCTCTACGACATTGTCTTGCTTCCTCCTCCGCCCGACATTCCACTCCGGTACGCTTTCTTCTACAGGGACGCGCAGTTCTCCCCGTGTCACGTGTGCTTCATCAGTCGACCAGAAGGTCTTCCACGAGCATCGTTTGTAGACTCGTGGATGTCACTAGTGGTTCTCCTCTTTGGTCTCACCGTTTCTGGGGCGTCAGTCTTGGTCATAGCGGCAGCTCAAGGACGCCTGTGTCGTTCTAGCCGCAGACCTGTCCCCGTCCCATCCGGATTTGCAATGTTCCTAGCCTCGACGCTTCTTGGCCGATCCTCTGGCGCCCCCCGCTTGCAATCCGCCTCCGTGCGCCTGGCGACGTTCGTCTGGATGGCCGGAGGTCTGTTCCTGGCCGTCTTCTTGCAGACCAGCATCACGGCGTCCAAGAACGTGCCGGCGTCTGTGCCTAACTTGGACACCCATCAAGAACTGGTCAGCGCCATTAGCAGCGGGAAGTATCGGCCCTGCGCCCAGAGAACTATGAGGCGGTACATGAACGACACTGTGACCGAGGAGTTCAAGCTTTTTGGGGCTACGTTTCAGCGATGCGGATTCCCTTGTTTCCAGGACCACGGGTCACACCAGTGCTACCGCAGGGCAAACAGAGGAACGCACGTCTACATAGCAACGTGCTGCGCCCACGACCTCCTGGTCGCGTCTACGTATGGATTGGTAGCGGGAAAAGAAACGCTCGGACTTTCCTTACAGACTTGCCTTGCGAACGGCAAATGGCCTCTTAGGTAAGTTTGCGATGAAAAGGTAGTAGTGGTTTTTAAGAAATTTAGTTATTTTACCTCATGGACCACGTCATGGGACATTAAATGAGAGGCGGGCATCGAAGGCACGGTTACAAATAGGCACTGTGACAAGTCGTCACCGACAGTCGATTTCAAATAGGACCTGCCTGTTATCGTAGCTTTGTGGGCGAGAAGGCCGTGACAGTCATTGTCTTCACGTATGGAGAACTGCTGCTGTGATGTCTGAAATGTCATAATGTGGCCGTTCTCAGGATAAGCAGCATTTGTATGGATATGGCGGCAGGAGCGATGCGCTTGTAGTGTGAGGTGGTTGTCCGCTCGAAGGCTTTGAGGAAGTCTATGATAAATTGTGGAAATTAGCGCGCTGGCAAATTACTACAAGGACAGGTCTATTTGCGAAGACAGGACTGACACGAACTGTGCGACAGTTTCGCGTTTTATTCGCCCAGATTCAATGTCTCCCTTTGTAGTACTTTGCTATCGCGCTCTTTCCACGAGCAGCTAGCCCGCAACGAAGCCTTTTACACGTAGTTTGTGATAAATGCGCAGGTGTGATATCACACGGCGTCAGGCAAGGATGGGAAGATAAAGGTACGATTATAGAGCGGTGCTGAGGTCATTCTAAGAGCAATCCACCTTTTTCACACGATGTGGCGCCCTCTGCGGAGGGGCAAAAATTAGGCTGCTACTGGTTGAAAACAAGCGAAGAAAGCAGGCGCGATGCAATTCAGATGCGCCAACAAAGTCTGCTAAGTGGCAAGAGTATGCTTTACAGTTGTCGCCATCTGTAGCATGCGCCCGTCACTAACATGAACTGCGTATGCGCAGAAAGAGTTCGTGGTTGATTTTCAACTAGTGGAGCTGGTTGAGGAGAGGTGCGCGTGCGCAGAGCAGCCGTGTCAAAAAGAAGATTAGAATGAATCTCCATGCGCGGTTTTGGGTGGATCGTGGAAAGTGAATGCGTTGCATGGTTGGGGACTGAAAACAGCACGGAAAGTTTCCGTCGTGTTAGAATACGAGCATTTTAATAAGAGAGGGTGCCAGGAAAACCACTTTGGGGTCGTTTAATGGCCACTGACATTACATAGCACGCTGACGAGCTACTGCGAAAGCTGTCCTACTGCACACACGCGCTACACGCGCCCCACAATGCAGGTTCGCTCACAAGCGGCTGACGCGACGGGCGGTGGAGACGTCGCTGGGCTACCGGAACCACTCCTTCTACCGCTGGCTCCCGAAACCACCCGCGACGGCTGTCGTGGAACTGCCTTTCTTCGAGTACTTGGAGCTGTACCTTGCCGGCTGTGCATTGTCGGTTTGCGTTCTTATCGGCGAACTGGTCGGCAAGTACGCGAGGGTCTGCAGTGCCGCCCGGGCTTGCAAACATTGTGCTAGATTTGGTCGCCGACTAGGCAGAGGCCTATTCATGGCATTCCGTCGCGCACCGATTTATCCGGCCCCTTCTGAAACACTGAATATCGGTTGTGAGGAAAGGAGAGGCGCAGTAACTGTCTTTCTCTCGGTGGACGCCTCAATCAACTGCGCTGTGAGGCAAAGGATGAAGGAGAGAGTGAAAGAAGACAGAAGAAGGCAATCAAGAACATTGCGAATGCAGAGGTGGCGACAAGCGCAGTAAAGCGATGAAGTAGCGAAAATGGCTGGTGTAGCCAGGAGAGAACGGGTGTAGCTAGAGAGGGAAAGTTGTGACACGGCCGCTCGATCTTTCTTGGGGAGGAGAGATCGAGCGGCCGTGGTTGTGCGGAAAAGTTGGTTTTGAGGTAAGAAAGGGGCACATTAACTGTTTCACTTCACGGCGGACACCCCAACCACGTAGGAACAAAAGCAAAATTTGTACTAAGCAACAGTAAGACTGCCATTCAAAATTTTGGACGAGGCAGGGGCTTCCAAAAGCGGCCAAGATCCTTAGCCAACCATCGCTGAATAGGAAAATTCAGTTAATTTGGACACCCGCACAAGCTGCCGTCCCCGGTAACGAGGCAGCTCATGAGCTGCCCCGAGTTCTCTCCTCCCGGGTAACCGTAGAGCCTCCCAAGCACTGGGGGAAATAGGAGCGTCTGCAAAATTACGGGGAAATTATTGACCATTACAAATCGGGGCCTAGGCTGGTACACCCCTCCCCCCCAGACCCAAAATTAAAGAATAGAGAAGGTGTCGCATGGAGGCGGCTGCAGACTAATCCAAAGTCAAAGTCAAAGTGTTTATTTAGACAACTCAATGGTACAGTTGCCTAGGGCGCAGACTAAAAGGCAAAAGGATGCCTGACAAAGAGTCCACGCCCTTCTTGCTCCCATTCGAGAGCACAAGACATTCAGCGAGTAAAATAGACATAAAAACGAAATGGAAATACAGAAAGTATTGGTTAACAGTGAACTGAAGTAATTTCATCTTAAACATTTATCTACAGTTGGAGAAGTACTATGAGAGACAACAGAATAAAAAAGAAAAAAAGAAGTGGTTATGCCTGGAGTGACAACAGATACATGGTGATGCAATTTTTGAAAGCTTTCAATGATTTGCTTTCTTGAATAATGTTTACAGCAGGATGGTGATCGTTTAAAAAACTGGAAATTCTGTAGCTAAGTTTCTGGGCGCCGTAGTTAGTACGTATTTTTTCTTTATTATAACTTATGTGCCGTATGTTGTAGCTGTGTGGTTTCGTGAGATACTTATGACAAAAGGCGGCAGGATCAGAATGCATTTGTTGGTAAGTGGCTAACGCTATCTTTTTGTTTATAACATTCCACAGTGTAAGCAATTGGTGTTTCCTAAACAATGGGGCAGTGTGGCTAAGGTATGGTGCATTATCCATTAGTCGCAGAAATTTCTTTTGTAATAAGTATATGTTTTCTATGCTTGTTTTAGGTGCTGTGCCCCAAACAAGAAGACAATAGTGGAAACGCGAATGTACCAGTGTGTAGTATAGTTGTTTCTTTAGCCACATAGGCAAAAGGTCCTTTAATTTATACATGATACCAATGGACCTAGAGATACCTCTGCGAACTTTTTCAATGTGAGGGGACCAGTCGAGATGTTCGTGAAATAGGACGCCAAGAAATTTATGAGATATTGCACGTTCAATAGATTCATCACAAAATTGAATCAGTATTTCTTGTTTAATGCACTTGTTACGTGCGCGGAATATAATGTACTTAGTTTTTTTAGTGTTTAACTGCAGTTCGTTAGTGCGGAGCCATGTGGATAAGTTTTGCAGCCATATATTGGTTTCTACTTGGAGGGCTTCCAGATCTTGTCCGCAGAAGAATACATTGGTATCGTCAGCGTACAGTACTATTTCTGGTGTAGAGGGCACGTTAATTACATCATTTATATAAAGAAGAAATAACAGCGGCCCAAGGATTGATCCTTGCGGAACTCCATAATGTATCAGACCTAAGCTGGACTTTGCATTCGGAATGTTCGTGTACTGTTGACGATTTGAGAGGTAATTCTTTATTAATGTGAGAGCCGTTCCTCTAATGCCATATTTATATAACTTGTATAACAATATCGGGTGCTTGATAGAATCGAATGCTTTCCTAAAGTCAAGAAAAACACCTATTGTATATATTTTCTGCTCAAAATTGTCTATTATCTTATCCTTAATTTTTATTAGCGCCATTTCAGTAGATTTCTCTTTCTGAAATCCATATTGCTGTTCTGCGATGATATCGTTTCGCTTGCAGAAGTTTAGTAGTCTGATGTTTATAACCTGTTCAATTACTTTCGAGAGGACTGGTAGTACCGAAATTGGCCTATAGTTATTTATATCATTTCTATCGCCTCCCTTGTGTATGACGGAGACTTTTGCAATTTTTAGTTTGTCTGGAAATATTCCGCTACTCAAAATAAGGTTGCATATATGCGTAAGTGGCTCACTAATCATGTGACTAACGGATTTTATAGGTTGAACTTTAATATCATCAGCACCACATGCACTGCTACTTTTTAAGTTTTTGATTACTGTGCAGATTTCCAATTCTGTAGTTGGAAACATGAACATTGAGCTTTCGATGTTGGATGTGAGATACGATGTAAAATCACAGTTACTTGCCTGAGATTTACTTGAAGCCCCTGATATGAGAAAATGCTCATTAAGTTTGTCAGCAAGCGACGCCCCTGTGTAAGGCACACCATTTATAACAAGTTCAGAGATGCCGTCTCTTTCATTTTTGGACATTAGCTTGTTTACGGTATTCCATACCTGTTTAGGGTTGTTGCAGATATCAGTAAACTTATGTTCGTAATAACTGGTCCTGGCTTTTTTAATATCAGAGCTTAACTTGTTACGAATTCGTTTATACTCAATCAAACTGTCTATATTTTTCGTTCTGATAAAAGAGGCAAATAGTCTGTCACGATTTCTAATTCTTTTCAGAAGTTCAGCATTTATCCATGGTTTTCTGGCTTTTTTGCACTTTTTGAATTGTACTGTAGGAAAGGCTTGATTATAAAGCTCGGTAACTTTTTTAATAAAGACGTCATATGCTGTAACGGGGTCAGATAGTTGAAAAACCTCTGCCCAACTTGTTTCTGCTACTAAGTTTCTAAATATTGTGGTCTTTGCTTCATTAATGATTCTATATGTAATCGGTGCACTGATTTTGGAATGACTCTGTGTTGTAAAGTATGGTTTAAATGACAGGAAAATCGGCAAATGGTCACTAACATCAGCTATCAGTACACCTGCTTGCACATCATCCTTTTTGTAGCTTGTGAAGCACACATCTAGTAAAGTACGGCACATATCAGTCACTCTAGTTGGCATATGTATCACATTTTCACAACCAAACGAGAAAAAAATATCAAGCATCCTTTGCTGATTAGATTCAGGCAATAAGAGATCGATATTGAAATCACCACAAATAACTACAGGCGACTTAAACTGCATGCACTGTTTTAACATATTTTCAAGAAATACTAAAAACATTGCCTGTGATCCAGAAGGCGGCCTGTATATAACGGCAAATATGGTACCAACACATTTTAACATGACACACTCAAAGTGCTGATCTATGACACAGAAATCTTCAATGGTGACATAGTTTAGGTGGTTCATTACATAAATGGCCACACCTCCCCCTCTCTTATTACTCCGTGAAACTGATGCGCATTTGCATCCTGGAAATTGTATGACATCATAATCATTGGTAAACCAAGTTTCAGTGAAAGCTAAAAATTCAAATTTATGGTCTAGTGCATTTAGGAGGGTTCTTACAGAATCCTGTTTATTCCGAAGGCTTTGCGCATTGAGATGGAATAAGGAAAGTTGATTTTTTTCTCGTAGAGGCTTGGAATGTTTAAACGAATCAGCATCATGATAAGAATATTTATGAACCCGGTATGGGCGTACCACGTGCACCCAGACCTGAGGTCACATGATAGATGCACACACTGTGGGGCGAGAGGGACCCTCGCCCACATCATTTGGGAGTTCCCGCATTCTACCGGGGCGGGCAAAAATATTGACACTAAAGAAGCCTGGGAGACACTGCTAAGAAGCCCGGACCCTGAGCTCCAGCGCACCGCCATCCATCTGGCGGAAGAGGCCGATGCCAGTCAGGGACTGCCAGCCAGCCTCTAACCGCGCACGCGCAGCTCCCCGTCTCCCAGGCCTGCGTGCCGGGGGCGGGGATAAACGTCTTTTATGATGGAAATAAATGTTCAATCAATCAAACCCCAACCGCTCAGTGAGGGAAGGGATGAAGGAGCGAATGACAGAAGGAAGAGAGAAAGAGAAGCCGCAGTGGAGGGCTCAGGAATAAAGTTTTAGTAGACCGGTTGTACGGTCCACTCGGCTTACGCTGACCCGCTCTGCACAAGCGGAGCACTGATGCACCGAACACGTTTTAGCAAACCGTTAGGTCCCGCCGCGGTGGCTCAGCGGTTACGGCGCTCGGCTGCTGGCCCGAAAGACGCGGGTTCGATCCCGGCCGCGGCGGCCGAATTTCGATGGAGGCGAAATTCTGGAGGCCCGTGTACTGTGCGATGTCAGTGCACGTTACAGAACCCCAGGTGGTCAAAATTTCCGGAGCCCTTCACTACGGCGTCCCTCGTAGCCTGAGTCGCTTTGGGACGTTAAACGCCAATAAACCAAACCAAACCAAACCAGCACACCGTTACGCCGCCACTGCTAAGGGGAGCCGTTCAGACTTCTACCGCCAGCTGGCGGTGACAAATAAAACTTCTTTCACAAAACAGAATCACAATTTGTGTTTCTAATCCACTGGCGGTAAATGAACATGTTTAGTTGAAGGACACCTGATGATGCAGCTGAATTAAGGAAAACTCGGCTTGCATTGGGAGTTGTCTGAGCCATCAGGACAAATTCAGACCAGTGCCGAGCTGTGTTGTTCGTGCGAGTGGCTGCTTCCAGCAGCTATTTCAGTGTCTTAGAGCGCAGCCCGTAGCGCCTCTTCCTAGGTTGAGCGGCGTGCCTCGCCGACGGAGTAAATAATTGCGAGGACACTTTGGCAACTGAAGTGTTGAGATGCGAAAGCCGAGGACACTATATATGCCGTGACGACCTCCGGTGCGTCACACCGTTCCCGCGGCTGTATCCATACCCAAATTATACATCCTTACGGGATCTTAAGTGTTAATTACGCTTAAATACACATTTTGCCATCTAATTTGACACAAATCCTGCGTTTTTCCGATCATTCTGTGACAATTTTCACTATGCTGTGACGACTTCTGGTGGAAGAGACGTCACAGTGTTCCCGTGGTTATATCGACGCCTGCGCTATTTCGACTTAATTTCGACATTTTTGCCGATAATTAACTCATTTTTCTACAGTCATCAAACCTGGCTTCTAGGTTCATTTTTCCCTCCTCTATCTGAAGCAGCCATTGGTTTTCTTCTACATTTTTTAGTTCCCGAGTTAAACGCGTGTGACACCCTCTGCTAACGGACGACAGTATGAGCCATTAAAGGCTTGTTCGCCTTAATACAGCGCCGAGGATAAGAGAGCGCGATGAGAACAGTCGAGGAGGAGGGTGCGGGGGCAGCGGGAAGCACGGCCGGTCTGCCATCACACGCGCTCCCATCGCAGACCAGCCATACGTGATGGCAGGCTGCGCGGTGGCCCGCGGCAAATGATTAGCACGCGCCGTCATCTGCTCGCCGATGGTGTTATCGCTAAGGTACGCGTCACTCAGATTCAGGATATCGCTGCAGAGCAGATATTCGGGCCTAACTGAGGAAGAGATATTAATGTTGAAAGAATGAACGATAATCCCACAGCTATCATTACGGAGTGTGCAGTAGAAGTAGAGGGAAGGGTGGTTCGACAGGATACCGGCAAGCTATCTCAGGAGACAAAAAATATGATTAAGAAACGCAAAAGCATAAAAGCGTCTAACCCTACCGACAGAATAGAACTGGCACAGCTATTGAAGTTGATAAATAATTGCGCAAGGTGGCTGATATAAAAAAGTTTAACATCGAGAAAACCGGGCATGTTCGAAAGAACGGAGGAAGACTAAAAACAGTGATCAGATGTATGCGCTATCAGGTGTATGCGCTAAGAAGACAAAGAGGGCAATGCCATTAGCAATAAGGGTAACATAGTTAAGGTAGCCGAAGAGTTCTACATAAATCTAGACAGTAGCCAATGTAATCAGGACGTTAATGTGATAGGCACTAGCGCACAGCAATAGGACATTCCGCCAGTAACGAAAGAGGAAGTAAAGAAAGCCTTAGGAGCAATGGAAAGAGGGAAAGCAGCTGGTGAGGATCAGGTAACAGCAGATCTATTGAAGGAAGACAGGAAATTATGCTAGAAAAACTAGCCACCCTGTATACGCAATGCCTTATGACCTCGAGCGTACCAGAACCTTGAATGAGCTCGAATATTATTTATCTATTTATTTATTTGAGAGGTACTGCCAGCCTTGTTATAAGGCCTTAGGCAGTAGTGGACGATTCGGATCAACAAATCTTAATCCATAAGAAAGGAGACATCAAAGACTTGAACATTACAGACTGATCAGCTTACTGTCCGTTGCCTGTAGAAGTTATTTGCTAAGGTAATCTCAAATAGAATGAGGATAACCTTAGACTTCAATCAACGAAATGATCGGGCAGGCTTTCGTAAAGGATACTCGACAATACACCATATTCACACTATCAATCAGGAGACAGAGAAATGCGCAGAATATAACCAACCCCTATACCTGGTGTTCAGCCGAATACTTTCAAAAATGCCAGAAAATAGCAACAACAAAAAATAGGTGTAGGATCACACTCTCTGCCCCGGCGGACACAATATGCTGCAAGACCCCACTAATTAACTTTTTAATTATCGTAGCTAGGTGGTTAGTTCCAATTGGGAGTATAATGACGTGAACAAGACGATGTCATATCAGTTTTTGAATTGAAGAAAAACGCAATTTCTAGAGCCCTGCAGCGCGTAGAAATCCGACGCTTTGTCCCCGACGCTTTGAAGTATGGCGAAGCGTAATCGTCCGCTGGTGACGTGCCGTAATTAATGCAGCGCCCAATTCGAAACGCGTGTGCTAACTTTCCTCGCCAGAGAACCTTGGCGCTCATATTAGACCGCGGCCAGCGTTATCGACTGCTTCGCCGCTCGGAGTAAGGAAAATTATAGTCATCGTCAGTTACAAGAACATCGATTTTGACAGCCTGCAGCACACCAGGCGATCTGTGTCTAGTTAACTCCGGAAAGAATTTTTAAATCTTTTTTATTTTTGTCACTAGCTTCGCGAAAGGGACAAAGGTACTCTTCTCTGAGAGTGTGCAGATTACTGTTTAACGTTAAATAGTGCCAGTATATCGACATGCATTGTATTATTTCTGTCAAGCGTCTATTTATTTTATGCGGTATCGGCTTGACTGCTACAATAAATGAAAATGACTTCGTCGATGAAAACATTCCAAATGAAACCATTGCAATTTTAGTACTAAAGTGCTCCGTACCGGCTGGCTCAATACGGTTGACGTGTGCTGGATCAGACACATACCGTGCTGCAAGAAGTGCTAGTACTTAATTAGGAAACCTTGCCCGCAGACGTTTAGCACTTCTAGTTGTATAACAAACAAGAATGAATCAAATTTGTACCTTTTAGGAATTTAGTTGGTTGCAGCCTCACTTGGTTACTCCAGGAAAGAACTAGTATATAGGATGAAAAGAAGCCGTTTTCACATCACGTGTTCAAAATCTTTGCCGTCCATTGCGACGCACAGCAGAATGCGGTCTTTGATGGAATTCACAGCAGAAATGAGCGTCCCTTGGGGAATCTTTTCAACTGATATCTTGATACTCTCCTTAAGGGGTTCGCTGGCTCCGTATTGAAAACTTCGTTCTTAACGTATCCTCAGAGGAACGTATCCAGTGGTGTCAAATCGGGCGATCTAGCTTGGAGGCCACGCTGTTGTTCCCCACCACTCAACGCACTGGTTGGGAAATGTGCTCTCCAGGAATTGCACCGCGGAACGAAAAAAAAATGTGGTGGGGCTCCGTCGTGCTGAAACCACTTTTTTTTTTCAACCCAGCCAGTGGTAGCTCTGAGACAAAATCAGAGACGGCGCCTTTTAGGATGCAGTATGTGCACTTTTTCCCAGTAAGGTTTCCGTGGATGAAGTAAAAACCGACAATAAGGCCGTAATAAATGAAACACCAAACATTTGCTGACCATCTTACTTGGTGCTGGTGCTGGCGTAGCCAATGTGGGTTCTTGTCGCACCACTAATGCGGATTGTGCAAGGTGACATTGCAGTCCCTGCAAAATTGGCCCTCGTCTGTCCAAAGCGCTTTGTGCAGCAATTCCGTGTCTTCATCACATCTAATCAGGCACCAGTTTCAAAAATCGAGCCATTTCTGAAAGCTATTCGGTGATTCGGTGTCAGTTCCAGGTAAAGATACACATGATAGGGATGGTATATCTGTGTCTTGATAGTGACCTCCAAACTGATGCCGGGCTGGCTCCGTACGCGTTGGAGATTTCCGTGACACTTGCTTCCGACCTGACAGAAACGTACGCGAGGACATCAATGTCAAGAAAGTCGGTTGCGCTCCCTGGTCTCTCCCTTTTCTAAACATGAACTGATCCAGTAAGCTTAAATAGATTAAATATCGATACGAAGTGGGGCGAGTCGGCACACGACGACCAGGATGTTGGGCAGCATACAGTCTGGATGCCAGCTCCGGGTCCGTTTGCGCACTCACATAAAAGCGATCACAGTGTCCACCTTCTAGGCAGTGGAGTATTCGGGTTGCCCTGGCGCGGCCATTCCCACAATTCACACAATGCGGAGTGACGTTTTAATCCTAGGCGGCACTTCCACGCATTCAACGTGCTTTCAAACACTGGCCCTGCAATGGCCTTGTCACACGCGCACCTCCGAGACAAGCACCTGAAATGCAAACAACTGCGCTCTGTTAGGAAACTGAAACACACGCTACCACAACCGCAAGAACAACAGCCCGATAGCACACAGCCACTGCCGCACAAGCTCTCCTTGCCACGCTGACAAAGCTTTTCTTTTTCGGACGCGGTTCTTGATGCTCAGCGATCATAAGAAGACAGATGATCAACCTAGTGAGTAAATGAATTCACGATGACGCACAAAAACGATCCCGTCGGGCAGCCATACCAGAAGTGGCGCACACACACATGCACAAAAACACCTGCAGATGCGCCCATCAGAGCCCTCAGAATCGACGTTCCCGTGTCTGGCGATGACTACAATTTTCCTTCCTCCGAGCGACGAAGCATTTGATAACGCTGGCCGCGGTCTAAGCTGAGCGCCGATGTTCTCTGGCGAGGAAAGTTAGCACACGCGTTTCGAATTGGGCGCTGCATTCAATGGCACGTCACCAGCGGACGCTTCGCTTGCGCCATACTTTCAACAGTCTAGCAAAGGAACAGCAGTTCGCATTTGGTAGAGAGATGCTGGAAATAGGAAAGGGAATATGTCTACTTAGGGCAGGTAGTGACCAATGATCCGGATCACGAGAGGGAAATAACGAACTGAAGGAAAAAACTCACGAGCTCAAGGACGAAAGTGAGGAAGCAGTATTGAACAGAAGTGAGGATAATGTCTCTAATGGCTAATGAGCCGTGCTTCGAGAACGGTGCACGAGACAAGGTCAGAAACAGAAAAATTAAGAAAAGATCGGACCGAAAGAAAAAGTTCAGTCCTGGAATAACGACAAAGGACTGAACCAGAAGCATCATCTCGAGAACAAAACTCGGATGATTCAAGCGAAAACGAACCGGGCTTACCCAGAAGAAGAACGTGGAAGGAAGTAGCGAGAAAAAGAAGCGAGTTGAACACCACCGATGCAGTTGAAGTCGAACAGGACAGGCCGTCGATAATGTTCAAGAAGAAACTGGAAAGAAAGAGAAGTGACCTGGCGACAGCTGAGCGAAGTGCAACCAGCCTCGACGGGCTCTGCATCAAGGTGAAGAAGAAACGGAAACGAAAGAAAAGTGAAACAAAAGCAAACGGAAAACTAACAGATTGTGCTGCGAAGGCGCGTTCGAAAATGGAGTGTGCTTTCGATACCAGTTCAGTTAACGGATAGGAAATGGTTGCAGCAGTCCGGGTGAAATCGCCTGCACGCCAAGCGCCTCCCAGAAACGAGGGAGTACTGAAGAACTGAAGGCGCAAGCGCAATGAAAAGAGCGCATGCCGAGAGGAAAGAAGGCCCGCGAATCGGAGCCGTCATAAGCACGTACTGCACGAGTTGGAAGCGGAGCGAGAACCGCGTAAGGTACAGAAACCTCTGCAGAAAGAGTGAAAAGAGCAGAGCTCGCGACAGGAGTAAAAGCCGCAGTCATATTAGGAAGAGAGCCATGCGTGCTACCGAAATCCTAAGCAGATCGAGCCAGTATGTACCGAGCGAACTGTGTAGGCCTAATGTGTAAGTACAGTAGAAAACATGTGTTGTTTGGTTTATGGGGTTTAACGTCCCCAAAGCTACTCAGGCTATCAGGGACGCCGTATGGCTCCGGAAATTTCGACCACCCGGAGTTCTTTAACGTGCAGTGACATCGCACAGTGCACGGTCATCTAGCATTTTGCCTCCATCGAAATTCGACCGCCGCGGCCGGGATCGAACCCGCGTCTTTCGGGTCATGCCTTGTGTATTTGCGCTCCCTGTTTGGAATATTGAGTTGCTCTGTTGCCGAGTTGTGACGTGTTTTGTAATGTATTTTAACAATTGGTTTGGTTTGGTTTGGTTTATTGGGGTTTAACGTCCCAAAGCGACTCAGGCTATGAGGGACGCCGTAGTGAAGGGCTCCAGAAATTTCTTCCACCTGGGGTTCTTTAACGTGCACTGACATCGCACAAGACATGGGCCTCTAGAATTTCGCCTTCATCGAAATTCAGCCGCCGCAGCCGGGATCGAACCCGCGTCTTTTGACAATTGTCCACGGTTATGTATGTGGAAACATCATTCTATTCATGTATGTATCTTGGCATTTGTCGTTCGCGTTTGTGAACCCATGCATGTAAGCTCGAGTTTTGTGTCTTGTGAATATTGTTCAACAAAAAAAATTACTGGCGGTTTATAAAGCATTGCTAAGCATGGAAATTTGAGCGAAAGAAGGTTTTGAAGCGAAAAGCTTCACTAGGCTAGTCAACACTGGGTCTGGCATATGCTCCGTGATCAGAATTAGCCACAGCTGCGCGTGCGCAGAGCCGAGTGACGTCACAGAAGAGGCGCAGGTGGTCGGAGCGGCCGCCGCCGCAACCGCCGCCGCAACTCCACCGCCTGACCTTTCGGCGCCGCCGCGCGCTATTGCGCATGTGCGCCGCCTCCTCACCGCCGCTACTACTGTGCGCTCGCCTCCTCGCCACCGTTTGACCTTTCGATGCAGCCGCGTGTGTACCACACTTACTACGCATGCGGAAGGAGGGCTATATAACGCGCTTGCCTACACCGTTATCGTGGTGCTCCCAGTGCATTGTGCGCGAACTGCGACAGCCATGACCTCTAACCAAGCATAACGGCAGCTTTTCGCTCGTATATCCAGGCTTAACGAGAGCTAAGCGACTGCCAATTTTTTGCTGGTGGACGCCAACGCCACGTACATGATAGCGAGATTTAGGTGTCCACTGACCCAGGGAGCCAACTGGGCCTTCCCTCGTCAAAATCAACGGCTTCTACAATGTTGTCAACGCCAACGCCAATGAACCAATGAAAGCCGGCAGCCCACTTGTTTGTTTGGTTTTTGAGGGAAGGAAATAGTGCAGCAACTGTCACATCTTGATGGACAACCGAACCGCGCCGTAAGGGTAGGGATAAAGGAGAAAGTGAAAGAAGAAATAAAGAAAGAGGAAACTGAAAAGGAAAGGAAATGGCGCAGTATCTGTCTCGCATCTCGGTGGACACCTGAACCGTGCCTCAAGGGAAGGGATAAAGGAAGGAATGAGAGAAGATATGTAACGTGGCTGCTACACCACCACCACTCCTCCACTTGAAGGTCAAATTGCGGCGCCGATGACCTTGTCTTGGTTATAGGCTAGCAAAGCTTTCGGGTTAATCTCCTGGACACTTTGTTTTTGGACACTTACGTCCCCTGTGAGTGTGTGTGCATAGGGCGACATCAGTTGCCGCAATGTATCTTTGTTTTTGTAGAGGGACGGATGTCCCTTTCTGATCGAGAGTCCAAATAAACTTCTCTTATGTCTCTTAAAGGGAGGGGCAGTGTCAATCACGCGCGCTTTCGATTCTGGAAAGTTTGGCAAACGAACACCGGTTGCCGAAGGAGAGCGCTTAATCTTGTGTGTGTCTAGTGATGTCCTCTCTACTTCGTTCGCCCGGGGCGGCGTCGGGTCGGGAAGACGCGACTCGAGTTTTCTTGAAGCTTCACTCCACGTCTGACCAATGGTGATGCGCGCCTGGCGCGAGTGCGAGATATCAGTTGTACGGTTAATAATGTCGCGCGTATGGTAGTGTAGTGCTTGATTATTCATTATTCAAAGCTGCCGGCTCACCGCTTTATCGCTTTGTTTGCGATGCAAGACGCGACCAGATTTATCTCGATTGATCGCATTTGGGCGGAGCTGATGCTACGTTGTTCCAGAGTGTTCTAGCAACTTTCCAAGCTTTATCTAGAACGTTCGCTATCAGCTTTAAAAAGAGCACGGGCGAGAGCGGCGGGCATTTTGTTCGACGACCGCCGAGCACGCCTGTTGCTGCGCCGCCGCAGAGTGATTCAGTTTTTTGTGGGCGCAAGTCAGCCCAAATAAAAAGTTTTTTTTAGAAGCCATTTTCGCCGTTTTCCTGCTCTCCGGACTGCAGTCACCACTACGATGTGCGCGTCTGCATTGGCGCGAAGTACTACACACCCTATATAGGAAGGACGTTTGGTTTCAGGCTATGAGGGGCGCCGTAGTGGAGGGCTCCGGAAATTTCGACCACCTGGGGTACTTTAACGTGCGCTGACATCATACAGTACAGGGGCCTCCCACGAAACACAAAACTTCTTACAAACGTCTCGGAACCGCTCCAAATGACTACAAACGTCTTGCGCTGCGTTCATACGTCTCATAGATGTCGACAAGAAGAAGTTTCCTCTGCGACGTCTGTTAAACATCTGCAGTCAGATGTTTGCTGTGAAACTTCTGTGAAACATCTGTAGTCAGATGTTTTCTAGACTTGTCTCTAACACGTGGAACTTAAGACCACGTCGAGGAGACGCGCCTAGCAATCAGCAGAGAGTTGCCGCCGTGGATTAAACATGCTGTAAATCACGGCACATAAATTATATGGCTCTCCTGCTTGATGTTTCGAAGAGCAGGCGCGCCGGTGCAAAGACCGCTCTTTGTATTCGAACACTGAAAGCGCGTTTTCTCCTACGGAGCCCGAATCACGTTCCACATCGAGTGCAGCTAACCCGCCACTCGTAAGGCTGGATTTAGGTAACATATAATGGCCCTGAAAGCCGACGGTAGTTACGCTAGCGAAAAAATTTGCTTCATGTTGCGAACGCCTCTGTTACCCCTCGGCTAGCTGGCGGCAGCACGCGGATTGACAGGCGCAGCGTACGCTGCCTTCGCCGCCGCCTTCGCCGAGCTCGCTCGCGCGCTTATCACCCGCGCTCTATCGTGTCGGCAGATCTTGGAGGCAATAATCTTTCTTGAGTCACGCCGCAGCTTGCTTTAGTGTCGCTCGCACGGTGGCGATGCAGGCTAGTTTGCCAAAGTGGTTTTAACCGTTTGAAGCAGTACTTCATTTCGCCATTTAGCGTTGCAGAGGCTAGCGATACGCGCGCGAAGTGGATGCTGCGTACGTTGTACGTTTCGCTGCGCACTTTTTTTCCAAGCTGGTTGGCACTTCACGCCGCTGCAGTTCGCAGGTTCCACTTTTTCTGCGCTATCGTTTACTACCAGTGTTGCACTGAGATGTGAGCCTCGTTTTCCGCAAAAGTAAGTAACCTTCCATTTCTTTTCTGTGGTGAAAGTGTCGGCCTTGCTTTCGCTAAGCCTCTAACGCGCCTGATTGAACGGTCGGCTAGTGTGTCACTCCTTTGGTTTACAAATCACAAAACAGTGTCAGCCAGTGCTTTACATACCAAAGTGCTATTTGAGCTTTTGTTAAGTGGATACAGCTAGGCTGCTCTCGCATGCGAGTTGCTTTCTTTACCAAGGCGGTGACAAGGTGAACGTGACAAAGCTTCAAACCAACCAGCTTTGTTTAAGCGTACGTTGATAAGGCGCGAATTTTTTCCTATACATTGATTAAAGTCTGTGCTCTATTGCATTCTGGCAGGGTTTTATTCTTGCCAAGGACTCTCATCTGGCCACCTGCGTGCTCTAATTCATGCTGTGATTGCCGTCAGTGAAACTCGCGTTAAAAAGGCTTTGGTTATCTTCACTAAGGTATTTGTTTGCGCTAGTCGGTACATTGTTAAAACTGAAGGCACAGCGCACGAAGGACCTGTCCTGTCCATCGTGCGCTGTGCCTTCAGTTTTTGGTTATCTTAACTGCGTCAAGCTTTTATTTCATTACGATTGAGAGCCCCGGCACAAAGGTAGTTTACTCAGTGGTGCTGCTCTGTATGTGTGCAGGCTGTTTGACAGTGCAGTGAAGTACTACGGCTCTTTGCAGGCATGGCAGCTTTTATTTTTTGGAAAATAATTGCGCCGTGCACAGCTGGCGTTGTCCCTGCTTCACTGTGTGCATTTCGTTTTGGGTACAGGCTGTTCAATAGTGGTTTTCAGAGGACCTTCTTGCCTGCTCAAATTCTCAAGTTTTGGTAAGCACGCTTTGCAGCTGACACCTTTTCTTTCACTTCATGATTTCTTGTACAGGTCTAGGCTCTTTGCTAATGTTCATTCCACAAGCCCCATTATTTGTTTGTCCTTTAGAACCCCAACTGTTGGCCGGAGGAGCAAGGACCTTGTCTAGTGTCACGCAAATTAATCGCAGCACCTTGTACTTGGTTGTTCAGAAAACTTGGCCTGGAGATTGTTTCAGTTCTGAGGTGGGAATCTGGACAAATGCTTCTTGTGCAGTGGTGTAAGTAATCTCTTGCCCGCTGTTTGAGCTTCATCGTACAGATTAGAAAGGGCTTGTTTGGCAATGCAGTGTTAGGAACCTTATACATACACACTTTTATTTCTTATCTTTCAGATGTGCCCCTGTGTGGCTGTCAAGGAGAGGTCCAAGTTTTAACCCATCTCTGGTGTATACTGAAGTGATGCAGGTATTACCAGGACAGCAGCATATGTGCTATGTTTTCGTGCGACGGTGCAAGATGTCAACCATCAACCACTTTTGATTCAGCCACATCTTGCAGGTAAGAGAAAGCCTGTTTGCAAGATGCAGCTTAGGAGGTTCTGTGAGTACAGTGTGCATCACAGTAATGCAGTGCACTTGCTATTGACTGCTTGGCTTTCAGTGTCCATGCACGCTGTTTGAATTTTGCTTCTGTTAAAGGCCTCCACAGTGATTGACTTCTTGAGTTTATGGTGAGCCGTAGCACTCTGCTGAAATGCCACTTGCAATGACATCATATGCATATATGTTTTTGGTTAGCTTATTTTATTGCCTGTGCTGTCACTCCTTGCCATTTCCTGGTCTTATTTGCTTCCGACTCCTCATTGGCCATTCTACATGCACCTGACTGACTGTGCTTTTGGTTACTCTAATATTTTTCACTTCTGCAGGCTGCTGAACAGAGCTGGATTTGACTTCCCCTTGTTACCATCTAGTTGGCATCCTCCTTGCAAGAAAAGCGATTTTTGGAACACCTAGCGAGCTCTTCATTGCCGTCCACATCACAGCAACTTGATCATCAACGCATCCGTTGTGAACAAGGCCTGGGGCCGAATGAATTTTTGATTTAACAGTTGGTTGCTGCTCGACACTTTCCCGCCATTCAAGTGCTTACCGTTGTAATGTCAGCCAAACCAGTGAAGCTACCTCCTCCATGGCTTCTAACATTAATTTCCTGGTCCCTTTCTTTTTTGTGTGTGGGTGTATGCACTGGATTCAATAAAGAGTAACGCAGTGACTGAAAAGTGTGCTAGCACATGCATTTATGGCTCATTACTACAGCCATGCATCCCTTGTAATGTGGGCTTACTGTTCGGGTCATTGCAGATCAGCTTTGAGTTCATTTTTGAGTGTATACCAGAAAAATGAACTATAACCTTTAGAGGGTTTAAAGGCAGCACTAAAAATCAGTCTTGAAATGCGTAAGATATTACAGGCGCCCATTTCGGAAAAAAAAGGAACGTCTAAAAAAATTCTAGAAAAGTTCTACCTCAGAAGTTTTCTAGCCGTATACAAGCATAGCGTTAGCAGAGCTAATAGAGGGCTAGTAAACGTCTAAGTCTAAAACACTGCTTAGATGAAACTTCTTCTAGGTGTCAAGCTTTCTTTTTCGAGACTTTTTTTAGACGTCTATAAGCGCTTTTTGTGTTTCGTGGGCTCTAGGATTTCGTATAGCGTTTTCTGTCAGCGGATGCCGTAGGTTAAGCTTCTGAGAAGAGCGCCAGCACGAATCACCGGGAATGACGCTGTCGCCCGCCCACAGACCTGCGAGGGAGCGTGTACCAGCCTGCGTAACGGCCCATCGTGATCCTCCGGTAGTCGGACGGTTGCATTTCCCGGCGAACAAATAGTGTTCTGTTTCGTTTGCCTCTCTCATGTATTAGTGCTCTTTAGGTGCAAGTTCCGATCTGTTGAAATGTAGTCTCTCTCTAGTGTTACTTTGCACCTGTTGCATTTTTTAGTGGATCACTTTGTATATGTCCTTACGAGTGAATGGAAATTCGTCTGTATTGGCTCTTTGCTATATAAAGTTTGTTTTGTTTGTGAACCTTTGACTTCGGCCCATTTACTGGCTTGCGGCAGGTGAAAGCTGGGCATCAAACGACCGCCCCCCTTGTCACTTGGTATAGCTGGTGTAATGTTCGCATAGCACACATCGCAGCCGGAGGCAAACGTTTATTGAAAAACAGCGCACAAGAACAGGTTACATATATAGTCGAGTGGGGAAGGGCCTCGAACGTCACATGATCAAACACGATAACAAACCCGGTGATCTCTGGGCACGTGGCAGCAGCACGCTACACAAAATGGCCATATCGGCATGTTATCACGTTATCACAGCTGGTTTCTGGCTGAGCTTGCCACGCTGAGTTGAGGGCATCTCCTATAGAGACCGCAACCGTTACCCCTACGCTAAAGTTACTGTATATGCTACCAAAGGTACCTGGTAGCATATACAGTAACCCTACCCTACGCGCTCTAAGGGCGTCTGGGAGCGCACGCAACAGGTGCGCACAGGTGACACTGTCCCCGTCCTGAAGCGAGGTAACGGAGAGTGCGGCGTCTTCAGGGTACTCAGAATGTCCTGCTTGGGAGGACGTTCTTACCATTTGAGGGTGTCCTCCGGACGTTTGGCTTTTAAGGCGAAAGCCTTTAATGACTCATGCTCGCGGTGTCCGTCCGTGCACTGGAATCGTGCCGTGGCCTCTCCTCTGCGCAGCGGCGCAACCTCCTCCCCTCCTTAGCAACGGGCGTGCTGGTGTGGGGCGCAGCTGTGCATAGCAACCGTGACGTCACATAGTAGCGGCAGAACGAGCGCGCGCGCGTCGGCGGTGGCAGGCTGGCAGCTGCACCTTGGCTGCACCGCTGCTCCTTCGCCAGACGTCTCGTTGCAGTCGAGTGAGTGAGACGCATGGCTCCGAAGCGGCCCAGTGATTCCGCGCCAAGCGCTTCGGGGAAGCGGCAGTGGGTTGACCACAAGGCTTTCGCCAAGCACACTTTAGAATTTCCGTGTCTTGGTAATTTTTTCTGGGCAGTGACAAAGGGCGTGAAATTCAATAAAGAAATAGAGTCGCGGCTTCATACGAGGTCTGTTAGAAAAGTATCCGACCTTTGGCCGTTGAAAAAAAACTTGCATAACTGGAGCGTTGCAAACCTAGTCATCTTTAAAGTAGTCTACTTGGGACTCCACACACTTCTCCCAGCGGTGCTGCCATTGTGGGAATTATTCCGAAAAGGCCCTTTTCGGAATAGAGTTTACCTCAGCTGTCGTTGCAGCCATAATGTTCTTCCTTGTCTGAAATCGCGCTCCTTTCAATGGCCTTTTGATTTTGGGAACCAGCCAGAAATCGCAGGGGCCATATCAGGACAGTAAGGAGTCTGTTGAACTACAGGAGTCTGGTTTTTCACCAAAAAATCTGATTCGAGTGCGAGGAATGTGCAGGAGCATTGGCGCGATGGGTGCGCCAATTTCCTGTTGACCTCAGCTCCGGGTTCTTGCGCCGCACAGCATCCCGTAGGCAACGGAGGACATCCCTGTAGTACCCTTTGGTCATTGTTTGACCCTGTAGAGTGCGTACTCGTGGTCTGCCACACAGAGGGTGTCAAAGAAAGCAGTCAGCATCACTTTCACATTGCTGCGCAATTGGCGGGCCTTCTTAAGTCTTGGTGACGTGGAATGCTTCCACTCTGACGACTGGGATCTGGTTTCCGGGTCGTACCTGTACACCCAAGACTCGTCACTAGTGATTATGATGTTGATGAAGTCGGGGTCACTGTTTGCGGAATCCAGCATGTCCTGTGAGACTTCAACACGAAGCTGCTTTTGCTCCACCGTGAGCAGCTTCGGCACGAATTTCGCCGCAACTCTCTCCATGGCCAAATCTTCGGTGATAATGGAATGTGCGGAGAAATTGCTCATGTCCACCTCTTCCTCAATTTCTCGGATAGTCACGCGACAGTCCCGCATCACCATTGCGTTCAGTTCGGCATGTTGATGGCCGATTGGAGCGTGGCTCGTTCTCCACCGATGTGCGGCCAGCTTTAAAACAATTGTAACACTGCTTAAACTGTGTGCTGCTCATAGCATCTTCACCGAAAGCCGTCTGAATATTTCGAATGGTTTCCACTCGGCTGTCGCCAAGTTTATGGCAAAATTTGTTGCAGTAGCGCTGCTCCTTTCACTCCGCCATTTTCCTTGCAATAAAAAACCGACGAGAGCACTGCACACTGCCTCACTCAAAAGCTGCTTCCCAGCGACTGACGCTATCGGCAGGCGGGAAAAAATTCATGCATGCGCATGAAGGTTCAAGGTCGCCTGATGCAAGCGCGCTTGTCTCATATCCATCAGGTGTTCGCAAAAAAAAATAAAGTCCGATACTTTTCTAACAGACCTCGTAGCTGATGCCGGCACTGCATGCTTACCTAACAAATCGCATTCAGTATATGAGATTTAGGTTTGGTTTGGTTTTTATAGGCTTTAACGTTCCAAAGCGACTCAGGCTATGAGGGACGCCGCAGTGGAAGCTTCCGGGTAATTTCGACCACCTGGGGTTCCTTACCGTACATTACGTCGCAATATAAGATTTAATGAGCCCACTACACATACCCTTCCCGTCACATCGGGAGTACCTCGTAGAAGCACCCTCAACCTGTTGTTCTTTTATAAAGATATCATAGAAGTTCAAAATTAAATCTTACAAACCTATGCATTATGACAGAAGCCAACAGCAACAGAAATCAAGGGGCACAGGGGATTTTTAATTTTTATTTATTTATTTTGTGGTGTTGATCAATTTAGAATATTACTGAATATGTTATCGCTTAAAGCTAACTGAATAGAAAAGCACAAGAAAAAACAACCACATGCCGCCGGTGGGATCCGAACCCACGACCTCCGATGTACACGTCCGGTGCTCTACCTCTGAGCTACGGCGACGGCTGTCAAATCTTCTACTTTCAGAGGTATTTATGTTTACAAGTAACCTAACCTTTAGAGTGTTCATCAGCGCACCCACGTTAGTAAGCGGCGGACGTAGAACGTCCTGATTTACCGCATGTGTGACGTAGAACGTCATCGAACGGAGAGGGTAGAAGCTGCGTGAGAACCCTCTTATGCTTCCTATGGCGTCAAGGCTGCCAGAACCGAGGCCCTCGCTAAGCAATTAAGAAAACAAGGGAAGGGGAATGAGGGGCTCGTTATAAATATGACAGAAGCCAACAGCCACAGAAACCAAGGGGCACAGGGGATTTTTTATTTTTATTTATTTATTTTGTGGTGTTAATCAATTTAGAATATTACTGAATATGTTATCGCTTAAAGCTAACTGAATAGAAAAGCAGAAGAAAAAACAACCACATGCCGCCGGTGGGATCCGAACCCACGACCTCCGAATTACGCGTCCGGTGCTCTACCTCTGAGCTTGCAGCACCGTTGCAGCAGGCCATGTCCATAAACTGCGCGAACACGCGGACCGTCCACTTTTTCGTTCGCATAGAAATACGATAGTAGGAGACGAAACGGTCGATCAGGTCCACTCCGCCCATGTATTTATTGTACTTCGCTACCGCATCAGGTTGCTGCACTTTGACTTTTTTTTTTCTGAACCTTACACCATCTTTTGCAGGTTGCTTCTGGCGCGATGCCAAATGCAGTGGATAACATCAGGACAGATTTATTGTCCTTCCACTTGACAAGGCACATTTTGTCATCATTCCGCACCTTGCAGACTGAATCTCCGCGCTGCATATCTCGGTCCTGCGGCATTGCGGCCGCAACTCCGCCGGTCCGGTTTCCCATCACTGTTCCAGTTAGAAACACATTTCCTTCGACCAGGTGCTCAGCAATCTTGACGCCTGTGAAATACCTGCCCGTGAAGACGAAAGTATCTCGATCTCGATTTAACGACGTCAAGTTTCTTGACAACACTTCCACCGAGACCAAATTCCCGCATGTCATCATCAGGAACTGTTCCCTTGCCAACATAGATGGCGAAGTCCAGCACTAAACCATCTGGGGATGCCATTACAAAGTTTTTAAGCCCTACAGGATTTGGCTTTGAGGGAACGCACTGCAGCACAGGGCACCACCTCCCAGAAAATGGCATCATTTGTTCGTCAATGGACACCTCACGAGATCGCGGTAGCGCAATGCAGGCGTTTCGGAAAGAGGTGATGATAGGCTTTACGAGAAACAGTCTGTTTTTCTCCTTTTCTTCATCTGGTACTGACAGATTGTCAACGAAGTGCACGTAGCTCCTGAGCTCAAAAAACCGGTTCCGAGTCATTGCCTGAGCAATGAGCTCGATTCTGAACATTCTTGAGCAGCACAGTCGAACCCTTGGAAGCTTCAGGATCCCCATTGCAATGTGGATGCCCGCAAATATATTCAGTTCTTTCGAATCTGTTTGCACAGACCTCCCTCTAGCCTGAACAGAGTACAGGTTGGTCTGGAATGCGCATTCTTCCCAGAAATGTTCGGGAAAGTATTTGAAAAAATACTTCAATGGTGTGTCTATGTCTTCGCATTCCTGATTCATCAGCACTTCCATTTCCTCTATCGTCAAAGCAGGAAACCTGATGCAAAAGAAAAGAAGGCGCATTTAGCGAAAAATGTAATTAATGCCTTGAAAGTACTTTAGCGTAGCTCTCTGCGCGTCAAGAAACAAGAAAATACTTACATTCCGTTCGTCCAATTGAATGTAGTCTGTCCTTTTCGTCGCTGGTCATTTCTGCCGGCCGGGCTGTCTTCAATTTCTGATTCTGTTTCGCTATCTTCGTCCGGGTCGTCGATGGTGTCAAATCTTTCGATGTCCTCTGAATCTGATAGATCAGCGTCACTTTCTTGGAGAAGAGCGTGAATCTCATCGTCAGTCAAGTACCTCGCTGAAAGCCACAAAGGAACAACCGTTAAGACCCACAGTCCCCGTTCGGGGACATCGAGAGGCAGCAGCGAAGCAGGAAGACTAAACTTGACTCAATTTGTGCGAACACCTTTCAAAACTGCTTTGATATTCTCAAATTAGGGAGGCAGTGAGTAAAATGTTGTTGAAAAAAAGAGTACTCACGTCGAGGACGACAGCGCGCGCACTCCTTTCCTGGGGGATGCCATTTTGGAACCAGTGATGCCAACTCAGGTCAACGTTTTATCCCTAGATTGAACCCCCAAAAATCCCTAGATTGAACAAAAATCTCTAGCCTATAATGGTTTAATTGTTAATGCGACCATTTCAGCTTCAACAAAGTCTCACCGCAGTTCACTGTTTCGTCCATTAGTTATACATTTTTTCAGACATAAATAAAAGCGTTTTAGCCACAATTGTACCTTTTTTTTGTTCTTTTGTAGATTTACCTTACATAGAGGGCCCACAGATGGCGCCAGCTTTTACAGAGACGTGTGGTCACTGGAGAGAAAGGCAGTGAGTAACGACGCTCACGAGCAGACGACTCCCGTTTCACCGAATCGGCTTTTGGTTTGTTTGGTTTGTAGGGGTTTAACGTCCCAAAGCAACTCAGGCTATGAGAGACGCCATAGTGAAGGGCTCCGGAAATTTCGACCACCTGGGGTTCTTTAACGTGCACTGACATCGCACAGCACACGGGCCTCTAGAATTTCACCTTCATCGAAATTCAGCCGCCGCGGCCAGTATCGAACCCACGTCTTTCGTGTCATCAGCCGAGCGCCGCAACCACTGAGCCACCGCGGCGGGGAATCGGCTTTTGAGCTGTTCCTTCAGCCGGCTTATCTTTACGCGCAAAGAACCTATGCAGCCCTTTGGAAAATAAATGCAGTTGATACCAAGTTGAAAGTGCTGGCATTTTCTGCTAAGCCCCGTCAACACATGAAAGTATTTTATTCAGTCACCATTAAGGGTTGTTTTTAGGATTGTTTTAAGAGGCACACAGAAAGACGAAAATGTTTGAATTAATGAAAGACCTCTTCTCGCCTCATAGAGAGCATTCAGAAGCGGTGAAATGGCGTATCTCACCGCACAGTTATTTATTAATCATAGTCGCAATCAAAGACCGTCACCGTCAGTTTTGGAGCTACTAAGGATTGACGTCCCGAGAAACTGACATAACCAACAATGTAATCTTGTTATAGTTACACAGCAATGATACAGACGTTAGATTGGTAATTACAAAATCAGAAAGTGATTCCTTACAACTTTGAATGTGTTTTTTGGTTGAACAGCACGTTTAAATCAAGTGGACTAGCATACGTGGAGAATGCGAACAATTGTGGCACTTTTTGGTAAAGGTAAGCGGTGTGCGTAAAAGTAGCGCGTTGATCCAGGCACAACAAGTCAAAATTAAACTTCGTCTTTTGTAGAGGAGCAGTCACTCGAAGCGCCAGTGATGGCACGCACGTTAAACAGTTTGAAATTCACATGGTTTCGTTTTCCTCCCTGGTCAGCAGTCGACAATTTCGCGTTGCAGAACTGCTTCCAACCTCTCTCGGCTCGGCAGAATACTAAAAATAAAGGAGTAGTAATTAGCATTTTTCATAGTTTTTTCTCTTCCAAGCGCAAAATAATCAGCTACACCTGCCATTAAGCCACTTAGAGTAGCAATTCTACGGCTTCTCAAAATCCCTAGATTTCACAAAAAGACGCTAGATCCCTGAAGCAAAGAAAAAACCCCTAGATCTAGGGATAAATCCCTAGGGTTGGCATCACTGTTTGGAACGCACCTTTTTTTGGCGCTCGCTGGACCTGTGGCGCTATCTCACGGATGATAGAGAAAGTAGAACCTCGGGAGGCGGGAAATATGAATTCAGTTGAAACGCGCGTTTACTAGATCGCTGCTTGCGCTCAAAGCAGTGCCCCCGATCAGGGACACAGGAACTGAGGAGGATATATATACACATACCTTATCCCCATCATATCGGAAGTATCCTGGAGAAGCATCCTGAAGCAATTTCTTTTTTATAACGATATCGTAAACGTTTTTAATGAAACCTTCGACGATTACGTCGGCCACATAGAAATGCGACCGACAAGGCCGGTATCGAGCCCTGTATTTGGGGTCAGGTTTATGCATCTGATATCTCGGTGTTACGAAGTAAAGGTTTCCTACAGCGGGATATAACGAACATCTAATTAACTCCCATTTCGCGTAACGGTGGACACTCGCTTTGATGTGGCTGACGAAATCACCGCTCATAACCTGGGCTGTCGAGCACCGCCCACGAGGACACTTATGCCGCTCCATGGAGCGTTTGTTTGCACCATGTATAGTATAGTTTAGTTTTATGCTGGTACTTCTCTTCTTCGCCCGCCAAATGATGCCAAGTTGTGCAGTACATGCGGCCCTCTGAGCTGCGCTAGCTGTGCCTCGTTAGCCCAAGCCATTTGCGTTCCCCTTCTCCAATCCCCTCGTGGCAGACGGGCCACTGTGGGCTCGCTCTGATAATTCTCTAGTTTCATGTACAGTTTAGCTTTCGGCCTTTTCCGCGGCATAGTATCATTGGTTAAAAGGTTTGGTTTGGTTTGGTTTATGGGGTTTAACGTCCCAAAGCGACTAAGGCTATGAGAGACGCCGTAGTGGAGGGCTCCGGAAATTTCGAACACCTGGGGTTCTTTAACGTGCACTGACAGCGCACAGTACACGGGCCTCTAGAATTTCTCCTCCAAAGAAATTCAACCGCCGCGGCCGGGATCGAACCCGCGTCTTCCGGGTCAGTATCCGAGCACCATAACCGCTGAGCCACCGCGGCGGTCATTTTGTTAAAAGCATTTGTCAGTGCGCTTGATGTGCTTAACGGTATCGACATCCCGCTTGTTTCACAGGGCCAACTGCGGAAAACGGAAGCGCAAAACAATTCCTGTAGCCCACAAGGGGGCAATCATCAAAGCTAGAGTTACTGTATATGCTATCAAAGGTAGCATATACAGTAACTCTAATCAAAGCCTACGGTATCCGCCACGAGACTGTCATGCGGTGAACCTGAGACTCGCGTTCTTGTGGGGCGAAATCAAACGTACGTGACGAATTTGTTCTCTACAGAAGGCCCTCTTTTACAGTGGCCTGTACGTTTGGCTTCAGCTCCCAGAAAACGATGCTAAGTATTCTGAATAAGTATCTCGCTGTCACCTGCGACATTATTTTTCCCAGAGCCGTTTTCTAGGAGCTGAAGCCCTTAGCCCGTGCTATAGTGCCTAGAATATATTCTAGGCACTATACCCGTGCTAGCCGCGGAAGAAACGGGGTCGGTTTGGCTAGCTTGACACATTCGGTCGGTGTACGTATGCGTTGAGCGCTCGTTGGTAGTTGACTCCCCCAACGCGTGCCCCCGGCACACGAAACGCCATATATATATATATATGGGAAGGGGAATGAGGGGCTCGTTATAAATATGACAGTTTCTGTGGCTGTTGGCTTCTGTCATATATATATATATATATATATATATATATATATATATATATATATATATATGTATATATATATATATATATATATATATATATATATATATTGACGCCAGCAAGGTGAAGCAATTTTAGAGAAATTCTCCACGAAGCGGCGGTAATATGCGCATAGCCCGAGGAAGCAACGAACTTCCTTTTGGTCACGAGGCGGTGGAAAATTGGCAATGGCGGATGTTTTTTCAGGATCCGGAAGAACCCCTTCTTGGTTGACGACATGGCCCAAAAACGTTAGCTCTTCATAAGCAAAATGGCATTTTTCGGCTTTGAGAGTAAGGCCTGATGATGTTATGGTCTGCAAGACCTCCTCGAGGCGACGAAGGTGCTCCTCGAAAGACGGGGCAAAAACGATGACGTCGTCCAGGTAGACCACACAAGTTTGCCACTTCAAATCCGCAAGGATGGTGTCCATGAGCCTTTGGAAAGTCGCGGGTGCCGAGCAAAGACCAAATGGCATCACCTGAAACTCGTACAACCCGTCTGGAGTAATGAATGCCGTCTTTTCGCGGTCTCTTTCATCTACCTCAATTTGCCAATATCCAGACTTCAAATCCATGGAAGAAAAATATCTGGTGTTGCATAAGCGATCCAAGGCGTCGTCAATTCTGGGCAGCGGATACACATCCTTTTTAGTGATGTTGTTTAACCGACGGTAGTCAACGCAGAATCGTAAGGTGCCGTCCTTCTTCTTCACAAGCACTACAGGTGCCGCCCACGGGCTCCTAGAAGGGCGAATAACGTCGTTTGCGAGCATTTCTTTCACTTGTGTGGTAATAGCCTCACGTTCTTTGGTAGACACTCGATAAGGTGACTGTCGGAGTGGCGGAACATTTTCGTCTGTAATAATGCGATGTTTCGCAAGATGTGTCCGCCCGACGCGTGGCGAGGACGCGAAGGCACCACGGTAGCGACTGAGCAGAGGCGGAGGAGCGAACTCTGCGGCGCCTGCAGACAGGAACCCTTCTCTGTCCTGCAATAGCAAAACACTTCGATCCGAACACAGATGGGCGCTGCCCGCACTGTGGAGAGATCTGCGATATCTTTCACATGGTGTGGGCATGTACTCAGAATCCTCACCTTCCCCCCTCCCCCACCCCCACCCGAGAGGCATGGGAGACTGCCCTCCTCAACTGCTCCACACTGGAGTCCCAAAGGGCTCTGGTCAAGCGGGCGCGAGACGGGGCCTCGTCATGCGGTGTCCCGGACTAAGGATACCGACCATGCAGCAGGGTTATTTTTATTTTTTTTTAACCCTCAAGCTCTCTTTGATTAAAGTTTTTCACCACCACCACCATCCCGTACTTTGTCTCGCTGGCCGCGCGGCAAGGTTGGGTTAATATCGTACTTAACACCGGCAAGTCCGTCGGGCTCAGTTGTTGAAGCAGATGTTAAACTATGCACACACCTATTTTCACTAAGAGCGTCAATATACGCCACAGTCGTTCCCTTGTTAAGGTGTTGGTGTTCGTTGCTGAAGTTGGTGAGAAGAACGTTGACCTTGCTATCTTCAAGGAAGACAACCGCCCTGGCGACGGAAATTCCTCTGTCCAGTAGCAACAGCTGCTTGCTTTCGACGACACCCTCAAGTTCCCGTATGTGCTTCGAGCCGACGGTTACCATCACACTGGAGCGTGGAGGCACGGTCACGTGTTCGTCCAGAATGTGCAGCGCCGCTGGGAGAACACTATCCACGGATATGGCCTTCTCGGTCGAAAACTTGACGGACTGCGATTGCAGATCAATAACTGCACCATTTTCGGTCAGAAAGTCCATACCGAGTATGACGTCTCGGGAGCACTCGGCTAACACTACGAACGTCGCCAAGAATGTTTGGCCTTCCACGGTTACCCTCGACGTGCACGTTCCCGTAGGCGTAATTAAATGTCCTCCCGCAGTACGCATCTGTGGGCCATCCCAAGCGGTTGTGACCTTTTTTAGTGCCGCGGCGAAATGTCCACTAAGTACTGAATAATCGGCACCTGTATCCACCAGCGCGGTTACATCGGCGCCGTCAACCAAAATCTCCAAGTCGGCAGTTGGTGGTGTCTTACTTTGGGGATGTCGAGGCGTTCGGTTTCGGCTGCGGTGCGTCGAAGGAGTTCGGCATCGAGGAAGGGCGTCGTGGCCATGGAGGGGTGCGTCAGGACATCGGCTAGTTTTGGGGTACGTGGGCTCAAGAATCGTCGGTACGGCTACGGAATTCGGCGTTGGTTGAGAACTGTCTTGTGGCGATGGAGGATCTTGTATACTTTGTCGTTGAGCAGCCGCACCTCCAGAGGCTGCTGCATCTAGTTTCCCCTGCGGGGACTCTGAGACTGGCCTCGCCCTGGGGAACTGTAGCGACGCGGCGATGGAGATCGAGAGAAACGGCGCTGTACGGAGTCCGCTTGCGAGATGTAGTCCGCGATCTCCTGAGGTCGTTCTCCATACATCGGACGATGACAACCGACGGGGAATCCTCGAAGGCCCATCTCCCTGTATGGGCAGCGACGATAAACATGTCCAGCCTCACCGCAGTGGTAGCACAGCGGCTGATTGTTTGGCGCTCTCCAGACATCTGTTCTGCGGCGTCCTAGCCGCTGTGGAGAATTCGGCTGGGGAGGTGGAGTTCGTGCAGCGGCGGAGGCAGGTGTGTCGTAACGTCGGTTCGGCTGCGATGGAATAAAACGGCGTGTGACGGCGACGTAGCTTAGATTCGGGGGCTGGGGCTGCACAGGGCCGGCAACAGGTAGTGCTGTACAAGTGCCTAGAGCTTGCTGCACCTCCTCACGGACAACGTCAGCAAAAGTGCTAGGCGGAGGTTTTTCCTTGTCCGGAAAGAGCTTTGCCAGTTCCTCCCTCACAATACATCGTATCATCTCACGTAAGGAGTCCGCCGACTTCACCGTGGCGTCCTCCACAGTGGCCGTGAGCATCGACGCTGTTGTACGATCGTACTGCCGGGCCCTCATGTCCAAAGACTTTTCGATGGTGCTCGCCTCCTTTACGAAGTCAGCTACCGTGACTGGAGGACTTCGAACCAGGCCGGCGAACAGCTGCTCCTTAACACCTTTCATAAGGAAGCTCACCTTCTTCTCCTCCGACATGTTTGGGTCGGCACGCCGGAACAGCCTCTTCATTTCCTCGGTATACACCGTCACACTCTCGCTGGGGAGTTGATGTCTGGCTTTTAAAAGCAGGTCGGCCTTCTCCCTGCGCGACGTGCTGTCCTTGAAGGTTTGGAGGAACTCTGTCTTGAACGTATCCCACGTTCCAAGGCCAGATTCATTGTTCAGAAACCAGGTCCTCGCGTAGTCTTCAAGGGCGAAATAAACATGCCGCATATTGCAGTCAGCGCCCCAACCATTGTAGATGGCCACCCGGTCATACTGGTCCAGCCAGTCTTCGGCGTCCTCGTGTGGTTGACCGCGAAAATGGGGTGGCTCTCGCTGGTGGTGGCGCAGGACCGGCGACACTGTAGCTGGAGGACTCATCGTTGTAGGACCTGCCCTCCGTGAACAATGCGAAACAGGGAGCAGTCCAAATTCGGGAGGTAAGCCCTGTAATCGGCGACTGCCCTGGTGGACTGGCGTGTCTACCTTCGTATCTGTACGGGGCTCGAATTGCGGCTTGAAGGGGCGTACGGTGCATTAACGACGTACCCAGCACCTGCACCAGATGTCACGTTGGTAATCAGCGGCTGAGGGTCCACAGCGATGCGAGCAACGTTGGTTTGGGTGCTGTCCTTGTTCAAGTTCAGCGGGACCAAGAACGTGTCATCGCCTATGCCAGCCGTGCCCTCTCCAAGACAGAGGCCAACTATTCTGCCTCTGAAAAGGAGTGCCTCGCCATCGTGTGGGCAGTTTCCAAGTTCAGACCATACCTTTATGGCCGATCCTTCAAAGTAGTGACCGATCATCACGCACTATGCTGGCTGACCAATCTCAAGGATCCTTCCGGCCGCCTAGCTAGATGGAGCCTCCGACTTCAAGAATTCGATATCACCGTCATCTACAAATCCGGTCACGCACATGCAGACGCAGACTGTTTATCTCGTGCTCCCGTGGAACCAGCTCCGGATGATGCTGCTGACGACGAAGAAATATTCCTGAGTGCCGTCCATACCAACGATTTCGCCGAGCATCAACGTGCCGACCCCGATCTTCGCGACGTCATTCGTTATCTTGAAGGAGCCAGCAGCCCAGTTCCTAAAGCCTTCAGGCGCTCTTTGTCGTCTCTCTGCATACGTAACGGTGTTCTCTTTAAGAAGAACTTCGCTGCCAACACTAGGCCGTACTTGCTGGTCGTCCCCGTGTCCCTACACAATGAAATTCTTCACGCCTGCCATGACGAACCAGCTTCCGGCCACCTTGGGATTACTAGAACACAAGCCAGAATTCAAGAGAAGTACTACTGGCCGCGCCTGGGTCATGACGTTGCACACTACGTCCGCACTTGCCGGGATTGCCAGCGCCGTAAGGTCCCGCCCGTGAAGCCAGCCGGATTCCTCAAGCCCGTTGAGCCGCCTTCGCAAGCATTTCAACAAGTCGGCATGGACTTGCTGGGACCTTTCCCTACATCAGGCTCCGGGAAAAGGTGGATAATAGTAGCCACTGATTATCTCACGCGTTATGCAGAGACAGCATCCCTTCCGAGTAGCACCGCCCTCGAAGTAGCCCAGTTCTTTGTGCATCAAATCGTCTTACGTCATGGAGCCCCACAAGTTTTGATTACGGACAGAGGGGCTGCCTTCTCCTCTGAGCTCTTGCACCATATTCTAGTTTTTAGTCACACCAGTCACCGTAGGACGACTTCTTATCATCCCCAAACTAACGGACTGACGGAACGTCTAAGCAAGACGCTTACGGACATGCTTTCCATCCCAGTCAACCACGGACATCCCTGGTAGGTCCGAGTAAGGTCCGAATCTCCAGTGCCAGGCTGGGATGTCCGTAGGGCATGCCTACGTATGTCCATATTCGGATATACGCATCGGAGATTCTGTGTATGTCTGAGGGACGTTCGTTATCGGATGGCTGGCGGACATCCGCCGGCGGATGTCCGAGGACTATCCGTAAACATCCCTCTTGGGATGTGAGCTTACATGGCATATATATTTTGTTTTCCCTCAAACATTTTAAAACAAATTCTATTTTGCAAATGACAAAATTCACACAATTACATTTCTACCACCAACTAGTTTAATATTCAGATTGATTAAGATCACTAAACTATGGTGTTGATGTCAAAGAACGACAATTAAACTAATTGCTTGGCTTTCTGGCACCAGTGCTCTAATTAACGCCCTTTTATCCTTCAGTACTCCTTCGAGGTAACCCAAACATGTAGCCATGCATGCTGCCTTCCATGAAAATAAACACGAATAAACTCCTACCAGGGGCCGTGGCAGAGCGGTAAGCCTAAAAGTCAATCCAATCCAATCTATCAGCCAATATTTGCGGCGCGATGGTCTCGCTGGTTTTTGTCGCGTGGTGCTCCTGTCGACCTTTACTTTTGCTGCAATGTGCGGTTTGTTCGCTCTGTGGTTGCTTGGCTGTGCTACGAATGTTATGTGTCACCTACGCGCTCGCAAAAACCTTCGTTTGCTTCTGAAGCTCTTGTGAAAAAGCTCCGGCGTCGTATTGCACCTGGCCCCTTGCCAAGACGGCCGAGACATGCTTTGTTGCTTTGGATGAAAGAAGCGGCCATGGTGTTACCACTTGCGAGGTAAGTAACTGTGCTTGAAAATTACTTTAAGGATGTTGCTGTGGGATGAGTAAAGCGCATTAACGCAGTTGTACTCTGTTGTGCAACTTGTTTGCCACAGAGTGGAAGTTACATGCACTATGCTGCCGCAAACGTTCCTCGTGTTTGTGAAAAAAAGTTGAGACGGTGTGCAGTTGCATGGTGTGAATCTTAAGGCAATTGAGCGTAGGCTCATAATTGCGATAAAGCAGAATGCAGGAAAAGCATAGTGCCAGGACGGTGTTAGTTTTTCAGTGCTTCGCGACTGAGTTTTTCTTACTTTTCTGTTGCCTTGGCAGTGTGGATGTGGCCCGGCTACCGAGTGTATTGGTGCCTACATTAATTATGCCAAGACATGGAAAGCACAGGTAGGTTGAAAATGTCTTATAAAAGTTGTTCATACTTCCACAGCTTATCAATTTGTTCATTAGGCTGGCCAAATTGAAGTCTCCAACCATCCACTACAAAGTACTTTGCACTGTCCAGTAGCATTGTTTAGGACAGCTTAACTGTTGTGTTAAGTTCGAGAGCTTCAGTCACACATTTTTCACTTCCCAATCACTGAGTGCAATGAGCTCTTGCAGTGCTTTGGTATAACTTTGCCAAATATGTTATGCCCACAGGGCTCAATGCTGAGCCAGATAGCAGGACCATATATGGCACTCCTAGAGCCACATGTTCCTGGATTGTGACCAGACCTCTGTTCCTTACTCCTGTGCAGCTGTGGATCATCAAATATGCTGTCACTGCCCTGGTGCGTGATTCATCAGTGAACCCCGTGGGCATTGTAGTTTCAACAGATTGTGTTTTGCTGCATCGTTGACAATGTGCTGTATAAGTTGCTCTCTCATACTTTATTTTCTTGTCTATACAGTGTGGATGTCACTGACCTAAGCTAGCAGCTATATAGTACGTGCAGCATACAGCAGCAACCTTCAGGTAAGTTTGAACTACAGTGCAAGTTTGACCCTGTCACATAATGGATACTTTCCTTCTGTTTGCTCTGTGCAGCGGAGGGTATCTAGCTATACTGCAGTGTTCTTGTATAGTAATGGATAAAAATTTGTGGGATGAGAGTTCTTTGTAACATATTTTCTCTGTGCTGTTAGCCAGAGCAATTTAATCAAAAGCCTAGAATCATAAAGGGACATAGATAATCGATCTTATTGAACAAATTTCAGCTGACTGCCTGGCGAGGCAATGCAAAAATAAATATTTTCGGAAAATCGACATCCAGCAAACTTTCTCTGTGAGTGTACCTTGTGCCCAACCTAAGTCATTAGCTAGCTTGCAACGGTGTGGTAAGGATCCCTACTCTTACACTTGAAATTTTTTGACCATCACTATGGAAGTGACTGCCTGTGGGAGCAGCTGTGGTGTCTTGCAATGTATGTTGTGAAGGAGTAGATTGCACAGCCACGGGACGAACCACGAAGAAAAGACAGACACACACAAGCGCACTAACAACTGCTTACTTCTTCTTGGGAACGCATACTTATACACCTGGTCATGCATGCTCAACTGCAACCTTTAACAACAGTCATGCCAAGGGCTGTTAACGCAGACGCGAGCGCAAAAAATTGATTTCGGCTACGTACAGAGCCACGGACGTGTCACTGATACAGTCTACAGCGTTTTCCTTTATGTGTGAAGCTTCCAAAGCCAGCCGCGCGTGTTCATTTTTGCTTTTTCCTTGTATCGCAGTCTCGTCAAGTCACGGTGCGCAATTGCGGCAAGATCTAAGATGGGACACAAGGTGTGACCCTTTGTCTGTGCTGTTCTTAACTTTATTCGCATGCTCCCTGAGTCGCTCGTTTATGCACTGCCCTGTCTGCCCGATGTAGGTCTTACCACATGAAAGAGGGAAGGAATATACCACCCCGGTGGCGCAAGGGATGTAGGAAGTCCCGTGCGTGATTAGGCGTCCACTCCTTCAATCACCGCACGTGCGGGCGCACAGCTTCGCCAGGTTATTCGGCGCAGAACACGCCAAAGGGACACCATGCCTGCCTGCAACTCTCTTGAGGTGATGAGACACCTTATGCAGATATGGCACCACCACAGGCCTGAACGCTTCGCGTTCACTCGTCCCCCTCATACTTGGCGTACCGGTCTTCATCTTTTGTATCAGGGCCTCGGCAACCGCCGTCAAGAGCGACATGGGGAAACCTGCTGCCGAAAGCCGGTGGACCTGGCTGTCAAAACTTGCCTGCAATTGATGCACACATGACTTTTTGAGAGCCGATTCCATGCAGAGGGAAGCAATGCCTCTTTTCACTCTCAAAAAGTCGTGTGTGCATCAATTGCAGGCAAGTTTTGACAACCAGGTCTGCCGGCTTTCGGCAGCAGGTTTCCCTATGTCGCTCTTGACGGCGGTTGCCGAGGCCCTGATACGAAAGATGACCGGTACGTCAAGTATGAGGGGGACGAGTGAATGCGAAGCGTTCAGGCCTGTGGTGTTGCCATATCTGCATAAGGTGTCTCATCACCTCAAGAGAGTTGCAGGCAGGCATGGTGTCCCTCTGGCATTTTCTGCGCCGAATAAACTGGCGAAGCTGTGCGCCCGCACGTGCGGTGATAGGAGTGGATGCCTAATCAGGCACGGGACTTCCTACATCCCTTGCGCCACCGGGGTGGTATATTCCTTCCCTCTTTCATGTGGTAAGACCTACATCGGGCAGATGGGGCGGTGCATAAACGAGCGACTCAGGGAGCATGCGAATAAAGTTAAGAACAGCACAGACAAAGGGGCACACTTTGTGTCCCGTCTTAGATCTTGCCGCAATTGCGCACCGCGGCTTGACGAGACTGTGATACTAGGAAAAAGCAAAAATAAACACGCGCGGCTGGCTTTGGAAGCTTTCCACATAAAGGAAAACGCTGTAGACTGTATCAGTGCAATGTCCGTGGCTCTGTACGTAGCCGAAATCAATTTTTTGCATTCGCGTCTGCGTTAAGAGCCCTTGGCATGACTTTGTTGTTAAAGGTTGCATGTGAGCATGCGTGGCCAGGTGTATAAGTATGTGTTGTGTCCCCTTATTGCTTTTGTGTGTGTGCGCCCCCTCCTAACGACCACTCGCATTCCCCTCCTAACGACAGTGGCGAGGATAAGTGTTGTGTCCCCCCCTTATTGCTTTTGTGTGTGTGCGCCCCCTCCTAACGACCACTCGCATTCCCCTCCTAACGACAGTTCGCATCCTCCTCCTAACGACCACTCAATCCTCCTCCTAACGACACTTGCCCCTCGTCGCACGCTGTCACCAGATGCCCCCCCACGGTGCGCCCCCGCACCCTCCTCCTGTTCTGGGAAGCCACTCCCTCCCGTGGACGCTTCTCAGCTCCCTCCTTTCTTCGGGCGGCCAGTTCGGCTCCTGCCTCGGTCGACGCTGGTCGCACCCTCATCAGCTTTAAATAAACAAGTCTTAAAAGTACCGTGTGCGTCTTTCGCTGCATTCAACACAGCGACCGGACACGACAGTGGCGACGAGAAAGTGGATTCGACCCGCGCTACGCAACGCTATTGACAAGCCATGGCTACGCGAGGGTTTCCCAATCAGATACCAGAATTCAACGGCTCATCGTGGTCATCGTGGGTTGGACGCCTTCAGTTCTACTTTGAAGCTAACAACATCACAGACCCAGCCTTGAAGAGGGCCAACCTGCTGACGCTGTGCGGGGAGCAGACCTACGATACTGTCTGCGCCCTTATTCAGCCAAGCACACCAGCGGCAGTGTCTTACGACGACATCGTAAAAGCGCTGCAAAAGCACTACGACCCAAGGCCATCCGAGGTCTACAGCCGGGCTCGCTTCCAACGACGAGATCAACTGGGAGGAGAAACTGTGAGCGCCTACGTAGCCGCGCTCAAGAAGCTCGCTGCCGACTGCAATTTTGGAACGCTGTCGACAACAGCTACCAGGCAGGAGGGAGACGCAGCTTCTTCTGCTAACACCACCATGCTTCCCTTGGACGTGATGTTACGCGACAGATTTGTGTGCGGACTGAGTGACGAGTCACTGCAGCAGCGCCTGTTCGCTGAGAAGGACCTCACATTCAGCAAAGCTTACGACATCGCCGTTCGAGCGGAGAGCGCCGGTCACCAGCAGAGAGGGATTCGCCGGAACACCGAGCCGGTACACCAGACAAGCAACCAGGTGCGCAAGCCTTCTGTTGTTGTAAAATCGGTCAAAAAGGCACAACGCTGCTGGCGGTGTGACGACCAACACAACCCCCAGGGATGTCGCTTCCAGTCAGCCACGTGTAATTTTTGCCACAAGCGAGGGCATATCGAAAGAGCATGCATTACGAAACGGAGACTTGCCAAGATAAAGTCACCTTCCCAGCCTAATCACAGCGTCAACGCCTCAGAGAATACGCCGCTATCTGATCTCCATGGAGCAACATCAGCAACACCATCTGTGTTGTACGACCTGAACACCATGAATCTCGGCACGCGACCGAAGATTTTTACAGAAGTAAGCGTACATCACCAGCTGATTAAGTTCGAGGTGGACTCCGGCGCAGCCTGTACTCTGATCAGTGAGGACACGTTCCGAACTTCATGGCCATCTGACGCACCCGCCCTGCAACAAGACGACACGCACCTGCGAACGTGGTCAGGACAGAATCTGCCACTATTGGGCTCTGCCAACGTGCAGGTTAACTACAACGGCCAGACCCATACGCTACCTCTGCTTGTTGTGAAGGGCACAGGATCAAGCCTTCTAGGGAGAAACTGGTTTTCTCCACTAGGCGTGATGATATGCAGTAAACATCAAAACGCCGATGCGCTAAGCCGTCTGCCACTAGACGCAACTGTTGACGAACCATTTCCACCAGGAGACGTTCTGATGTTCGAAGCACTGCCAGAACCTCCGCTTACAGCAGGCACAGTTGCAGCATCTACGCAGAAGTGCGCAGCTCTCCGGCTAGTTTACACAGCTGTTCAACAAGGCAACGTGCATAAACTCAAAGGGGACAACTTCGACGCTTACCGCAGGCGAGCTACAGAGTTGAGCACCCATCGCGGCTGCATCATATTTGGGTCCCGAGTTGTGATGCCGAGAGAACTACGCGCACAAGCTATGTCTCTCATCCACGCCGGACATCGGGGCATCGTTGCAATGAAAAAGTGTGCCAGAAGCTACATGTGGTGGCCTGGCATTGACAACGACATCGAAACAGTGGTGAGAGAATGCAAGCCTTGCCAGAGCAGCCGGAGCGCCCCGCCGAAAGCTCCTGTCCCAGAATGGGAAAAGCCAGACACACCATGGCACACACTGCACATTGATTTTGCAGGACCAATTGAGGGCTGCACTTTCCTTGTGGTCGTAGATGCCTACACAAAGTGGCTTGAGATAAGGCAAATGGGACAGACGACTTCGGCAGCAGTCATTGACAACCTCCGATCACTATTTGCAACGTTCGGCCTGCCGCGCAAGGTAGTGTCGGACAACGGAACACCGTTTGTGTCTGCGGAGATCCTCAAGTTTTATCGCGACAACGGGATCTCATCAGTTACATCGGCCCCCTACCACCCAGCGACAAACGGACAAGCCGAGCGCTACGTAGCCGAGCTAAAACGCGCCCTTGAAAGAGATCAGACAGGCTCGCTGCAGCGCCGCCTTGCGCGCTTTCTCTTCAAGCAGCACACGACGGTTCAGAGCACAACAGGCGAGACCCCCTCGAAAATGATGTTCGAGCGTGAAATGCGAACCCAGCTCACAGCCATCCTCCCCGAGCCAAAGGCAGAGACGTTCCGGGAAGAAAAAGCAATTCCGCGCTGCGGCACGCTTAATGAGGGGCAGCGCGTCCTCGCCCGACAGTTTCTGAAAAAGCCACGCTGGGAGGAAGCTACAATTCTCAGACGCATAGGCCTGCGCTCTTGGCTCGTCAACATACATGGCACAGTAGCACGCCGACATCTCAACCAGCTGCGTAGATTTACGACGCCGTCTGAGAGCTGTCCGCCAGCGGAGAGAACACGTGCACCATTTTCCCACATAGCCTGGCACCTCTTCCCGGAAGAAGAGACTTCGCCCAGGACAGACCTAGGAGACACAGCGAACAACAGCCAGCCTACAAGTGTTTCTCCCCCGAGCGCACAAAGCCAGCGCGCCTCCACGCGTGAGCGCCGACCCCCTGCACGATACCAGGCAACTTTCTAAGGGGGAAGGAAGTGTTGTGTCCCCCCCTTATTGCTTTTGTGTGTGTGCGCCCCCTCCTAACGACCACTCGCATTCCCCTCCTAACGACAGTTCGCATCCTCCTCCTAACGACCACTCAATCCTCCTCCTAACGACACTTGCCCCTCGTCGCACGCTGTCACCAGATGCCCCCCCACGGTGCGCCCCCGCACCCTCCTCCTGTTCTGGGAAGCCACTCCCTCCCGTGGACGCTTCTCAGCTCCCTCCTTTCTTCGGGCGGCCAGTTCGGCTCCTGCCTCGGTCGACGCTGGTCGCACCCTCATCAGCTTTAAATAAACAAGTCTTAAAAGTACCGTGTGCGTCTTTCGCTGCATTCAACACAGCGACCGGACACGACAGTATGCGTTCCCAAGAAGTAAACAGTTGTTAGTACGCTTGTGTGTCTGTGTCTTTTCTTCATGGTTCGTCCCGTGGTTGCGCAACCTACTCCTTCACAACATCATGTACCAACTAGGCCCAACCCAAGTTTTACTTGCAATGTAAACACATTTTTCATGAACTGGTACAAAGCTCTGCAGTGGGGCATTTGTTTTTGCAGTTTTTTTTTGGAAAAGCAAAATATTTTGTATTGCAAGAAATATTCTCACCTCTGTTGCTTACAACTTACTAGTTCTTCAAGATGTAAACATGCTGTCGGAGCTACAGATGACTAATTTACTTAGCACGGTGGAGTTACTGCATAGAACTGAATGGTGTCTGTCAAATTCGCTTGCTTTAATGTCATATTCTGAACTTAGTGTTTCCTGTTTTCTGCAGAAGACGTCCCTGGCTTGGCTACAAATTCGTCATTGTCTGTACAGTATCCTTCCTGCTGCGTTAACTATATGGATGGCCAGCTTGATGAATTCCTCGTGAAGACTGAAGACGGCATTTATGTCATAATAAAATCATCCAGACTTTGATATGCTTTGTCATTTTGGTCGATTGCTTTACAGATTCATGCATATTACATACAGCAAGGTGTATGTCCGATTTCAGACACTCTGTGGGCTTTTAATAAGCCCAGTGGCCCTGCAAGGTGCACTGATTGGTGGTTGTAGTTCTGGCTTGCCTCATAATGGTGAAGAATGCATTACCTGCAAATATCCTCAAAAGATCCGCGGGCGGATATCCGAGATGGATATCTGTCGGCAGTCTAAATAATTATATTTGTACCTCCGTCGGAGGTCCGTGCGAGAGCCGTTGGACGTCGGCGGATCTCCCACGGATATCCGTACATCCAGTAAAGGACATACTTCGGACGTCCGATGAATGTACACTGGTTGATTGGGATGTACGTGGACGTGGAACATAAAACCTGGGACAACGTCCTGCCCTATGTCACGTTCGCGTATAATACAGCCGTACAAGAAACCACCAACATGACACCCTTTAGCCTCGTTTATGGCCGTCAGGTGACGACAACACTCGATGCCATGCTGCCCCATGACGAAGACCACCCAAATGACGACGTTGCATCCTTCTTACAACGCGCCGAAGCTGCCCGCCAACTCGCACGGCTTCGCATTCAAGATCAACAGGGCCAGGACGCGCAACGCTACAACCTACGGAGACGGCTTGTTGAATACCTCCCGGGTGACCTCGTCTGGGTTTGGTCCCCAATCCGACGACGTGGCCTAAGTGAAAAGCTCTTGCGCCGCTATTTCGGTCCTTACCGAATTGTGCGACGCCTTGGAGCCCTGAATTATGAAGTCGTCCCTCACGAGCCCCAACAATCTCGCCGCCACCCCCACCCCTGGTGGTCCACGTCGTTCGCCTGAAGCCCTACTACGAAAGGGCGCACTAACTCTTCTCGAGACCACCCCTGCGTTCGTGGCGGCATCGGGTCGATGCCTTCGCAGGAGGGGGGCTAATGACGCCAGCGCTCGTGCAGACGGAAGCGCCTCTCAAGAAGAAGAGGAAGTATGTGTGTGTGTGAAAGTAAAAGTGTTCTCGAAGCGCACGTCTGTTGACCCGCTGTGGACCCTCAGCCGCCGATTACCAACGTGACAATATATCTATATATATTGCGGGGTGGGCTGCGGGGTGGGCTGCGCACGAGGCCCGCGAACAGCTCCTGCTTAACCCCACGCATGAGATGGCGCAGCTTCTTCTCCTCTGTCATGTTGGGGTCGGCGCGCTTGAAAAGACGGGCCATGTCTTCGGTGTACATGCGCACGCTTTCGTTCGTGCGCTGATTTCGGGAGTGCAGCGCAGCTTCAGCCTTCTCCCGGCGGTCAGCGTTGGGGAACGTAGCCAGGAGACTCCGGCAAAACGTCTCCCAGGTGGGAAGTGTAGCCTCGTGGTTTTCAAACCACGTCCGAGCAGACTCTTCCAGGGCAAAGTAGACGTTATTCAGCTTGCGCTCGTCGCACCAGCCGTTGTAGCGTGCGACCCGCTCGAACGTCTCCAGCCAGTCCTCAGCGTCTTCGAACATGTCACCGTGAAAAGATGGCGGTGTTCGCGGTGGGTGGCAAAGGATCGGCGCCAGGGGCCTGGTGTCAGCGGCCATGGCAGTTGGACTCGACGGTAGAGGCTGGATCGGCGGCTGGGTCCTGGTGTCAGTGGCCATGTCAGTTGGACTCGGCGGTCGAGGCTGCGTCGTCCTTGTTGGCGGGGGAAGGGGCCCAAATTCAGGCGACTCTCCGCGGAGACGGCGGCTGGGTCGCTGGTGAACCGGTGTGAGGTCCGTAGTGACGCTGTACGGAGTTTGCAGGTCGGGAAGCGTACCCCGCACCTCCACCAAACTGTAGCGTGCAACGCCAAAAAGAACACCCGCGCAGAGACGAAAAAACCTGCGGCGGTCACCCAGTGGTTCGAGCGCGCGCGAGAGAGCCAACTAACTTCTTCCTCTTCTAGCGCATGCACTACTTCTGTCTCTTCTTCGAATGCATGTATCAATATATATATATATATTATACACCCTTAAATATGGGTGTTTTACCGGGTGTTTTAGGAAGCCCGCCACAAATTAAAAAAATGGCCTGGCTTAGCTTATGGTTAAGCCTAGGATGCGAAGCATAGTTTTGCGGTCTGGCGAGCCGCCCTCTCCCTGGCCGACATCTCGCTGCTCAACTTACTCAACAAGTGCGTCGCCTTTTGCGTGACGTCAGTATCTCCTAGCGGTAGGAGCGGGAGTTAGGCCGCCAGCGGAGGCTGCGCGTTCGCAAGCGAGCGCTCGAGGCCCCAGCTTTCACAGCTGTTGTGACGTCATACCACGTGGTGCGGGGACGAAGGTCAAGTGGTAGCTACGCGGCCGTGCGCGGCGCAGCAAGGAAGAGCTCGGTTGTGCGAGTAATATGCTTCGCATAAAAAAAAACTGGACTTTTCAAGCAGAAAAAAAAAGCTTTAGTGGACGTCAGAAAACAGGTGTCATGTTAACTAAGCCGGTTAACTAAATAAAAATAGTTCACATTTAGCTTATACATATAGGTTCGATTAGATTTGTAGCGGACCACTCGTCGTCATCAGCCTGACTATGCGCCTCTGCAGGGCAAGGGCCTCTCCCATGTCTCTCCAATCAACCCTGTCCTGTGCCAACTGTGGCCACCCTATTCCAGCAAACTTCTTAATCTCATCCGCCCACCATTCTATCTGCCGCCTCCCGGTTCGCATGTCTATGTCTTATCTTGGAATCCAGTCCTTTACCATTTAACGACCATGGGTTATCTTGGCTTCACATTGCATGCCCTGCCCAAGCTCATTTCTTCCTAGATTTCGACTAGGATGTCATTAACCCGTCAAGTACACACTGTTAATCTAAAAAAAAATGTGCGATGCAGGATTTATAGTGAACATGTTTCACAACTAGTATAAGTAAGCTAGTATAAGTAAGCTAGCTATAAGCAGCTAGTAAGCTGGTACTTAAGGGTAACGGAGTGGATTCCAGGAGGAGGCAAGCGTAGCAGGGGGCGGCAGAAAATTATTAGGTGGGCGGATGAGATTAAGAAGTTTGCTGGATTACGGTGGCTGCAGCTGGCAAAGGGCACAGTTAATTGGTGATACATTAGGAGAGGCCTTTGCCCTGCAATGGTCGTAGTCAGGCTGATGATGATGACTTGACGGGGACAAAAGGGAAGACACAAGGACGGGCGCTGTCCTTCAACTAAAATTTTATTGCTTGGAAAAAAAAACATGACACAAAATGGCATACCAACTTGCCCAAGCATCTCTTCTAACGTGCATCTTCTCCTTTGGACGAGCTACACCACGTGGGGCTTTTTAAAGAGGTGTTGGTTAAGAACCTCATGGTCTAAGTTCATTCGCAGTCCTACAATAGAGCCTTTGTCATAACTCGCAGAATCGCCTTGATGCATGCAAGCCCATTACTGAATCAATACACCCTCCAGCATGTGCTTCCTCATATCGACTAAGCAGTGCTATAAAATACAAGCCTGAATGCTATACATAGCTTGCACCGACGTCACATCCGGTGGCCGTCGGTAGCGAGTCGGCCATGCTGCCGAACCACTGCCAGACCGCCTCTAGCTTTCCGCTGCCTATGTTAGCTCGCAACGTGTAGGTTCTCGTCCATCCGTAGATTCGGTATGGCTTTGTGTGCCACCCTTGGCTGCTACGACCGTAGCGGCAGCTCCAGGCGAAAGAAGAAGCCGTTTAACACGAACTTCATCTGCATTCGTATGATAATCGTAGGCATGCAAGTGCGAGCGCTCCATGACACAGTACGAATCTGTGTGAGCTGTGGCTGGCTCGCATTAAGCGCGATGATTTGGACCCCGACAACCCAAATTTAATTGTGTGCGGAGTGCACTTTGTGACAGGTAAGAGGCTTGTGTCGTCAACTTAATGTTTACGATGTAGCGAACCACGACGGCCGCGCCTGATGCCGCCTAGGCCGATCGCTGCCGGAGCGCCGACGACGACGAAGCGTCGCTGAAAGACGAAGTGCCGCCGCTCTGCACGAAATCGCTTGGGTTGGACTGGCCGTCTTCTGCGCTGCCCGCCGTTCTGCTCGCCGTTTTGTGTCGCCCGCTGTCAACACCACGCCTTGTACCATTTGTGCAGAAACCCCCTTTCAACGAAAACGTGGGAAGCAATGGCTACACTCTTGAATGTTGCTGTTTTGATTAACGCCATTCAATTTGTCTGAAAACACTAAACCCAGACTGGGTCCCGTGTCGCTGCATCCTAGCTACAGCACCAGGCAAGCCTTTTCGGATCGCCACGACCGCAGCGAGCAATGACTGCAGAGAAAGCGGCGTGCCGAGGCCGAGCTTTTCGTCTCGTTGCTTGCGCATCGCAGACAGGCTTCACACCCACCTGCTGTAGAAATCATTATGTGGCCCCATTGATTCGAAGGCTTTCATTTCTTCCAACTTCACAAAGCTGGAAGGAGTACACGATATCCCCCGTGGCCCACTTCGAGGAACACATCAACGCCCATCGTCGCGTCGACTGCCGGTCGCAGCGTGTACGAATCTGTATCGTCGCAAATTTTCACTTTGTCTGCGTAGCGTACACGCGCCGATCGAATAAATTCAGACCAGTAGCCTGCACTGAATGATTCATTCGTCTCTGGAGTAGGCATCGCACTCTAAAGATAAGAAAATAATGTCCGAGGAGTGGTCCGGCATCGCAGGGGCAGACGGGCGGGGACGGCCGAATGGTTCGGCAGCATGGCCGCAAGAGTTTGATGGAGGCGGAAGTGACGACACGTGCAACCTATGTATTCCAATGTTATGTTGTTAGTCTAGTGTTTTCTCATTGTCACTTTGAGCGAATGACAGTTCCCATTTAAAGGTGCACTGAAGAAGAATCTGAACTCATCTTTGTGCCGCGGGAACTCAATCTACATGTTCCCAGCATTCTTAGAAACTTCGATTTATTGCCCTGTGCGCCCGATTTCCCTAATTAAATCGGATTAACGTCTGGCTCCCGCCTTTTTTTTTAATTCCCCGCATACGGTGGGAGGAGTCAACCACTGCATGGAGCGCCTTTCAGGCAGTTGCGTGGCGACTTTACTTTCGCTTTTATTTTGTTTCTTTTAGGCTTCCGTGAACAAATAGGTCTAGTCAGAGACTACACATCTCCAAATTAGGCTCACGGAAATAAAAATACGCATGGACTCTTTGCTTTCGCCAATCACTGCGTATCACTCCGCCAATGGCAGAGCGGCAAGCCGTCACGGGACTGGCTGAAAGGTTGGTGAACTCCTCCCATCGTTTGTGGGGAATTGAAAACAAAGGCGGAGCCCTACGTTCATCCGATTTAAATTAGGGAAATCGGCTGCACAGGGCAATAATTCGAAGTTTCCAAGAACGCTCGGAACGTGCAGATCAAGTTCCAGCGGTAAAAATACGAGTTCATATTCCTCTTCAGTGCACCTTTAAGCCACGTACGACCAAACTGTAAAAAGAATAGCACCGAACTACCACTCACAAATTCAAAAAAAATATTCCAAACAAGGAAGGTGCAAGGTAGGCGCCATTCAATCGCCTCTTTCCATTTTAACCGGCGCCGTAATAACGACTGAAAAAGCCGCTCTACGAGCTGCGCGGCGACAGCATCGTGGTCGTTAGCCTGGACGGCGTTCGCTGTTTCACTAGAAGCTCGTTAACGTGTTCTTTTTTCCCAAAATAAACGAGAGGTCTCCCCTATCAGTTGGTCGCGTTTCCGCCCGGTCGCGGCCTGCGGGAAGAAAGCATCCTCCGTGGCCGAGTGCGGATCGCCCACAGGTCTATTGTGGGGAGAGGGAAGGGCAGCATGCGCGCGGAGGGCGCGCCTGCGGTTATCGAAGACATCCCTTCTCTGACAGGGCCGTGCCACATGGCGTGGCGCGGTACGGACAATGCCCGGTGGCTGCGCGCCCATTTGCTAGCCTCATCTGGGTACGGTTAGCGGCATCTTACCTGCCCCGAGGGGGGTGTCGCGGTCCCTGTGGCGGGAGGGCGTTCGTCGCCGCGTTTGCAAGCTGTGTATGGCGCCGAGGCCAGGACTTTTAGGGAGAGAGCAAAAACACATGTAGTGACGAGGCTCCTCCTGCTCGCGGCTTAAGAATAATTCAACTTCTTGCTTTTTTTCTTTTCGCGTGGGGAGAGAGGGCGCGGGGGCGCGCTATGCTCTGCCGCCATCGCGACACAGAGATTTTGGTCTCGACCGGAGCCAAGCACGCAGACCGTGTTCTCGAGTAGCCGTGGAGTGGGTCCACGGGGCGGCTGGTCAGACATCATGCTGCCATGTACATACTCCTTGTAAATAGTCGTCTGTGTACATAAAACCTATATCAGTGCTCGACAAGAGTCCCCCCAACAAGCACAAGACCTCCCCATGTGCGCCCAGAAAGGATCCCAACAAGCACAAGACCTCCCCATGTGCGCCTAGAAAGGATGGAATGTCCCAGTCCCAGTACGACGTTTCTCAAACGTTTAGAGGCAAGACATAGAAACACAAGCAAAAAGGCAGTGCTCCCACTAAAGGTCTAGAAACGTTTTTTCTGCAGTTTTAAGCAGCAACAAAAGCGAGTTAATGGATTTTGGTCCCAGAAAGGTAACTGGGCATAACGTTTTGGGACCAATGATTTTCAACAAGAAACAAAAATCGACTGCTCGCGTTCTTTTCTCTCTCCCTCGCGCCACAAGCTGCGGCGAGAGGAGGTTTTGCTCTTGCACGCGTCGTTTTGAGAGATGAAACGGCAGTTTCATTCGAACAGCCGAAGGAAGCAGTTAGCCCCGCATCTCTCTCGGCGCATGCGTTTCTTGCACGTGGGCCGTCGGCTCCATGCAGCAGGCAGGTGGCGGCGGTCTCCATTTTCATCGCGCCGCCGTAAGCGGCGGTCGCCAACTTTCCCGTCTTCTAGCGTTTCCCCTGCTGCCGTCCAACTGCAACATTGTGTGGTGGCCCCTCCAGGCATCTCCGGCTATCGGCGCCTGCGCCGCTGTCTAGCAGAAGCGCAGTAATGGCCTCCCGTCGCTCGCCCGGCTTCCTCGCTGGACGGAAGCCATTTTGCGCGCTGTTATTCGCGCTGCCTCAGCCGTTCGAGCACAAGCCCCAGCGCGCGGCAGTTCTTGCTCTTATCACTACGGCAACTGGGCTGTCGTGGACTTCGTAGCTTAGATTCACGGCAGTTTTCCCGCGCATCTCGGCGTGCCCATACCATTCCTTTCGGAACGGATGCAGCGGCGGCGCATCGCAAGTCCTTTGCGCAGCTTCACGGCCCTACTGATGCCGCTGTTCGAGGCGGCGGAGTTCGTGGCAATAGGCGACTCCTCATACGCACCTGCATTCCTCAGCGCCTCCGACGACTGCAGCGCGTTGGTGGTGGAAGCGTGGCTCTCAACTACGGTCATAGGCGGGAAGGACCTTCGGAGACCCACCACTCTCTTTCTGCGAGTGCCCATGGATTAGCCTGCTCTACCTACTTCGCCACCGCCCAGCCATCCTGTCGCAGCGGTGTAGTTTGTGCAGTGTTCGCGTGGCTATACTGACTCTCCCGCACCGGATTAATCGTGCCTTGATCTCGACTCTCACGCCGGACTGTGCCGCATGCGCGGTCTGCCGCACCATGGATGCAGCGCGCCACTGCACCAGCCTCGAGACGTCCCCCCTCCCGCCTAGCTTCAAGCAGTCTTATCCCCACACTTAGTCACAAGAAAATAAAACTCCCAGGATCGTTACTAGAGTGTAACGCGTATGTTTGAGCGTTCGCTGTGCTATGAGAAGGCGCAGGATAGAAGGCTGCGTTTAATTTATGGTTTTAGCTGTTGCATTTCATCCCTGGGTTTCCGTAGGCAAAGTTGTCAAGGTATGTTGGTTTATTTTATTTATATTTAAACATACTGGAGGGTCTTTTCGCACTTTTTTTTATTTTCGCCTGGTAGAACTATTTTGTTTCTGTTTTGATAACATGTCGCTGAAGCTTGTTCCGAGAGAGGGGGGTTTCAATTTGAAGAAAATCCATGACCTGAAACTGCGTGTCTGCAGCGTACGCTCATCTCGCCTTTTGTTTTTTCATCCAAGTTGCTCTTTACGTACGTTTGCTTTTGCGTGTGCATATCTGCTTTTGTAGCCCTTAGAATACTTGTTTAAGGTGCATCAACTTCCAGTCCATGTTCTGTTTTACTTTCTTCAGTTTGCAGATTTCTCAGAGCTAGAGAAAAAGTGGCCATCATAGCACTACGGCATGGCGCGCCGTAGTGCTATGTACAAATTGTGTATTGAAAGGTGCCTACGTTTGCGTCTGCTGTTTCCAATCAACCACTGTACGTCCAGCGGACGTACGATGTACGTCCCTTAACGGATGTACGGATATCCGTGGGAGATCCGCCGACCTCCGACGGATCTCCGAGGGACGTCCGACGGAGGTACATTTGTAACTGGAAAGATCTCCCACGGACATCCGATACGGATATCCGCGGATATCCGCCGCGGACCTAAAGAGGACATGGGCATGTTGCAGGCCTTTGTGACTGCAGCCACTAATATAACTGTCATATACTAAATGAGTTTATATACAAGCCCACAAAGTGTTTTATATCAGGCACAGGCCTCATCGTACATCAAATGCATATGCCTATAGGAAGCAACCAAACACAACGCAAGTTGTCTTAAAATCAAACAATTTTATAAAAGGCATTAATGCATGCTTTCAACCTTCAAGAGGTATTCTTCACGCTTGACGCTGGAAGAGGTCCCATGCAATAGGACGGGTTACTGTATGCAGGTTGTATTCTCATGTTGAATCTGTTGTAAAAAAGTTTTTCCCTAGAAAACAAACAAAAATGCAAAAATACTGTCACTGAAAGGGTACATGATTTTTGCAATTCAAGATACTGCCACTGAAGATCATAATAAAAAATACCATAGCAAAACATACCTGCTGACTATGTCACGCATTCGCAGCCATCAATTGCACGAAATGTCCACACACGTGCTGCAAAGGAAAAGATGAGTGCATGAGGGGAGCTGATAATTTCAACACACTTCGAACTTACATGTAGACCAATGCTCTGCAGCGCAAGCTACAACACGGTTGCTCTGAATGGGCTGGCGACGTCCGTGCAGCAACCCTGAGGGAACAAGTGGACAGGTTGTGAGTGGGCAACATGAACTTACACTGCAACTAATACATACCTGTTGACACTACGATGTGGCACATTTGCAACAATCAATTGCACGAGCTGTCCACATACACGCTGCAAGGAAAAAGATGAAAAATTAATTTCAGCGCAAATTACTGTGCTGTAGATGGCTGGAAACATCCATTTGACAAGCCTAATGTTGAAACAAGTCGATAAGCTGTGAAGGTAGACGAATTTTACATTATTTTAAACCTACCTGCACTTTCCATGGCATGACATAATTTAGGCACCAATACACTCCGCAGGCGGGCCACATACACACCGCAAAGACAGTAAGAAAATAAGAAATCAGTCGCGAATCACTGCAAAACACACACAGCCCCGACATTATCCTTTTCGTGCGTTCTGTTTTATCGCTATTAAGAACTTACGTACAACTGCCTTAAGATTCACACCATGCATGTGTACACCTCGTCTCAATTTTTTTCGTAGTGTAGAACGAGAGAGGCGCGATGCACTGGCTTACGGAGCTTCGCGACAGGCTCGCGTACGCGGGCAAACACGTTTGCGGCAGCTACCGCATCGTACTTGTAACTTCCACTCCAGTGCAAACAATTAAGTTGTGCAAGTGAGTATAATATGCTACAGCATTTTGCTCATCCCACGGCAACATCATCAAGGTAATCTTCAAGCACAGTTACTTGCAAGTTATAACACGCCGCTTCTTTCATCCGAGGCAACAAAGAGTCGGGTGCAGTACGACGTCCGGGCTATTTCACGAAAGCTTCTGGTGCAGAAGAAGGTCTTGTCGAGCGCATAGGTGATTGATCACATTTATAGCACAGCCAAGCAACCGCAGAACAAACAAACCGCATACTGTAGCAAAAATAAAGGTCGAAAGAAACATGATGCCACGAAAAACTACGCAAAGATCGCGCTGTTGTGCACCGTGCCGCCCACGCCGGAACTGGTGGCTGACGGATTGGATTGGATCGACTTTAAGGCCTGTTGTCCTGCCGCGGCTTCTGGTAGGAGTTTAGTTTTCATGGAAGGCAGCATGCCTCGGTCACGACCCCCTCTATAAACTTCCGACCTGCTCACTGACGCCACCCCTACGGCGGCGCGCGGACCTAAAAACTGTTGTGTAGGGACCGAAGTTACCGCCAGGTGTCGCCTGGACTAACCCCCACAGCAGACGATGCGATGTCGTGCGCGACGGTCCTGGCTGGTCCTGACGCACTACAGTGTGCGCTCTTCTGTTTGTTTTTCGTGTTCCTAGCGCGTGGATTGACTGATTCTTGGGGTTCAACGTCTCAAAGCAGCACTCGGGCCATGAGAAGCACCGTAGCGGAGGGTTCCGAAATACGATTGACTACCTGAACGCACGAGCGATTTTGCCGTCGGAACGCATAGGTATGAAAAACAAACAACAGTATTATACAGCGCATGGCCTGGAAAATGCAAGTCTTATATTACTTTTCTTGCTTCATTCTGTGGAGCAACGCTTCGCTGTCTGGTGCAAAAGTAATTCGTGCATGGGTAGTCAATACTTGAAAACCATGCAAGTTCCTGCAGCGCGAAAAAAAATACAATTAGCGTACACTGTCACCCGTATAAGTCGGTTACCTTTACGACCTGCTCATTCCAGGTTCCGTAAACTTTACCTTTATCATCCTGTCCAGAAGGGAGGATAATAGAGAACGGTAGGGGCGCCCGCGTTTTATGCGTTGGGGTCTAGTAATAGCGACCTTCTAACAACGAAAGCAACACAAGTCGGCGTGCCGCTACGTGCTACAGCGACTATTCGCGCCTACAGTATCTTGAAAATGACCCCTAACAGCGTTAATTCTCGCGGTTATGGCCACTGTTTGAGCGTCGGTGGAGCTTCGCTGGCATTACTGCCGCGTATCTCGATCGCATCGGAGGTGCCCCGAGCTTTCATTACTGCGGCTACATAAAGCGTTAGGAGGCAAACTGGACTTCATTCAGCAACTCTTGTGAGCGCTTCTCATCCATAGGAATGTTCCAAGCTTTATGTAGTATAACCAACTTTAATAATCTATGAAAATCTTGTTCTGAAAAACTTTATTTCCGTAGGATTTTCAACTTGAAAAAGGACATGTGTTCTGGTTGAACACTTTTAGACATCCTGTTGTTTGCAATACTAGATGAACCTGGGTGGTTAATCTTGATAACCACCTATTAACATTAGATCCACCTTAAAAGCCTCTGCAGAATGAAACTCAGGAACGATATTCTGCTGCAGCGAATGCATTACTTCTCAAAGTGAAATGCTTAGCGGTTAAATCTCGTTATGACTGCGACAAATTTTCACGATTTTCATGCTCAGTACTAATAGACAAAAATTTGGAATTCCATGCAAGTTCCATGCTGCAAACCTTTTGCACGCGGCTGTATGTAGTAGTTTTGCACTGCACGAAATAGAGGTAAAAAGCAAGCTCACAGTTCAAGCAAAGTTTTATTCCCTGAACATATGGTACATTCTAGCACCAGTACTTGTAGTGACCATTTCTGTTCACATTTGCAGACATTGCTTTTGAAGCATCACAAATGCAGGAAAATCAGTAATCCGAAATTGAAATGTTCCGACCAGCAGAACATATTTTATTAATGTACCATCATTAACACTGCCAAGTACAACCAGTATGCTACCAGTTAAAATTAGGCTGTATGACTAAGGACCTAATCGAATATATACAAGCTCCAACTACCTAGCCCCCAGCAATTTACCGACAGCCCACCAACATAACATCGGAAGCAAGTATACAGGCATCAGTTCCCCACTTCCTCTGGCAGAATAAAATCAACCCTGCTCTAGCGGCTACAACATACTGACCTAGGACGACAAATTCGCAAAAGAGACCACACAGAATAATAATAGCTCCTTTAATTTTCATCATGAAGGTGAGGGAGACACGGAGAAAAAGCTGAGAAGCATCCTGACCAGCTCCGGCTTCCCAGAAATACACACGATCATCTCCGAATGTCACAAAAGCAAACACCTGCGGCACGCAACAACAAGCGGAGCACGCGGAGACAACCGTGCGGAGAGCGGAGAGCAAAGCCGGCAAGGGGGTAAGTTGCAGCGCCACTGCTTGCGGCGGCAGTTTGGCGAACTAAAAAAAACTAGACAAGCAAAAGCAAATCTGGCGACAGGGGGAGCGTCAGCATGAACAGGTCGGAAGTTTATAGAGGAGGTCGTGGCCTCGGTTCCTCGGCGGAATGCTCGAAGAATTCAGGTTCTTTCATATCAGCACCATATTCGAGCGATTTAATTGATTAATCCGAATATGCAACTAATTGTCGGTATAAAAATTTGATCGGCTGAATTTGTCGTTTGCAAAATAGAATTTCTTTTCATTTTTTTTTTTATGTGAGGAAAAACAAAATATGTATGTGACGTCGTAAGTTCACATCCCTACAGGCATATTCACGGATACCCGTCGGACATCCGTCCGCGGATATCCGCCAGCCATCCGATAGCGAACGTCCTTCGGACATACTCCGAATCTACGATGCGTATGTCCGGATATGGACGTCCGTAGGCATGCCCTACGGACATCCCCACCTGGCACTGGAGATTCGGATCTTAATCGTACGTACTACGGATATCCGTGGTTGACTGGTATTCATTCAAATTTGCGCCGTTGACCGGAAGATTTGTTCAGCACGGACTTTCAATTCGTCTGTATTGTTTTTCTTTGACTTGCATTTTGATTGTGGTGGTGTATAGTGCTGTCGCCGGTATGGACAATAGGCTACAAGTCCGTGCTAAGAGTACGGCTAGTAAACTGAAATGACTTCTGTGTGGTGCTGCTATTTGTTCTTATATATGGGCAAGATGGGGTGACTTTTTGAATTCATATTTCCTTTGTGTGTAAAATGCTAGGACATTTCACAGTGCGAAACGGCCGAGCCAGCACGCATTCACACAAGTGGACAGGTGAATTACATCACCTGTAAAGTAAGTATGCACCTGAAATTTGGCAGATATGTGCGCTTGGATGCCTGCAGGCTGCATGAAAAAGGAGGAATAATTTTATTGAACCAGAGCCGAGAAATCGAGCATTAACCTTTTGGGGCTTTCCATGGGACGCACAACTTTTTGGACATCGCTAGTTGTGGGGACGTTTTTTGGATGTGTTCGGGAAAAATAAGCACCTCCTGGGGAGATTCCAAATGTCCCGATGGGTTATTTTTGGGAGATTTTGAGGAGGTTTTGTGTTTGTTGGGATGGAATGTCCCAGTACCAGTACGACGTTTCTCAAACGTTTCGAGACCATAGAGGCAAGACAGAAACACAAGCAAAAAGGCAGTGCTCCCACTAAAGGTCTAGAAACGTTTTTTCTGGAGTTTTAAGCAGCAACAAAAGCGAGTTAATGGATTTTGGTCCCAGAAAGGTAACTGGGCATAACGTTTTCGGGACCAATGATTTTCAACAAGAAACAAAAATCGACTGCTCACGTTCTTTTCTCTCTCCCTCGCGCCACAAGCTGCGGCGAGAGGTTTTGCTCTTGCACGCGTCGTTTTGAGAGATGAAACGGCAGTTTCATTCACACAGCCGAAGGAAGCGGTTAGCCCCGCATCTCTCTCGGCGCATGCGTTTCTTGCACGTGGGCCGTTGGCTCCATGCTGCAGGCAGTAGGTGACGGCGGTCTCCATTTTCATCGCGCCGCCGTAAGCGGCGGTCACCAACTTTCCCGTCTTCTAGCGTTTCCCCTGCTGCCGTCCAACTGCAACATTGTGTGGTGGCCCCTCCAGGCATCTCCGGCTATCGGCGCTCCTAGCTGCGCCGCTGTCTAGCAGAAGTGCAGTAATGGCCTCCCGTCGCTCGCCCGGCTTCCTCGCTGGACAGAAGCCATTTTGCGCGCTGTTATTCGCGCTGCCTCAGCCGTTCGAGCACAAGCCCCAGCGCGCGGCAGTTCTTGCTCTTATCACTACGGCAACTGGGCTGTCGTGGACTTCGTAGCTACGGATTCACGGCAGTTTTCCCGCGCATCTCGGCGTGCCCATACCATTCCTTTTGGAACTGATGCAGCGGCGGCGCATCGCAAGTCCTTTGCGCAGCTTCACGGCCCTACTGATGCCGCGCATTCGAGGCGGCGGAGTTCGTGGCTATAGGCGACTCCTCATACGCACCTGCATTCCTCAGCGCCTCCAACGACTGCAGCGCGTCGGTGGTGGAAGCGTGGCCCTCAACTACGGTCATAGGCGGGAAGGACCTTCGGAGACCCACCACTCTCTTTCTGCGAGTGCCCATGTATTAGCCTGCTGTACCTACTTCGCCCGCCCAGCCATCCTGTCGCAGCGGTGTAGTTTGTGCAGTGTTCGCGTGGCTATACTGACTCTCCCGCACCGGATTAATCGTGCCTTGATCTCGACTCCCACGCCGGACTGTGCCGCATGCGTGGTCTGCCGCACCATGGACGCAGCGCGCCACCGCACCTGCCTCAAGACGTCCCCCCTCCCGCCTAGCTTCAAGCAGTCTTATTCCCACACTTAGTCACAAGAAAATAAAACTCCCAGGATCGTTACGAGGGTGTAACGCGTATGTTTGACCGTTCGCTGTGCTGTGAGAAGGCGCAGGATGGAAGGCTGCGTTTAATTCATGGTTTCAGCTGTTGCAGCCTCCTATTTCATCCCTGGGTTTCCGTAGGCAAAGTTGTCAAGGTATGTTGGTTTATCTTATTTATTTATTTAAACATACTGCAGGGCCCTTTCGCACTTTTTTTTTATTTTCGCCTGGTAGAACTATTTTTTTTTCTGTTTTGATAACATGTCATTGAAGCTTGTTCCGAGAGAGGGGGGTTTCAACTTAAAGAAAATCCATGACCTGAAACTGCGTGTCTGCAGCGTACGCTCATCTCGCCTTTTGTTTTGTCATCCAAGTTGCTCTTTACGTACATTTGCTTTTGCGTGTGCATATCTGCTTTTGTAGCCCTTAAAATACTTGTTTAAGGGGATCAACTTCCAGCCCATGTTCTGTTTTACTTTCTTCATTTTGCAGATTTCTCACAGCTAAAGAAAAAAGTGGCCATCATAGCACTACGGCATGGCGCCGTAGTGCTATGTACAAATTGTGTATTAAAAGGTGCCTACGTTTGCGTCTGCTGTTTGTATTCATTCAAATTTGCGCCGTTGACCGGAAGTTTTGTTCAGCACGGACTTTCAATTCGTCTGTATTGTTTTTCTTTGACTTGCATTTCGATTGTGGTGGTGTATATAATGCTGTCGCCGGTATGAACAATAGGCATGGGCGTCCGGAAGGGGGGGCAAGGGGGGGCGGTCGCCCCCCCCCCCCCTCCCTGGAATTACGGATATTATTTATGCACTAGTTTCTTTTTGGTGCTAACCTACCGCCGCCCCCATCTCCGGACTTCAGGTGCCCCCCCCCCCTGGAAAAAGTTCTGCGGACGCCCTTGACAAGTCGTGCTAAGAGTACGGCTAGTAAACTGAAAATGACTTCTGTGCGGTGCTGCTATTTGTTCTTATATGGGCAAGATGGGGTGACTTTTTGAATTAATATTTCCTTTGTGTGTAAAATGCTAGGACATTTCACAGTGCGGAACGGCCGAGCCAGCACGCATTCACACAAGTGGACAGGTGAATTACATCACCTGTAAAGTAAGTATGCGCCTGAAATTTGGCAAATATGTGCGCTTGGATGCCTGCAGGCTGCATGAAAAAGGAGGAATAATTTTATTGAACCAGAGCCGAGAAATCGAGCATTAACCTTTTGGGGCTTTCCATGGGACGCACAACTTTTTGGGCATCGCTAGTTGTGGGGACGTTTTTTGGATGTGTTCGGGAAAAATGAGCACCTCCTGGGGAGATTCCAAATGTCCCGGTGGGTTATTTTTGGGAGATTTTGTGTTTGTTGGGCCCTGTCTTCCTACTGGCTCAGTACTTCGTTAAAAAAAAGAACGGAGGAACAACCTCTCCGTACATCAAGAGAAGAGTAAAAAGAACCACCCTTTACTGAAGGAAACACAACAGAACCCACAGACACAATCACTCAATTTTATTCCAAATAATGGTTCTCGTAAAACGCCCCTACCCATGCATACAAGGCTATAATAAGAGATCTGTATAAAGACGAGAACACACATATCTGAACGCTACGAGCACCGCGGAATGTGCACTTTCCGTCTTAATTGAAAGACGCTCCATGCGGCGCTACAACCAGGTTGAGCGCGTACACAAGGTATACACATCACGTACAGTTTACGACGGTGACGCGCAGACTGCACATCAGCCGAATGTGAGCAGCAGAGTGTTTGACCGAAACACAGACAATGCTGCTTGTGCTGCTGGGAAAGTTTTTTCTTTATGCTGTTGCATAGGTGCGCAACACCAACCATACGCATGCGTACCCAATGCTCATGCGGAGCGAAGCAGACACTGTACAAGTCCTGCAACAATAAGCTAAGCACCAGAAAAAAAGAGTGAGAAGGAGAAACATCACACACGGAACACGATGCTCTGCCGACCAATGACCATCGCCAAGTACTCCAGCGTCTCCATCTACTTTAGTGGTGGATGCGCAACCATCCTTTACTACTCAATGGCCATAAAAGATTAACCCTTTCAGGCGCCATTTTTTGTTTTGATTGAAATCAATTATTTTTTCACCTAAGTAGTATACTCAGGCCTCAAGAAAGGGAATTTGTTAGTTTTTGAACGTGAAAGACCAGCAGGTAAGCTTGTACAACGATGTGGAGAATTCCGTACAAAGCATCAGATTTGTTATAAATAGCAACATCGAAATGTTCTTGTGTGTCAGGTAAACAACCCACGGATCGTGGAATCACTTTGTGTTTCAAAGAAGCACATTACACTCGAAACTGAGCAAAAACAATCGATATTTTCACTCGCGGCAAAATCTGTCTGCACAAAAACGCCGGACAAAGTGCTACTCGCTCTTATGTGAAATATTATTTACTGCATTTGCTACATGGTACAAAAAAGCAACTTATTTGCAACAAGAAGCGTGCTCAATTTGACTGAAATAATGAAATTACTGTTTAGTGCTCTGGTTTCTCAAAAAAAGACCTAAGTTTGCTGCTTACGCAATTGTGTACAAAGTGCCTGAAAGCGTTAAGAGTGCATAGTGACAATGAAGTAAAAAAAAAAAAAGCTCATGGTATTGTGTTGGTCAAGAAGCCTGCAGCCGAGTGCTGCCAGAAATTGCATGTTTTTATCGTTTGCTGTCTCTCCTACCTCCCTTTTACCCACATCCTGTAGTGGTACGTCCTAAGCATTTAGTGTAATTCATCAAGAAAGCCTCGGAAATCACACACCAATAAAAAAGAAAAAAGAAAAAGCTGGTTGAAGCTAGAATTTCATCTTAACAACAAAATGTATGATGCATCTACCACAGCGGAAAATTTCAAAGTACAAAAAAAAATGGTCGCAGAAAGGCGCACTGTCCCATTGCTAGTGACATCTCTACATCAGCATCCACAGGAGATCGAAGCCTCTGAACACTAACACTAGAGCTGTGCATGATGCTGTCGTTTATTTATGAAGAGAGAGACCCCCCCCATCAGCTTTGCATAATAAGGGGCACAGACTTGCTTTCAGGCAGCAAAAAAGGAGGTGGACATAGTGATAAGCACTGCTGAAAATCTACCTTCTTTTCCCTCTCGCCTGTCTAGACTACTGAACACAACTGACCCATCATCATCATCAACCTGACTACGCCCACTGCAGGGCAAAGGCCTCTCCCATGTCTCTCCAATTTACCCTGTCCTTCGCCAGCTGCGACCACCGTATCCCCGAAAATTTTCCAATCTCATCCATCCACATAACTTTCTGCCGCCCCCTGCTACGTTTTCCTTAATTCTCTTGGAATCCACTCCGTTACCCTTAAGGACCAGCGGTTATCTTGCCTTCGCATTACATGCCCTGCCCAAGCCCACTTCTTCCTCTCGTTTTCGACTAGGACGTCATTAATCCGTGTTCCCTCACCCACTCCGCCCGCTTCCGATCTCGTCCTTAACTTAAGCTGAACGTTTCTGCCCCATAGGTGAGTGTCAGTACGATACAGCTGTTGTATACTGACCCAAATGAACAATATTAAAGCTAACATTGTCCATTGTTTAATTAGACACTGACACTATTAACATCGTCACTGACGAGCCCTGCCAAGCGGAGTCCAGTGGAGCCATCAGCTCAGAGTATAAATCCTTTCTTTTTCGAGTAACGCGCACTACGAGAGTCAAGCGTAGATTCACAGATACCTTGTCAGTCTCGCACACTACTTTCTCACCGCATGATCGTGTTACGTAATAATACAAGTGCCGCAACATGAATTTTTCTTTTCCATCCGTATTAGTGCCCTGGTGTTCTAAAAAGCAGTGGCCGAGAAAAGCTGTCAGTGAGGCATGAAAAATGAGAAAAAAAAGGGAGCACTTTGGGATGGAACTTGCACAGACACCTTTCACGATGAGATGTTCGAGTGTACAAACATAAACAGTTCTTAAACAAGTTTGAAAATGTACACTTATGGCAAGCAGACACAAGGTCTGTATGCATAACCATTTGCAACCCGGCTCATAAAATTGGTCACACTAAACAACAGAAACCTGGCAGGTGATTCAATAGGAAACTTCACGGTTTTGCAATGATGTAGTATTTTGCTGGTAAATGCTATATTCAATACGCACATCCCGAAAAAAGAAACAAAAAAATGTCTTCATGTGCAGCCTTCTATCATCTTTCCAGCCTCGCAATTTTCTACTCGTAGGCTTGCTTTGAAAAGTACAGCACCTCCTGTGGAGCACATAATGTAGGAGAAATTTTGGTAATGATTTTTTTCAATCAGCTCCAAACACTGCCACATGATGAAGTCATAACCATTCAAAGAAAGCTGATATTGCTGATGCTACAATTACAAACACAATTATTGACAGCACTTTTAGGGCTGCAGAGATTTCTCAGATGCACCTACTATGCATCTCAGCACACGCAGGCCACATGGAGACAAAAAAGCTATGCAGTTTTCACTGAACTAGTGTTCACTCAAGAACATAACAAACTTGTTTCTGAAGGGATGCTATTTGCAATGTAGTTGTTACCCACTCAAAAGCGATGAAAACCAGCTGAATCAGCAACATTTCTCCACAAGAGGCGCCCTGGAGAGATAGGAAAGAATGCTCTAGATTTGTACGAGAGTTCTGACTATTTATGTAAAAATTCAAAGAAATGTACTCAGGCAGTAGCACAAGGTACTGCTTTAGTCATTTTGAATGGGTTCTACACCAAAAACTTCCTCTGCATCACGGCTATCTGCCAACGTTATTAGGAGATATCCAGGGAAGCCATCCTAGTACGCTGTTACATTAGACACTAGTTAAAACTAAGGATAGTAAAGGCAACTGAAAAGTTCAAAGTCAAAAGCCTGGTGCTCAAAATTTATTGCGCCAAGTTAACTCACAATTAAATTTAGCCACCTGGAACTTTTAGAAGTAAAATACGTGCGCTTCTTTAGCTGCGAGTACGTGTAAGCACCAGCCTTCTAGCTACAACAAAAGGCACTTCTAGCATGATGGAACCTTGTTAGTTTGCATCTAACTTCCACTTTACAGGAACCGATGCTAAGGCCCAATAACAATGATGTGTAATTAAACAGAAATCAGGCAGTAATTCGAACACGTGAGCGTACACAGTGCTTAATTAGTACAGTCCATGGTGAAGTACACTAGCATAGCAACCCAGAAGAAAGCTGCCGCTTGCAAGCAACAATGGCAACCGGCCCAGTGACTGCCTTGAGCGCATGATTATTTTAGTACAGGTGGTACGTGGGTGAGAGTTGGTGTGACATATTTTGGTGCATACCCTATGACCCATGGAAATGCAAGCATCACAATCCAGACCTCGGTGTTAACAACGAAAGCAGGCATAATGCGCGCTCACTCATTCCCAGCGCAGTTATGCCACATAAAGCAGTGTGTGTGACCCTCATTCCAATTGAGCTCCCTTTACTTCGAACTCCATGCAATTCAAACACATTTTGGGTCGGCTTCATATTTTGATTATCAATATTTGACTGCATATCACATAAGTGCTGGAACCCCCCCACATGATGTGCAGACCAAAAACCAACAGGCACACATACTGTGAGTTGGCTAACAATGTCATTAACGAAGTTTAGCGTATTACCCAGAAACTTTATTGATAACTGATTAGCTCCCCAGATAGAGGGCACTCCAAACTTTAATCTGAATGCAATGCTTTTCAATTCTGTCTTTTAATCTATGAATTTCAGGCCACGAGGGAAAACACGAACACCCTTTGCAATAAAGGGATGGCACACAAGTGACCAAAAATGGAACTACAGAATCTGTCCTCCTATTCCCAATACTACTGTTGTGTGAAAAACAAAAACAAAATAGAGATAGTTGAAGAACTTTGCAAAAATTGTTGCAAGGTTTTCCATACATTATTCGCTTCTTCATCATCATCATCAGCCTGGCTACGCCCACTGCAGGGCAAAGGCCTCTCCCATGTCTCTCCAATTAACCCCGTCTTTCGACAGTTGCAGCCACCGTATCCCCACAAACTTCTTAATCTCATCCGCCCACCTAACTTTCTGCCGTCCCCTAGCTGCTACGTTTGCCTTCTCTTGGAATTCACTCCGTTACCCTTAACGAAGGACCAGCAAAAGTTGAACTTTTGCGAGATCTGTGCACTGAGCACAGCCAAAGCCAGCAAAAAGAAGTAGAGTAGAAGTTCAACGAAATGTGTAAGTTCAGAAAGGTGGCAGTCACAAACTGCGACTACACTCAAAATGTAATAAAGGTACCAAGCGTTCCCAAGCTGTGCAGTCCCCAAGCACAAGTCATGTGAAGAAAAGAAACTGTTGAATGCGTTAAACATTTTTCAATTTTACGAAAATGAGAAGTCAATGAAACACAGCTGACATGAAAGTACAACTACTGCCTCTGAACCATCTTGTTGCACGGAAAGCTTGCACATGACAAGGTGCGCCACTGAGACCAAAATGCAGTCAGAAGCAAGGACTGCAGCTGAGATGCGTGCAACGCTCAATAAAATGCTCATTTCAACAAAGTGGAATGTGACTACAAGCATTGTACGTTGGTTAACTGCGACTCCCAAGGCTGACAACAGTACACGTACAGGAGCCAAAACCCGAGAGAATGTTTTCAATCCCTGTACGGGGTAAATGTACAAAACACTGGACACCTGCAGAGTAACAAGCAAGCAAACGCCTTCTTTTCCACAGCACTGAATACAACTACTACAACATGAAGAAGCTGTGCGAACATACAAAACAGCGGAAACACTCTAGAGAGACATCAGGGAAGCTGAAGAAAGCAGACAAAAAACAAAGGAAAAAAAATGAAGTTGATGTAATACCATGCAGTGGTGTAAGGCCGAAGCATTACTGACAAGTGCGGCCTTGAATGCAAGCACTAGTGCTACTTCAACCCTGCATGATTCAATAACAGCAAGGCAACTTCACAAACGCAGCTGCATTGAACAATGTTGTCCAAACAAAACTTTTTACTTAGGTGTTTCATACTCTTTAGAGAGTTCCAGAAGCTCCATTTTTTCTGCCTGGTCTTGCGCAGTTCACTTAGCCTGGGAACACCAAAGAGCCGTTTGTAACCCTTTTTTCCTCGTTCACAACTGGAACGACATTTCACAGTTTTGTTTTACCTCATGGCCGCGAGTGAATCTGTCACAAATCGACGTGACGGTATATCAGCAATCAATCCCCACTGCCACTGACAATCGCAAAATGGCACTATATGTAGGCTCTTCCTGTACTTAAGATGACTAGACTGCCTAGCCCGTCCCAGGTGACTCAAATTTCATTAAATTTTTTTACCAGAGAGCATCCCACACTGTCGAGCCAAGAACTGTAGGGAATATTTGCGCTGCGACTGGCTCTGCTTTTGGTTGCCATCACTTAGAAATGACGTTGAGTGTTTCATTTTTCTTTTCTTTTTTTTTGCATTAGTTTCTCCAGCATCGCACGGTGCTAACCGTTGGGCATCCAGCAAGACTAAAAACACTGTCCGTACAGTACGCACTCATCGATTCATGCGAATAAGACTGTCGACAAGGTTACGGAAAAAATTTCTAAACATTAAAAATAGTAAGCAGAGCGATAAACAATATTTACAGCACTTCACCACTAACATCTACCTCAAGACGTTTTTGAGACTGAAAGCTTGTACCTCGAAAGCGCTTGTGGCACAGGTTATCCTGTGCTGTCCTCCTTTCCATTGCCATGCACCAATCTTCTTACCACCGTTACAAATTTTAGTACACTTGTAGGCACACGTGCTTGTATGCTGTGCCTTGCAAAGGACAACAATATGCTACCAATGCTCCGGCGAGACACAATCGCTAATTTCTAGTAAGTAGAAAAATGAGCTTGTAAAACCTCGTACTATACGAACTCATAAAAAATTAGATAGCCTCCATTTGGGGCGTCCACCCTTGTCCGTATATCGTTTTGTGACATTAGACCCCGTAGGCCACATACTAACACCTCTATTTGACCATGCTTGCTAGCTACTAAAAGCTTCTTTAAAAACAGCACAGTGCAGGTCGCTTCAGAAAAACGAAGACAAGAACTGAACATTAATTCGCCCGGTTATTGCGTGAAGCTTAACCCTTTGACACACCGCCTTTTATTTCCATCTAAATGAAATATTTTCAAGTCTAAATAGTATATTCAGGCCTTAAGAAAAAGGATTTGTTAGTTTAGCGGCACAAAATACTAAAGGCTGATTTTTTTGCAGGGATGAGCAAAATTTCATACAAAGTGTCAAAATTGATGAAACTAGCAATATCAAAAATTGCCAGGACACTTTGGCAACTAAAGTGCTGAGAGGCGAAACCTGAGGACACTATGCTGTGACGACTTCCGGTGGAAGTCACACCATTCCCGTGGCTATATTGATACCCAAATTATAATCTTTCGGGGAGCTAAAGTGTTAATTACCCTTAATTACACATTTTTACATCAAATTTGACACAAATCCAACGTTTTTCCGACCATTCCGTGACAATTTTCACTATGCCGTGATGACGTCCGGTGGATATGACTTCACACCGTTCTCGTGGCTATATCGACGTCCACGCTATTTCGTGCAATTTCGACAATTTTGCATATATTTAGTTAACTAATTAATCTAGAGTCATCAAACTTGGCTTCTAGGTTCATTTTTTCCTCCTCCACCTGAACCAACAATTGGTTTTCTCCTTTCTCTTAACTTTTTTAGTTCCTGAGTTAAACGTGTGTGACACACTTTGTTAACGGACGACAGCATGAGCCATTAAAGGCTTTCGCCTTAAAATGCCATGGCTTACTAAGTAAACACCCTAAAGATGATGGAAATAATTTCTACTTGAAAGGTGCACATTATACTTAAAATTGCAAAAAAAAATGCCACTACTGGTGGCAAAATGTATTTGTGCAAAAATGTTATTTACTGCGTTCGATATAAGGCGGCATAAAATACCGGCTTACTTGTCAGTTGAAGGATACGAAGTTCACCTGAAACAGAGAAACCCCTGCGAGGTGCAGCCCACTCCCAGAGAAAGCTGCGAGTTCGCTTTGTACAGAATTGTTTATACAGTGTGTCAAAGGGTTAAAGGCATAACCCAATGGGCATTGAAACGTCCACAGGGCGTCCCAAAAATGTCCTAAACATCCACAGGACGTCCCAAAGATGTCCTAAACGTACAGGACGTCCCAAAGATGTACTAAACGTCCAAAGGACGTCCTAAAGATGTCCTAAACATCCACAGGACGTCCAAAAGATGTCCTAAACGTCCACAAGACATCTCAAAGATGTCCTAAACGTCCACAGGATGTCCCAAAGATGTCCTAAACGTCCACAAGACGTCCAAGGGAGTTTCAGTGCCCACTGGGAAAAGAAAAGTTTGCGACATTTTTTTTCCCATGTGGAAGAAAAAAAGCATTCCAGAGTCCAAGATCGTGACATGCCGAGCAGGTTCTGCAGACTAGACACAGGTGGCGTCGGCTTGGTGGGTTATGCATGCCAGGCTGACCATTTCTGTGTGTGGGATAGACTTTTAATGCTGACACACAGTAGCTACCAGTTTGTAAGTCATCATACACATGCACCTTTGTACAATGCGAGCCAATTTAGAGATGCTGCCACTTGGATGCCACACAGAGCTTGAGTACGTCTACACATCATTCTTAGAATTGACGCTGGACACGCTAGAGGTGTGCAACAACACGCAAGAAAGAAAAAACAAATAAAACCACATGAAAAGCCTTTTTCACATCGTGCTACAGCTAGTTTCTTTAATGAACGTGGCAACCTTCTTCATAACTGGTTCAGTAGGCTGCACTTCGAGTTTATGACAAGAGTTGCTAAGGTCAGTGAAAAAGCACTCGACAGAGCTCAATTTACTTGATGGGCTTAGGAAATAAAGAGCTTGTTGGCATTGGAAAGCAATTCACATTTCTAATTCCCAGAACAAAAAGACTCAGACTGACCAAATTTACTTACGAGTGTTTTTTGATGACACTGCTGCCTAAGCAGTCCAGTGTTTGCCAAGGCTTCGTAAAAGGGACCCTGAAATGGTTTCGATGGGCATATTCTAGTGCAATAGATCTGTAGAGGTGATCTTTGTGGGTATCAAAGCCTTCCAGCTCGCCCCATTTGCCCACTGACATCATCGGAGCACAGGATGCGCGAAGTGCGTCACCCTAATCTGTTGCGAGCTACTGTGAGAACCGATTTCTAAAAATTATTTCTAAACTATAGGTTCTACACAGAGCTTTGAAATTCGACTTGCATGCCCACAAGGACCACCTCTACAGATCTGTTGTACAAAAATATGCCCATTCAAAATCATTTCAGGGTCCCTTTAAGTGGGAACAGGTAATGACCCCCAAGAAATTATCACTCTACAGCTTCGATTTTGACAAAGCAGGTATTTCAAGAAAGGCTAGGTGTCAGTGCAGTGCTCACCTGCTTTTTTATAGAACACAATGCAGGTAAAGAGACCCCGTCTCTATATTTTTCAGCTCATCAAAACTATGGCACTACTTGAGGGATTACAAACTAACTAATGACTCGGCAAATGACTACATCAAATCTCGAACTGCTCCAAGTACTATATACACCAAACAAAAGTAACATATGGCAGAAATTAAAACTCTTGCGGCAAGTGAACACAAGCAGAACGGAGCCACATAGTTGCACTTGTCTATGTTCAGACACTAAAAGTGAATATCTAATATATACGTAACATAAGGCAGCTAAATACGCAATGCTCCCGATGCAACTTTTACCGAGTTAGCTCAGCTGCATAAATTTCAATGTCACAAAAATTTCTCACTGCCTCCGGCTTGCTGTAACTAAAATGTCCATCATGTCTTGATCTGTACAGCCGAGAACTCTAGGCCAATTACTCTTTACTATGCTAGGCCAAGCACTCATTACTATAAAAAAGGATGCCGAGTATGAATAAAATCTAACATACAGGTGGCAAGGCAACATTGTTCTCATGCTTGAAACTACTATAACGTACAAATCTGATCACATCAATAAAATTCATGAGCTCCAACTTAAAGCGAAGAAAGAACTGTGCAAATGGGACACGGACGGTGAAGAAGGAAAGACGCATACCAACACGCCTTTGCTCTTCGCCGTTCAGACACGCAGTTCTTTCTTCGCATCTATAATGAACCCACTGGCCTGAGAAGTTGTACTCAAGCACCTTTCCGACCTAAAGCATGGAACTGCTGGTGACTACAGAACATTTGTCATTCGATCATCAAAGATGTTTAAGCAAATATAAAGAAGGCTGGCCTTATAGGTGGCCTAGATCACCGGACAAATCTGCATACAGAGCACAATTTTCGTGTATTCTCATTACCTTATCAAGGTGACTGGTGAGCTCCGAGACATGTGGACGAAAGCCTTTTTGATAGAGTTTCCAGAACCACAAGCAAAAATCACAGACCTATACCATGTAGTCAAACAAGGAATAAAAGGTGGCATGTCAATTTCCTGACTGTACAGGCCCTGTTCTGCCGGCTTTATCGGTAAGAGAATGTCATTATTCAATGAAAAACATTGCAATGGCCAAGATCACTAAGCGACACGCTGATTTTGTTCAGCTCTTGTGTTCTCAAGCGCCAAAGTTGTCAATCTCTACAACACGTTTGCCACCAGCAGCAGAAAGCTGCATCAGCCATTCCAAATGCCAGAAAGTTTCTCAGGGCTCTCCCACAGTTCCCTTTCTCAACATGTATCAACACGCAGGCATAGCAGCTGACAACGGATCAAGCACGAACAGAGTCAGCAATTATTATGACACATCATGGGACATGGCATCCCGACCACTTCAATTTCTTGGTGTTCGGAGCACAGACAACACCTGCAAAGCCTTACCCCAAGCCCACAGCAAATGACTTTGGCCTGGGTAGCCTCTCAGTCTACACGCTGCTTAGTTGCGTGCGACACGAAAAAAACTGTTTCACGGCAGATTCAGTTCTTGCAGTCACAATGCAACCTAATAAGAACAACGACAGCTAAGGTCACTGACCAAAGGGTCAACCCAGCTGTCACCTACTGTCAGAGACCACCTCTGCCATGTCAGCTTGTTGAACAGCACCCGCCGTCGACAATTACCACAAAACCAACACCAGAGGTTGCACTCTTCGCGACCAACACAAAGGCTGCTCGCACCCAGCCCACAGCCATGCATACCAGGTGCCAGTCGGAACGCCCTGACACAAGCTTAATAGCCACGAGCTTATGGAGATTTACAGTACAAATAAAAATTACTCGCTCAGGAGAGCGCGAGCGGTCAGGCCGTCTTGACGCCGCCCGCTTCCTGAGGTGTGCTCCCACCCTCTCCAGCGGCGGCCGACTCGACTTTCTTGGCCGCTGACGGAAAGAGGGCGTTTTCGTCAGCCGAAAGCTTCAGCTTCTGCAGAAGCTCCTCACTCTGCTGAGAGAAAAAAAAAAAAAAGAGGTACTCACGTTTATTTCTCTCCGTAGAACAGAAGTAAAATTTGCGAGTGAAACAGTAGAGCTGAAGACCCGCAAGACTGCAGACACTCCGCGCGAGTTTTACCGCACAAATTCCAAATACGAAGCCACGCTTAAAGCGGGGGAAAGAAATAGTAATGCACCTGGAATCCTAAAGTAATAACACTCTCCAGGAGAGAATAAGGCAGCGGCAGTCAGAATTTTCGTAAGCAAGCCCAATGTCTTCAGAGGTATTGCCCAGAGTGTAGTCATTCCATTCATTAATTCAAAGAAAAGAATAATTACCGATAATATCCTTCTCAGTACAGTGAAATGGCAAGAAAGAAAAGATATGCAGTCATCTCAAATCTTTGCAACTGTGAGGTAATGCAAGAGGTGATAAAGGGATGAAAATAAACACTCTCTCAAAATAAACAAATCAGATTGCTTTAATCAAAACCAATGAAACATCAAGGCATTACCATATTAAGTTCATCCCATTACCGACCACAATAAAATGATTGTTTTAAGTTTAGTTACTTTCCGCGAAGCTGTAATGATCGGAACTCTTCTCCGGACTCTGCTGTTTTGCCTACATCATTAACCCAATACCTGCAGCATTTAGATAAGCTTGGGTATTGTAGTAACCCAGAGAAGTAGGGCTATTTTTGAAGCGAGCTGCTGTCCTGGTTTTTGGAGTGATGCATTTCGTTTGTTTCGTGTGTGTGTTTAGAGGCGATTTTCTATTAGCTGTTGTATATCTGTGTTTTTCAATAAGTCTGTTTTTGCCCTCCCAATTTTAATGTTGATCTCTGACTGTTTTCTGTTCCAATCCTGTTATAGCCCCTTTTGGGGCCGACAGTATTAATAAATGAAATGAATGAATGAAAAGAATTGAGGTATGGAATTGAGGAATGGAATGAATAAATGAAACACGCACAGTACTCCAACAACGAAGGTATAACAAGACCTCGGGTTGGCCACCGACGATGTGCTTAACAGATGTTATTTCCCCTAGCAGCACTGTGTTGGGAATTGAAATGACAGCAGAGTTGGCAGAGTGTCCCGAGTTTTGTTAAACCCTCGGTACAGCTGCGGGTGGTGATGAGCAGTAATCTAAACACTGCACTGAAGCATGTGGAGTTTATTTTAGGACCGCTGGACTGAACCGCACTAAATGGAACTGGTTCTCGCGGTGCTGCAATTCAGCACGGAACTGGTGCAGTGAGAGCAGCCAAGTCGAATGCACTTCTAGACAGTTTCACTTTCGGTCAGCGAATGAAAGTGACTCGAAGAACTTGGGCTGTAAAACAAACTGCGTGGCTCCGGGACATAGCTCCATCATGAATTGAAAATGATTGAGATCAAGCAAGTCCTCCAGATCTAGGTGGAACTTCTACACTGGCTGTAACCTGATGCATCAGGCAGAAAAACTGTCGTCTTAAAGGTGCACTGAAGAGGAATCTGAACTCGTCTTTTTGCCGCTAGAACTCGATCTACACGTTCCGAGCGTTCTTGGAAACTTCGAATTACTGCCCTGTGCGGCCGATTTCCCTAACTTAAATCGGATTAATGATGGACTCCCGCCTTTTTTTTTTTCTAATTCCCCTTAAACGGTGGAAAGAGTTGACCAACCTTTCACCCAGTCCCGTGGCGGCTTGCCGCTCAGCCATCGGTGGAGTGATACGATAGTGCTCGGCAAAAGCAAGGAGTCCACGCATATTTTTAATTCCGTGGGCCTAATGTGCAGCTATGCTGTCTCTGACTAGACCTATTTATTCATGGAAACCTAAAAAAACAAAATGAAAGCGAAAGCAAAGCTGCCACACGACTGCCCGAAAGGCACTCCATGCGTTGGTTGACTCCTCCCACCGTCTGCGGGCAATTAACAAAAAAAAAAGGCGGAAGCCGGACGTTAATCCGATTTAAATTAGGGAAATTGGCCATACAGGGCAATAATTCGAATTTTCTAAGACTGCTGGGAATGTGTAGATCAAGTTTCCGCGGCAAAAAGACGAGTTGAGGTTCTTCTTCAGTGCACCTTTAAGTTTAGGCAAACATCAAAAAGCTGCTTTCGTTTACTGCAGTGATTGGCCAGCGGAGTAATACAGGACGCTGTGGTCCATTGCCCAGTGTTTCCAACTGCTGTTAATTTAAGTTGTATCGCACTGTGTATATACAGAGCACAGGTGAGAACCGTGCTCCCAACAACAGCCAGGGCCATTTGCTTTAGCATCACCACCAGCTTTCCTTTTCTGCCACCAGAGAGCAGCACAGGTTCACCTAAATGAACAGTTCGTCTTCAAAGTCTACATCTTCTCACTAGCCTGTCACGATTGTCAGACAAAGAAAAGAGGACAGCAGGTCCTTCGTCTTAGCGCTGTTTTTTCCCAGAAGCATGTACCAACTAGCTCAACTCTCCGTTATATTGAAGTTTATTTCTTGTACATTGAGCCCTGTTCCTTGTGTTAACCCCACTAAAAAAAAAAAGAAAGAAAAGAAGAAAAAAAACAGCGCCGGTCCTGTTGTTCTCTTTTCTTTGTCCTTAGTCTTAGCGCTGTTTTTTTCCCAGCAATGGTCCACTCACGTTGCTTAATCCACTGAGTTCAGTTTGTGGGGCATAAAATGGGAGCGGCACTTAGAGTATGCAGGAAAGATGCTTTAAAACCAAGGCGAAAAAAAAAAAGAAAGGGAAGCAGAGGACTCTAAGGACGGGGCCTACTCAACAATTTGCAAGATGAAATGTTTTAGGGTTGATGATAACCGAGTTGTTCCAAATTGATGCATCAGTTACATGTCCCTCCTTCCATCACATCCCATGTGCCCCATACGATTTCATTTGCCACTAGTGGGCTATGCTGCCTCATTGTCATCGTCATGATCATCAGCCTGACTACGCCCACTGCAGGGCAAAGGCCTTCTCCATGTCTCTCCAATTAACACTGTCCTTCATCAGTTGCAGCAGGTAAAATAACATTTGGTTTATGGTGTTTAACGTCCCAAAGCGACTCAGACTATGAGGGACGCCGCAGTAAAGGGCTCCCGAAATTTCGGCACCCTGGAGTTCTTTAACGTGCACCGACATCGCACAGTACATGGGCCTCTGGAATTTTGCCTCCATCGAAATTCGACCGCCGCGGCCGGCATCGAACCCGCGCCTTTCGGTTCAGCAGCCGAGCGCCGTAACCACTGAGCCACTGTGGCAGGTAAAATAAGGGGGAAATAAGATAAAAGCTCAAGTAAAATAAAGCCCCAAAGATTTCTAGCCACTACCTTGTGCTTTACCGTGGCTGCTAAAGCAGCAACCACGATACTGAATAGTGCAATGTACCCCGTCCAAACAAATTCCAAACCATTTTCAAATCTTCAGTAGTACGCGAGTATACGAGTGACCGTGTCAAGTGCTTTCCTATCTAAGCCGCACTCTCAATTTCCAGGAATTCAACAATGCTCCACAAATACTGCCGCCAATTACACGATGCATCATCAACATGAGGTTTTTCAAGCCTGCCCACAACTAGAAACAAGTCCTCGACTGTACGTTTTCACTCAACAAAATAATGTACAACAAGAAATGTGATTTTAATTGTTAATAGGTGAATCCTTCTGAGACTGACTGGACACACACCTGGTACAATCTTTGGATAAAAGGACCTTGGTCTGAGGTGTCTCTACATGAGCACTGCCTAATTAGTAAATGTGAATGAACAGCATAAGGCACACATTTAAAATTTTACCCCGCTGCGGTGGCTCAGTGGTTACGGCACTTGGCTGCTGACCCGAAAGACAAGGCTTCAATCCCAGCCTTGGTAGCTGAATTTCGATGGAGGTGAAATTCTAAAGGTGTTTCCTCTCTTTTTTTGTCCGTGTCTTTGTTTGCGCTATAATATTTCTAATTCAATATGAACTACCAACTCGCCCAACAGGAAGTTTTAATGAAATTCTAGAGGCCCGTGTACTGTGTGATGTCAGTGCACGTTAAGGAACCTCAGGTGGTCGAAATTTCCGGAGCCCTCCACTACGGCGCCCCTCATAGCCTGAGTCGCTTTGGAATTTCAAACCCCATAAAATCAAAAACCGCATGAGAGCTCTGCTATACATTAGCAAAAGAAAGAAAAAAAAAACCGTTCTGTCTTTAATGAACTGCTTACCTTTTCATCTTCCTTCTGTGCATGCTTTTCTTGGTGCTGCTGACCCTAGGAAAATCATAAACGACCCAGAAAGGGAATGTACGACCACTACTTGGTCATCAAACTGTGATGCTCCTGAAAGTTAAGTTCAAGGCTACACAGGCAAGGAGTGAGCCTGGAAGAGAAACTTTAAGGGTGCTGCCTACAACCACTATACAGTGAAATCCACTTATAAAAATACTGAAGTGCCATGGAAATACCATTGTTATAACCAATAATTGTTATAACAGGGTTGTGCTGAAAATACCATAGAACACATGCAAAAGTTGACGGTGCCACTACCGACCATTGTTATATCCGATATATTGTTATAACCGGTATTGTTATAAGTGGGTTTGACTGTATTTGAAGAAGCACGCAAGCTCATATATGAGCAGTGCTTCCTGAAATGAGCCATGTTAATAGAAACTAAGAAAAGGTTTGTTATTTGTAGCTACAACAGTACTATCAAAGCTGTCATTCGATATGTTTTACGTGATAGTTACCTAGCCCATTTTGTTTTGATAGTTTTTGCCAAGAAAAGATCTGTGCATTTTCTTGCCATTATAGCCACGAGGGACGTTCCAACAGTAAGTTTCGTCATTGTTTTTTTTAGAGAGAAGACAGTACACCGAGTGAAACAAACCACCGCCACAAGGATTCACACCCGTTGCTGGTTTAACGACAGGAGGAGCGCCAAACATAGGGGAAATGACGCACGCACGTAGCAGCAGACCGGCATGCCCGAGGTTATTCGAGTACAAATCATGATGGCAGACAGACGTGTGCTGCTGCTGCTGCTGATGATGATGAATGGGTACGCAGGACTAGTGTGCCCATCATCCATAATCGCTTACTGATCTTGTACGGTGAATGGGTCATGCCTTGTGAAATGGTTGGTAGCTGCCGTTGCGTGTTCAACGAAGGAAGGCAAAGTGCGGAGGATCAAGGTCGAAGTGGGCGTCCCTCCACATCCACGAATGAAAACAGCACTGCTAGCTAACATTTCTAGCCAACATTGTTGTCCGCTAACACTGTTGTTAGCGGACAGGCGCATAACGGTGTCAGACGTGGTGTCCACACTGCACATTGGTCGTGCTCGGGCCCGTCACAAGCTCCGTGATGCGTTGGGTTCCCGAAAAAGAGTCTGCAAGACGGGTGCCGAGAAACCTGACCCCCGGATCACAAGGGTGCAAAAATGGGAATCTGCCTCGATCATTCGATGCGTTCCACATGAGAGGGAAACGAGTTTCTGTTCAGAATCACCACGGGCGATGAGGCAGGGCGTACCACTTTACCCCCGAAACCAAGGCCGTCTCAATGACACAGAAGCATCCCAGTTCACCAGTGAGAAAAAAAATTGAAAGTGTCATCGCCCTCCACAGGAAAGGTTATGGCCACAGTGTTCTGGGACGTGAAACGTGTGATTCTTCCTTCCTCCATGAAAGGGCCATCAATGTGGAACTGATGGTCCGCCATTCAATGAAAGAGTTGGTTTAGTTTTATGGGGTTTAACGTCCCAAAGCGACTGAGGCTATGAGGGGCGCCGTAGTGGAGGGCTCCGGACATTTCGACCACCTGGGCTTCTTTAACGTGCACTGACATCACACAGTACACGGGCCTCTAGAATTTATCCTCCAAAGAAATTCTAGCCGCCGCGGCCGGGATCGAACCCGCGTCTTTTTGGGTCAGCAGCCGAGCACCATAACCACTGAGCCACCGCGGCGGCTTCAATGAAAGAGACAAATGTCTCAAAATCAATGGCGGCGATGTCGAGCATTAGTGCAAGGTGTATAGCTTATGATGCCATGGTGCATTTTCTTTAGCAATAGAGTTTCCATGTGAAAATAAATGACGAAAATTACTTCCGGAACAGCCTCGTACATTTCGCTTAGTTTCTGTTTCTAGACCTGACTCATAAAAGAAAACCAAAAAAAAAAAACTCCTCGGATGTGCTAGTGGGAAGCCTCTCGAATGCTTACACTGACTTAAGGGAAGATGTGGGGATCAGATTGCAAAAATCACGAAAAAAGTTGATTTTTGAAAAGTACACTTTTTGGCATCCCTAATACTGTTTCTATGTTGTACTGAAATATTTCACCAAAAAATAAACTTTTAAGCGCTCCAAATAAATATATTTGTCGGCATCTACACATAGACAGTGTGTGCTGGCTTAGAGCTTTCAGGCTTGTTTTCTCTAAAGTTTGTTTTGAGCTTGATACCTTGTTTGTGGAAAGCGTAGCACCGCAATGGGTGCATGGATTTTTACCCCGTTTGTTTTGTTGCGATCCCTGAAATGTGGTCTGCGTCAAGACTGTCTCAGATTTACCATTTAGGCTCACATGTTTTTATTACACGATAATTAGAGCATGATACATTTTATACATAAAAGAAGGTGCATATTGTGTCCTTCAAAAAAAAAGCAGAGAAATCTTTTTAAAATTTAAGAGAGTCTTGATTTACACCACACTTATTAGTACTAAATATTAAAAGCATTTACAGACCTGTAGCCTGTTTTTTTGTCATGCTAGGCTTTCCAGAAGCAAGCAACATGGGGACAACATATAAACAATGATAAACGGGAACCTACTGAAGCTGTCATTGTGAAACTTCATATTTGATTGTGTGATGCTGTTTCATGCCAGTCTGCCAAATTTCATCACTCTAAGCCGAAAAATAGAAAAATTGCCATCGATCCCCTCATTCCCCCCTTAATAAACCATGCTGTGGGGCCTGTTGGTGAAGAATTGTTTCTAGAAAAGTAATTCAGTGCTACTTATTTCGATGAGCACACAGCGAAACAAGGCACGATGGGCGCTGACTTCAACTCACTACATTTGTAACATGCGCGCATTTCAATAAACTTAGTTGAAATCAGTGCCCGTCCTGCGATGTTTACGTGTGCGCTCCTCTGAAATAAGTAGTGCTGAACTACTTTTCTAGAAACGATACTTCTCAGATTAACTCTTTTACTCCCACGTCTCACATTACTGCAGGAACTGCATTGACCAACCTGACTTAAAGGTGCACTAAAGAGGAATCTGAACTCGTCTTTTTGCCACGGGAACTTGATCTACACGTTCCTAGCACTCTTGGAAACTTCAACTTATTGCCCTGTGTGGCCGATTTCCCTAATTAAATCGAATTAACGTCCGGCTCCCGCCTTTATTTTTTGAATTCTCCCCGCAGACTGTGGGAAGAGTTGACCAATGTGTGGAGTGCCTTTCAGCCAGCTCCGTGGAGGCTTTGCTTTCACTTTATTTTGTTTTTTAGGTTTCCGCGAATAAATAGTTTCATTCGCAGATAATATAGCCGCGAAATAAGCCCGCAGAAATAAAACTACGCGCGGACTATTTGCTTCTACGGATTACTACGTATTACTCCGCCGATGGCAGAGCGGCAAGCCGCCACGGGACTGGGTGAAAGGCACTCCACACATTGGTCGACTATGCCCACCGTGCGGGGAGAATTAAAAAAAAAAGGCGGGAGCCGGACGCTAATTTGATTTAATTAGGAAAATCGGCCACACAGGGCAATAAATCGAAGTTTCTAAGAATGCTCGGAACGTGTAGATTGAGTTGCCGTGGCAAAAAGACGAGTTCAGATTCCTCTTCACTGCACCTTTAATCTCACCTTGTGTTCTAATGTATGCCCACGCCCCTAAAACAAGCTGACTGCAGGGGAGCTCGAGGGCTCGATACAGTAATTTATAGTAATTGTAGTCATTTGTTCAATTACCTAAATGCAAGAGCGGAACAACGGCCGGGATACTCAAATGCGAGCTTACCATGAGAGCTGTGAGGGCAATGTTGGCAGCCACTGACAAGGCATTGCACACCTGGCAAGTAAGACAAGGAAAGAAGCAAGGTCAGGTTGACTAGGCACTCCACTTAATCAGCATGCCAAATGACAAGTCACAAGCAATGAACAGGTCGTTACCAATGCAAGAGCGGGGGCTAGTTGGTGCTTCATACTGATCAAGTCGCGCTAAAAGGCACAGAAAGATGAAAACACAGATGGACGAAGCGCATACAGACGGACGGAACGTGCTTCGTCCATCTGTGTTTTCGTCTTTCTGTGCCTTTTAGCGCGACTTGATCAGTAGGTGGTTACCACCACACCAGAAAAGAAGTATTGATTTCTGCATTCACTCCAAAGGAAGGTAATCTTGTTTGTTCATTTATTCACATAGAGTTCCATGCAAAGAGCCAGGGTAGGCACGATTCAGATACGTTATGGAACAACAACAAGGTAACCATGTAGGTTAGTCAGTGTGAATCAAACACAATGAAACCAGCAACAAAAACGAATCTTTCAATAAAGCATCAATTGCTAGTCCAGCACTCTCCTGTGTACCTCCCCCTCTTGTGTTCTCATTTTTTTTTTGCTGGCTTCATTATGTTGGCTTTTAAACAAGAATCACAAAAAAGAACAAACCCAAAGAGGTCAACAAGTCGTGATGAGTTTCACTCCTTGATTGTGTTCAGGAAAAAAATGTGTATTCATGTTCAATAGCGAAACACTGCTAGTGTTAATTTTTCTTTTTTTTTTTTAAATATTGCCTCCATTCTCAAATGACGAAAACAGAAAGGACATTTCTTCAGTTGATCTCTCTCAGAGACACAAAATTTCAGTTTATGAAAACCTTCTAGATTGGCTCACCAAGTTCCCACCACTAACACCGCTATTTCTGATACTCTGATAGCATACTAACTCCTGATTTCAAGCTTAGCTGCCTCAAAGTTAAGCCCTTCCATCTTCGGTTTCACTACCTGCCACAGGATTCCTTGAATTACACTACATATGCCTTAGATTAAGAAATTTGACTGACCGACTGATTGATTGATTGATTCCTTTATTCCCTCGCATTTATGGCCACTTAACAAAAATAAAAAAAGAACAACTATGGGGATGCTCAGGTCACCTTAAGAGTGGATTGCAATAGCATTAGATTGCACATTCATATGTCCCAGTTTCTACCTCCACTATGCTGTGACGGCACCAAGATTTGCACATATCACATTTGTTTTCTGATTTTTGATAAAACTGCTCTCAATTTTTATGGAAAAAAAGTGGGTTCATTACACGAGTACATACAGGATATTAGACCTGTGACCATCACGTCACACACAGAAGAAAATTACCTTTCTCTAGTGATAACCAAGAGCAGGCAAGCATAGCAGGGGACGGCAGAAAGTTAGGTGGGCGGATGAGATTAAGAAGCACGCGGGGATACGGTGGCCGCAACTGGCGAAGGGCAGGGTTAACTGGAGAGACATGGGAGAGAGGCCTTTGCCCCGCAGTGGGCGTAGTCAGGCTGATGATGATGATGATGCCAGCAAACTAACCAGTGCCACACTTCTGCAGCTGAGATAGATGACAGCCATGAGCCATAGCCTCCAATGTCGGGCACGAGGGCAGAGTTTGCATAACCTGGCTGAAGCGTGTTGTGTCACCCAATCTCGGAGGCCATATATATCAGCATCACGAACGCTGCCACAGGAATAGACCGCGTCACGATGCTAACAGTCGTTCTCGCACAAACCAAAAGTGGCAGCATTCTGTGCGGTGTTGGAGTGGAACAGTCACTCACCTCCTCTGCACTTGTGTTCACTTCGAATACGTAGCACCTGTAGGTGGGTGGGCCTTCACCTGGCGTTATCGTGATGAATCCCAGCAGCCTGCACAACACAGAAAGACGCCGCTTTCCAACAACATTCATCCTCTGCAGTGTTAGAGTTTCTTACTATTACCTAGAGGGAAAGCTGGCGGCCCGTCTATGGGAGTTTGCATGGCGACCCCTCGAGACCACTTCAGCCACCATGGGCGCTCAAAGCATCATGGGGCGGTGAGCTACTTGTTGCGGAACTGCAACTTTTGGCCAAAAAATAATAGAAAAATAAGGCTGTTTGATAACTACAAACGCCCTAACATTCAATATCTTGTCTAATGATTGCAACAAACGAGCAGAAAAGCCTATAAGTGCAAAGTTTGCCCAAAATAAGAGACGACTCGCTCTCCTATTGGCCAAGTAGTGAACACTATAAAAACTAATATTTCGTAATTTAGAGGCGCACTTTTAAAAGTAAATATGTTTTCAAAAAAGATGTTGTTGCTTAATTACTATAAGAGGTTTTTTAATGGCATTTCGGAAAAGTGAAACCTTTTATTGGCGTCGTGTGTCGTCGCGTTTTCACTACTATGGGTTTTGCCCACTGCGTTCGCGGGAAAGTCGTCTGTGCACACACAAACAGCGTTTTCGGAATGAAACATCTTAGTAGTGCCACTCCATGTTCCCAAAAAATTGCGACTGTGCCGCAACAAGTAGCTCACCGCCCCATGATGCTTTGGGCGTCCATGGTGGCTGAAGTGCAGTGCCGCCAGCTTTCCCTCTAGGTAATAGTAAGAAACTCTATGCTCTCCAGTGTTAGAGTGGAACACCTTTGCTACGGGCCGCATCAAGCCACCTTGACACTTGCTTACGCCATGTCGTGGTCCTCAAATAAATGCTTACCAACTGACTAATAACAACACAAACTGTTAGCTCCAACTATCGAGACAGAAGTGACTTGTTTGCAGAACTGTTCGGTTTACTGCTTGGAAACATACCACAAATAAATCTTGTGTATGTATGTAGTTACAAGCGCAGTTATTACAAGCAATGCCTTCAGCTGTGCATACAATTTGTTTCAGGAACGAATGAATGCTTGCACATTTAAGGGTGCTACAAAACCTGTTCATGTGAAGCAGTGCGTGGGTAGCGAAATGACCAATGAAAATCGGAAAACCTCACGCTAGTTCAATAAAATGAAGTAAACAGTGGTAAATATTTAACTGGAAATATTAAATTACATCATAGCATTAATAACACTCTGAGAGTTTCCAACATGTACCGTATTTACTCGCGTAATAGGCGCACTCGCATAATAGGCGCACCCCTAGTTAGGGCGCGAAAAATCAAAAAATCAGATTTTTTTATTTCCGCGCATAATAGGCGCACCCCGAACTTGGCACTGTGATCAATACTGTATTTACACGATTGCAAGCCGACGCCTCGCCACCCCCCGTTTCCCAATCTTTATTTTAACGAAGTTTTTGCTGAACTGACTACTAGTCCCTACTAGTGCTGCTGCCGTTGCAGCTGCTGCGGACCCACAGCACGTACAACGACATCGCGTAGAACAGCCGCACACAGTTTTCAGGGATGCTCACTTTAAACGTCTGTTTGGAAAGCTTCATCTCCAGCCGGAAACGTTCCCGACTTAGGCCCGCGAAAACCTCGGCGCTTGGAGTCGCGTACGAAAATTTAGGACGCCGTAGTCGCAACTGCCGCACTTCTCGGCCACGTCGTATTTTCCGACCTGCCGCACGCTTGCCGCGTTCGAGAGCAAACTCCCAGCCGTGTAGCTGTTAAGGTGCTTGCCCGTCGAGCTAAAACATCAACGCTCCGCGGCAAAGCCATAAACCATGATAACTATCGCGCTACCGCAAATCCCGGCACTTGACAGCAACAACAAAAAAAAAAAGAGCTGGAGATGCTGATGGCGATATAGATAGCGAAAGCTCGCGGCGGAGGAAAACGATGATGATGATGATGAGCTTGGCCTTGGGCGGCGTCTGGAAGCTCCTGTGCGCGTGTGTGGCCTCCGCGATCAAGCGCCCGTTGCGCGCAGCCGGAGCCGATCGCGGAGACCTCGGCGCGTGCATTCCGAAAGTTTCGGTGCGGCCCTTACACGGAACTTTTTTTTTTTTAACATTTCTTCGCGAAAACGGGGTGCGGCGCGTACACGAGTGCGTTTACGTGGTGTGTTCAATTTTGCGAGTCCAAAAATTTCCGGAAATTTTACCCCGCGTAATAGGCGCACCCCGAACTTTGAGCCGGATTTTCTGGAAAAAAAGTGCGCCTATTATGCGAGTAAATACGGTATACAAGAATGTACACACATTCAAAGCATGTGTTGCATCCAAAATCCAATTTACAGAATAACAATGTTTTATTAGCTTACTGCCTTTGATGTTGCTTTTTAATCGAAATTGTAGCTATGTGGAATTTGCTACAAATGTGCTCAGAAAAGCAATGAAATCCACTTTACAGAGCTGAACTTCTGCACTGCTGGGACACAGAATTTCCCGCAATGTCAAAAAAATTTGCCTCAGAAAGGGTAGTCTTTAAACTTCTACGTAACCTGCATACTTGGATTTTATATTACAAACACAATTCAAATTCAGCTCACTAAATCCATTACACAAAGCTCCAAAACTTCAGCTCTGTATCGCGCAATTACTGAACAGAACCAAATGAACAAAGAGCAATGCCTTGTAGTTGAAGAATCTGGCAAGAATATAAAAAAAAGATCAGTTAAACAGACAGCAAATCAAGACAGCCTTTAACATGATGCTCAGTCAGTGTCACTGGCTTATGGGTTCTAACTTACAGCACCCCACACTCCATCAATTGGCCATTGTCATCCACAATGTCTTGAAACTGGATCACATGCTTCTAATGAAAATACGCATTGAAACACCAAGAAATTTTTCACAACAACCACTAGACAAGCTCAACAGAGTACATATTGTTACGCCAAGGGTTTATTGAGACCGGGACGGAGGACTGAAAGCAGCTGGGTCCGCTTGCCGAGCACGAGACACCACCAACCTCGTTCTCCTCATCTTCGGCTTAGTCAGCAGCGCCGACCATGTAGAATAATAATAGGTAGAATTGGCCTTTTCATGGGCGTCACACTTCCCCCTAAGCAGCCGAAGCCCGCTGGGCGAGTTAAGAAGCGCCGCGCGAATGGTAGGGCTTCAGCCGGGCAACGTGAGTGACTTCAGTTCGCGCTGAACGACGTCCGCTTGCCGTGAGACGAGCTACGCGGTAATTGAGCTCGCCAAATTGCTCAATAATGACATAGGGTCCATCGTAACGGCACAGCAGCTTCTGAGACAATCCTCGCTTTCTGATAGGCCGCCACAACAAGACCAAATCACCAGGCCTGTAAGTGACATGACGGCGGCGGGCATCGTAGCGCGCTTTAGACCGATCTTGGGAAGCAAGAACATGAAGACGAGCAAGGCGTCGGGCTTCTTCGGCGAGACAGAGTGTCTCAGCGATGAAGGGATCTTCAGGAAGCTGGTCAGAAAATGGTAGGATGGTGTCCAGGGTGTAGCGTGGGGGTCGAGCATAGAGTAAAAAGAAGGGGCTGTAGCCAGTAGTCTCATGGCGCGCGGTATGGAACGCGTACGTGATGAACGGCAGGACGCTGTCCCAATTCTTGTGCCTTGAATCAACATACATTGACAGCATGTTGGTGATCGTGCGGTTCGTGCGCTCAGTGAGTCCATTCGTCTGGGGATGGTAAGGTGAGGAATGGCGAAAATGCGATGCGCAGGAACGGAGAAGTTGCTCCACGACGTCAGCGGTGAACTGCCGACCACGGTCACTGATGATAACTTTTGGAGGTCCATGACGTAGAACTATGAATCGTAGCAGAAAAGAGGACACATGATGCGCTGTAGCTGCGGGTAGGGCTGCCGTTTCACAATAACGAGTAAGGTAATCGACACAAACCACTATCCAGCGGTTCCCATGATAGGATTTCGGAAACGGGCCAAGGAGATCTATGCCCACTTGCTCAAACGGTGCTGCAGACGGTGTCACAGGGTGAAGCTGACCAGATGCAAGGCTAGTAGGTCGCTTGTATCGTTGACACTGAGTGCAGCTGGCGACGTACCGCTCAGTCGTGGCCCGCATTTTCGGCCAATAGAAGCGTGCCTCAGTACGGTGCAGCGTCCGTGCTGAACCAAGATGTCCAGATGTAGGGTCATCGTGCATGGCTTGCAAAACAGAGTTGTACAGGCTCTTCGGGACTACCAGCACGAAGCGGTGGCCCGTAGAAGAATAGTTTTTCTTCCACAGAAGACCATCCCGCACACAAAAGTGGCTGACATTGGAAGGATCTTCAGCTGCCGCAAGGAGAGATCGTAGGGTTAAATCTTTCTGCTGTTCCGCTTTGAACGTGGCGACATCAGGAAAAGCAGATGACACTGACACGACGCAGTGGTCCAAAGTAGCGATGGTAGGCTCAGACTCAGGAAGGGGCAGCCTCGAAAGACAGTCCGCGTCAGCGTGACGGCGACCACTCTTGTAGACGACTGTGTAATCGAACTCTTGTAGCCGGAGAGCCCACCGTGCAAGGCGCCCGCACGGGTCACGAAGGTTAACGAGCCAGCAGAGGGCATGATGGTCGGTGACGATGGTGAACGGTCGTCCGTAGAGATAGGAACGGAAACGCTGCGTGGCGAAGACGACAGCCAAGCATTCTTGCTCGGTGACTGTATAATTGTGCTCCGGCTTGCTGAGCGAGCGACTCGCATACGCAACAACGTGCTCTTTGTTGTCGCATCGCTGGACGAGAACAGCGCCGAGGCCAACACCGCTGGCGTCAGTATGAATCTCTGTGGGAGCGGAGGGATCGAAGTGGCGAAGTACAGGGTGGCATGTCAGGAGGAATTTTAGTTGGCGAAAGGCGGAGTCGCACTCAGGTGTCCACTCGAAAGCCACATCTTTGTGAAGTAGACCAGTCAAGGGGTAAGCTACGTCCGCAAAACGATGAATAAAGCGGCGGAAGTAAGAGCATAAGCCCAAGAAGCTCCGCAGCTCTTTGACAGACCGCGGTGGCTTGAACGACACGACAGCTGCAGTCTTGGCTGGATCAGGTCTGACGCCGTCTTTGTCAACGAGGTGTCCAAGCACTAACGCTTGACGCGCACCAAAGTGGCACTTTTTAGAGTTAAGCACAAGGCCAGCTTGGCGCAAACAGTCCAGGACGAGAGCTAAATGGTCGTTGTGCTCACTGAACGTCTTTCCGAAAATTACAACGTCGTCGAGGTAGCACATGCATATTTCCCATTTCAAACCGCGGAGTATAGTGTCCATGAATCTCTCGAAGGTGGCGGGCGCATTACAAAGGCCAAATGGCATCACATTAAATTCATAAAGGCCATCAGGCGTTATAAACGCTGTTTTTTCTTTGTCCGCGGGATGCATAGGGATTTGCCAATACCCCGACCGAAGATCAATAGAAGAGAAGTAGGAGGCTGAAAATAGGCAGTCGATGGCATCGTCGATTCGAGGTAGGGGGTATACGTCTTTTCTCGTGACGGCATTCAGACGACGGTAATCCACGCAAAAACGCCACGACCCGTCCTTCTTCCGAACAAGAATTACTGGAGCAGCCCAGGGACTCGACGACTCTTGTATAACACCTTTAGTTAACATCTCCTTCACTTGCTCATTGATCAGCTTACGTTCAGACGGGGCCACTCGGTAGGGCTTTTGCCGGATCGGATGTGAGGCGCCAGTGTCAATCCTGTGAAGGGTCCGAGACGAGGGGATGGAAGGTGGGCCACCGGGCTGTGAAAAGTCAAACATGGTGGAGTGTCGCAGAAGAATGGCCAAGAGATCATGGCGCTCATGCGTCGAGAGCGAGTTGTCAATCATGCTGAGTAGCTTGGGCTCGTCACAAAACTCTGGCGCTTCCGCGTGCAAGGCGTCGGTAACCAAGGCAACAGACACTTGTGAGGCGTGGCTGCACGACGCAAGCTTCTGGCCTTCAGGCAAAACTACCGCTTCTGTAGAACAATTCACTGCCCATAATTCAGTGCGACCGTTGGTGACGGAAACCATGGCATGAGGAACCAAAATATTCTTCTTCATGCAGGTAAGATGGTTCGGTTCCACAGTCGCATCAAACACGTCAACAGTGGTATCGGGGCAGGAAACCGGTACGAAGGAGGCACGACAGTATCTCGGGTAACAACGAGCACACCCTCTCCACTGCAAGAGCCTTCCACAAGGCCAGTGGTAAAACATTTGCCGACGCTGAGCTCACCGGTGCGACAATCAACGTTGGCGCCACACATCTGCAAAAAGTTGAGCCCAAGAATGACGTCGTGCGTCGATCGGGCGAGCACCGCCATTTCCGTGCTGAACACTTCACCACTCAAAGAAACCTTAACAGTACACACTCCGATTGCAGGCAACGGTTCGCCACTCACACCACAAAACTGGACATTTTTGTCCCACCGAAACAAAACTTTGCGTCCAAGGAGAGACTTAAATCCAGCGCTCATAACGGAAACAGTAGCACCGGTATCCACTAAAGCCATTACAGGTACACCATCCACTAGCACATTCACTTTGTTCCGCAACATAACTACAGGCAGGGGTATCACTTCCGGCGGCAGACTTCCAGCGACCTCACCCCCATCGGTCGCGCCGACTAGTTTTCCGGCGGAGGCGAAGAGGAGCGGCGTCGGGGTGATGGAGATCGACGAATGCGGGAAGCTGGAGGTGGAGTCACGCTTCTATCCGATGCCGGGGAACTATTCCGCATTTTGCAGGCCATCGGTTGTCGACATCAGGCGGGTAAGACGGGCGCCGAGAAGGTACAGGTTGGTAATCTTGCCGCGGAGGATAGCCTGAGGAGCCGTAACGCGATGGTTGGCAGCGGGGACAAAATCGTGAGATGTGACCGGGCTGACCGCAGCGGTAACACACAAGAGAGGGACCAGGAGCACGTTGAGCCGGCAAGTAGTCTTCGTGCCTAGTATTGGGCCAAATGTTCTCGTCGTATGTGGCCGGCGGATGTTGGTAAAAGCGGGGCCGGTGTTCTGGAGGCGATCGCGGTCGCAGCTGTCGGGGCACCCGGTGGTCCTCAAAGTCCGCTGCGTTAACTGCGGCTGGCGGAGGAGGGCGCGTGGGATACTCAGGGCGAAGCTCTGAAGAATTCCGAGTGAGTTCCAGCGACCTGGCCAACTCTTCGCGCACGATCTGGCGGATCGTGGAAGCCAGATCACACGATGATGTTGTGTCTACGGCTGCCATCGTTGTCACTCCGGCTAAACGTCCGAATTTTGGTATGATGCGACGCATCTTCAATGTCTCAAATGTGCGGCAGTGCTGGATGACGTCAGACACAGAATCTAGACTTGCTTTGCCGATAAGAAAATTGTAAATGTCTTCTGCAAACCCTTTAAGTAGGTGACCAACTTTATCTTCTTCTGTCATGCCAGGAGAGACGACCTTGCATAACTTTATAATTTCTTCAATGTACTTTGTACAGGTCTCTCCGGGAAGCTGAGCCCTTTGCGCAAGCGCTTGTTCAGCCCGCTTCTTCTTCGTGACAGAGTCGCCGAAACCAAGATGTTACGCCCAGGGTTTATTGAGACCGGGACGGAGGACTGAAAGCAGCTGGGTCCGCTTGCCGAGCACGAGACACCACCAACCTCGTTCTCCTCATCTTCGGCTTAGTCAGCAGCGCCGACCATGTAGAATAATAATAGGTAGAATTGGCCTTTTCATGGGCGTCACAATATATAGTACTGAGACACACCTGATCTCTCCCTTAACTGCCCCATGACTCACCTGTTGTTCTCCTTGTGCACAGTCCAAAAGGAGACATCGGCCAATGGGAAGCAGGCACGCACAGCCTGATGGGAAGGGTCCAGAATCCTGAACAGTGCAAATGAGATCAGATACTTAAATACTTTAATATCCTCGCACACTTTGCAGGAGATAGCACAGTGCACCTGCAAATTACCATGGGCTTATAAAAAACTTTTTTTTTTGCTAAAGTTGAAAAGGAGTGGTGACATACATTACTGGTGTTGACCTTAGGGAAGCAAACGCTTGTGCATGAACACGAGTGATACTTCTAGCAAGAATGGTTTAGGTTAATGCAGGTTTAACGTCCCAAAGCGACTAAGGCTATGAGAGACGCCGTAGTGGAGGGCTCCGGAAATTTCTACCACCTGGGGTTCTTTAACGTGCACTGACATCGCACAGTGCACGGGCCTCTAGAATTTCGCCTCCATCGAAATTCAGCCCCCACAGCCGGAATCGAACTCGAACTCGAACTCGAGTCTTTCAGGTCAGCAGCCGAGGACCATAACCACTGAGCCACCGCGGTGTTTGTTCTTCGTTAGATTCTTCTTGGAGCCACCGCGGTGGTTCCAAGAAGGATCCAATGAAGAACAAACATTGTTGGGCACTCTGTCCTCCAAGTCTGGTTCAATGTCTCAGAACACCGCACATTGGTACAGTTGGACTCTCATACTAGCCAGGCTGTGGTGACAAGTGAACAGCCTCTGCCACAACAGCACCCCAAGTTCTAAGCATCTATACAAAACAGGCTGTGCTAGAAACAAGTGCTCACTTTTCTACCTGCAGTGCTGGCTCAGGGAACAAATTCTGCAAATAATTTTGCAGTACCACCAATATTCTAGCTCACTAGCAATTTTAAATACAGTGAAACCTCGTTAAGTGAACAAGTAAAAAATTGAAAAATAGTTCACTACAGTGAAATTCGTAATATAAAATTCCGTCACAAATGCGCGCAACAGCGGTGCAGTTTAGTCACTGAAGGGACAGCAATTCTGGCGAGCATTACTAGAGAAACGGAGAGACGTTGCCCCAGGTTCTGGCGGCGTTTCAAAGGCACTCGCTGCTATTCCGAAGACCACAAATATCCGAGTGCAAGTTAGGCTGGCTTCCCCGCACAGCACCACAAGCGCAGGTTAAGCTCCGGCTACGGTGGCTTCTCCGCATTACAGCCATGTCGTATGGAAAGCGGTACTGTTACTGCAAACTTACAACCACCTGCGCTGCTGCTTCCAAGGCACTGTCAACGGATGCCTGAGGCGTGAACGCGTGCTGCCAGCCAGACTGCAACCCAACACGCCACTCTTGGCGAGATAAAAGTGCAAACCTCGGCGCGAGCGCTTACCGCATCACCACCAGTCACCTGTGCAGTGTGGCGAAGCCTGCCATCCGAACGGGCAGTTTGGCGCTGGCGAGTTCGATATATCCGCTTCGTGGCCAACCGCGTTCGATATAAGGAGAATAAATTGTAAAAAGGGAGTAACTACTCATTGACATCCACGCAAGCGCAGCCATACGGCTGCAAAGGAAAGCTATACAGCTTTCTCAGAAACTTCGCAGAGTTAAAGAAAAATTCGTGCTGGTCCGGGGTTCGCACCCGGGACCACCGCCCAATTGGTAGAGTGACTGCTCCGGTGTAACGGTGGTCCCGAGTTCGAACCCCGGACCAGCACGAATTTTTCTTTAACTGCATGAAGTTTCTGAGAAAGCTGTACAGCGTTCCTTTGTAGCCATACGGCTGCGCTTGAGTGAATGTCAACGAGTAATTACTCCCCTTAGTAAAGATATACTCCACCCTGGGGGATTCCCCTCAACATTTGACCAACGAAGTATAAATTGCATGCTTTTGTCAAAGATATTTACGAGGAGTTCGATATAGGCACTAATTCGTAATATCCATGTTCGTTATATCTTCGTTTGACTGCACAATAACAGTGATCCACCAATGCCCATCTGTAATATGTGGCTACGACAAGCGACACAGTACCTGAGCTCCTTCTGGCTGACCAGCATGTGGGACTCGGCCATCTTGAACACGTTGTGTGCCATGCGGGCCGCCAGGATGAGGCGCATGGTCTCGCAGACCAGCTGGTCGCCCCTGTCACAGGGCACTTGCATGGAGCCGAGGAACCGCACGGTGAAGGCCTCCCAGAAGGAGCACGACGCGTCCTTGGCCGACTCCATGGCGATAGAGGAACCACACTGGTCGAAGGGGTTGATGCGCCTGTACAATGCAGGACAGAATGTAGGACCACGAAGTCATCGTCATCAGCCTGACTGCGCCCACTGCAGGGCAAAGGCCTCTCCCGTGTCTCTCCAATTAACTAACCCTGTCCTTCGCCAGCTGCGGCAAACTTCTTAATCTTATCCGCCCACCTAATTTTCTGCCACCCCTGCTACGCTTGCCTTCTCTTGGAATCCACTCCGTTACCCTTAAGGACCAGCGGTTATCTTGCCTTCGCATTACATGCCCTGCCCTAACCCACTTCTTCCTCTTGATTTCAACTAGGATATCATTAACCTGCGTTTGTTCCCTCATCCACTCCGCCCTCTTCCGATCTCTCAATGTTACACCTATCATTTTGCTTTCCAAAGCTTGCAGCGTTGTCATTAACTTAAGCTGAAACCTCTTCGTTACCCTCCACGTCTCTGCCCCATAGGTGAGTACCGGTAGGATACAGCTGTTGTATACTTTTCTCTTGAGGGATCTTGGCAAACTACCATCCATGATCTGGGATAACCTGCCATATGCGCTCCACCCCATTCTTATTCTTCTAGTTATTTCCATCTCATGGTCCGGATCTGCGGTCACTACCTGCCCTAAGTAGACATATTCTCTCACTACTTCCAGCACCGCGCCATCAATTGTGAACTGCTGTTCTCTTGCTAGACTAGACACTGCTAGATAAAGCGGCATGCTTCGTCTGGCCACATCAGAAAGACCACAGAGTGTGCACTACGGTGAAAATTTCAGAACGAGTCGTTCAAATAGATGGCACAGTCTTGATTCAGCAACAAACAACATCGCCCGTGTTTCACTAGAGCACACTCGTGGCATCTTAGACTTCCTTTTGCATAGCCAAGTCAGTTACCACACCTCAGATCACCAAAATGCATCATGCTGTGCCACTAGCATTCCTTTCTTGGTGTTTCGTTGGTGTCATGAATCACGTAATGTGGCATCGTGGTTACACCAGCCACGAATACGCTACCTCTATGAAAACTCTTAAAGGTGCACTGAAGAGGAATCTGAACTCGTCTTTTTGCCGCAGAAACTCAATCTACACGTTCCGAGCATTGTTAGAAACTTCGATTTGTTGCCCTGTGTGGCTGATTTCCCTAATTAAATCGAATTAACGTCCGGCTCCCGCCTCTTTTTTTTAATTCTCCCTCGTACGGTGGGCTGAGTCGACCAACGCGGCGAGTGCCTTTCACCCAGTCCCGTGGCGGCTTGCCGCTCTGCCATCAGCGGAGTAATACGTAGTAGTCCTTAAAAGCAAATAGTCCGCACGTATTTTTATTTCTGCGGGCTTATTTTGCGGTTATATATTATCTGCAAATGAAACAATTTATTCACGGAAACCTAAAAAACAAAATGAAGCGAAAGCAAAGCCTCCACGGAGCTGGCTGAAAGGCACTCCACGTGTTGGTCGACTCCGCCCACCGTATGGGGAGAATTAAAGAAGAAAGGCGGGAACCGGATGTTAATTCGATTTAATTTGGGAAATCGGCCACACAGGGCAATAAGTCGCAGTTTTTGAGGATTCTCGGAACGTGTAGATGGAGTTCCCGCGGCAAAAAGACGAGTTCAGATTCCTCTTCAGTGCACCTTTAACAATGATGAATGCACAGCTTGAGCCCAAGACACTTTTCCTAAAGACCAAAGATGCCATACTGACACTATGCAACCACACACTTTCTCATCTGTACCCATCATGACCTTCACCTGTGTGGATGAAATTGGGCTTTATGCATCAGAATCCCACCTGTTAAGCCTGTTAAGGGGGGAAGCTGGTCGTAGAAAAAAAATTTTTGTTAATAAAGTCACAATAATGGAACCTTCAAGAAGCATGTATTTTTGCGTGCTCATTTCAAATATGTAATTTAATTTTGTGTAAAGCAAGCCCTTGTGCACTTATATAATATGTTAGGTAACTTTTTGCCGAGAGCTTTTGATAAGTTTTGCTGCAGGAAACTTGCTAGGACGCATGCCATTGGCTTGTCTTGACGTCAAACTATGCAATAAGGGCAAAATTATTATCCTACCTATCATAGAAGTTGAGTTAGAAGGTTTTGGATTTGCCACTTCACAAACGGGAAAAAACTGATGATTTCAAAATCCTATAACTCACCTTCTATGACAGGCAGGATGATAATTTCACCCTTATTGCATAGCTTGATGTCAAGAGAAACCAATGGCAAGCAACCTAACAAGTTCCCTGTTGTAGAATTTCTTTCACTCTCTCGGCAAAAGTTGCCTAACATATTGCATAAGTGCACAAGGACTTGTTGTACATAAAATCAAATTAGATATTTGGAATCAGCACGTAAAAATGCATGTTCCCTGAAGATTTCACAGTTGTGACTTCATTAATAAAAATTTATTTCTAAGACCCCTTCCCCCCTTAAAGGGGCCCAGAAACACAATCTTAGTTAACTGTTTTGCCTGTTGATTGCATACAGTGAGTTAAAATGGTGCTATTAGCGTCGGTAACACCACGTATATTCCGTTTTTTAATATTTTAATGTCCTCCCAAAAACAACTTCATGGCTCTGATGGTGTCGCCACACAGTGGCGGGTTTTTAGCAGCGGATATGACATCACCTGGCGCGAGCTTGATGATCGGACAAACAGTAAATATGCTGCAAATTGTGTGAATAAATTTTGTCACCTGTCTGCGTTTTATATTAGATCAACAAAAACAACTTGTTTGTCTTAGATAAAAGCCCTGCAAAGCAAGTAAAATAAAAATACACCACCAGGGGCGCTCCGGCATGGAAACAACGCTGCCAGTCTCACAGAGAGCAGGCAACAATGGAGTACAAACTTCCGCAACGTGCTCTGGCTGGCTGTTTTGAATGGTTGCGCCAGGTGCCATCATTGGGAGAGCGAAATAGGAGTGGGAAGCCCCGCCAAAATCGAGTTGAGGGCAGCGTTTTATTTGCTTGTATTTTGAAATTTCTTCACTGAATAACTCCCGTTCCTGTGCATCGATTCCTGTAATTCTTTTTAGGTCATCATCTGTGTGACATAAAGAACCCACCTGAAGTATAGCCGGTATCCCCCCAAGCAGTGTTTCGCAGCCCCTTTAATGCTGTGAAATGTGAGGAAAAGCAAAAAGCAAGCCGCCTTGCCAGTGGTACGCACACAGCCGGGGCATCCTTTGGTGACTGCCCGGACGAACTCTTCTCCTCGGAGGGGGAAAACATGTCGAACTGAATCGGGGTGTTGGCCAGCTCCTTCAGGTCCTGCTGGGTCACTGGCTTTGGACGCGCTGCAGACACACTGCAGAAAAAGACAATGGCGAAGGTGTGCATCCCTGTGTGAGCACTCAGGACAGCTGGCCAGAAAGTGAAGTGTGGTGTACCGGTGATTCTATATCGAATTATTCAATATTATGCGAAATTTTTACTTTTGCGATTGCAACTTTTTCCTCGTAACAAAGCATGGTCACTTGTTAGACCTCTTCAACCCAGTCAGAAAGACAATGCCTCACCGGCCAACGGTTCCGATCAAAGATGGGTACCAAAATGTCCTTGCCTTAAACGATAAACTCCGCTTCTCAAAGCTTAGAAAACATGGCAGGGACTGTTTCACAGTAGTCAAACGAGGCTTATTTGTTCAGGCTTCTTTTTTTCAGTGCGACATTGCTGGAAAGTCTCATAATAATGGGAAGAATGCAGAAGAGTTTCTGAAACTTCCAGGGAAATGTCGCAAGCTGCTGACTTACTGCAGGATGATAAAGACCAAAACATGTGCTCATCACTTCAACTTTTAACGCGACACGATTAAGACTCCTGTTCTGTGGAAATTCTTGCATCGTTGGCGGCGTTCTGAGCCTCATTCTTGCACACACAGTTCTTCGGGAGGCTGCACATTTTACATGTAGGCCTGCTGTTGTCCGAGTCATTTTTCATAGTCATTACCATTTTTCCTGAGTCAGAGTCATTCTGCATCCCTCGTCTCCCTTCTCTCCCCTTTAAGTGGAGAGGGGGACGGCTGAGAGAGAGTGGAGAGGCGAATTCCCTTAAACATCACCTAGCAAGTAGAAGCGTCATGCAGACACCGCCGATGCTGACGGAAAGTTTGCACCTTCGCGACCCTCCTAATGCTAGACACCTTTAGCATACCATGTACCGTGTTACCGTTACCGGTACCAGAGTACCGGGAGCCCGCGCGCAGCCAATGCGCATGCGTAAATCGCCCTTGACGGCACCAGATGGCGCCACTTGCCCAGGAGCAGCGTGCGCTCCTGCAGCATCAAGACCAATCAGCGCATGCTCACCGGCGGTGGGCGGGCTTGCGGTACTCCGGTACCGGTAACACGGTACACGGTAAGCAAAAGGTGTCTGCTGTCGCATCAAAAGTAGCCACATGTGAGGGGTTATTATGCCTGCACCTATGTTGTTGAGTCTGCCAGTCAAAAAGTAAGTCAGACACAAGCGCAAATGCGAGAGCGCCGACTCCAGCACTTGCCAATGCATTTCCTCAGAGCTCTCTGCGGTGCAGTGAATCGGCACACCTCCACTGGATTCGCGATACACTAATGGTAGTGTTTTTCTAATGAAGGTCAAAACTTGAAACCCTGCCCAGTCTGCGAAACGCCCGCACTCACCGGTCTTGACTCTGAGCTGCAGCAGCTGCAGGCGTGGCACCCACTGGAGCTGCATTAGGTAGGGATGGGGTCCGTTCCGTCTGCATTGCGCACAAGAGACAAGCAGTACATAAGCAAATGCTGGCAGCGATGTACATGACAACGCCATCTCCTCTTTCCTAGAGGGCACAGTAGCTGTTCCTCTTTGCTTGCATTAACTCTCCGCTGCATCTATCTTTACTTTGAAACGTGCCTTTTGCATTTGACTTCAGATTCCTGCCCGGAGACGTGCTCCTGTAACTTCCCAGCACCAATCCCTAGCACAGCTAACTTGCTACGAGGCCCCACGGACACCAGGCCAGATAGGCCCTGCATAAGAAGAGCTCAGTTGCTGACCCTAACCTGATCAATTATTATGACCAACATAAAAATATAACAGAAATGGTCCTGGCACCCTTTGCAACCTAAAGCTGTGTGGTATGATAATCTACGGCATGGCGTGGTATGGCATGGAATGACATGGCATGGCACGGTATGGTAGGGTGGGGTACGAATATGACCGGGTATGCAAGTTAAATATCCCAAAGGTGCACACACGCTATGACGGACACTAGTTCAGGGCTCAGCATTAATTTCAACCTTTAAAGTTCATAAATAACCGCGATGTTGCACAATACACGGGCAATTTAGGCCTTTCCACTCCGTTGGAAAGCGACCACTGTTGCCAGGGTTCAATACGACAACCTCCGGCCCAGCAGGTGAAGGTTATAGCCAGTGACAAACCACGATGGCCAGAAGTTGCCATACAGAAAATTTGAGTCAGCCACATCTCATTTCACTTAATTTCATTCTTACTTATCATTAGGCTTGGAACCATCAGAAAGGAAAGCCATGGAGAGCGAAGGAACGAAATAACAGGGTAACAAACTGCATGACAAGGATCAAATCTGTTATCAGTTAGTGACTGCTTATGCTTGAAATGATGAGTAGGTTTTTAGTTCTCACTGGCACAACAACATATGAAAGGTAATCAGACCGCACAGAAATTGGGTAATATAGAAGAATGAAAAAGAAAGAAGCACCTTATTTCAAACACCAGCGTAAACTTATCATAAGACAATGCACATGAGATCAGTGACAGAATATCTTCATTAAAATGTTCGCTTAAAATGCGGCATTCGCAGCTCTGCTTTAAATTTCAAACAACAGAAAGCAACTGGTTTGGTTTGGTTTACTGGGGTTTAACGTCCCAAAGCGACTCAGGCTATGAGGGACGCCGTAGTGGAGGGCTCCGGAAATTTCGACCACCTGGGGTTCTTTAACGTGCACTGACATCGCACAGTACACGGACCTCTAGAATCTCGCCTTCGTCGAAATTCAGCCGCCGCAGCCGGGATCGAACCTGCGTCTTTCAGGTCAGCAGCCGAGCGCCATAACCACTGAGCCACTGCGGCGGGGAGAAAGCAACTGGGTTTCCAGAGATGTACCACTACTGCCGAAAACAGTTTTCATTAACACAAGCCACCACAACTTTTGCGTTCTCTATCTAGAATATTTTTCTGTTGAACAGGCACTGAACCCCGAGTTGCTTTCACAGCCAGCTGATGTGCCAGCATGTGATAATCAACAGCGTAAAGTCACCATAGCTTTCTGCCGAACAAATGTGCTCTCCGATCCTTAAAACAGATAACCACACTGCTGGAGGGGTACACGAGGTTTCTTGAACTGCTCTGGAGCCGGGTCCTGCGTACCTTGGCCGCGGGTGCCTCCTTGGGCACAGAGTGCGACCGTCCACCCGGGTGACACTCGGCGGCAATGTTCATCACCGTGGTGATCCATTCGTCCCGCTCCGGCTCGCTCAGAGCTTGGAGAACTACCGACCTGCACAGCGGAGAAGGTCGACAGCGATTCAAGACATGCCTGAAGGTTAGCAACATCCATTCAGCCCTTAGTATCTTTCATCCCAAATGCTTTTCAGGAAACATTTCTCACATGAGCTGGCCTCGATAAGCATGTGATAAGCATGTGCATTCCATGTGAGATAAGCAAGCTGCACAGACAATGCAGTGTGCACTTTCAGTGTGCAACACACAAAGAAAGAAAAAAGCGGGGGGGGTAGGGGGGGGGAAACTTCACCAATGAAAGTTGGCAAAGTTCTGTTTACGGCCTATCCGTGAAGAACTGAACACAATTCCGTGCCCGTCAGAGCTCAACCTAAGGCCTGTCACTGATACTACACGACTGCCATGAAGCAAACGGGCAGCAAATGGGTTTTAAAATTCAGTCATGGAGTTAATACCTTGGTGAGGTTATGCTCAATCTGTTGAGCTGCCCGAGTCCTCAGCCTACATAACCTGCATACCCATCGATACTCTGTGCACACTCTGCCGATTCCAATTACCCCTCGCTTAACTGGCAACAAAACTTAGTCACTAACAACTGTATTAACGAAAGGTTTGGTTTATGGTTTATGGGGTTTAACGTCCCAAAGCGACTAAGGCTATGAGAGACACCGTAGTGGAGGGCTCCGGAAATTTCGACCACCTGGGGCTCTTTAATGTGCACTGACATCGCACAGTACATGGGCCTCTAGAATTTCGCCTCCAAAGAAATTCGGCCGCCGTGGCCGGGGATTGAACCCGCATCTTTCGGGTCAGCAGCCGAGCGCCATAACCACTGAGCCACCACGGCAGCTTATTAACAAAAGGCCACTTTGCATTCTGAGTGTTGATTAATGGACGTCTCGAATTATTAATGCGAAAAGCATTCCTAGGCTACTGAGCCACCACGGCAGCTTATTAACGAAAGGCCACACCACTTTGCATTCTGAGTGTTGATTAATGCACATCTCGAATTATTAATGCGAAAAGCATTACTACTAGGCTATGTTGGCGGGGTCGTGACCTCAAAATGTGTTGGCAGCATTTGTGGGCAACTCAGATGAGTGGTTGTAATCAAAAGAGAATGATGTGAGGATGCTGCGAAAAAAAATAATAAAAATTCGAAATCGGATGAATAGTTAATTAATGAGAGCCAAAAATGTTTAAAAAGTGGGCGGGGCCACAGCAAAAGCGGCGCTGAATTTGAAAATGCCGTAAGTGTGGCACCACGTGACCGGAAGAGTGGGCGGAGCTAATGCGGGCCGCCAAATTTGAAAGTCCGGAATGAACACTGAGACAAAACCAGGAAAAATGTGCAGCTTGTAATCGAAATCCAATCAATAATTGATGATTACAGAAAGTGTCAAGAGTGAATTAAGGTGCATTAATTGTGAATAAAGGTGATTTAATTGTGAATTAATGTGATTGAAATGTGAATTAATTGTACATTACGGTGAATTAAGGACAAATTAAACGAATTACTGCACATTAATTGAAAATAATTGTCAACTAAGGGTAATTAAAACGAATTAATTGTGAATAAAGTGGGTAATTAAGGAACCAATTAAAAACAAGAAAGCAACTTGAAATGAGGACGCGTCGTTGCTTTAGCATTATTCCAATGGGATTTACCGCAGTGATTTTTTCAATGCTAAGAGTTGTACTCTTAAATCTCAAACTCTTCTGGCCTGTTTTCAAGCGACCTTCGCTCCTTTGTATAATGCACTTCTCAGAAGACTGCAGCATAAACATAAAAGGAGCAGCATATATAGTTTGTACCTGTGAACAGATGTATGTGCTCAAACTTTAAGATGGGTTTGATCAACAGCAAAAAAATTCAGGGGGACACTTTGTTGATCTAAAGTGAGGTGAGGCGAAAGCTTAAGCGTGGTGTTGCTCCTGGTGCCACTGATGCGTTGATAAGATGTTAAGCTTCGACCCTAAGAATGGAACGCGACAGTGTCTTGCAACGCTGCCAGGGAGTCCACAGAACACCATCACCCTTCGGCTCTACGGTAAATTGGTTTTTGAGGAAAGCAAATGCATCTGTCTGGCATATCTCTGTGGACACCTGAACCTCGCTGTAATGGGAGGAAGATGAGAGTGAACGAAGAAGACATATTCACTAGACGCGCCTTTGTTCATTCTGAACGAACGAGCTGGCATGGCGGAGTGGTTAGCATGCTCGTCTTGCACTCCGGAGACCCTGGTTCGATTCCCCAACTCGACCAATTTCCTACTCGGTTTTACTTATTTATGTGGTCTAACAAGGAAGGTAAATTAGGCTAAATGCTTAGCTATTATTACTCAATTATTCATTAACTATCATGAAATTATTATTTCGATATCATTTGAATGCCATCGATTAAGTATTGATTGGCATATGCCCATAGAAGGCACGTAACCGAAATGGGGACATATCTGCCGACACGGCTGCTAACGACAGTATGAGGCATTTAAGGCTTTCGTCTTAATACATGAGCAAAAAAAAAGCTGAACACAGTGTACAAACACCTCGTCTCCTTACCCACCTTACTTTACAGCATTCAGTGCTTTCACATGATGTATGATAAAGTAGTGTAATGTTTGCATTACGGATTCATTGTGCATATACTGATTACCGAATCCCTTTTCTGGGATAATTATTAATACTTTGAAAGCCCAATATGCGACCACCGACGTACAATGGCACTGCTGAACATCAGCGTTTTTGTGTGCAGTGCTCACATCCTGAGATTTGGTACCAGTCTTCACTATAACAACTATACCTGGAACTGTATCAGAGGAAAAAATAAATCTCAAGCACACCCTGGACTTGTCATTCTTATGTTGCTCCCTCTCCGTGCCACACTGGAAAGAAAACAAGATGTAAAAAAAAAAATCATCCTGCCAAATACCAGCTGGGACCAAATCTGTGCACATGCACACATATAACATGCAGACAGTACTCCTAAAAAAAATTTTTGAAGGAGTCGTCATTACTGTCTACCTCTTTTTAAGTGCGCATCTATGCCATGTGAACACCAGAATGCAACAAACCCGAGTCCATGCAGACACTCTTACGCTGTCCACTCCACATAGAAATCACCCTCCTCCAAGCAAGAAAAAAAACGAAAATTGGTTTTCAGGAAACAAAATGGCCCACTAACTATCTCAAGTAAATGCTATGACAGCAAGCCTTCAGTCTCGCACATGGGTAGCCAACCGATAGTGAAGCTCACCTGAGAATTGTTAGCACAATGTTTCCACTGTTTTGTTCAGACTTGGCACCGATTTTTTTTTAAACATTTTATATATTTATTTGCACACCATGAAGGCCTCGCAAGTGAGGTGTTTTGTCAAGATCAAGATGTTCTTCAAACAAATGCACAAACTAATTAGTGACAAAACATACGAAAAGGCACTTGTAGTGGCTAATTACAGAGCATGGCACTAAGTGCAAACTGAAATAACTATATACGCAATATATAATACTAAGCAGAAAGATTTCGAGAAACCTGCCAGCTACCCCGGTATGCCCTGTTCACCTGAAGTGTCCCCAGCAATGTACCCTTCCTCGTTTATTTTGTCAGCTCCTAAAACCTTTCCCACCTCCTCAAGAAAGCCATTCGCTAGCACTATAGCAGGATGAAGGAACTGCGGACATGTTCACATAAAGTACAACCTTATCGTACTTCCCATGTCCATGAAAAACTCAACGCCCAGCATCATGTGAAATGATGCAACTCACTTTTTGCCGTTGCTGATCTGGAAGACGTTGCGGCGATCCTCGTCTAGCGCATGTGCCACTGTGCCCCGGTCAATTTCCATCACAGCACTCCCGACGCTCTGAGCGAGACATGGAAGAACAAAAAAAAAACTAGAAAGGCACTTTCTTCACGCATTTGAAGCAAAGCTAGACCGGCTTTAGATTAAGAGGCTTACAGTGTAAGCACCACAGTGCAAAATACAACCATCAAGGGAGATAGAAGAAAATTGCTGGCCCGTTAATTTACCCCCTTGCTTTCCTTAAGAGCCCTTTATAATTGCTTAAGGGGGGACACTGGTCTTTTGAGACCAAAAAATGACCAAAAAATCGATTTTCGAAAAGTGACATTTGTGGAATCTACAGCTATTAATTTCCAACTGTACCAATTTTTTCTTTCAAGCAATCAACATTTTGACCATAATATTAAATTCAGATCATCGTGTGGGCTGAATTTATGCAGGAGTAGGCAATTTAATGGCATGAAAATTTTGGACATCTGGCTGTCTTAGTGTGTCGATATCACAACATCTAGGACAGACAGAGATGTCATAATGTTTGCTAAGGGACGCTGAAGACACAGTGTGTGCGATAATCGAAGCAGATTTGTTCAATCGCACTTCAAAAATTTATAATTTTGCAAAGTTTATCGATTGCATTACATTCATACCTTGAACATTGATATTACAATTACTGTAAAATTACTAACGAGGGTGAAATGGAAAAATGGTGTTGATTATTGCACTATTTACTCAGCACACTATATAGCCATGGATTAAAAATGATTTTTTATTGAGCAGTTTTTTTGCATTGAGGTACTAATGAATGACTAATTAAAATTACTTATCTTGGGAACCGACCAATTTATGAGAAAAATAATTTCAATGTTGAAATAAGTACAAAACAGCTGAGCAAGGTGGTACAGTTTCATTAGGATTGGACTAAAAATAAGAAAAATAGGTCTAAGACCAGTGTCCCCCTTAAAAGAAAGTTATCCAACAATTCTTTACGTCGCACTCCTAACTTCAAAAAATGCAGACATTGCACTGTTAAGAGAGTTGTGTCAATCAAAAAGAATCAATTCCTGGGGCAATCAATCACAAATATTTAATTTAATCAAAGAATTAAATGTGAAATCTTTATGGCACCTAATGTGATGATGCCTTTATTGGCAGACACCACAGCAGGAGAAGTACTGTCAGAAATGCAACAGTCTGCATTCAACACTTTTGTGACTCATTCGCACCAGATACAAAGAAAGCACAGATCAGTGCCAGTCTGTCCAACTACTACCACTTCTCTCTTCCCTGCCTATGAAAGCTACAAGGTTTTACTGAGCCGAGTTCTAGGCCTGACAGCATCATCATTACGACTTTGTTTTGGCATCCATAAATACAACCAGAATTCACGTGCGCATGACAGGAGACATCTGTAGTGAAAACTGTAGACAGTTTTCACTTTGGGACTTCCTATTGTACTAAGTTTTTTATGAAATAACACATTTGTATTTCGTTTTAATAAACCTTCAAACCTTCAAACTTCTTTAGCAAGTTCCAAAATTGAGACTACAGCAGTTACCGTATTCACTAACGGGTGTGCCAATATTCGACAATTTCAAATATTTGGTAGAACAGTAAAGTGCTCACTATTTGACTCAATCTGAATGTTCAGTATTCTAAATCTGAAAGTATTTGCCTCGCATGAACGACATTTCTCTAATGCTTGCTTCATGCACTTTCAGTTCAGCGCACCTCCTCCGAGATGGCACTATGGGCCGCATGCAGCCAAAGACCCAGCTCCACGATTGCCTGCCAGGCGTATGCAAAGCTTCAATGAGTTTAACAAAGCTTTAACGCACTCTCCTTTTTTCATGTAATGACCTCGTGTGTTACAAACACAATTTTGAAAATGCTTATTGTGCCGTTTTTTGTGCCAGAAGCATTCGAAACAGTCGCTTCAAAATTATACGAAGAAGTTTACTATTTACTCATTTCGAATTTGCTTTGAACCAGAAAAGCACTACACGCATGCCCCTAGTATTCACATGAACATCATGAGTTTTTTTTCCTCAGTCAGATAGTAACAGGGTCTTTGAAATTCTAAAAAGTGATATAGCTATTACTAATGGCCAGCTATGAATCTCCTATAGCAATAAGGCTGCTACCTGTAACAGTTAGAAAGTTAAGTATAAAAACTATTAACCAGTTAACTTCTTAAACATGATTCACTTGTCCTCTGGTGTTTGCCAGCACTGGAACTAGAATGTTGCAGAAGCCATCTCTATACCTCAAAAAGCCTATTTTAAAGAATTCGGAATCACCATTGCTGAAACAAATAGTAATTTTATTTAATTTCCTGATGTCTCAAATTCCCTCCCCCTCACATTTATATTTGTGTAAATATGGTACACTCGATCCTACACACGATGTCCTTCGGATTAACCTTTCACATTCCTGACGCTAACTGTCACAGAAAATGCAATGGTTTTCTGCACTGTTTATCACTCAGCTTCAGCCAAAGCTGTACTTATTACACAGCATGCAACATGCGCACACAAATGAGCTCAGTGCAAACAGGCAGAAACTGCTTGTAACTGTTAACCCCACCTGTACGATGAAGATCCCTGATTTTAACCGATTCTTAATACGTTAAAAATATACGCTGGAGGCAATCTGTCCCCATGCTTCGCTTCTTGACTTAACCAAGAGTTGTTATTCTTAAAGCAAGCACAAAACTTTGGCTGCTCCCTCACTGGGTAAATCTGCTTTTACGATTCATCAGCAAGGAGTTATGCACTTGCATGCTAAGCAGGAAAGGACAGACCAACACACTCACTCAAACTTTCCTGCAAAGCATAACACGTCTGCATCAGATTGGTTACGGAAAAAAAACAATGTGGTATATAGTATGTGTGACATGAGACAACTCTGAGTAAAAAAAATTAGGCGTGGTTTAGCTCTGGCTAAGCCTGGTCAGTTGCGTTAGCTGCGATGCTTTTCGAGTCGTGCAGCGCGTTCTCCTGTCTCTCGGGCGCTTTGCCTTTTTCACCTCCTCACCCTCTACCTCGGTGGAGAGCACGCATCTGGCGGGAGCGAGCGACCACGCGCGCGGCGCCGACGACGGCGACGCCACCTGGTGGAGTAAGCAACGGCCGTTCAAGGCCATTCGTGCCTACCGGCCACCGGCTACGCGACGAGGCGAAAACCTGGTGCAGTCTCACTAACGCAACAAAACTGCCCGACACCGAACCGCAGACTCTGACCATCGGAAAATTACAACAGAAATTCCCGATTCGCTCGTCACTGGAGCCTACCTTACGGTGTCTCGTAACAGCGCTGTAGTTATGGAATACCGTAGCCAACTTGGCCAGCAAGTTGCCTCATCTGTGCGTGATTGGACAAAGAGTATGTGCAAGCACGTGAAAGTGACCACATGTGCTCAAAAGACAGGACAGGCCACAGAGCAAACCCACCTCGCCCCTTGGGATGTGCATGAGGTGGCAGCCGAGGGTGTAGAAGTACGCCCGGTCCCAACGGCTCACCATGCCTGCTATCTTCCTGGGCACAGACAAGGGGGGGGGGGGGGGGGGGGGGAAGGGGGGGGCTTCTTTAGCTTTAGATTCACATTCGAATTGATGGGCTGTGCTTTACATAGACTCCAACGGAGCTTGGAAAGAACAAGCCATACAGTTCAAATTAACATTCTTTAGAAGGAAAACCAGGTCGATACAACCACACATTTTATCCCAAGTGTACAAACACAAAACAGTCCCAAAATGAGAGTCAAGTTCATTCTGCTCACAAATCTAATTGTTACACTGTGTGTAATACAAATTCCATACAAAACTAGAGTAGCGCCATGACAGGTGTCTATGAATTGCATTTTAACTTCCTTTAAAACAATTAATCTAGCTTTTTCAAAACTTCTGCGGCCAGCAATGATCAAGACTGCATCATGTAACTGATCCACAAGCAATGCAATAGAGAAAAAACAATGAAGTCCGAGACAACTATCCAAAACACTTAGCATCAGTTGCTCGTGTGCTGGACATGCCTAGCACCTGCTGCCATGCTGGCTACTCACGTGCGCTGAAAGAGGTAGCCCGACTTGTGGGAGAGGCCCGTCTGGGCCGGAGGGGAGGAGCCCTCGGCAAGGTAGGCGGCGCTTTCCTCCCCTTGCCGTGCCAATGCCCCCGCCTGAAGCGACGCCCGCTCCGTCTGCAGCTGAAGCTCCCTCTGCACCCTGCAAGGCCGATGGCGGTCACCAGTGGCTCTATAGCGCACGCCAATCCCATACCATCATCATCATCATCAGCCTGACTACGCCCACTGCAGGGCAAAGGCCTCTCCCATGTCTCCTGTCCTTCGCCAGTTGCAGCCACCGTATCCCCGCAAACTTCTTAATCTCATCCGCCCACCTGACTTTCTGCCGCCCCCGCTACGCTTGCCTTCCCTTGGAATCCACTCCGTTACCCTTAAGGACCAGCGGTTATCTTGCCTTCGCATTACGTGCCCTGCCCAAGCCCACTTCTTCCTCTTGATCTCAACTAAAATGTCATTAACCCGCGTTTGTTTCCTCACCCACTCTGCCCGCTACCGATCTCTCAACGTTACACCTATCGTTTTTCTTTCCATAGCTCGCTGTGTTGTCCTCAACTTAAGGTGAATCCTCT